>NC_040904.2:11592111-12209495 GCF_004126475.2 Phyllostomus discolor | reverse complement strand
CACACAGTAAATAATAATATAAGTATGTTATTCTTCCCAACTTGGACAATACGTGCCCAAATAGCGGGATCTGAGAAAAAGATTTAAGATGCGCACAGCGTCTCAAAGTTTTATTTGTTTACTTTTCTGTTGCATCAAGCTTCTACTCTGTACTTGCCGAGGCTTGCCCACATTGCTGAGAGTACACGGTTCAGGCCTCAGGTCCTTCAGTCCTTATGAATGCAACCACAGCCATACGTAACCCTATAACATTTAAAAAATATATTATTAAAAATATATATTATTATAATATATATTATGTATATAAATTCCCACATATATATATATATATATATATATGTGGGAATTTAGATTTTCCCACAAAGATATAATATTGAATGTTTGCTCAATAAATGATTTAATTATGTAGTATAATAAAATAATATGAATAATTCAATAAATTTCTAATTGACTCTCTAGGACACAGATTGTTGCACCTCCACCACTTCCCCGGGACCAAACATAAGGGGAAGACATCACTTCTTAGGGCATGCCTGCTTCTTAAGGTCAGGGTACAGTCTCTTTGGTTTTGTTTTAACCAGATATTGATCAAAATGGCCAGGTATCCCAGGAACAAATTTAAAGGACACATGGACAAAAACTAGGGGGGGTGGTAATGGGAGGGAAGTGGGGAGGGATGGGTGGGTGGGCTGGAATGGGAGTAAAAGGCAGAAAACTGTACTTGAACAATGATTAAAATAATTTTTTTTAAAAAATGACCAGGTATGCATCCATCAGGGAGGGCACGCAGGCCTTACCTTGCCTGCCAATGTTGAGCAGGAGCAATGGATGCCTCCCCTCACCATGCCATGTACCAAACAATGTGACTGCGACAAACCCAGGACATGGGAAGAGGCCCAGAAGTTATGTACTTGCCATCTTGGTTTGCTTTTGTTTTTGTTTTGTTTTGTTTTGTTTTGTTTTGATATACACTCAGCACGCAGGAATTTTAAGTGAAGTAAAACTGAAGGTTTCCATTTTAAATAGATAAGAAAATTTGAGAAGTGAAACTTCAGGGAAATGTCCTACACACACCATCAATCTTCTGGTGTGAGGGACAGATTCCTTGTCTCGAGGTCTTGGTAACATTTGGTGTTTACTTTGAAAGTGGTTAGTAAATGAGAGTAAAATGAGATTTTAAATTGGTGGTTTCAACATTTAAGGTGATAAATGAGGAAGCTGAATGCCAGTAGGCGAGTTGGTGACAATGACAGACTACAAGTCAACAGAATCTCAGATGTCACTCTGCTGCTTTTCACACAAACCACTCAACATCTCAAATGCTCAGTCTTCTCACTTATTTAATGAGTTTAGCTGACGCATAACTTTAAGGCTTGGAGGGAAACTTACATGGTTTTTGTCATCCACCATTGAGTACTGTGAGAACAACAACAAAAACTGTCTAGTGTTATATTATTACATAAAGTATTTTCATGGTAATTAATTTATTATTATTATTAATGCACAGAAAGCTTTCAGATCCATATCTTAGGAGCATTCTTTTGCTTAAAATAAAAATAGCCTGTGGCCTTTTCTTTTTAAAATTTTACTTTTAATTACAGTTTACATTCCATATTATTTGGTGTTAGTAATCTGTTCTACATGTAAAAAATAAAACAAAACAAAACAGGAAGTGTATATCATATAGACTTCTTTGTAGTAAGGTTTGTGAAAGCCTTCTGTTGGTAAAAAGTAGTTTTATAATGCCAAATTCTCAAGTCTAAAATGATTTCTAATTTAAATATGATTTTTGCCTTAATTTTGGACATATATTCTCTCATAAGAAGATTTAGGACATGAACACTTCACTCTGTATTAAAGTATCTGTAGTTTTAGACATCCAAACTTTCTCCCTTCTCTTTTTTCCTTGTTCATAAATTTCTAATGCATGCAATGGTTTTATGTCCTGAAGTCCATTATTAGAAACTGACACCATGATGATGGTCTTCAGCCAGTCTTGTCATGAATATATCTGGATAAGCTATTTGATGGTTAACTTTATGGGTCAACTCTTGCTGGGCACAGAGTGCCTGAATTCAAATATTACTATGGGTGTTTCTGTGAGGGTTGTTTTGAATGAGATTAAAATTCAAATCTGTGGACTTTCAGTAAAACAGATTGCTCACCATTATGTGGGTGGGCCTTACCTAATTAGCTGAAGGCTTGAATACAACAAAAACGACCAGCCCCCTCAAAGCAACAGAGCACTCTAATATACCCTGGAGAATATATCCTTAAACCTAGAAAGTGATTTTTTGCTTCTCTAGAATTTATCTGAAATGTAAAGAAATGACATTTTCTGTCTCTTCTTAATGCCATCAATCCTTTAATTCTATCATTATCCACTGGTCAAAGCAATAGGAACCAATTTCAGGAGAAATTATATTGAAAGTTCCAGTGAAATAGGGTTTTCTTGGGAAATATCAAAGAAATATCTTCTCTGAGCAGAGGTTTACCTATGCATAGGAGACCAATAAAGATTATTTATAATCAGATGAATAATGGCAAGTTGAATAATATAGTGACATCATAGAGAATTCTCATTCAAAATTAATTTTAATTGAAAACAATTGACCGAATTGTAGAATTAGGAACACTCTTCTTACATAAAGAATTTATACTTGCTCTGCCTACTTAATATAATTACTACCACAACTTTCTTTGGCCTGAGTCTGATGACAAAGATGCCATGAGAATTAAAAGGGTTAGTCCACATAACACCTTTAGAAAAATACTTGACACATAATAAATATATAAAAAACTATCACTGTGCTTTAGTTGGGATAGTTAACCTTGTATCTCACCTTAGTGGGCAGCCACTAGGTACGTATGACTCCTCCCTGTTGCTTGTCCACTAATTCTAACCATTTTTCACTGCCTCTCTCTGTCAGAGCCATTGTGCCACTGCTGTCTATCTCACCACCCAGTTTTGGCCTCTCGGGCCTATTACAATCGCCACCTGACCTTTCTCTATGCCACAAGTTTCTCCTTCTTCTCACGTGCCACTGCTGTCAGTTTTATCTTCCTAAAATGGCTTTGGAAATGGAATCCCCCTGCTCGAAAATTTCCACTTCTCCACTTCCTGAATTAAGGTCACACTGTATGTTGGCATTCAAGACCTTCTACTATCTGGAACAAACTGTCATTTTAACTCTATGTATATAGCCTTCCGATGGACCTGGTCATTATTAACTTTTTAAGTACAACTTGAATATATGTACCTCTCAGGATTAGGGAAGTGATCACATTTTCTCTCAAATTAATACCTTCCTCCACAAATCACCTTAATCTATGTGTTTTGTTTAACATGTATCTTATGCTTCTTTTTATTAAAGATGTTTTCATATTTCCTTATATCAATGTTATAATCATTCTGATATGCATAACACCTTTAAAAATGTGTGTGAATATAACTAGTGGATGGATAAAATATATATTTAAAGTCTACAAATTAATTCCACATGGAAATATTCCTTTTTAAAAAACTGCCAAAATAATTGAATAAGAAAGGTGGAAACAGTAATTAAATGGATGTTTCCATATGCATAATACTAATCAAATAATGTTACAAAATAAAGGCATATTTGATATCACATATACATAAATTAAGCCTTGATAAACTTAAGAAAATTCTATTTCACGTTCCTTAAATTATGTATCAATTTTTGCCACTCTATCAAATGTATCTGGAGAAAATGCAAAGAAGAATTGAAAGCTCTCCTTCCTATTGCAGGGGAAGTGAGCAAGAAATAAATTTCACTCTTGTGAAAGACTTAATGAGGGAAAAAACCCAGGATGGAAAGCCCTAATCTGACCTTCAAACAAAAAAGTCCTTTGAAAATAATGAAGTAACTGATTTCCTTCCCTCTCTTGGCAATGCCATTTCAATCTCTAAGAATTTCCTATTCACTCCTTGACCTTTCAAATGAGGTCATCACCAAAGGAAATGTCTTATTTCAAGAGTAACTTCTGACTTTAGAGATCTTAGAGAATTTCAGAGTGTAGACCTTGTTAGATCCTGTTCTTATGAAGGGGAAGAGTAAGCAAGAGTTATTTGTCAATGAAATCAAATAAAACTGGACTCTGAGCAATTCCAACATTTAAAAGTATTTCCTAATTGTCTTGAAATGACACTTGAGCGATTGAGGGTTGTCGCCTAATGATAAGGTGATATCCATTTAGAAACATTTTATTTGCATTTGATTTATGGTGTCCAAAGCCTAATTAACACAAGAACTTGGTAAAACCTATTCACCTCATAAAGCATAGAAAATCAGCTGATTGTAAAAATAAACGATGAGTCATAAGATAACTTTTTCATGAAAAAATTAGTTTCAAAGATCTGAAATCAAGAAATTGAGTTGAGGAAATAATCAGTTTTAGTTGCATCGGCTTTCTTTTTTCCTAAGTTGGATACCTTGTAAATATTATTGTTTCACGATTTGGTTAATATTTTCAATAATAAATATTGAATGTGTTCCTAACACTTCGAAGCCATCTCAGGTCAAGTTCTCTCCGAGGACCCTCAGCTGAACATTCAAGAGCAAGTGACTTAACAAGGAAGTTCTCCCTGGAGAAACTAGCAAGGAAGTGTAGGAAACAGGATAGGGGAAGGGACTAAGTTAAGTGAGGCTATGATTTCAGGTGAAGTACAGACTCAGCCTGATCCCATGGGGAGCTCAGGAGAGTAAACGGCACAGTTTGTCCCTCCCTTTCGGAGTTGGGGGAGCTGAGTTGTTGTAGCCCACCAGTCATTTATTAGCTACGGGCCACCTGCCTGCACCTACGTTATCCATGCAGACAACTCAGCTTTGATGAGACAAGTGCATTCTCCTGAAACTTGCCATTGCCAGCCTTCAGCAGCAAAGCCCGTAGAACTTAGGGAATGAGAACACAGTTCCCAAAACAGGAGGTCTAGGGATTTCTGGATGTGACACCAATGTTTTCTACTCTAGCAAGTGTGATAAATTTTAATCTGAAATGCTGAGAATGTCTACTAATATTATTGCACACTGCTAGCCTCCCACCCCAAGTCCACTCACCACCACTACCACCACTTTTAGTTTGCTGACACCTTGCTGACAAAACATAATGTCATTAAAGTTTTCCCTTACTATGCAATTCCGAACTCCACTGGTTGAATCAGGATTGGTTGGGGCCAACTTATAAATGGCATTTTCCTTGATTAGTGATCGAATTAGACATTGTCAAGGCACTTAATCCTGTTTAATGAGATTTCAGTGAAAAGACGATCAGATGTTCCACCCCGATGAGAAAAGCTGCACAGAAGAAAATGTTCCTTGTCACCAAATGTCACCATGGCTGCACACAGTGCTGGGACATGCTAGGGCTATCTTGCCACCTTGAGCGGCAACAAAAGGTACAGGTTGAGGGTGACAAATAAAGGATGGAAAGCCATCAGAGTTCCTCTGGGGTTTCTGGGTCACTGCAACCTCCCCATAGCAAGAGCGGTGGGGGGAAATGGAGACAACTGTACTTGATCAACAATAAAAAGTGTGAAAATAATTTTAAAAAGATTTCTAAATATGTAAGATAATAAGATTAAGACTTGTCATTTGAGTTTCTGTTGAGACAAACACATTTTAACTAATATAATAAGTTATCGAGCTATTTGCTTTCATAGATAGAATATAAATCTTGCAACGTGCCTGATCTATTTCTAAGTGCTTTACATATATATTAATTCACTTAGCAATGTAACTATGGTTGGGAGAAAACACACCCTACAATATACAGAGGGCCCATAGACACATGAGCAAATGCTCAGTATCACTAGTCATTAGACAGAGGCAAATTAAAACCACAGTGAGATACTACTTCACACTGGTCAGAATGTCCATCATTAATAAATCAACAAACAAGTGCTGGTGAGGGTGTGGAGAAAATGGAAGCCTAGTGCACTGTTGCTGGGAGTGCAGACTGGTGCAGCCACTATGGAAAACAGTATATGGAATTTCCTCAAAAACATAAAGATGGAACTGCCTCTGGATCCAGTGATCGCACTGCTGGGACTATATCCTAAGAATTCTGAACCACCAATTCAAAAGAACCTATGCACCCCAATGTTCATAGCAGCACAATGTACAATAGCCAAGTACTGGAAAAAGCCTAAGTGCCCATCAGTAAATGAATGGATCAAAAAACTGTGCTACATTTACACAATGGAATTCTACACAACAGAAGGAAAGAAGGAGCTCCTACCTTTGTCAAAAGCATGAATGAAACTGGTGAGCATTATGCTAAGTGAAATAAGCCAGACGGTGAGGGACCAATACCACATGATCTCACCTTTAGCTGGAACCTAGTCAACAAAGCAAACAAATGAGAAAAATAGAACCAGGGACTTGGAAATAAAGAACAAACTGACGGTGACCAAAGGGAAGGTGGGTGGAGGATAACAGGGAAAAGAAGAGGAAGGGGCAAGGAAAGGAACATGAGTAGAGGACTCATGAGCATGGACAATTAGAGGGCATTGATTGTGGGAGTGGGGGGTGGACAGGGTAGGTGTGAGCAATGGAGAAAAAGGCGGGACAACTGTAACTGAACAACAATTATAAGAAAATCTGTAAATTACTATACTCATTATTATACCCATACCCATACCCTTGAGTGTGGTAGTAACCCTACCACACTCAAGGTGGCGTTACTTCTGTCAAATGCTGTGTGTGCGCGTGCGCGGGTGCATGCGTGTGTGTGTGTGTGTGTGTGTGTGTGTGTATAGAGAGAGAGAGAGAGAGGGAGACAGAGGGAGACATAGATATACATCTTGTTAAGTTCTGCATAGTTCTCTCTTTTCTTTTATTATGTTCACCATTACATAAGCTATATCAGGTCATAAGCTATAATATTTCATTTAAGAAGCACATCCTCTTCAAAATACAATTGGGAAGGGTTAAGCTTGGTTGCTCACCTGAGCAATTAATTAAATGGAAATTTTTGATGAGTCATTGTTGCTAGATTTTAATGAATAAACTATTCAACATCATACCCTTGCCTGCTGTCACACTTCCACATTTCTCTTTATTAACATTCTAGGGTTATTAAGACTACAGTTGAAACATGAGATGTTCTGGGAAAAACTTCATGTGTACCCATCTGACCACCTCGCTGTGACTCATATGCTACCCAACACTGGTGATAAAGAAGGACAATCGGGGTGTCTGCCGTTTCATCAGAGATAGAAGAGTAGAAGAATAAGTTTAACTGTATGAAATCTGAGAGATTTTATCTAATCTTCTTCGTTCACGTGTCCTTGAAAAAAATGAGTTAATGCTTTTGAGACTTAAAGCCAATGCATGTTTGCCCTAGCTGGTGTGGTTAAATGGATTGAGTGCCAATCTGCAAACCAAAGGGCTGCCAGTTGGATTCCCAGTCAGGGCACATGCCTGGGATGCCGGCCAGGTCCCCAGTGTGTGTGGTGGGGGGAGCTCAAAAGACAGCCACATATTGACGTTTCTCTTCCTCTTTCTCTCGCCCTTCCCCTCTCTAAAAGTAAATGAAATCTTTAAGAAAATAAAAAGAAAGCCAATACATTTTAATTGATAACTGATATTTTATTTTCTTTACTTGATAAAAGAGTTTAAAGGGTAGATATGAATGAATATAATTCACTGACACTCATAAGGTATGTGTACTCAGCAAGTATTTGCCTTTTTTCTTGCCTTTGTTATTCAGATTTAGAAACCACATTAGATGAAGATCTTAAGTCCCACTTAAAGGCATGAAGACCTTAAGATCTGCTTAAAGGCGCGAACTTCAGTCTCAGATAGTAGCTAAAATGTTCATTTATGCTGAGTTGTAAAAAAACTGTGTTGATGTATTTCTTCCACAAATATATTTGATTTTTTAAAGAAATTGTTCATATGAATATTAATCCAAGATATTCGAGGGCTGAGTAAGAATATCTCAAGAAAATCATTTTTCCCGAAATGATGAAAGACAGTGTTCCACACTGAGCATTCTAGTATAACTGAGATGTGAAGTGTGACCAGGATGTGAGGCAAGACAAGCAAATATTAGGGTTTGAGAGGGTGGAATGTTAAAAAGTCTTGTACAAAGTAAAATAATAGAAATGATAATAATAGTTAACATATATAAATTTTTGTAATTTTCACATAATTTAAACAAGTTACCCTTTTCTTGCATATCAATTTTAGTCTAGGATTTTGAGAGTAAGAGTATGAAAGTAGGAAATGCATGATGTACATATGAAAATAAACAGATCCATTGAGTAGCAGAGTGAGAAATTAACTTGAAAATTAAGGATGAGACTTCAGACATTTGTATCAAGCTGTTACACTTTTCACCTCCCAGTCTCTGGGAATAACCAGCTATTCTCTACCTTAAGAAAATACATTTTTAGACAAAAGCTACAAGTCATCTGAGCATGTAAAATAGTGAAAGGCCAAAATTGCACCACACACACACACACACACACACACACACACCCAACACAGCAATGTGGGGAAGAGCCATTCAGGAATTTGAAATCATCCTGGTAAAGAATCATCAGGGTCTGGACAAGTGGAAAGTTCTATTTCTTTACTATATGGAGCTCTATTTATCTTGGAATTGTCACTTTTTTAAATAACGAAGTGAGTCCTCAGTCATTATTATGGGCTCAGTAAGGTACAAGTGAGCAAGCGACATGGTGACTTCCAAAGATAACTCATGACAGTGAGAGGATGCGGGGAGACAACGAAGCCAAAACCTCCAGCTTTCATGTATTTCTCAACGTACAAAGTATTTGATTTACTTTGATATAAGCAGTGGCAAAAGTAATACCATTAAGCATTAGTGGAGGCTTTGAACTACAATCATGTGCCATATAGGAAACTTGGATAGAATGTAAAGGATCGGGATAAAAAATGGCAAATGCTCAGTCGCTTTGGTAAGAGATTTTAAATTAAAGCAGCAAACTCTTTACAGCATCACACAATGGGTAGAATAAAAATGGAAGCTAATTAGTCTAAACTACTTAGAGTTGTACAGTCTTTTAATAATCTTCCGTGGAGTTCATGACCACAGGATTACCGGACCTGGAGAAGTACCTGGAAAAGAGGTCAAGGTGGGAGCGAAAGCAGCCGTGTGAGACTCAGCTGGCCTGCCGGGGCATGTCTGAGCCAGGTAGCCACTTGGGACCCAGATTTAGAAATAGGCACAAAATAAAGTGTTGTGTACACATACCTATGTTAAAAATATGTGTTTCTATGAATATATGCATGTATATGGGTGTGTTGTAAGGACATGAAATAATATGTAGTAATAATGAGAGGAGACTTGGACAGCACATTTTGAATGCCTTAAATTCATAAATTTTTCTAAAATTTTAATATAAATTTTTATTATCTACAATTTTTATTATCTAAAAAATTTTCATTATCTAGATAAATTTTATACTGTCTAATTTTTTTACTTAAATTTTAATGTAAACTGGTATTTCTATCACAACCAATTTATGTTAAAAACATAGAAAGAAATTTGAATATTTATTAATTTACTGTTTATTACAGTATTATTTATGATAGCAAAATATTCCAGTAATCCCATAATCTTACTTTTAATTGAGGTACAATTGACAAGTTATACTAGTTTCAAGTGTACAACAATTAATTCAATTTTTGTATGCATTGCAAAATAATCACCACTATACATCTAATTAACATTAGTCACCATGCATGCTCACACATTTTTCCTTGTGATGAAACCTTTTAAGATCTGCTCTCTTAGCAACTTTCAAATATGCAATATAATGTTGTTAACTATGATCACCATGCTGAACATTAAGTCTCCACAACATTTATTTTTTAACTCACTGCAATTTTGTACCTTTTGACCCCATTCACCCATTTTGCCCACTCCTATTTCTCACCTCTGACAACCACCAATATGTTCTCTGTGTCTACCGGGGATTTTTTAATAATCTTAATTTTTAATAGAAGAAAAATAGCAAAATAAATGATGCAATATGCGTAAAACAGAATTAGTGCAGAGATGAAAACTCATGCAATAAAGAGTATTTCATGACACAGGTGTAGAGATAGCAACACAATATTTAAAAATAATTGCATGTATCAATTGATAATACATATGTTCAAATAACTTATATATTTGAACATATTACTTGTATATGTTAAGAAAAACTAGTCAGAAAGACACCAAAAGATTTAGGTTATATTACCTAATGCTGGAGTTATATGTATTTTCTTTGTTTATGCTATCAGAATTTGCCATTTCTTACAAAATAAAACCCTTTATTATAGTGAAAATGTTTCTAAATATCAATATTTGTAGAAAACAGAGTCATATTAGAAATGAGCTCAAAAACGTATTATAAAATAGCAAAATACATTTTAACGCAGCCAAAAAATCAGCTTTCGAAGTTCATTAACTGAGTGAAATCAGAAAGCTCATTACATTGCCTTAAGCTGCAAGGTATGTAAGTCTGAGCCTCTTTTCCTACTGTGTTTTATTAAAATACTCTCTTTGATGTTCTTTTTAATATATTAATTTTTTAAATAAATTTGTGTATCTACCAATACATTTTCATATATGGGCACATGCCACTTCTTATTCTGAAGCTGAAGTAAACACAGGGACGGAGATCTGCCCCAGCAGGTAACTTGAGTCCCACACGGGGGCTCCACCCTCCTGTTCCTGGGAGTCTTTTGGATGATTCCCTTCTGCACTGTGAGATTGTGCACAATTTTTATAACCTTGCCAACACCAGAAGTTATCTTTGGTAATATTTTTTAAATTATGAAATATATTTATTAAAGTCATTTTAAAAATACAAATGCTTTTTTAAGAGATAAATACTCTACCATTGGAGGGAAAATCCTGCTATTATTTTGGGGAGAAAAAGCACTACAGAGAAGAACCCCAAAATGGTACCAGCTTTGCATTTAATTTAAGAGTATGTGGAGGAGAAAGGGAGAGAGTTGGAGAGAGAGAGGTAGACATAGAGATAGGCAAGTAAACAGATAGAGATAGTGTACGTGTGACAGAGAACAATATGTGTGTGTGTGAGAAACAGAGAGGGAGACATGGGTGGGGGAGGAGAGACAGCAACGGAAAGACAGAGGGATGAAAGGGAGAGAAAGGGAGAGATGGAGAGAAAAGAAGGGAGACTGAAACAATAAACACAGAAGAGAGAAGACAGAGACCTCGTTAGTTGGTTGATGAATCAATGAACACCTGACCCTAGAATATAAGATATGCTCAGCTGACACGTAGCATAACACACATTGAAAACTATCCAATGGAACACAAAATCCACCACCCTCTGACGCCGTTTCTCTGCCTGATGACCCTGAGTCCTTGGAGAGAGAAGACCAAGAAAAGGGGAAACTCCTCTTTCTGGCTGCTTTTCCAACGGCTTCTGAATAAAGGCAGTGAGGCAAGTGCCAAGTCACACTGAGTCTTTCTCTGTTTTCCACGCTCCAAGCATTTGGATGAGAGCCAGGTACCCCGTAAGGGAAGAGAGAATTACTTTCGAAATGGTGTTGTTGGTCTTTTCCTTTCTCTTTAAAAATTCTTGATAGTAAGACATGGCTTCCTTCAATGTGTCCTTACATCAGATATATCTTAAAATATACAAATTATTGGTTCAACTTATTAATGTAAGTATATATCAAACTATAAAGTTGTTTATTCATGTAGTTTATAATATAGGGGTGCTACAATGACAGTTAACATTATTTTGTTGTACTGAATTGAGTTTCACTCAGAACTAAAAATTGAAAGGGACCACGAGAACATATACTATTAGGAAAAATAAATACAGATATTGAATGTATAAGTAAAGCAGTGTGTTTATTGATTATTTAATAGCATTATTTATATATAATTTATAAATAGATTTGTATATGTATCAATACCTGTTAATGCTATTTACATCATGCTATGCATATGAAGTAAAAGTCAAGGTGCTTTTTCAACTACAATCTGAGATAGAAGAAAATTTGATTAAACATTAATGGACTTTGAACGCATTTAAACTAAAACTTCACTACGGCTTAGCCCAAGATCAGAAACTGGTAAAGAAAATAAAATTGCCATTTTGACATGCCATCTCAATCATTTCAATTCAACTCTTAAAAGTAATGTTTTAGGAGGTCAAGCACACACACACAGAAGCACAAGTTGAAACGTAAATGACTTTGTCATTTTGAGAAACAAAATTCACATGCCAAACTTTTCTTGCACTTCATTTAAACCTAAAGAATTTGAACACGTTATTCGTCTGTTTAGTAGGAAATACATTGTTTCAGTAACAATGTTCAGTAACAAAATAATAAAAATTATGATAACTACTCTTATACTGATGTAGCACAGAGAAAATTTCTATTTTATCATTTATATAAAATAAATGTTAAAACAGTCTCCTTTGATACAGCATCATATCAATTTAGTAACTGGAGAAAATATGTTCTGCATTCTTCATAGCAATGATAAATAAAATGCGAAGTTTGACAGTGGTTGATATAATAGCAGAAGTAAAATACTATAGTTTCTTTACCTTTTGCTTATTTAACCCACACTATCATCATAAATATCAGAGGTCTCCCAGATACCTGCTAGCAGCTATATCTCACCCACGCAAACAAATGCCATAATGTGGAATTAACAAATTTGTCACTTAAATCAGACAACTTCCAAAGGTTGTACTGATAAGATAATATGAATCTTCAGGAAGCAATTGGTATAATAACATTAATATTAAATTTTTGCCCCTAAGAAACAAACTATTATATCTCTTTATCTTTAGGTTTTTTAAAGACATCACTGAGTTTCTTTTCCTACATATTTTCACTACTTAAAAATAACATTTAGACACTATGCTTAGCCTCACTGTATTTCAAGTTACTGATTCAGTAGGTTCCTAAGTATACCCTGTTCTACAGTTCACTGACCTGTAAACTGTAACACGGTGGTCTACCTCTCTCTCTAAGGGTCACATGGGTGTGGGCGATTTTAAAACGGTTAACACCCAGATCCCAGCTTGCATGACTCCTCTCCAAAGGCACCTGCTCTGTGGGTGCCCTTTCTCCTCCCCGACGGCCCTCTCACAGTCCCCCTTTCACTTTTATGAGAGAAAGACATTCATCCCACACATTCTGACTCTGGCTGCAGCCCTGGAGCGGACAAACTCTGGGTTAGCCAAGGGACAACACACAAGATAGGTGGGGATGGAGAGAGAGTAAATGTCTCAGATGATCAGAAAACATTTTTTTTGGCTCAAGCTCAAGTAACTTTCAAATATTTGTGGGAAAAAAATGGAAAACTTGAAAATATATTTTTTAGGTAACTCAGCTTTGACAAAGGCATTTTAAGATGAAATAGCTGTGTATCGTTATTATTATATATTACCATCCCCAATAATTTCTTCATATGAATAAGGCTAATTGTTTACAACCTTAAACATTAAAAATTAGAATTGGGTATTTTATATGGATAATGGTAGGGATCAAATAGCCATTATATTTTTATTCCATATAATTTTACTTATTTTATTTTTTTAAACAGTTTATTTATTTATTTTTTAGAGAGGGAAGTGAGGGAGATAGAGAGAGAGAATCATCAATGTGAGGTTGCTGGGGGTCATGGCCTGCAACCCAGGCATGTACCCTGACTGGGAATCGAACCTGCGACACTTTGGTTCAAAGCTTGCACTCAATCCACTGAGCTATGCCAGCCAGGTTATTCCATATAATTTTAAAACTGATATAATTATTTCAAAAAATCCACATACAATATGCCAAAAATTATACACCATTTATACCTTTGGTGATGAAAAAATTTAGATGTCATCCTAAAAAAATGTATGAGTTCTTAGTTTTTCAAAATTCATTTACAGTCAGTTGAGAAAAAAATAAAGACAACTCCAGCACTGTAGCCATCCGCCTGCAGGTTGGTGAGTTCATTGGAACGGCTCTTGCATATTCTTACTGCGGCCCCACATCTCAGCACAGTGGCAGCAATACAGTTGCCATGTACTTCCTGAGGGTTGCATGAACACAGTGTCATCCTCAAAAGCAGTGTTGAAGAGGAGAAAGGTAGAATTTGTGCTCAGAAGTCCTCAGAAGAAGAGGCTCAGAATTGGTGCTGGACATCACAGCATCCACCATAAGCATTAGGAAGGTTTCTTCACTTTTCTGAGTCTTTGGTCTTCATGTGTATTGTAAAACGTGATGCAGCGGTACTGTCTGCCTGACGGGAGCTGCATGTCAGCAGAAGCCAGGCTGTGTAGAAGGTAATGGACCGTGTTAAGGATTTACAGTTTTTATCCTAAAAAATGTTTCAACATAAATAGCAGCACAACCACATTAACAGTCTTTAACAATCTAGTTGACTAAAGTATAAAGAAAAGACTGGAGAGAGTAGGAACCTTAGTGGGGAGGCCAATTAAGAGGCTGGCACACCAATCCAGGTGAGAGAATTGTTATTACTTGCACTTGGATAGTGGCAATAGGGAGGAAGATAAATAGATTTGAGGGGAGACGACAGGCAAAAGTGTCAGCATTTATGGGCAACTGCAAATGAGAATGACATGTGGATAGCCAGATTTCTTCTGATCTCAACGGTTGGATAAGTGGTTGTGCTGTAAAGCAGGAGAGGCAACCTGGGAGAGAGTCAGGGGAACCAGGTCTGACCCTGAAGATTGTAATTACGGGTTTGGATGGGTCGCATGGAACCAGCCTCTGGAGCATGGAAGTGAGTGTGAGATAGCAACTGGCTAGCTCAGGCTGGAACTCAAGACGGGATGTTCTGATGCCACGCAATAGTCCTCCCTTGTCCATGTGGACATGTTTCAAGACCCCCAGTAAATGCCTGAAACCACAGATCTATGATAACGTTTAATTTATTTGTTAGGCCGAGTAAGACATTAACAACAATATCTAGAAATAAAATAGAATAATTATATAATATACTGTGATCAAAGTTATATGACTGTGTGCTCTCTCTCTCTCTCTGTCTTTTGCCCTCTCAAAATATCTAATTGTGCTGTACTCATCCTTCTTGTGATATGTGATGAGAAAATGCCTCACTGACTTGAGAATTTTCACATTTTTTCTTCAAAGAAGGACTTGACAGCTGCTCTTTGGCATATGCAAATTGCCAGTATGGCTAATCCTGGCTCTGGGGGCATTATTAAGTAAAATAAGGGTTACCTGAATGCCAGCACCGTGATTCTTCAGCAGTAGATCTGATAACTGGAGGCTGCATGGACAGTGTGGACATGCTGGACATCACATGTCAGATGGGCAGAGCACGGTGGTACAAGACTGCACCATGCTACTCAGAACGGCATGCAATTTAAAGCTTATGAATGGTGTATTCTGGAATTTTCCATTTAATATTTCCAGACCATGATTGACCATGGATAACTAAAACCATGGAAAATGAAGGGATAAGGGGGGGACTTCTGTCTATGCTAATGGGACAGTCATTTTCACAGGATGCTCTGATGGTTTCTACTCCTCTGAGGTCGGAATCAAAGCCATCTGCATGGTGGAAGGGGAAGGGAGAGAGCCTGAGTTGGAGAGTCTGGAGAGAGTGGGTAAGTTTGGAAACAGTTACTGTGTAGCGTGGGCAGACACATTATCTAGGGTAACAGTGTGCTGAGAATAATTGGCAACCCTCAACCTCCATTCATAGGAAGGCTATAAACAAAAATATTTTAATAGAGGTCGTTTTCCATTGCTGGGGAACATAGAGAGCGTGCATGAATAACTAGTATTGTATTTGTGAGTTTCTAGGAGGTCTCTTTGGTTGAGCAGTTAAAACAAAGAAAAATCTCATCATTAGCTAAAGCTTGCTAATAAAAGAGGTGGATTTATATTTGAATACCCTGAATATAGTTTTATATCTGAATTGTGCACCTCTGCCCCCTCCAAATAAAACAAACTTTGTGATTGTGAGTGAAAGCACAGCATAAACCAAAGTGAAGCAGGAATTAAAACAAACAAAAATACAATGTCATTGACCACATCATAAGCTGATGTGTGTGTGCGGGAAGTGATAGGGACTGGAAGGAAGAAAGGGGGTCAGCGGTCTCGATAAAGGGGTTTGCAATCACAGCTGTTGGAGGGAAGACTGGACCTGGGCTCTGGAGTTCTATTTCCGTCTCGGGCTCACAGAGGATAAACATGGCCTCAAGAGGATAGTTGCCTCATGGAAATGTCAGCAAGAGGCCAAGCAGCCCAGTCTTACTGAATTGAATCTGAACGGCAGAAGGACATTGATGCCGAAAGGAGCTGATGTAAACCATGTCAGGTGGACTGGCTTTTCTTCTGTGGTTTTTCCTCTTGATCTCCTCACTCTTTGCACCTCAAGGTCAATGGGAAAAAGTGAGGGAGACTTCCTTTCCTCTCAGGACAAGCCTAGGAAGCTGCCTGAGTTTCAAATCTGCATGCAGGAAGTGTTCTCTGGGACCCTATCTAGAAAAGAGCAAAATTGGAATTAGGTAGATAAATAAAATGAACTGCATTGTAATGCTACAGCAAGGTCAACCAATCCCACAGGAAATTCTAGAGCTGAGGTGGCCCTTTAGTGATATCTCTCATTGAGACCGGGGAGCCAGGCCGTTGCACTCCAAGGCGGCTGATCGTTTGTTAGATGCCCATCACTAGGGATGGGGAAAGAAGCTGGGCAGCCCCCTTAGGATGACAGCAATTTCTGGGGAGGGCTGCAGGGGCAGAGCTAACAGCTAGAACTGTGCTGCAGAACGGAGGGGAAACAGGGACAGCATCCTGTAATAACGACTACACTTCCCTCAAGGCCACACCTTTCAAAGAAATTCAAGATAAATATCTGGCTAAAATAGTTGCCTGGTGATGAAGCAACAGGAGAACTTCTCTAAGGGATGAACTTCCACCCTGGAGCTCCTCACTCTCTGCTGTTCATTCTCTCCCTTTCTCTCTCTCTCTCTGTTTCTCTCTCCCTTTCTCTAAATTTGTCCTTAACAATGCAGATGAGAGCTAGACTTCCAATCATTCCCAATACACATGAACAGAGAGACTAATACCTTGAAGGGACATGAACTCAAGGGTGAAACTGACTAGATGCATGGTCAGCAAATTCTGTAAGTGGCAGGTAGCCAGATAACAAGTACTGGACCCCTAGCAAGCCACATAGTCCCTGTGCCAATTATTCAGCTCTTACTGACGTGCATGAAATCAGCCACCAACAATACATAAGAAACATGTTGCTGTTCCACTGAAACTTTACTTATAAATATGGATGGAGGCCCAGTTTTGGCCTATGAGACTTCATTTGCCTACTCCTGAACTAGACACCTGAATAGTATAACTATTATAAAAAGAAAACAAAAACATGTATCAGACAGTACCTAAAGCAAAACTGTTGGGACAGATGGTCCAATATTTTCCTACCAGATATGTTCTTCTCCAGAGATAATGAACAACATTGGCAGTATGAATTAAAACCAAAATCTTACAAGTAAAAGTTGATGCATTAGATATGAGTTAAGTAAGGGTTTAAGACTCAATAGATGGAATAAAAGAAGGAAAAATGCAAAGACTAAACTAGTTCACTGGACCATCAGACAGTGGAATTCCCCCCAGGAGACAGAGAGAACATAAAGAGAAATAAATTACGCAAAGAACAGCTAAAAGATGTTGCAAAGTAGTGGGTGTGCTGATATCTTGGTGATAAAGTACCAGCAAGGGATGGGAAAAACAAAATCACTGGAAAGAAGACTGTTTGAAGTGAAATAATGCCACGTTTCCTGGAATTAAAGGAAAAAAGAAAGATGGGGTTGGAAGTCTTCATAGATTGCCCAGGAGGTGGCTATGAAAGCCTATACTAGATGCATGAAAAGGTTTAAGAACATAAATTAAAAGGAAAAAATTTTACAGTTTCCAAAAATAACAAACCAAGAAGGGTATGTGAATCAGGTAGCCAACACAATTCTTAAAAGAAACTAAAATGTATAAAGTCAATAATGTAATATTTCTCACATGTTAAAGAAAAAGATTAGAAAATATAAGTTTTATGTGGAGTCCAAACTGTTGCTTATGTCAGTGTAATAAAATGAGCTAAACATTTAATCTAAATAAAAAACAGGCAAAGAAAAGCAAGAGGTTTTAAAGCAGAAAGAATATAATAGAAAAATAATACAATAAAAATTGACAAAATTATAAACCAAGTGTTAAAGAAATTAATAAGAGATTCTAGAAGCCCAATTTAAAATAAAGAAGAAGATGAATATAAAATATATAGAATGAAGAGATGGCTTACTAAACAACAGAAAATTTAAAATATAATAAAGAGGACATTGTGCTGAAAAATTCACTAATGTATTTGAAAGTCCAGAAAAAATGAATAGATTTCTAGATTATAAAATGAGAAAATGGCACCAAAAACTGAAAACTTAAAAGAACACACGTGAATTAAGGAATTGAAAATGGTAATTAAAAAAGCAAATTTCTCTTTCCTCAGTGCCCTAAGCTTACATGTTTTCACTCCTCAGGTCGAATAAAGTTAAATAATAATTAATTCTTATACTGTACAAATCTGTCCAGTATTTTATTTTCAGTGATGATAGCATAATGGTTTCCACAATTTGAAAATGAGATGGATACAAGGTAAAAAACAAATAAGTGAGCATTGCCCAATCATTGATTACTCTCGAACATAAAATAATAACATGGTCAATGCAACAAATAAAACAAAATGGAAAATAAATATAGTGTAAGGCTTGTAAAAAATTGTCACTTTGGCAGAATATAGAGCCAGGCCATTTAATACAAATAGAAATTTAACAAGCTGACTGAATTCATGAAAAATTTATACCAATAAAGGCATTGTCTTTACACTAAGAAAATCTGCAAAATATAAAATATGACTGGTTTTCATTATTATTGTTCATGTCGAACTTCTTCAGGAAGATTATCTTGCCCGGGGTCCATGGTTTTCAAATTAGAAAGTTTTTTTTTAATTAAAAAGTCAATGTGTTTTTTGTCATTTCCAAAGAATTATATTATAGCTCATGGAAATGCATATTGTTTAACATTTACTTAAATTGTCATTTCAAGCTTTTGGAATTAGCAGGAATGCACCAGCTAAAAAGCCAAGGGACTATTGTTAGTTTTTTCTCCATTATTTTTACTTAAGTATGAATGATGAAATTGTTGCAAAAGCAAGCCAAAGATCATGCCAACCAGGACCAACACAAAGTGAGCTGGTGTCTAGCACATCAAAACTCATCACAATCTCCTATGTGCCTCTCTGTGTTTGCATCCTGATTGTCTTACTTATTTATTACAGTTTTACTGCCATCCTTCACTCAGGAATGTAAAGAGTCCTCTAAAGAACCTACGTGTACTGTGGGTCAAATCTGCATAATAGGGACAGGGTTGAATTAAAAATTACAAGTTGGCAGATTGATTCTCTTCAAAAGAAAAATATTTTTAAAAAAGAAATTTTAAAAAATGAATTATATCAAAATTATTGATATTTGAAAGAGTCTGTTCCATGCCTACTGTAGGCAAATACCAATACAATGACTATTTGTCATTGTATACTCTTGCTGCCAGTTGACTACTACAGTATACGTAGTCAACTGGCAACAAATAGGGAGAATAGAAGGGATGATCATTCACCTTCAAGTTTTTAATTTTTTCTTTTTAGACAATCGTATTATACTCACCCCTCCCGAGAGATTTCCCATTTTAAGACCTATTATCCCATACAAGAAGCCTACAGATGTCAGAGCATGTAAAGTTAAAAATGAGAAGTACAGAATCTGGTACAGCTGGGGATAATTAGTAAAAAAACAAGTTTTTGCCAGAAATAAAAGGAAGTTGAGGAGACAGATTTTCCTCTAGCCAGGCTTTGGGAGATCCATGGAAAGAGAGCATTTTTACAACCCCTAGGCCTTCTCTCCCATCTCATAGTATCTGGCAAAGGAAAATCTATTATATAAAATGTAAAAGTCCCCCAAGATATTCATAATGTAATTGAGATTCTCTTAATGAAACAGAGATGGTACTATAACATTTGAGAAATCAATCATTTTTTAGGTTCTCTAGATCTTTTCAAGCCAATTCTGAGGCACAAACATAGCATTTGAAATTCCTGAGCAGTCACTCCAAATAACTACGTTCTTTTAAATCTTTTATTTTTTTGTACGTGAGTGCTAGGATCTGGTGGTTCTACAAGCACTAACTACTTCAGTTAGTTCCCACGGAAGCCAATGTTCTCTCAGGTTACGAATTTAATGTGATAATGATGGTTTTGTTACCGTAACTAATTAGCTAATTATACTAAAGGAAAGGGACGCAAAGGGAATTAGACATTGAACTTAATAAACTGGGAACATTAGCCTGTTGCCTTCGCCAGGGATCTACAGTTTCATGCCCTAGGGGATTACAGCATTGCTCAGTCAAAGGTATTAACACTCCTCCCTTCCCCCTCCAGTGCTGGATTGTTGTGGGGCACAGGGAAAGGAGCTTGACCACAGAAGCCTGTCAGTAGAACTAAGAGGCGGACCTATCACAAGCCCATCCAAGCTCAGAAGTTCATTGGTTCTTTGGAAAAAGCACCTGGTCCATCCCAACCCCAAGCTAATATAATCCTAGGGGAGAAAAGAAGGCCCCACCGCTCATTCTTTCTCCCCCCATAACCAGGAATGCACTGGCCTCATGTGGTCCTGTGCTATCTCTCAGCTAGGAGCATGTGGCCACGTTGGTCTGGCAGCTACAAGGGCTTGCGGCAGACAGCGTGCACTGAAAAGACTAAGCTTTAGTCCAAAGCAGAAACTCAGGACGCTGGCTTTTGTTTGGCCTTGCTGAGGACACAGTGGGACAAAGGAAGATGGGACATTGACAACCCAGGTAGCAGCTTCTATGTTCACATGAATAAATCATCTTGTCATATCACAATGTCCCCCGTGTGGGTCCTTGGTTGCTTTCCTTGCAATTCCCTGGAAAAGCCTGATTTCCACTGACAACGGTTTCATGAAACTGATCACATCATGATTTTATCCAAGTCAATAAACAGTGATCACCGTCTTCTCTGAGTAGATGGTTATCAAGGGAAGTAGAGCTTGCTAGGACTTGACTTCTAGTCTCAAGTCCCTGCAGTTCAGCTGACGAGATGCAAGCTGTCCTTTTTCTTAATGACTGAAATAATTCCATGGGTTGGAAATGCTGTGCATTAGATTTTGCCTGGACTTTATATCATATAAGGAGATATTTTAGCAATTAATGAACTGAAAATATTTCTAATTGTGTATTTCCTTCCCATTGCCATTGAAACAGTGCAAACATTGAGGAAATTGGTAATGAGGATAACTGATTGAACATATTGTGTATGCATAAACCAGAGTATTTTATAGATTTAAATGAGTCAGAAAAAGTGACACCCAGTCTTTCCATGAGTAGGAGAAACTGAATTTGATCTTCTGAAGTGAACTTAGATTTATGTAGGTTTGTATGTATTTTGCATTTAATTCTTTTGCTACACATTCAATTGTCAATGCTTATTAACTACAAAGGTTAAAATTACATTAATTTATGATGTCTGGGTAAACAGTTTGGTCTTTGATTTTCTTTAAAGCTATAACTATAATCTAGATATTCAAACTTTAAAGTTCACAAACTTTAAAACTCACAGGTTCCCTGGAGGTTAATGAATAGCTAATAAGTTTGCACCTAAGTGTGCGGTAAAGAGATGTGTCTTGCAATGTTTCTGTTTTGAATTTACTCTGTTTATCTTCTTGACATCCTTTCTTCCTGTGTATGTTATCTCTCTTACTTTTAAATAGTTCTTCCTATTGGATACATTCTTCCTGCTAATTTTTAATGTTGACATTAAGCTTAGACCTGAGGCATGTTCTTTGCTTAATCTTCAAGAATCAGGAGAATAAACAAAGATTAATATGTTGATTTAGTGAACTGCTTAGATATGACCTCAGGGCAGTTAAACTTTGTACATACATATTTCAATAATTCAACACAGGAGCTGAACCATTTTTCTAATTTTGTATCTATAGTATTCCTGAATACATGAATAAAGCATTTTCACATGAAACATTATTTTAAAAATTTCTAAAATTTGTTTTGGTATAGAACATCTTTGGTTATAGCTTTAATGAAATTATTGTATTCACATTTTTTAAAAAAATCATTATTTCTTATTCCAGCAACAATAATGGAAACAGACTCCACTACATTCTAGTTTCTTAAAAATGTTAAAAAAAGAATCTATACATTTTTAAATACTCTTTGAATGGAACTACAGAGGTCTTCAAAATTATACAAAGACTAGCTTAGAGCAATTGTATTCTCTTCCATAAATATTTAAAAAATGTCTACTTTGTGTCTAAATATGCTTTTTTTCATAAATTAAAAATTGTGACTTAAGAATATGTAGTCCTTAATATAATTGATCATATCAAACTCCAGAACAAAAATCAACTGTCTGACAATTGACACTTACTCTTCTTAAAAGCCACTGGTTAGAACATTCCAAGATCAAATACTGCTTACTGCTGGGAAATTCCTTTCTTTCTAATGCAGCAAGCATTCGGCCCTGACACATGCATGGCAAAGACAGCCAGGTTGCACAATGATCCAAACCCCCGCCAGCTCCTTGGCCCCGGGACTCCTGAAAACTTTACGTGCTCCCAGGAACTTGGCCCCTGCCATGCTCTTTAAAACAAAAATAGCCCTGACTAACTGCATTCCATCACTGAGGAACAACTCTGACTCCAGGCAATCACTCATCACCCAGGCCGGTGTCCTTATCACCACCATTGTACAAAACAGGGAGCCTGTGTCTTTCTGGTTCCTCATTTCATCAGGGACAAGTTCCAGATCTTAGCCTTTTTTTTTTTTTTGCATTTTCTCCTCCCATTTTGGATACCTTTCTCTGTTAGTCATGTTAAAGTGACTAACAGAATGTTTAGATTTCTTGCAATATAAGTGACAGTTTTCCTATAGCAATTAT
This sequence comes from Phyllostomus discolor, assembly GCF_004126475.2. Classification (NCBI taxonomy): domain Eukaryota; kingdom Metazoa; phylum Chordata; class Mammalia; order Chiroptera; family Phyllostomidae; genus Phyllostomus; species Phyllostomus discolor. Next base: position 12,186,458 of record NC_040904.2, on the reverse strand, counting down.
TAGTAGTTAAATACCTTTCTTCATATTCTCTCACTTTTAATAGAAACGAATTGGTAATTGTTTATAAAGAACTATAGTTTTTTCCTTAGTAAAATCAGTCCAGGTCAACTTCTGGTCCATAACTTAAATAAATAGCATTGTAGTTAGTTTTGTTAGGCTATATCTTATTATTTCCTGGAAACAGCAATAGTGCATAATTCCCCTTTGAGGGGGAAAGAGTTAAAAAACATGAACTTCAAGTGCCAAAGTAAAATCTTGGCCAGAAAGATGTCTCCGCCCTCTGTCTTGAAAGTTAGAGCCTAATTCCCCTCCTTACTGACTTGTTTAATCAGTGGAATGAGTGGAAGTGACATTCTCAGACCTCTCAGTCTACTCAGAAGAAGCCTCAAAGCTTCCACTGGATTTGTCAGAACACTGGCCTCTGGTTTTCGAGAAGCCTTGTAAAAAGTCAGATCAATCCGAGAGCTTCTACTGGAGAAACACATTAGGAAACCCAAAACAGCCTCAGGTGACCCAGCCCTGAGGGTTTTGCATCACCAGCCGTTGGGGATCAGATACGACCCACCTGTATGTTTGTTACCCTGTACAACAAAGTGCAGATCCGTAAGCGTAAGCGAACTCAGTGATTGTTGTTATTTCAAGCCATAAAGGATTTATTTTGGGGGGATGGAATTGGTAATCTTCTGTTATCAGCCATTGGTTATATGAGGTTGAAATCACGCAAGTTCTTTGTCCCGTCTTCCCCAAGTAATAACATAATTGGAGCCATCATGAAGCCCCATTGTGAAGCCAGGTAGAACTTCTGTGGCTTTTATGTCTCCTGCCTCAAGTGCCCATGTGTATATTCTCCACTGATGACATTTCCCACTCACCCTGCAATTTAGCGGGGACCTCATGGTCCCCATGGACTGCTTCTCCTTGACTTTTCCAAATAAATCCTGCACGCAGAAAAACATAATCTTAAATGTATCTATTTTTATCTGTTTGTAGTTGTGACTGGTAATTTCTACTTGATTATCACTTTTAGGATTGGATTCCTCCAGGCCACAAATGTCATTTTCTTTTCTTACCATCTTTATATCCGTTCTGAACTACATCACTTTCAGATTACTTTGGCTTATCTTACCCTTACTCAGGCCATTCTGCATATCACAGCCTGGAGTTTTCCTGAAATGTATACAGGTCCCATCACTAACCTCCTTCCCCAGACCTCCTTCCCATACATCCTATACCCTGCCATACATACACATGCCCCCCCCAAAATGAATACTCTAAACTCCTTAAAATAGCCAATGTGATACTTAAAGAATTTGTCCCTGATTACTTTTCAGCCTTTCTTACTATTACTCTAAACTCAGCTGGTGTCCGAATGCTGTAAGAAATACTCATAGCTCTTCAAACGGAAGGTGTACACTCTCTTCTCTACGTCTCTACGCAGATTTCTATTATGAGTTTCTTTCCAGAACTCCCTTTGCCTTCCCACATACTTTTTCACTTTCCAATTTCCCCCTATACCTTGGTAAAAGCAACTATTGCAAAAAGACTTTCTAGACTCATCTCTCTCTATATTGATAATAAAATCTTTCTATTTAATTCAATAGAAGCTATAGATACCTTCACAACAACCTCCAATTTTACTATTTAATTATCAGTGTATCCTAAACATTTAAATTCTAATAGAATGATTTAGTCACCATTCTTTGTCATCTCAGTGCCCTTGGACAGAGTGGGCATTAGTGGATAAATGTGTGAATGAATGATTATTTTGTGCAGCCATTTTGTGTCCGTGGCGGTAAAGTAACTCACGTTTTTTGATTATTACCAAGCTTTTCCCATGTCACTTAGCTGCTTTGCCATCAGAAACAACTTGTCAAAACACAGAAGTACCTGCTGATGCAACGTTCTTTTATCTGTACAGTCATAGGCTGTACAAGTATGAACTGGTGCATCTGCTTTATAATTTCAGACTAATACAAATGTAACAATTAGTTCATGTCTAAGAATAATAATATTTGTCATTATTATTATTACTAGCTCTAGCAATACAAGTCCCAGAAAATAAGTCAAACAAGGCTTTCCAGATACGTAGCATCTCCAACTCTCCGGGAACTTCCCTGGTACTGCCGCAAATTGCTTCCACACTCCATTGAATGAAATACTCACCTGAATATGCAAAAAAGTCATCTTTTGTATTTTCCCTTTGGAAGTACATATGAATGGCTAAGCCCTAGGGACAGTGGCTTTGTTGGTTTTTTTTGTTTGTTTTTTGTTTTATTTTATGAAAGAAGAAATAAACACATCGAACAGTCAGGCACTGTATTAAGCTCTTTACAGGCATGACTTCATTTCATGCACACGATGTCATGTGAGGCGGGCATGTGATTATCCTCTCGGTGCTAAAGAGAAAAAGGAGCAGTTAAATCTCTCGACCACGGCAACAAAGCTAGTTAAGTAGTGGAACTTGGCAACGTGACCCCAAATTCTGTTCTTAACTCTTAAAATGCACAGTGTAAGAGCTTTTACCCTTTTTATGTGAAATAGTTTGGTTCTTTATGTGTTTCCCCACGGTGCTGAGCAGTAAAACTTTACAATGCAGAGACTAGGCCGTTTTCCTAAGAGGCAACCAGGGAGCAGGGATTAGAGCTAACTGCTTCCACTCCACAGTCTGGTCGTAGCAAGTAGCCATGCGTGAAAGACCGTCCAGCTAATAGGAGGAAGAAAGAAGAGGAAAAGTGGGTGATAATCCTACCTTTAAGGGAAAAACAAGAGAAAGTTTGCCTAGGCCTAAGGGCTTTCCCCTCTTAATAAAAGAAATAAAAATAAAATAATAATAAGAGAAGACCACACCTTGTTTTATATGCTTTTTCTTGAAATACCAAGCATAATGATATTTCTACTATTATTCACTGCTTGCACTGGAAAATGCTATTTAGATTAAGGCCATGACATGAATTCAATCTTTTACATGTGGCCATGGGAGAACCTGTATGTTCTGATTTCCTTTATTGTCACCCACTGAAAATGCATGTGTACACTCACACCCTTACTTCAGTGAAGGGAAAAGAAAGATAAGGCCAATTGCAGTTCAAACATTTATGATTTTCTCGTTACCTTAAATAATTTGTGAACCCAGATTCTGCCAGTATTTGACTGCAATCCAGTAACTATTTCTTTAAAAAAAATGTATGTTAACATTTCCTTATAAATATTTTGGAATAATTAAATCAGGCTGAAGCTCAATTATTTTCTGTTAAAGTACAAGTGAGATATTTCACCCTGGATACTAGCTATTTGATGACGTTTGTATTCAAGGTTTAGGACCCCTTTAATGTAGAAATTACCTTACAAGTGGGATTTTTAGACCTTAAGTAATTTTCTCAAATGGGTACTTATATTCTATTTAGTAACAAACTGCTAAATTGAGGATACAACCTATAATAAATGTACTCAGCCTTCTGAGTACATTTTTTCCAATGAAAATACAAAAATTTGTGCTGACATAATTGTGATCTTATATTTATGAATTATAACATGAAGGAATAAATTTTTAGTCTTCCTGTTACACTTTTGCTTTTTTTCCAATCCAGAATTATAGAGGACTTGCAAGGCAATTAAGAGTGTTGCATGGAGCATTCAGGTGCAGCACTGGAATTTTAAAACAGTTTAAAGGCATTTTTGAATAGTAATATACTGTAATACACCTTTTAAACTCTGCATGGACTTTAAAATCTTTCATGGAGAATTCCCAAGTTACCACGATAAGGTAAAGTTCTGTTTTCTTTGGGGGATATTTTTGGGAAAAATAACTTAGTTTGATTTTCATGGAAAAAAATATCTAAATAGTAGTATTGCTGTTTCAATTCTGTCACATTTCTTTTTGTGGGTATTTTAAAGTAAATGAACAGGATTATGTAAACATTATGTTTTGGCCCTTCCTGAATGTTAGAAAGAAGCAGTGTGTAAGTAGTGACGTATGTGGGTTTTACATAAAGAGATTTTGCCATTTTCCAAGCCAGATATAGCTTTTGTATCAACAAACGGGACACAAATCTCCAGTCTTAGACTTGGACAGAAAAATCTTATATTACCTAAATAAATTCTTTGTATTTTAGGTTTGTTAATCAGAATATTATATATATCGAATGCTACCAAAAATTCATTTTATTATACATTCAAGTTAATAAAATAAGTAACGGTTGCCTATAGTAATCATGGAAGACAGAACTGTTACTATGAGAGACCTGCTGAAACAGATATTTATAAGTAAGAGTAAAGGTGAGTACCTGAGCAGGTCCTTCTCCCTTTCTGTGAAATAGCCGTTCTGTTGCATGTGTGTGAGAGGGGAACCAAGGTCTGAGGATGACTTCCATCTAGAACTTTGAATACTATTATGTAGAGACAGCAACTAAATTATGAAAAACATTAAATGTTGCAGTGATAAATTCTTCATAAAAAGTGTGAGTTTACTTTCACAGTTGACTTCCGACCAAATACACAGGGTGGGGCAAAAGTAGATTTACAGTTTTTCACATAGCAAAGAGTGCAATAATGAATGATAACACTAGCATAAACTCTGTATTTCACATACTTGCAACCATAAACCTACTTTTGCCCCACCTTGTAATAACCTCTTCTCAACTTGCTGTATAATTCTTCAGTCTTTTACCACTTTATCTTGAGTTATGTTATTCTTCTGTTTATCCATTTACTAAGACACTTGCAGTTACCTTCCAGGAACACCAGGCAGGGAGCTTTCTACAGACTCTTGAAACATTCCTCCTCGCTTTCACGGTTGATTATGTGAAGGTGGCCAAGTAAGAAAGGGCTACTGTCGGCAGTACAGGTCACTCCTAGGGTGAGCTGCTAACATGACTCAGTCTGTCTGAGAGTCCCTTTTTGTGCATTCACACCCAGACTCTTAAGAAATGATGTCAGCATTAGCCTAGAAATAAAACAAGTAAAGGGCATGCAAAAAAAAAAAAAAAACAGCTAGGGTTTACTCCGTGAGATATTTAGACATTCTTAAAACAGGGTGGTTTTATTTGGAGAAGCCAACAAAATGGAACTCGTAAATTCATCTCAAAACAGCCCAACATAGGATCTTCAGTCTAAACATTACTTATGATGAGATGAAATTCCCCAAATCATGTAAAATAACCATTTAAAGGAAATATGCGTAGCTAGAAAATAAGAAAAATTCCCATGAGTTTCTACATCATAGACTGAATGTCTGCTTCTGTATGCCTCTCTCTTTTTTCACCTGCAGAGTTATGCTGAAGTCATTGTTTAAATGTTGGAGTGTAAATGAGAGTGACCATTTCACAGCATGTATCTCCAACCAGTCTGTCATCTGGCACATAGCTGAGAATGCTTGTTGAGATCTTGCTTTGCAGGACAGCAATGATCTCTCACCACCCGTCTGTCCCGCAATGCCTCGTCACCTGCCACTGGTGACTCCGGCACTCAGCAGCTGGTGCCTGCGTGTGTTCGTTGTTTGGAGTGCACCACTTCAAGCTGTCCTGTTGCTAAGATAGGGAATCTGTTGACGAAATGAAGCCTAGAGGTACTGTTTATGCACTGTCAATGGAGATAAAAATCCAGGCTATACAGACTGAAAGTAAAGGGGCAATGGGCATAGTAAGAATCATCTTCACCTCAAGGGTCAAGTACATGTTCCACTGGCCTATGTTCCTTTATATGAAAAGAAAACATTTAGCTTGCATAAAATATTAGTGCCATTATGGGTTAGACAAAGAACAGCAAAGAAAGCCGATGAATTTCAAGTGCTGCATTTTGAATTTAACAAAGTCTGTTTTATTAGTAAGGAATATCAAGTGGAAATCAGACTGCTAATCAATATTTTTCCCCTAGGAAGGAAGGACCAATAAATCATGAGCTTTGAATACCATAGCCCATTGGTTAGTGGGGAAATTATGTCTTGACATTAGGTAGTGGTCTTGACATACATCCCCCCATTATTCTTGGAATTATTTCTGCCTATGACTCACTGATGGGCCACCTATGAGTGAGCAGTTGCATAATGGAGAGGAGAATGCATATGTGTATATTGAAGCCCTTCACTTCCTTCCATCTTCCCTGAGTACCGATGTCCTTGTCCAACTAGTTCTAGGATTCAAATCTCAATTGTTCATTCAGTTTAGTGAAAGACAATTAAAGAATTATCCTTATATCATTTTTTAAAATGTAATAACTTTATGGTTAGAGGATAAGTACACTAAACTTTTGAGTAATATAAAATTATGTTTATTATAATAAATATTTTAAATCAAATTAGATATGGCATAAGAGGTTTGTTTAAATCTAATAGTTATCATAAAAGTACAAAAGGCAAGCAGCAAAAGCTTAATTACAAGTTAACTGTCTCAATGTGCTTGGAAAAAACTCTTTGATGATTACACAGACAATTTCATACAACCGGTTCGTTCCAATTTTTTTAAAATTGAGGCAATTTGAAAACTCATTAAATTTTGAATTTAGTTATTTACAAGTAAAGGTTAACCATAAATATCAACAAATGAGCGTAAAACAGAATTTTTATTACATGAAAATTTATTGTACACATTTTATAATGCAAACATATTTCTTCTGATGCATAGATACTTAGAGCACAAATAGGGACATGGTGGATATGTATGTGTCGCAATACAACATGAATTGGAAGGCTGGAAATATTTCCTAAGTTTTCTCAAATTGCAGGGAGCCGAGGTCCAACTTCACAGCTCAACTTTAACCTCAACCACTTCGAAGACTCTGTGCATACACGGACACACCGGGAGTTGAGTTCCCACTACGGCTCTTCCCCGCCCACTCCCACACATCCCCTAGTCTACGCCTGGCCAGAACTGATGGTTCCGTTCAGACGGTGCCTGGAAGAGCAGGCGCTGGTCTCTGTGTCCTGGACCACAGAGACCCACAGTCAGTTCTCCGAAGCATTCTCTTACATGGTCTTCTTCACGCCTTGGTTTAAAGAGTAAGAGGCATCCACACCTTTCTTCCCACTCTCTGTTAGGCAGATGGTTATCCTCAGAGAAAGCAGTGATTACACACTCTTGGCAAATTCAGCATGTACTTATTATTCAAGCCTGTCTGAGTAGAACACATGAATGCTTATCAGCAGTATCAGCAACCTTTCCATCACCCATTTTAATCGCCCATTAAACAGAAAACAAGATAGATGTAGTACACACAGACAATGTTCAAACACTGTGTCAGCTAAAAACATTTTGTACTAATGATGAACAACACTGTACCTTATATCACATGACAAATGAGCATTTCAAAAACTGGGTAGATTTACTTTTTTAATATTTTATAGGCTTTATTCATTTAAAACAACATGGAGAATAAGCTGAAACTTTACAATGGCAGACTCATTTTTCCCCTTCTCCCCTGACCACCCCCAACCACACACAGAAATAAAGGGAAAGAGAGAGAGAAATGAAGTAGGGAAGAGCAGCAAAGTGGGCAAGAGACAGATTCTCTCTGGACAAGTCTGAAGTCATTTTGAGGTCATCGAACATGAGCTACTCCTCAAAAAAAAAAAAAAGGAGGACATATTTGGTCTTTAAAAATGTTCATTTGATTTTTTTCTACATTACAAGGCTTTTGCTTGTTTCCTCATCAGTGAGGCCTCTCAAAATATAGACACACTTGGAAAAAAGAACCCCAGGGCAGTTGCCCCTAAGAAGCTGTCACCTTCTCTGGAAACTTCCACTGAGCTCAGATGTTCTCCCCTGCAGCCGGAAGGACACACAGACCCACGATATCATTCCTTTTCTTTGTCTTTCCCTTCCATTTTCAGCCTATTTCATACAGTGACTATTCAGATGGGTGGTTTTTTTAAAAGATATTTTCATTAGCTATGGCTTCCAAAAGTTTGGTTAAAATGGCAAGTTAGCTGAGCAAGCAACATTTTGGCCTTTTCATTTTATTGGAAATACCAGCCAATGGCTGCCCCTCCCCCCACACTCTTCTCCCAGCACCAGGGCGGAGCCTTCCCTGGTAGTGGCAACCCCGCTGCCTGGCCCGAGGCCATTTCATCGCATGCCACACATCTGGGCCCTGGAATCTGAAGCCTCGCCTTCACTTCAAAGCATCAGGGATATTTCTGCCAAGCTCTAAGAATTGTTCTTTCCTTTCTGTTCTTTTCTTCCTCCTCTTTGTTTCTTTTCTCAGTTCCTAAGAGCAGTCTGAGCTACACTTATCACTTGACACTACTAGAAAACACAGGTAGATTTCCGGGCTTTTAATTCATGTCCTAGCTCCCTCACTGGCTGACTCCACGATTTTGAAGGAGCCCATTTGAATTCTCTCAGCTCCTTGTAAATTTATCTGCAAAGTGAGGCTTATTCTATAATAACGAGGCTGTGTGCGGGGCGAATCATTGGTGCCAGTATCACTGTTAGGTCCGAGGGCCCCTCCCCAACCACCAACCAAAACGCAGGGGGAATGAGCTGGAGGGATCCAATTCACTACTTCAAGGCGACCTTTTAGCTAAATCGTCCTCCTTTTCTTCTGAAGGGTGGTGGCATCACAGTGAGCTTCTTAAAGGCCATGTGAAAACACAGATGCCTTTTTAAGGCTTCATCTCCATTAAAATAGCAACAGCAAAATGATGATATCCATAACAGGGCTCCATTAATATTTTAATCTACAAATCAACATGTCAGGACTCTGTCCTGTGTGAGACAGCGATTGGACATGCTTATCTTCGCAAACTTAGAATTTAATAGCTTCTAATCTATGTGCACAACCTGAAAAATGTTATCACATTTGAGGCCTACATGGAAAGGTACTTTTAAGACAAGCCAGTTACAGTTTATACAACAAGAGCCTGTCCCTTTTTAAATGTCATTTCCATTAGTATCTTATGTCAGAACCACAAGTGAAATGAACACACTGTAACCTAGTATTTTAAAAGGTTATGCTGAAGGAGTACAGAGGCTTAAATTAGTTTTCCCTGTTCTTATCCAGTAGGCCTTTACCTCAATAGGATTTCCTATAATTCTATCTTAATCCACGTCTCTACGGGTGAACCAAACAGACCACAACACAGAAGAGCTTGCCAAAGTGGCTCCCTGACAGGAGCCCTTTCTAGCCTCGGAGAGAGACTTCAGCTGAATGATTGTACAGCAATCCAAACCAATCAGGAAAGCAAAGAGCAGGCACATATCTTATGCCCTGCAAAGATCTATTCGGCCATTCGTGTGCAAACACTGCCCTAGAATGGTCAGCAGGTTAGCACATCAATCTTTTATTAATTCAATTCATTTTTTTTAATGTTAAGAATAAATCATTCCAAGGAATTTTTCTCTATAAGCAATCCTCGTTTGATATCCGATAGGAATTGCACTGCTGATTTTATTACTGGAGACTGGAAGTAGAGAATTATTTATAAGGTCTAATGGAATCCATAATTCTGTTTGGGGGACTCTGATTTAGCCAAAGATAATAAAAGTGTTTTCTAGCCATACCAGTTAAATGGGAGCATAAAGTTAGAGGAAGGCTAGAAGCCCTATTGCTCTGTGCTATCAGAAGCACGTTATAGAGGTTTCACAGATAATTCCTAATGAACTGTTACTGGAAATACGTGTACCACAATCTTTCCTTGCCCTACACTTGGGCTACTGTTGAAAGACTGGAAACATGTTGTTGATTTTAAGTTCAATATATGATCATATAGGTAAAATGGAGATACAGACATCTGGCACAGTAAATGTTATACAAATTCATATCACTTGGAAATTTTAAGTCTAACTTTCAGCTTGATGGAATTTAACATTACTGGATTTAGAATTTTTTTCACTAGAAAATGATTTTGGCTATAAATAGCATGGCTAAAAATACAAAAATGAGACCAGAATTTTATAATGAATCAAAGTGTTGTTCTCAAAAAACGTTGTCTTTTTAACACAGGACTTAGAAAATGCAAAACATCTCATTTGAATTTGAAGGTTGTTTTCTTAATCTCTCCATATGGAATTTGTCAGGGTATGAGTCAATAAAAATGGATAAAATGAAAAAATTATTACTAAATCAGGAATGAGTTTTCTGTTAAATAGACTCTTAAGAATCTGTATAATCACTGCACAATCACTTAAATATTTACCAAGTAAAAAAAGTAAAAATGAAAATGTGATTGTGCATGAAAGATTTCTAAAGTATGAGATACACCATATTATAATTATTTAAGAAAATGAAACTGAAGCGCAGAAAAATAAATTGATCAACTCTGTGATATTGTCCTCGGTGAAATGCCTCCTACTTCAGTCTATGAACTGCATATAGGTCCCCTACAGGAAACCAGCTCATCTTCTCAAGGGCTTACCTACAAACAAAACATATCTCTAGATGGATGCATCCTTACCTTACTCTTATCAGCTATAAAAAAAAGATAACCTCTGGAAACTTTTCTCTGAATTTAATGTCTGGGCAAATCCTCAGTCCCTACCCTTTCATTGAAACATCAGCAGGTGACATCACAATCTAACATAATTAGAAAAACAGAAGTTACTCCAAGTTATTTCCTGGAAATCTCTCCTTGAGCCATATAAATTTCTGTACCTTTATGTATAATGTTCTTTCCACATTACCATTCTTCCATCCATTATCTATTATTTCACCTAATATCAATATATCTTTTTGTTGTCATCTATGTATATACATATTTATCATAATTATGGCTTAACGTATTTATCAGTCTGCCCATGTTCAGTCACTCAATGGCTTGGCCTCAACCATCATTTTCTACCTTTAGTTTTATCCCTGAGAAATTTATTCAAAGGCTTTTTAAAATATTGCACTCAGTTTCTACACTTGCTATACTTGGACTTTATATCCCAAATATTTTTAAAATTCTGCCAGTTTAAATGCAACACATATTCTAGAAGTCTATTGAAATTAACATTCCTCCCTTTCTTGACATTATCACTGATTTAGAAATCTGTGCATATATATCAATTATACAATGTTATGCATTCAATTCTGTTGTTTAGCTATTTGTGAATTTATATTATTCTACCAATAAATGGAACCCTCCTTGAAAGTTAAGTCTCTTGCTATATTCTTTGGTTTTGTATGTTATATAATGTCAAATAGAAAATTCTGAAAATAGTGAAAATTTAGTGCATGCTAACTGAACAATTTAATTAATGTCTTAAAATTCATTTGGAAAAAAATTGCAAGTTGGATTGTGTTGCTGGGACAACCTAGATTCAAGAAAAATCACTACGGATCTCCAGTAGCAATCCAGGAACACATTGGTATACATATGGCTGAATAATGCAGATATGAGAGTTGAAAAAGTAAATGTAAAAATATACAATGTTTCCAAAAATGATGGTATTGCATAACAGAATGGATCTACAGAATAAAGGAGAGTAAAAGATCAAAGACGGTTTTGTTAACTAGCCTGGGAGACTGGTTAAGTAGTCCCACAATGGGTGAGTCAGGTTGAGGTAGGTAAACCATATACCATTGCAATAAGTGGCTTCCATGGTGGATCGAGTGTGGGCTGAAAGGGGGCGAGATGACAAAGGCATATAAGGAGAAGCAAAGGACCCAGGGGACAAGCTGGCAGAGACGTTCAATTACTGTTAAGGAAAAGGGACATGTTTTCAGAAGGAATAAGTGATCAATAAGGGAACCAGATTGAAAGAGTGATAAAAAATCATGACCAGCTTGCTATTAGCAAGAAAGTGATTGATTGATGTTCAGCTCATAAAGTACTATTTTAGTTCAATGACAGTGCTGCTATCTCCTCTCATTAAATATACATATATTTAATAACAGAAGATAATGTATCTTCACTCTGTCCATCCATTCTGTCATGTAATTCCATCTTACTTTTGGAAATATGTTTTAAAACATATCTCTTTTGGTCCTTTTTTTAAATATATGACTTTGCACATAAAATAATGTTCTCCAGAGAGCCAATTAATAGTTATATATATATATATACACACACATATATATATATATATATATATATATGGCTGGATTATATGTGGAATAATATATAAAATAAAACTGGTTATATGACAAAATTCAATATGTTTTAGTCCTCTGTTCATGCTCTGAAAAGTTTTATATCAAGCAATGTGGCTCCTGCTTTTAATCTCATCTCTGAAGTCTTTCTTGATTTAGAGTATCATTACATAATATTTAGATGTTTGGCTTAGCTACTACAGTTTAAAATAACTGACTTGAAACAAAAAAGAACCTAGCAAGCCAGAAAAAAATGACTATCAGTTTTTCACCTTTGATGATGGCTTTGTTTGCTTTTCTTAGGTCAACCCCCCAGTGACATTCGCTAGAGCACAGGAGAGAGTCCGTGTCTCCCAGTCTTCGGCTGCTCGGCTGTTACCTGGAAGGACATTCACAAGAGGCCCTCTTGCCCCTGCTTTGTACATCTCACACTTTCTAGCAGTTCAGTGACAATGAAACTAGTCTTCCTTCCCCCCTTTTGAATCAATAACTCACACTCAGATGATAACGAGTGTGAAAGTATTAGAGCATGACTCTCCAAAAAAGTATGAAACTCGAGGGCAACTATGAGAAAGTAGAAGGAATTACACCCCCTGGGTGGTGATACTTGTGGCTATAAGAAGTATTTCAAACCATACGTATATTAGTCAGGGTTCCTCAGAGAAAAAGAAGAAAAGGAGCTTAAGTAGGATGTCTACACATACAGTGGACCCAAGAGCAATTCCCGGGGCAGGACAGCTGGTCAGTCGGGAAATCGGGCACAGAGGAACCAGGTGGAGGTGGGAATTTTCTTAAAAATAAGCTGTCAGAGTCAACTGCTTTCAGGAGGGCAGAAGCTAAATTACTAAGATTGAGGCATAAGGTCAAATATTTTCTATTGGCAAATGATGAACTGAATTAATCATTGTATGACTCCTGAAAAAAGATACGTCCCTAAAGATGGTAGCCGTGTCTGAGATCTGAGTAAAATAACTCAGCAACTGAGAGACAAAACACAAGGTGCTAGGAAATGAGGAGCTAGGACCTGAGTGAGATCTAAGGTTCTATCAACTTGGTCAGTGACTGGACAAGGGCATTGTAGAATATTTTGGTTTCAATATGACATTTAAAATCCATTTGAGAATTGTTTTTAGCTATAAAATACATAAATATCTTAAATATCTCACTTCAATATCTTAAATATCTCACTTCAATATCTTAAATATCTTAAGTGAGGTAGACATTGGTTATCTCCCAGAGACATATTTGCCTTGCATCTATTTTTTGATTCCTTTAAGTTATAGTCCTTTAAGAAATTTTGTTACCCGAGACAGGAATATTATGATTAGTGCAACATATTTTGTGGAAATTCACAGTGAGTGCTTCCTCATTCCTAAGATAGAAAAGATTATTCATACAAAGGTTGGCAGAACTTATGTAATGACCACATCTAAGCCTACCTTAATGATAGTACAATTTGACATTATGGATGCTACATAATATACAGTCATAAACATACTCCCTCCTGCATTTTTTAGTTATATCTTTCTGCACTGGCTATCCCCTTAAAAAACCTTAGTAATGTATACCCTCACTGTTACAATTTTACTATAATTTCAATTTATATGACTGATTAAATGCATTGCAATTTATAAAATTACTGAGAGTATAGGTTTTGGACATTGCAAAGAGATTCAGAAACTTTATATAATCTCAGATTCACAGAGCATATAATTTTCTCCATAAAATATGGACTAGACATAACAGAGTACCACAAAATCAAGTCAAGATGTAGAAGCCTGGCAGTTCCTTTGCAGACTTTTGAGCTAATTCCTACAACTTCTTACAAAATATCACAGTTCCACATTGAAATTAGTGCCTTGGAAAAATTCAAGTAAAATTCTAGGGTCTTTAATGACTAATTAAATGGCAAAAAAGGAATGTTCTAAATCCAACCTACAGATTTTTAAAGGCAGTTTGAATTTCTTACAATTCTTTCCTTATTGATGCTACCACTTGTTAAAAATAATGCCTGTTGCTTCATCCAAAAGTCCTTTTCTCCAGTATATTAAAATATATTTGGTGCCTAATTTAGTAACACTAATATAAGGTAAAGGGAATTTTCACTGGTAACTAGCATTACCATAAATATTACTTATTGAAAATTTTACTTTTTCACCATCTTTTGAAACAATTCATGTCAGAAGAAACTAACATAAAATTAAAGGAAGATAAATGAGTGATGTTAATTTTATTAAAATTCCAAAAGTGCATATAACTTTCTGTTTGAATGTATGTTTTCATCATTCAGTTAGGTCACAGAAGGAAATAAAGATTAGGTACCATAGCAGGAAAAAATATTAGATACTATACAAATATTAAGATTTGTTCTTAGTTGTCAGTGCACATATATTAACTTGTCTCATCTTCCTGTTTTTCTATATTAGTATGATGAGAGCCTCAACAATGCCTTCATAATAAATGAGCTTTTAACAAACTGCCAATAATTAAACTCCTTGTAATTGGCTTGGCTTACTCAGTGTTTGTATTCCTCAACTTTCTCAAATTTATTTAATGAATATTTAAAAGTATGCAAGTATTTTCTACATAAACTAGAAGTTTTAAAATTCAATACATATAACTCCCAAAACTTAAATTCCTCTTTAGGGTAGAGAAACCATCTTCATGTGATATATTGTATTTTTCTAAGGAGATAGAAATAGAATTTAATATATTAATATCTAATTAAGAGTATACACGATCAATTTGAAGGTGGTCTTAATTTGAAAAGTAAGAGTGATTTCTGTTTCAGAAGATCTGTCAATGTGACTCCTAATTATTTCATTTAACCCTTGTGTGGAACCCGATTATCTTCATTTGGAAAAAAAATAGTAAATATTTATTGTAAAAAATAAACATTCTATTTACTAATAAAATTTATGTTTTGTGATCAATACCAAAAACAACAGCACATTATTTTGTGTTGAATAAATTTACGACCTTAAATGGAGGAGATGAAGCAAAATTTCCAAAGGACTACAACTCCGTTACATATGCAACATGATGTAGATTGTTCATGGGTTACATGTTTATTTAAAACATTCAGTTGTACTAAGTAAAAGCCCCATATTGTTACTATTTTAATTATAATAATAATGATAAAACACAGAAATCAGTATTTACAACAAAAATTTTACTGTACTAAATTACATGATTTACTATATTTTATGTTTAACAATTTTCACAGATCACTGACCTACTTAGAATATTGTTCACCAATGATCTTAAAACATTGTTAGTAATCAAGGTTAACAATAATTATCTTCTTTGCGATCATCAGAATTATCATATGTAACACTCATGGCACATGCTGTTAGTACCTCGCCCCAATGTACTTTTGGGTCTTCTTTCTGAGCATGTGGTAATTAGGCTTCTCAGCCTTCCCTATAGTTAGGTGCCTCCACGGACCTGATTTCCAGCCAGTGGAATGTTTGTTACATCACTTCTGAACCTGGCCCGTGAAAACACCTTACCAGTGCTCCTCCATGATCTCCCCCCTTCTAGCCCGCAGGCCCCAAGATAACAGCAGGGGTAACCTAGAAAGCTACACGGCGAAGACGGCACAGCCTCGGTCGGCCCAGAAAGCTGCGTGGAGGAGGCTTGTCCAGTCATCCTGGCAGTTTCTTTCCCTCTTCATATATTATTGAGCAAGGCTATACTTTTCATTGAGCCATTATATATTTTGGTATATTTATTCTAATATTTAGCATTAGAATAAAATTGGTGACTTTAAAATATATTTAGCATCAGCCTTGATTGGTGTGACTCAGTGGCTTGGGCATCACCCTGCAAACCAAAAGGTCACCAAGTTTGATTCCCTGTCAGGTGGGGCATGTGCCTGGGTTGCAGGCCAGGTCTTCTGGCTGGGAGCGTGCAAGACGCAACACGATCAATGTTTCTCTCACACGTCAGTGCTTTCTTCCTCTCTGTCTCCCTCCTTCCTCTCTCCAAAAATAAATAACTAAAATCTTAAAAAAATATTTTAAAAGCTATAGACTTAACATTAAAATAGATCCCAGTAAATCATTTATTTTGTATTCATTAAGCTAAGAGTTATCAAATGTAACAACATAATAACAGTTGATATAAAATAATAATGTAGATATTGTCCTTAAAAGGGATGCTTGAAATGGCTTCTTCAACTTAAGACTACTCACCAATTCATGCCTGTTTATCACACAGGTGAAACAGAATTAGAAATTAACCTTAATTTCCACTAAGTTATGTTATTTTGTATGACATGAGGTGAATGGCTCTTGAGGCAGGTGCTGAGACAGGCTTCCTCCTTGCCTTGTCTTCGAGTTTCTATGGATGGAAAGGGAAAGGGAGGCAAGAGCAGAGACCACTGAGGGAATTACCTCAGCCTATTCCTGAAGGAGGAAAATCCTTCTTTAGTTTCCTCGGCTGACAAAGATGAGTTTTGAATCTTGCAGCATGTATCTCCTGCTTAGAACGTAGCTAATTGCCCATGGGCTGGCTTCAGAGGCTTTCCTCTCCGCCCTTTCCCTGAATATGCACGCAGGCACACGCACAGACACACCTGGCTTGTAGCCTCTCCCTCCTGCTCCTCGGGGACGGACCCACGACACACCTGCAAAGATTCTTAGATCAACTCCAGTACTTGGTCCACACTCGTGTAACCCCTGCAGAATATTCACAACAGAAGGACCATGGAAGGGAGAAACTACAAAGATTAGCCTCTCCAAGCATAAGGAACGAAACCCACGCGTCTGCTGCAGGACCACAACAACGGCCTCAATCTCGTATCTTACAACTCAGTAGTCTTTCCAAGTCACTGTAGAGCTTTTATACGTTCCTGGCCTTCGCACCTCCAGTATTTTTGGCTTACCTGTTCAACTAAGTTTGGTAGTTAGCTACCCCGAAAAAAGAATATTGAAAAGACTATTGAAGACTATTAGATATGGTCCTGATGAAGGGTGAGCAGTCTGACCCCACTTTCACATAGAGATCCAAAATATAAATCCAACTCAGTTGCAACAGGACATGACATTAAATACCAACACACCAAAAAAAAAAAAAAAAAAAAAAGACCAAACATACACAAGAAAACCAAAATGCTACCTACCTTAAAATGCTAACACAGGGGCAAATCTCATCGTGTTTCTTACTGATTTATAACGTCCATACTCTGGTCAAGACAAAAAGCTACGTGTATGAAAGATGAGACCTGTATTTTATTCAAAACCTTTTTCTTTCAAGAAGTTCTTGCTTTCCGTAATCCTCCTACCTGAAACCATAGAAGGAGACAGAATTTCCTTCCCTGTTTTATTTTTTCAAAAGCATCCACTAATCTCTTAATTAAAAGGGAATGATAGAGAGAGGGCACGTGAGCAGGAGAAGCTGAAGAACACGGCTTCCTCATGTCCTGGTACACCCCTCATCAGTCCGCACATCTCTCAGAGGGAGCTGTATTCATTACATGGAATCTATCCAGTCGACTAAAGCTGATGCAGTCAGCTGCCGTGGTTAGCCCTGGTTCATCAGGCTTGTAGACACAGGTTGATAAAATATTAACCTAGAAGAAAAATTCTGGGCAGGCTTTCTGTACAACGGAATGTTAAAACTTCAGAGGATGGCTTTATGCAAATTGGGAATTTAAATACTGAAAGAACTCTGATTTTCCCAGAAGTTCCTGGACCAGGGCATTCAGCTTAATTTTTTTTATTTCAATTCAGTATGTGTTCTTTGATTGTAGTCATAAAAGTACTGTTTGGTAATAATATACAAAAATATTCAAGCGTATATGATGCGACAAGTTTTATTTTAAGCCGAGAAATGAAAGTGCAAATAATAGACATTGCCCTCTATGCCACGCTGACAGGATATGCAGTGAGGGCTCCCTATGTGCCAGGTACTCTCCTGAGCATTTTCCATAAGTTATCAAGTGATTAGGATTAATTATGCATTGCTATTTTACACCTGAGGTGGGGGGAAAGCCTCTGAAATAGTAAATAGCTCACCTACATTTCAATATCTCTTACATTCTCTAATACTTATAGGCCATGGATTCTACCATTATTTTCTCTCTCTCTCTCTAACCCCTTCCTCTCCTCAGAAAGCCTCCCAGCCCACCTGATGTTTCAAGGCATCAGATTTCTTTCCACAAATATTTCCTTCATGTTTACAAGGGCATGCATTCTCCTAGGTGCCTGAGTCATGTCAGTGAGCTAAATCAGCAAGGCCTTTGTGCTCGTCAAACTTACCCTCTTGTCCTAATTTCAATTCCCTTGTTTTGATCCCTGTGTCACACAAGCCTGTAAAATCACCCTCTCCCAGGTTACATCTAACATGTGACGACTTCCTACTTGTCATGCACACATGGTAAAAACCATAGCAATGCTTGCCTGATTTCACTATAAATTAGTGGCCAAGGACACCAAGTGAGCTCTTATTGGTTACCATTAATGCTACATTTACCTTCTCCCTTGACTTTTCACACTCTTAGATGATCTTCAGTCTTTTCCTTTCATCCTTCCTGTACCTGCTAACGTCGACTTCCCTCTCACCTAATGACCTCGGTTTCTTTTTTAGCCCAAAGAAAAGAGTAAAAATCAGAAAACAACTATAGAAACCACCACCGTGAAAACCATCACTCCGTGTATCTGTCTCAACAGCGGGCCTGCCTTCCTGACACTGTAAGAGATATTTCCGTGCTTCTGTTCATGGAGGCCCTCTCCTTACTAGATCCCACTTATACTATCCTAGAATTTGTTCTCTTATTCTCAAGCATCATCAGCTGTTTTTCCTTTTCAAATATAATTCCTGTAAATATATAGCCATAACAGTCCACAGAAAAATAAGTCTCCCTTGGTCAAAAATCCAAATCCCTTTGTTTTAATATGTACATAAAAGCTCCCCAAACTGCCTCCTGTGCGTCCTCCATGATCCTCTTTTTCATCTGCCCCCCAGCTGCACGGCTCCCCCCCGAGAGCCCCTGCCAAGACCATGATTCATCTCAAGTTGCTCACTTCAGTCCATTTGCGGTTCTCATCTTACCTGAGCTCTCCGCGGTGTTTAAGTTAGCTGGCACTTTCTCTTTTTAAAACATGTTTTCCAGGTGATTTCCAGGATATTGTTTACTTTATTTCTTCTTCTACTCTTCAGTGATTTTGCTCAAATGTCTTTGATTTATCTTCTTCAAGTCTTCTGCCTCTGAACTTCAGGGGGCCCAGAACTGAATCCATTGATATCTTCCCTTTAAAAACCACTGCTCACTGAAACCATCATCTCGTGTATCCCCCGAGGATGTCCCAGTGCATATTTCCATGTTGAGGTGCCATGTTAGGTGTCTACAATGTACGTCAAATTTAACAGGTCGACCTGTGGTCTTCCCACTCCTCCCTGCCTTCAGTAAAAGCTAGGAGTCATCTTTTTATTCACCTTCAATAGCAAATATTTCTTCTACACGCTGATGAGGAGATGCTAGTGTTGTCCTTGATTTATCATTTTCTCTCCCACTGCCCATCCATCCCCCCACCAACACCACCTCTTTCCAGCCATCATTGCCTTTCTACTAGCGTTACCTCCATCTTCTCCCAATGGGCCTCTCTGCTTTCGTCTCCTTTCATAACAGAGCATCCGAGATGATCACTTTGAAATAAAAGATTCTCCCTGTCTTCTGATGTAAATCCTCCGACTCAGAGCACAGCCAAATCTAACAATAGCCCTGCGTGATGTCCAGTTGATCTCCTGACCTCACCTACTGCTCCTCTCCTCTAACTCCTTCCCAGACATGCTGACGTCCTCCAATGCACCAAACTAATCCACCTTCAGGACCTCTGTCTGCAACATACTTCTCTCTGATAGCTGCCACACGAGGATATTGGTTAAGATCATTAACACTTGCTGCTTTAAAGACATACCACACGTCTAACCAATTTAACATAATAAAGTTTAGGATTTTTTTTCTAATATCAGAGTTCAGGGAGAGTTGGGAAGCACCCCTAAACCGCTTCTCCTCTAAGCAGAGATTTCAGTTACCCTGGGGCAAGTTCACTACTTAGAGTCCTTTAATTATGGTCACATGGAAAACGAGGAGAGAGAAAGTGAGGGTAATAGTATAATGGGGATAATTTTGAGGATCTAGCCTGAAAGTGGCATATATCTCTTCTCCCCCCTATGCCAATGACCACCACTCAGTCGCACACCTAATTCTGACTGCAAGGAAAAAAGTGTTTGAGAAGCACAGATACAGCCTTGGTAGTTGGGTGATCCTCAAGTCTGATACATTGCTTCTCTTTCTTAAGGAAGCTCCATGACGCTTCCCTGGCGATCCTGTTTGAATAAGCAACACCCTCTGAGCCAAATGTTGCTAACTGGTCACCAGTCCTGACAGGGAGAAGGCAATGTGACTATGGAGGAAGCTACTAAAGGATACCGTATAAGCCAAGAAACGCCAGTAGCTCCAGAGGCTAGTAAAGGTAATTAGTTTACCTTGCAGAATTTCAAAGGAACCTCCAGCTTCCAGACTGTGAGAGAGTAAATTCTGTTGTTTAAGCCTCCGAGTTGGTGGTCATTTGTTTATAGAGGCAATAGGAAACTAGAACACAGAAGAGAGTGAATTAAAGTCATAATTACAAGGACTATGGAGTACATAAAAGGAGTATGTAAAAACTGCCCTTTGCATCAAAACTAATTCCATATAAATACTCTTCAAATTAATTATCACTGTGACCAAACCCATGGGGAGAAAAAGTATTTTGGCACTCCTTCACTAACCATTAATTCTTAGCAAATACTTATATTGATATTGGGTTGGCCAAAAGTTTGTTTCTTTCCCTGTAAGATGGCTGTTAGTAGTGCTTAGTTGTCTTTAACTTCATTAGAAACAATTTTGTTAGATTGTATCAGGACAGTTGTCATATCAGCATGTATTTAAGACAATATCAAAATTGGGTCAGTTTTTGTGTAGCCATTTTAATATTGAAGATGGAGTAAAATGTGCAATATTTTTTGGTATATTATGCTTTACTATTTCAAGAAAGCCAAAAATGCAACTGAAATGCCTAAAATGATTCATGCAGTGTATTGAGAAGGTGCTGTGACTGATTGAACTTTCAAAACTGGTTTGCAAAGTTTTTGTGCTAGAGATTTCTCGCTGGACAATGCTGCATGGTAGGGTAAGTCAGCTGAAGTTGAATAGCAATCCAATTGAGACATTAATGGAGAACAGCAAATGTTGTACCACGAGGAGAGAGCCAACATACTCAAATATCCAAACCAATAAAGTTATTGGTGAGAATGAGAACTGTCTCTATTTAATGGAAAAAGACCCCAAACTTTTTGTCAACCCATAGTTTCTTCAACTTATCAAAGAAATGAAACATATTTTGGGAGACTATATCAGCACTTACTAAATGCTTTGCTAAACAGGATGTTGTGAGGTACTAGATAGGAGAGCCAGGGATAAGCCTGTGAATTCTTTAACATGTTTTAGTAATTACCCGCACTGCATTGCTCTGTAACCAAATAAGCCTAATTAATTGCTCCTGAAAAAAAAATGTGAATGTCTTTAGGGTGAGGGCTGAGCATGCAGAAAGATTTGCTTCTTTAATTTTAAAAAAATAAACCCTTCTTTTTGAGAGGATATTGCCAGGATCACATCTCCCTCATGCCTGGAGTTGCTGCAGCCACGTGGAAGTTCAGCCTTGCCCCAGGCTACTGTGTGGAGTGCAGCCGAGGACACAGATGGGAAGCCCGGAGCACGTGGATGGTACCACTGAGCCGTGGAATGAACTGTGGAACCAACCTGCACACTTTATGTTTCTGCTTTAGTTGACTTTCACTTTTAGCTGTGTATTCAACTGTTGCAAACGGAAAATCTCTCAATTCGGTCCATGCTCATTACAATAGGGCTATTTACATTAATTGTTTCTGAGTAATTTATCTATTCCATGACAACATGGTATAGTCAAATGCTTAGTCATGTTGAACAGGTAACCAAGACATGATTAAGTCTACTTCAGCTTCCAGGACAATCATATGAAAACTGAGATAGTAAATAGATTCGCCAGAGAACACACAGACACAGACAGCAAATGTGACGGCGGCCAGAAGGAAGGGTGGGGACGTGGGGGTGGGTGAAGGTGGGCAAAGGGGAGGAAAGGGGGAAATCTGCAAGAGTGCCAACAAGAAAAACAAAGCTGAATAAATACATAAATAGCTACTGATGGATTATCCATAAATAAATAAATAGCCTATCGGCGGCTTTGGGGATTTATTTTTCCATATCAAGAATGAATTCATGTTGCCACCATGGGGATTTCAGCTGATGCCATCTCTGAATGATGCACCGAAATGTATAAACTGGCAGCACGCTGTTTGCAAGGAGCAAATGTATCCTTGGCTGGCTCAGTCACTCTGTCCATGCTAGTAGCAGAATGAACTGGATTTCTTCTTTTGTAAAACTGTTCTGAGAAAGGAAAGCATCTTAACATTTTAGCACACAGTCAGTGAAGTGGTAATAGCATCAAGTTTCATATTAAATTAACGGTTTTATAAATAATGGCATCTTTGAATCTATGAAACACATGAGCCGCACCCCAGACCTACTGCTGTGCTGGCTTGGTAGCTACTAATCTGACAAATAAGAGCTGGTCTAGAATCTGGCAACGGACAAGTATCTAGGTATGAGGATACTTCATATTTCTACTGATTTTTTAAGTAAAGCTGTAATTGAATCTTTTGCACATGTTCTCACCTTGTAAGAGTACATGAGCTCGCATGAGCAACTTAATGATTCAACAAAAGATGACATTAATAAATTGATGATTTATCTTAAAGATATTATTGGCATTGCTTTGTAATAAACTTTCCAGAGAAATAGGCATTGCTTTCTTGTATTTGTGTTTCTGGAACTCCTTCTATAAAGGGGTCATTGAACTTTCTGGTTTAGTACTATATAGTTTATCTCATTATGCAATAGAAAGGTTTGAACTTTACAGTCTGAAACCAGAAATTCAGTCTCATTTCAACAATGTTTCAACTTAACCACTCCAATCTTCACTTTGGCATATGCTTGGCATAATCATAATGATATCCTACCTTCAAGAGTTGTTTTGGGGATCAAGTGATGAAATATGTGTAAAGTCTTTGTCATTGTTTATGTTCTGTAAACATATGTTTTTCATGTTCTTTAGTTTTTATGACTACCGCCAAAATCATAACAATGAAATAAATGTGGTGAGAGTTGATGTCTTATTTATAGTGAGAAATTGAGCAATAACACTGTACTCTGATAACAGCATAACAGTGACCAAATTGGGAAAATAAAAATATTTATAAGTACCCTATGATCTTACAGTTTTCTGTTCCTAGCAAGAATGAAATAAATCAACAAATGTACATTCTCAGGCTGAATTTTCAAAAATAACTGGAAATGATTCCTGCTCCCGAGATATAACATTATAGTATAGACCCAGATAAATAGATGCTAAGCTATGAGACGAATTGGTAAGGACAATGCCTGTGAGAATACAGAGAATGAAAGCCTCCTCAAAGCAACAAAAGTCCATGTGCAGTTTCCTGGAGTTAGGCTTCCACAGTTCCTCATGCCATGGTCAAAGTGAAAGTCTCATCCTCAACTTCTACGTGTTCTGGTTGAATTTGGTGCTATAGAACCAGGATCATGTCATATGAAATTTCCAAAAAATGAGGGAAGTCACAGTCCACACCTCCTTTTTTCGCCAGCACTGTAAGCATTCATAAGCACTCACATGGCTCCTCAAAATTGTGTTCACTTCATGAGAATGGGCACGTTTATGTTCCTAAGTAATGATGCACAAATATCTTCTTTATTGAATAGGATAAATATCTTATTAAATACCTAATTCATTTATTCATTCTAATATTACTGAGAAAATACTATATGTTAGACACTGCCCAAGAAGATAAAGATGATGATGCACAAGATAAATAATATTTGCCCTCAAAGAGCTAGTTAAGCAGTGCATTGCAAATTTTAATACTCACTCACATTATCAGGGGATTGTTTACAAAATTCAGATTTTAATTCAGTTGGGCAGTCTAGGATACAATAAGGTCCAAGGAGATGATGATGATGCTATTGGTCTATGAATCCCACTATGAGGAGGAAGGTATTAAAGCGTATAGACAACCAAACCAGTAGTTACAGTCCAGTGCACAGTGAGAGAAAACACAACAGAGAGGTTAGTGAGATAGATGGAAAGGAAGGTAAATCCTAAACATAAATCTTCTCATGTAAAATTTGTAATAAATAATAAAAACATTTCACAAGTAATGTGGAAAAGTAGGAATTCCACTAAGTATATTATAAGGGTTATAAAAATATATTCTCATGTAAAACCACTTAACAAAATATATCCATGACAGATTAGAGAATTAAGCATTATTAGAAATCATCAGAAACATACAAAAAGTATAAGTGAATGCTCAACTAACCTAGAGTTGAAAAAGAACTTTAGAGTTATTAAAGGAATAAGGAAAATCAGAAAAAAAACCCCTCAATAAATTGACAATAAAAAACATTTACATGTCTTGAAAAGTGAATGAAAAGGCCTGTTTCTTTTACTCTCTCTTCATGGAAACAGTCACGTTCTGACTCTGATTTAAACAATCAAGTCACTTACCAATTTCCTCCACGGAAGGGAGATTAATTTTAACAAAACCTGTACCCTCGGTGGAGCCTGTGCACACACTCAGTACCTGCAGTGACCATGCTGCCAGGACGAGTTAGCAAGCGACGATAGGACCTAATTCCACCCGCCTTTCCGTTATCATATTCCGCGATGAGCTTCTGACTCCAACACTTTACCAGATCTAGATTTTCCTCCGTTGTCCCTTTCCTATACTGTTTTTCAAATGGATAGATGCCTCCACCTTTACCTCTGTTCTTCCAGACCCAAAGATGCATCCGAGTGCAACTCAGATTTCACCTTTTCTGTGATGTTTGGCCAAAGCACTGCACCAAAGAAGCATGTTAGACTTCATGAGATTTTCACTGTACCTGATACCTGGACTCTCCTCCCTGAATTGAACAGGATGTCTTAGTTTGAAACCATTTCTGTGAGAGTTATCTGGTCAAATGTGAATGTCAGAGTTTATTTAGAGGACAGAAAGTGTCAAATGTTCAGCATATGACCTTGCATCCTTGAGCTCCAAATAAATAACCACTGAGTTAATGCTGAGCCCGGCGGGGGAGGGGATGCTTACTTCCAGGGTATAAGTATTTTTAAGAGCTTTGCTTATGTTTTTTTTTTTTTTTCCAAACCAGGTAACAACGTTAGAATCTTTATACCAGAGTTGGTATATACCAGGTGGGGCAAAAGTAGGCTTAAATTTGTTCATATGGAAAATAATGCAATGATTGATAAATAATAGTATAAGAATCAACTCTGTGTTTCATGTACTCACATTATAAACCTATTTTTGCGCCACCCTGTGCAAGCAGACATTTCCTGAACTCCAAGGTGCTCCCGTGCATTTCACTGATGTTCTATATTTTGTAAAATTAGGTAATGTCTATATCTCTACATTTGTCTTCCTTCATACTATAAAGAGTTACTGCATTTTAACAAAAATTTTAAATTACTAACAGAATTTAGCATTTAGCCATATTCTAAACCATGCATTAAGAGAACTTAAAAATGTATTATAGTATACTAATCTAAAAAGTAGAACTATTTTTAAATATGGCTTTTTATTAATAGATTGACTTACCTTATAGAAAATATTTCTCACAATTATTTATTCTCTATCTTATGTATATATGGATTCAGTGTTCATCATTCAGTTCTTTGACAAGGATTTCTTCATCTCTCTCTTACTTGCTTTCATTCTAAGGCGGGATGAGTGATAACACACACATGAATGAGTATGCTAGTATTGCCATTTTGTACTTGGATAGTAACTTGCCTGGTTATAATATTCTTGAGACATACTTTTCCCTTAGAATTTCATAAATATTGTTCTATTATCTTCTGGCACACCATTTTTCCATGAAGGTATTTGAGCCCAACCAAATTGATTCCCTTTGTAAGTTCTTGGATACCTAATGAATTCTTTCTTTATCCTTGAAATTCAATCACTTTACCAGAATGTCATGAAATCGTTTCTTCTAATGAATTTCTTGAAAACAGTGTGCTTTTGATCCATGAGAATTATTTTCAATTTTGGAAATATTTCTAGTGTTATATATTTTTTAAAATTCAGTTTGTTGGGTTTTGACTTCTAGTACACCATTTATCTTTATTTTGGATCCACATGCCCTTTATACTATGGACTTGAACATCTTCCTGCTTACTTTGTCTTTATGCCCTTCCTTTCACTGAGAATATTTCATGGCTTTCTTCTGTTACTAATTTTATTTTCCACACTGTCTAATCTGCTTCCTTCTATTTATTTAGCTCTGTAATGGTGTTACTTTGGACTTCTATTCACTTAATTCTACAATCACTTTTTTCAGCTCATTCACATATTTATTTATTTATTTATTTACAGACTTTTCTCATTCAAATTACATTTTCTTTAAGTTTTTTTCAGCAGGGGTGTCCAGCCTGCAGCTTGTGGGCCTCATCCAGCCCAGGGTGGCTATGAATGTGGCTCGACACAAAAACATAAATTTACCTAAAACATTAGGAGATTTTTTGTGATTACGTGTCACAATGTATTTAATGTGTGGCCCAAGACAACTCTTCTTCTTCCTGGGTGGCGCAGAAATGCAGAAGGGTTGGACACACCCATTACAACATGAAACATTTGTGAGCAATTTTCTTCTGATTTTCTCTTTTAGTTATATTTTCTTTTAGAATTAATTTTTGTCCTTTTTGTGCTTTATGCTTATCTTTATTTTTGCTTTAGCATTTTACATACTTTCCATGTTTATTCCTTGATTAATGTTGTCTTTTTAAAGACATTTTACTTGTTTTGACATTGGATGGGAACATTTTTATTGATACTCTTCCTAAGTTAGCTAAGACTTGTTGAATTCTTTAAAAATTTTATAAACTTATTAGGCTGACATTTTAATAATGTCAGCCTAATAAGTTTACTTTATATACTTTGTATACTTTATAGGTTTAAAGTATACAAATCTGTAATGAATCATTTGTACATTGCACTGTGCTCACATAAATTTCTTCTTAAGACTTTATTCATGGAATGAAGTGGGTATATTCTAGGTGCACTTTATAGCCCAAAAGCCTGTAATATAGGGAAACACTCAACTGGATGTATTAGAGTCTTAGATTGAGACTTTGATCTTTAGATCATGATCAAGGTAAAGAGAAATTCCTGAATACTTAGCTATCAATGCTGTAACAACTCATTACAAATCGCTATAATCATAACTTCTTTGTAAGAGTTTTTTGCCTATTCATTGAAGGTCTCTCTCATCACTCCCCTGGGAATATTTAAGCACATATCTATCAAAATATTTACTTAAAAAACACATTAAAAATAAAACTCTTACCCAGGCTGACATAGCTCAGTGGATTGAGCGTGGGCTGTGAACCAAAGTGTCGCAGGTTCGATTCCCAGGCAGGGCACATGCCTGGGTTGCAGGCCATAACCCCCAGCAACCGCACACTGATGTTTCTCTCTCTTTCTCTCTCTATCTCCCTGCCTTGCCTCTCTAAAAAATAAATAAATAATTTTTAAAAATAAATAAATGGATAAATGAAAATAAAACTCTTTGCAGCATAAAACTGCCTGATAAAGATAGATCAAAAGTCCACAAAAGAGTTATTTATTGTATACTAAAAAAAATAGAAACAAAAATTTTCTCTTAAGTTCATTTTCAAATTGTGTAAGTCATTATAGCTTGTAATTGTCTATTTTTCATTTATGTCTCATATATCCTATCAACTCCAGTTAAGTCTGCATTCTAAAATGTTTCATTTTTGTTCACGTTCATCATTCCAACAATAAAAAGCTGAACAAACTAGAAATAACTAACTTCTCTTAGACCCGTCAGCGAGTTGAGTCACAGAACCGTCTCCCTGATATTGGAGGAGACAGGGAAACCCAGAGCATCAACAAAAGCAGAGATCTGCTAACTTGGAGCAGAAGCCACTGGCGCCATAAACTAGTAGGAACATTGAAGCGACAATTTTAATGAATTACTGAAGTTTGGTTACGAGTGAGAAATTCTTGAGGGCCCCAGTCTTAGTGAGACGGGCCAGTCTTTCATAGACTGGTTTTACCTCTCGTTGGCCCACCATGTTCTCCCACTGAGGAGTCAAGAAAGATTCCCTGGTAGCTCTAGTATAGGGGAGGGGAAAAGTAACACTTTAAAAAATGACCAGAACATTTGCCATACCAAAGGCCTGCTCTTTAGGGGAAAAAAACTTTATTCACAGGCTTACATTACACTTTCCCATTCCTAACTCTCTTTACCCACCTGTTACAGAAGGCACAGGGGGGCCAAGGGTGATCCACTATTATGGAAAGGAACCTCCCGGGTTCGTTATGTCCTCCGCCTTATAGGAAAGACATCTCTCAATGCCAGAGATTTGTGAAAAGGAAGGAAATGTTTATTTAATGCTATACAGACTTAAAGCAGTGACCTAATGTCTTCATTAAAATCCCTTAAAACACCCACAAACACACACAGTCCTTCCTCCCCTCCTTTGCCCAGTCTGGGGTACCATACCTCAGAAAAAGAAATAGAAATCCGTGGCTCAGGCAGTTCCCAATTCTTCCCAGTAATCTGTCTTGGCTGGTAGGCCTCCCTAGGTTCCCGACACCATCAGCTGTGTCGCTGGGATCTCTGCTAAAGCCGGGTGGTGGTTCCCCTTTTTAAAGCTGCGGGGGTCCCCACTCTGGCAAAGCTGCGTGGCTCTCCTTTCTAGTGCCACAGCCACATGGTTCTCTGCAGTGCCACAGCCGAGTGGTCCTCTCCCTGCACAATGGCCGTGTGATTCTCCTGCACAGGGCTCTGATCCTCCCTCCAATGGCTGCCGAGTCTGGTTTTAAATCCCTGAGCCAATCCTGCTCTGCAGCCCCATTTCCAACTCCTCCCACAATTGGCTAC
This sequence comes from Phyllostomus discolor, assembly GCF_004126475.2. Classification (NCBI taxonomy): domain Eukaryota; kingdom Metazoa; phylum Chordata; class Mammalia; order Chiroptera; family Phyllostomidae; genus Phyllostomus; species Phyllostomus discolor. The sequence continues at coordinate 12,157,381 of NC_040904.2, read as the reverse complement.
ACTTGTCAGCACTCTCATATCCTTCCAGCTTTACTGGGCTGCCATCGTGAGTCTGGGCAGGTGTGGCCCCATGTCATGGAGCCAATCTTCTCCAAGCTCCCACGCAGGTGCTGTAACTTGGGGGAACCTGCTCCCCAGCTACATCTTGATGGAGAAGTCACTTCCATTCCCCTGGCTCAGAGCAAGGCCACAGCTATTGAATATATCTATGTAACCAGTTAAAGGTTATAGATATGTTAAATGACCATGCCAGAGGTTAGCTGCAAAGCTGTTGCTATGCGAAACAGCTCTCAATGGCCCAATTCCATGTGTCCCTTCCCCTAGCTCACACCTGTCAGGGAAAGGGTGAGGACATCCCAATATTTTCTGGATACCTTGAATTCTGAATCCCATTCCAAATCCCTATTTGCCCCCACCCCCGACTTGGCTGCACCCTGTTACACATTCTCTCACTTAGAGGTAGGGGGCAATGGAGACACTAGTAAAGACCACAGCTCGCAGACACAGGCCCAGCCCACTAAAAGATTAAGATGTAGAAGAGTACAGAAAGCTTCCTGTCTCCTACACGTGACAAAAAACAAGGCTCCAAGGTAACAGCAAATCACTGCAGCTGAAAGAGCTGGAACACATAGACCGTGTCTGAGGAGGCTTCTTAGTGAAGTCCTGAGGCAACATATGAGACAAAACAAAGTCACTGGAGGATGTTGAGCTTCTGGCATCTGTAGCTACAGTGAAAATTATATAAAGACTGTAGGAGACCGTTCTGCATGGTTTGGGCCCAGCTCCCACTCAGAGATGCACAGGACCCACGCCCACAGATAGGTTCTCCTGTGGGGAATCAGGCCTGTAATGTACCTAGGACGCTTTGAGTCTTGCTTTTGCTAAAAAACTCCCTTTCCCTGAATTGAGGATATTTACTGCAAAGTAACTTCCTAAAATCCATGCTAAACCTTCCAAGGATGAGTGTAACCTATTCAATCACTTTTCCCTTTTCATTTGCAAATATCCCTCTTCTGTGATGTGATTAGCTGCATTGGCTCCTTTGTTTTCTGTAAAATGTAACCACCTAAAGCAAACCTGTGCATAGTAGATGAGGACCATCACGTAATCTGCAGAGATAGAAATAAAGGCCTGTCACAGCAGAGGCCATGGCTTTTGCTCCCCTTGAGAGCGAAGCTGCTCGCCCTTTGCCTCCACAGGACTCGGTAGTCCCGTGTGAATGTCTCTCCCCCATCCACAGTGTCACAGACCCCGTGCGCCGGGGTCCTCATCAAAAGACTAAATCCTAACCTGGTGACCGTAGTACTTGACACTGAAGCTTTTTACCTCAGCTTCTGTTGCCAAATACATCATATTAGTTTTAAAGAAATTTTAAAAAATTATAAAGTCAAGAAAAATTATTCTGAGGAAACAAAACAAGCATTAGAAATTAGACTTAGATATTACACAGATTTTGGAATTCTTATATAGGACATATAAAATATGATTCATACGTTAAGATTTATGGGAAAAAATAAACAACAGAATAGATGGATACTGTAAGTAGAATAATGGAAGCTATAAGAAAAAGTCAAAAAAGTAAGAGAAATCAAACTATATAACAGAAATGAAGAATGCTTTTGGTGAACTCAAAAGTAGACTGGATATGGTGGAGGAAATGGCGGTAAGTTTGACAATATGTCAATAGTAACTTGAAAGACTGAAATTTAAAGAAGAGAATGACGAATATAGAACTATAAGGCAATTTTGAAAAATGGATCATACACATTATTGGACTACCAATGAAAGAAGAAAGGGAGGAGTAGAATGAATATTTGAAGTAATGACAGCCAAATTTTTTCGAAATTAATGACAGACACCAAATCACAGACCCAAGAGGCACAGAAAACATGAGGCAATATAAATACCAAAACTATACATACAGAAATATCATATGCAAACATCAGAAAAGACAAAGAAAGGAGACGAGCTTAAATCAAGCAGAGGGAAAAACCCATTTTTCTGTAGAGAATCAAGAATAAGTATTACAGCAGAGTTTTCATCACAGACCACACAAGCAAGGAAGGACTGGAGTGGAATATTTAAAGTACTAAAAGAAAAGAACACCAGATTAGAATTCTGTATCTTGCAAATTTATCCTTCAAAAGTAAAGGGGAAATATAACTTTTATGAGACAAAAAATAAAGAAAAGCTATCGCCAGGAGAACTGCCTGCAGAAAAAAAGGGTTTTTTATTATTATTATTTTTTAAGTTCTTTAGGGAGATGGTTCAGTATGCCAGCCAAAATAATGGTCATCTAAAGAGGCCTACATCTTAATTCTCTGACACAAAGGCACATTGCACATGTGATTAAAATAAAAATTGGGGAATGGGGAGACTTTTCTAGATTATCCAGGTGAGCCCAATGTAATCACCAAGGTCACTACAAGGAAAAGAAGTTGGAGAAGGAGATGTAACAAAAGAGGCTGAGTTCATAGTGATATAGCCACGAGCCAAGAAATAAGGACATGCTCTAGACAGTGGAAAAGGGGAGAAAGAAATTCTCCCTGGGACCTTAGGAAAGGATGTAGCTCTGACAGAACCTTGACTTTAGCCCCACAAGATACTTCACGGGAGACTGTAAGGTTGGACATTTGACACCGTGCATTTGTCAAAACCTGTAGAACTTTACAGAACAAAGAGTAAAACTCAATACATGTGAATTTTAAAAATCATGTGACAGGTCTGGGGACCCCAAGCTGGAATGTGACTATGAAGAAATATCTAACTGTATTACAAATGTACCCTAGTTTGATATTATTACTGAAAGGAGTGGGTAAGGAAGATACGAGAACTTAAACATGCTTGGAAATGAGTGAATTTTGTTTGTCTCATAGTACTCTCATTGATAAAATTGTTTCCTACTGAAAAGGAACAGATTAACAATTCTGAAGTGATATGCATGTATATTGGAACAGAGCAAGTAAATTCATTTAAGATATCGGGAGTTAGGTTTCTCACTGTTGAGCGGTACTTTAACCATCAGCAAGGGAAAGAAGCTGGAATGATCCTAGTGGTAATGCATTAGGGTTGGGGACGTCAGTATAAACTCACGAATAGCTTAATATAAATGTAAATGCTACATATAGAAATATTTATGCATATAGGACACAGATAGGTTAGTATATGTTTTATCTGTCAGTTGAGATGGACGAGAAGCAAGGACATCAAAGTAGCAATAAGCACTCCCAGCACCTAGATCTTGGCTTCTAAGACCATTCTCTAGTACCATGAGGAACCACGGACCATGGAGCCATGGAACCAAGGAAACACAACTTGAGCAGGAAATATACTCATAAGCCTGAAACGGCTTGTAGTGTCAAGAAGTTAGAAAGTTTCCTCCCCCCAAGAAATCTCCACATTGATAGGAGGGTGTCAGAGTTCAAAGTTCATAGCAACCCACTGAAGGAGCTCTTGGTGCCCAAATCGTGAAATCTGAACAGAATAAAGTAGTCCTGGATTAGAAACCAGAACAATATGGAAAGGGGTAATACAGAGTAATTTGTGGTGAGGTGACCTGAAAATCACATCAGCCTGGCGATTAAGATCAACATCTACGATGAGAAGCCACAGGGATGCCATGTACCCTTGCTAGGATGCAATGAAAATGGTACTTTAATGATTTGACTTCCAAAAATCCATAACCAGTCAAATCATGAGAAAAACAGCAGATAAATTCCAATAAAACACATCCTCCACGAATACCTGACAAGTAATCCTCAAAGCCGTCAAGGTCATTAAAAACAAGGAAAGGCTGAGAAACTGGCGTAGCCAAAGGAACCTAACAAAGAATGAAAATGAGCCCTGGCTGGCGTAGCTCAGTGGATTGAGTGCGGGCTGCAAACCAAAGCATGGCAGGTTCGATTCCCAGTCAAGGCACATGCCTGGGTTGCAGGCCCCAGCCCCCAGCAACCGCACATTGATGTCTCTCTCTCTCTCTTTCTCCCTCCCTTCCCTCTCTAAGAATAGAAAGAAAGAAAGAAAGAAAGAAAGAAAGAAAGAAAGAAAGAAAGAAAGAAAGAAAGAAAGCTAGCTAGCTAAAGGCTATATCCTGAATGGAATATGGAAAAGAAAAAGATCATTAGATTTAAAAAAACAACTAAGGAAGTCTCAATATCTTATGAATTTCAGTTAATGATCTATTGAAATGGGCCTTGGATTGTAACAAATGGACCACATGAATTTAAGCTATTAGTAATAGAGCAAACATAATAATGTTTAAATTCATAAGCATTATGGCTAATAAAAAATGAAATAGCTCACCTGTCACACCTCTGCAGGGCAGCATCCTCAATGATGTTTTCTATCGAACTATTTTGACTCAGCTGACAGTATATCCTATACGACTAAATTATATATTTGCATAAAATTGTATGTATGATGCACTGAGTAATCTTTCCAGTTTGTCACCTTCCAAAAGAGAAATAAATCAGTGGATGCATGTAGGAAAAAATACAGGAAACTGGGTGTAGAGTATATCGGACATTTCTGTACTATCTTTACAATTTTTCTACAACTCCAAAATCATTCTATAAATATAGTTTATTTAAAAATAATTTATTTTCCCTGAGTGAAACGTGTAAACAATAAAGGAATTACCATATTTGTTTCCTTTGGACCACCTACCACTTTCATACATTCAGCCTAAAGGAAACAATTACCATCAGGCTCTGAATATAACTTTATTTAGATACTGAAACTAGTCAAATGGTCATTTACTTTAATACATAATATTATGTTTGTATGTTTTATTTTTATCATTCTTAACCAGCATCAGATATTTCTCCTACCTCAAGTGGACAGAAGAATTAATATTTTATTTTTACCCTATTTCACTGAAAGATAAAAACAAGCACCCTTAGCCCTGGCAGGTGTCGCTCAGTGGATTGAGCTCGGGCCTGTGAACCAAAGGGTTGCCAGTTCAATTCCCAGTTGGGGCACATGGCTGGGTTGTGGGCTGGGTTCCCGGTGTGGGGAGTACAAGAGGCAACCACACATTGATGTTTCTCTCCCTCTCTTTCTCCCTCCCTTCTCCACTCTCTGAAAATAAACAAATAAAATCCTTAAAAATAAAACAAGTAATTTTATATGGATACGTTAGTTTAATTATATTACATTCAGTTGCAAATTATAATTATTATACAATTCAGTCATAGTGTTTTCATCTAGTTTATCCAGTCATTATTTATGTAGAATTAAACATGGAAGAACAATCTTCTCCCAGGTTCAGTGGGAATTCAGTGGGAATTTAGGTGTCCTTCCTGGGCTTACACTGGGATTTCCTCTTGCAGGGTAAGGGCTGGGAGCACGCAATGCTTATTATCATCATTTTCAAAGACTTCATATGTGAATGATGCACATTCAACCCCCCAAATATGGCAGAAGGTAAGTCTGATTTACATATAATGCACAGTGCTTTAGCATCTCAGAATATTTGTAGTGAACACTGTGCAAAGCTATTGACTTAGACGTTAGGCTGAATCCTTGCGTGATGACTTACGGCAGAAGTAATGCTTTTCAATAAATCTCTACAATAGAAATATTCACTTTTGTGTGCATTTTGGAGAAAAATAATAAGAAAAACAAAAATAAATTCAGTTTTTGATCATGACCTTTGCTTAAATTTTAGGTAAATGAGAGTCCACAGTCTGTGTGCCCACACGTGGGCTAGATGCAAGCACATTTCACAGCAGTTTTATTTCTGCGACTTCAAATTGAATCTTTTGTTTTATCGTATGTGATTGGGAAAAATAAAATTAAAAAAACTAAAACAGGGAACCTAAAAAAAGCCCTATTTCTTGGATCCCTAGATACTAGTCAAGGAAAATATCTAATTTCGTCAAGGAATAAAACAAGTTCATATTTATTTTGAAATATCTCTGTTGCCATGGTTACCAAATGCTTTCTCTTCCCCTATACCTCCTAAAATAATATCACTGTCTAAATACACATAGCTTATAAAAGTAAATGTTTTGTTGTGGACATTGAAAATAACATGGGCTCTGATTTCAATGTGCTTCAAAACCCTGAAATTAAATTATTTTATTAGTAAACACACCCGAGTTGACTTAAATCCTTGTCTGAGCAAGTGTAGGAGAAAAGAGGGAGCAGAGAAATTGAAAAGACTTACAGAGTTTCAATACCACCAAGGTAAGAGTGACCTAATTAGAACTCGGACAGGGTTGACCTTCAGCCCACTGTCCATAAACACTCGCACAGGGGTTGCCACGTCTCTGACACTTTCACCTGGAGAGGCTCGCAGGAATTAAAACACACACACACACACACACACGCGTATGCATGCACACCTCGAAATAAGAAAAATGTAAACCAGCGTATTTTCATTATTGGTCTCGCCCAACATAAACTTTAAGAGACAAAATTTTAAATAAAGCAGCAACTATAAAAATAAACAATGAGATGCTTGTGTACAGGATTAGGTAGCTGGGGTGTGCACGTCTAAAATCAAGCTCTGAATAAAAATAAAATCCATTTTCTCTGGCTTCCTTTACTTTTACTCTTTGAGAAGTGGTCACAAAAGTCTTTAATTAGCAGGAATCTGAGATGCAAACATGTACCAGCCGCGGGTAGAAGGTCGTTAGGAAATATGTGGTTAACGTAGCCATTGTAAACAATTGGGTCAACTAGCTCAGTTGCTTCAATGAACAATAAAAACCATCAAAGGTGTTGAAGACTTGGAAAGATCCTTGCAGACTAAAAAAGTCTACAGACAGAAAGTAACCTGCCTACCTCAACACCCCTTTTATTGCTAAAATATTAATTTTCTTCATAGTTTCTCTTTTTATATTTAAAATATTTCTTATCCTACCCTACATGGTGTATCACACGTTACAAATTCTTCATATTAAAGGCTTTAAAATACAAAGTGTTTGGATGCTTCCTGCTGTAGTGCACTATTTTATTATAAGAATATTTTATTTCAATGTTATCTTTAACAGTTTTCTAGAGCAGTGCTCTTGATGTTTTTTTTAAATCTAGAAAAATCAAAATTATGTTAACATAAAACTTACTTTTAATTTTCTTCATAAAAATGTTAATTAAAAAATAAAACTACATAGTGTGCTGTGGTGTTTGAGAAAAACTGGCCCTGCCTTTATAACTTGACTTAGGATTCACTGGTCTAAGCAAAACATGTGTAGGAAGAAGAGATTCTTTATTATTATTATTATTATTATAAAGATTTTATTTATTTACTTTTAGGGAGGGAAGGGAGGGAGATAGAGAGAGAGAAACATCAATGTGCGGTTGCTAGGGGTTATGGCCTGCAACCCAGGAATGTACCCTGGCTGGGAATCGAACCTGGGACACTTTGGTTCACAGCCCGCGCTCAATTCACTGAGCTACACCAGCCAGGGCTAGATTCTTTATTATTTTATGATCCAAAATTTACATATATGATATGCTATATATGTGTACATAGATGTGTATGTGTTAGATGAGTTCTACATATGTCATTTATACATATATAGCTCTCATATGCATATAGAATGTACTGCCAAGAGGTTTTTATGTCTAGTATGGTTCTTAGTAATAAAGGCCATGATCTCTATTTCATAAATTTTCTTTTGATCCAAATTGGTTTTGTGGAGGTGGTGGGTGGGTTGTTTTATTTTTCTTCTGCCAACTTTGTTGGCTTTCCTTACACTTATTTCCTTATACTTATTTTGGTGTACTATAGTTTATATATATTTTTAAAGATTTTATTTATTTATTTCCAAAGAGAGGGGAAGGGTGCAGGAAAGAGGGAGAGAAACATCAATGTGTGGGTGCCTCTCATGCACCCCTAACTGGGGACCTGGCCCACAACCCAGGCATGTGCCCTGACTGGGAATCCAAATGGCGACTCTTTGCTTCGCAGGCTGGCACTCAGTCCACTGAGCCACACCAGCCAGGGCTATTGTTTATATGTTTAATTATCTTTCCAATCGGCAGTCTGAGTCTGGCTCCTATCTCCTTTTGTTTCTTGAAAATTTTATTGGTCAATTTCCCCATTTTCCTATCTTCTTACTCTCCCTTTCCACTAATGCAGGCTTAGCCAGTTCAAAACCATCAGAAACGATGTTGAAATTCCCTTTTTGCTTATGTCCCCAGCTTTCTTTGCAGACTCTCCTCTTTCACTTACTAGTTTCTGAAATGTCCCTGTGCCTAATGCCAGATGCTATTTCCCATTTAATGCAGTCTTTTTGAGCAAACTGATCTTCTTCCAATGCCTTCAGCTCTCACTCATGAGTGGCTGACTCCCAAATTTATAGCTCTCCTCTGAGATACAGATCTATACCGGCAATCACCTAATGCGCTAAGTAAGGCCCCTCATCCCGTTTACCCTCAAACTGGTCGTCTCCTTTACTTCACCATCTGAGTTAGCATTTCCCTCCCTCACCCGCCAAGCAAAAACCGTGAAGTCCGAATCAGTTTTCTGCAGCCTTTGGTCCGTGTGATTCTTTTGAATCCCTTTTGTCTGTGTGTCACGTGGACACTGCCTGCTGTTAGACCTTGATCCATCATAACCCACTAGCTTTCGACCCCTCCAACACAGCCTGTGCACCGAACACAGGAACGTCTTTACTGAGCACGCGGCTAATTATGCGACTCATCTAATCTGAAATTTTTCAAAAACACAATCAGAAAAACTCCCAATTCCTCAGGATGGTTTCCATGAACCTCTATCATTTCCCGCCCCCTCCACCCCCGTCTGTTGAAAAAAACCTCTTCTTGAAATTACATGTCGACTCATCCACCGTTGATCCCCATTTTAGGTGTAACAAAACCTCTTGCCATGCATCAAAAGAACCATGCGTGGTTTTCCTTATCAAGCCAAGTCTATGCCAACCCCAAGGCCTGGAACTGCCACCCACCCTCTGACACTGAATTCACTACTGGCCTCCTTCCTTCTTTTTTCTAAATTATAAGCCCCTTATATTGGTTTCATAATTCTATTATAACATTTTACATCATGGTCCAATTTTGAAGACGACACTAAATTGAAAGTGTTGCTTTCTTGAGCACATATAGTATGTCAAGAATTTTTCCAAATGATAAGTATATAGAATTTAATTGCATCTTTACAATGATTGCTTGTTAGGTACTATTTTCACTGTCTCGACCAGAAAACAGATACTTACAGATGATATGTATCATACCCGATTTACTCAGCACATAGTCCAGCTGGTATTTAAGCCAAAGCTTCCTGAGTCCAAATCCTTTCATTTTTTTTCTATTATATAACTTTTTATGTTAAGTTGTTTGAATTTTAGGGCTTCCCTATCAGGGTAAAGTACATAATTCCTGTCCAAGGGAGGCTATAGAATCCTTCTCTCTCTTTTTTAAAAGATTTTTATTTATTTATTTTTAGAGAGAGAAGGGAGGGAGATAGAGAGAGAGAGAAACATCAATGTGCGATTGCTGGGGGTCATGGCCTGCAACCCAGGCATGTACCCTGACTGGGAATTGAACCTGCGACACTTTGGTTTGCAGCCCTCACTCAATCCACTGAGCTACGCCAGCCAGGGCTCTAGAATCCTTCTCTAGAACCCACTTACATTAATTGTTCAGATTCCTGAAACAACACGTCGCAGGGGCTGGGTGGCACTTTTCCTTCTACCTGTTTTGGTATAAAGTACGGGTACGCATCAGGTGAAATCACTGCACTGGCCTGCATCTTCAACGCCTGGTGTTTAAAACTCTCCCAGACCACCTTAAATGTTGAAGCCTGTAAAACTGGGTAGGACTGCCTTGAGAAATTTCAAGATATTCTTCTTTATTATAGTCTCTGTGTGACATCTAGTGGCTGCATTTGGAAATTTTGAGGAAATTACGATGAACTAGTGCCAGGGAAATCCATCTGTCTTGGTCTGCAGTCCTGATTCTTAACATCAAAAGAAGAGTAATACAGAAACCTTTCACTTCTAAAATTAAAAAAGGGCCTTTCTTCATTATTTCTGTTTCTCGTTCTGCATATCAAGGACAAATAATCTGCCCCTGTGTTCAAACATTTGTGCTTATTAGGGCTTGTGGAACTATCTCATTAGACTGTAATCCGATGCCTACATTTCACAGATTTGACCTGGGTAAACATCCTCAGATTAAAAGTGAATAAACCGTGTTAATGTTTCCCTCATTCCTCTGTTACAATAAACATCCTGCATATACACAAATACTAAATGTGACACAATGGCATTAAAATCTATGACTGTTATTCAAAACTATTTTAAAAAACATTTCTTTACATAGGCCAGTTGATGATTTGGACAAAACTATAAAAACCGTGAAGCCACTAAGCTTTGAGTCACAGGGACGGCATTAGGTGTAAGTCCTTCATGATGCACGGTTTGGGATTGGTCCAGTAGAAGCTCTTAGTCCTCTTGCATAACTGACAGTGGAGAATGGAATAAGCTGTTCCCGATAAATGAAACAGTCAAAGCCTCAGGGAAGCAGAAAAAAAAAAAAAAAAGAGGAAGGACTTGCAATCCAAGAGGTCAGAACAGGGACCCTAGAGGAGCAGGAGTTTGTAGGTAGGTGGGCGGCGGAAGATGTTCGGAGAAGAGGCAGCCAAGTGAGAGCCGGGCTTCCTGGCTCTGCTGTGGCGGGAGCTTGGACACACCTCACCGCTGCTGTACTTGCTCGCTTTCTCATTTGTGCAACACAGTGAAACTTGGTATCTATGTCATGTGGTGAAGATTAGCACAGCGCCTGCCATGGGGGGAATTGTGAGTCATTTTTATTATATGTAAATAAAAAGGGAAAGTGTTCAAGTGAAATGCTGTTTCCGGAGAATACACAAAGGGAGGTGGGCCGAGAGAAAACGCGTAATGAAGAAATATGATATTGCTGACACCTAGACACCTCTGAGAGCATTGTCCATGGCTACAGGCTGCTCATGTAGCCACACTACGAACCAAATTAAACTGTTCCATATCCTGAATTACAGGCTTTGATAAAAATCAACACACCATGACTTAAGTCACACTTTTTTCCTCTATTCATTTTTTTAAATGTTTAGGTTTCAGACTCTATTGTTCAAGATCATTGCACCAGAGAACCCTGGAATTAACCTCGGGGATGAAGAATAAAAGAAAAGGGGAAAAAAAAACACTCCACAGTAGGCTCAAAGGAGACTTTTGTTGAAGAGGTGGGTTTTCCTGTGGGCTTTGAAGTGGGAGCCCCCCGTGCTGGGGAAGCGGGGGGCTTCGCTGAGTGACCTGTAACGGAGATCGCTGATGGACCTGGAATCCCACAGTGCACGTTTTGTCCCTCGCTAGCAGAAGATCGGTGATAATTAAACCCCCGCTCCAACACGGTCTTTGTTCTTCACCCAGGTATTCCATTTAAGAACAGCCAACTTGCATAGGCTTTTTTTTTTTGCTACCACTGAAACTGCCACTCGCCTATCTTCCTCCATGTTTATTTCCCCTCAATGTGTTTATTGGTAGTTGAAGACATTATTTCCTGAAAGTGACTTGCAGTGTGTGTGTGTGTGTGTGTGTGTGTGTGTGTATTTGCTTCCAGAGCACCCAGCCTTCACCTTCTCACAACCATGTAGTTTAAAACGTCATCGGTGCCCCTTTGGTATTCATCTGTACGAGATAGCTGACCGACTCAGGTGCTGACCTCATGCAAGCCTGGCATCCCCACCCTTGATATTTAACAGACCTGAACTAAACAAAACATATTCAGTTGGAGTCATTTTCAGCATCTGGTCACTTTTTAACTCCATGTAAACTTTCTAGTTAAACCTTATTTCAAATAGTGAAAGAGTTATAGCCTGAATATACTGTCTGGCTTAGGGTAGTTTCAAAAAAAATATTTTTTGATGAATCATTCTGAAAGAGGGGGAATGTTTGCTTTTAGGGGGCTAACAGGCTCAAAAGGAATACATAATACAATCTCAAATTTGAACCGAATAATAATACTAAAATGTTAAAACTCTGTACTGTTTGTCTTTTTAGCTGCCTTGCCATGTTAATTTCCACTGCTGTTTTTTTCTTCTGTTAAATAACTAGAAAGAAATTTGTGGATATCCATTACCTGCCCTGCTGGAGATACAAGAAGGGATTTGAGCTTCTCGACTCTTTGAAAACAAACTGTATCTAACACACTGGTAGAATTAAATATTTTAAATACACTCAGCACTTTATTAAGTGTGTTCATATCTTGATAGCATATAAAATGTCTTTTCATTGGTAGTTTCTTTTTTGTATATTTTCCTTTTGTAAATAATACAAGTGTTTACAATGAAATTTTAATTTTAGAATATACTATATGAAATGAAATATAACGATCCCTCAAATTTTCAGTAACATTTACTTTTTGAACACAACAAAGTCAGGGTCTCATAAAAAAGCCCCACATCTCATTAAATGTTTATCTCTCCACATGTTTGACTTGCGGAATAATTGGGCATTACATACCTGGACTGAGCAAGTGTTTCTATTTGGCATATTTGGCACAGACCAACTGATGGGTAGAGTTATAAACATATGATGAGGAAAAGAAAAAAATAAATTACTACTCTTCAGTGTTTTCAACTGCCAAAACACAGACATATTTTATTCGATGAAAGGCGGGTTTGTGGGAGTTTGTCTAAACAGCTAGCTGTAAAAGTATTGTCTCTATACGATACAAATAAAATATCCTGGATTTATTAGTATGTAGAAGAAATGAGTTTTATTTTTCTCCCCTCTGTCCTAAATCTGTTTAACACTTCTGCCTCCTCTAGCTCAGCCCTGTAGTCATAGAAGCCTACAGGGGCTTCCCCTCCCTCTCCTTACGTTACCTTCCTCTCTTCTCCCCAGGTAGCCAGTAGGACCCAGGCGAGGCAGTACTGGAACACTGACGTAGGTTACGCATGAGACACAATTGCATCATGGTGTCGGTGCTCTCTGGGCTTGGCGAATGTTGAAACTGACTTGTTCTTCAGTGTGATGTTACTGAAGGCTTCTCACAGACCCCTCCTGGGGTCTTTCAGCTACTATTCTTTGAAACAGGCCATTAGATTTCAGATTCTCTCTCCCTCTTGTTGGAGTTACATTTGCTCTCTGGGTGGTCACCCTGATCTAGATTCTTCATACAATAGCACAAGCTAAGGATGGTCTTAGATCTTGGGAAATCCATTTATTGGCTGTGCCATTGTAAAAGAATATGTAGCTCATTTTATGCTTGTTCAATATGCGGTAACATTGCCATTGTCTCCTGATGCCCAAGGGTCAAGTCAAATTCTCAGAGTTTTTTTGCCCTTTTTCTCACCTGAAAGACCCTTAACACTTGACTTAGGCTAAAGGAAGAATGTTCTTTTCCAGGCTCCCACTGATGGTGATGGATGAGTAAAATGCCAGTCACAACGATATTCCTTCAAAACAAACCTCACTTTCTTGCTTGCTTCTGTCCTTTGTCTTATATAATGGGTAGTGTACTAATGTCAGCAGAATAGGTTTGGGGTCATTCAATGGCATTCTTCTTAAACAAATGGTCTACCAATTATTTTTGCTATGGTGAGAGTGAGGGTATGCGTGATTTGGGCCAAAAGTTTTGCAACCACTGTTTTGTTTTTTAAAAGGGGAGTGTGCATATTATATAAAATTGCTTCTGGAACATATCTTGGAAGCTACAAAGTGATCTATGGTTTTATCATTATCTAGAGACATAAATACATGTTGAGCATTCAGATCCTGCAATCTTATTGTGATAAACACACGTGGACCCAATTTCGTGCATTCTCCTCACCTTCCTGGTTTCCATAGGTAATCATTCTTCACACAACCAGTTACAACAACCCCTGACTTAAGATCTTTCCAAAGTAATCCCCAATAATGGCATTTGCATTCCTTGACCTTGGGAAGATCAAAGCAAAGGGATACAGATCCCTGTTCAATTGCTGCATATGTGGAAGGATAATATTCCACAGACCAGGAATGCATCTCTATAGGCTGAAGTAGGGGAAGAGGTGGGGGAAAGGGGACGAAACTGACTCAGTTTCGAATAGTGAAAAAATATAGTGAATTTCAGGGAGCAGGCAAGTGCTGGAGGGCCTGAGCTTCTTATATGGAATAGCACTGAGCAACAGAAGAAGGGAATATTTTTACCTTATATGGAAAAATATCTTCATGCTGGGTTTGAGACGCTAATAACATTTGGATACTATTCAAAGGCAAAATTCTGTATACCCCTTCAAATGCTTTTTCCTGAATATCCAATATCCTTAGAATTTTAAATAAAAATGGAAAGTACGGTCAATTAAAATAAAAGCACAGTATTTTCACATTACTGTAATTCTCCCTTGTGAGAGGTTGTTCTACAATAACTTGACCCTCCACAAAGTCTGTCTCACACAATAACTGGTTTCTGTAGGAGACACTAAACACAATGATAAGGCAAGATTAACTGCTCTACACCTGATTTTCTTTGCAAGTTAGAATGACTTTCAACACAAGTTATTATAAAGTTGACTGGTATGTTGGAGATCTCAAAGCATAAGTGATACTTTAATATGACCTGCTTTTACATATCATTCGCTGATACTTACTCAATCCTGGCATTTCTTCTCTCAAATGAAGTCACGTCGTATGGATTCCTTTGAATTGCAGTTAATATGCAATTTTAAAAAGTTTATTACTCCAAAACCAATTATTGTATTTACTTTACATACATAGCCAACTATTGAAAGACAAATGCAGAATTACTCATGATGATGTTTTCATACACTCTGAATTCCCAACTATATTAGCACTAAAAGTTTCTCAAAATAATGATTCTCAGTACAATGCAGAGTATTCCATATTGTTTCATTTTGCTTTGCATTGACATTGCTAAGTCCTTGAAAGAACGGTAAATTGGTAATAGTTGAGGATTTCGGGTTGAAATATTTAGGATTAAATTGAAATAATCCTAGGATTTAGGATTAAATATTTAGCATTGAAAGTGGTAAGACAATATTAATCAATGTAAAGAATTTTATTATTTTATACTGTTTTCTAGATCCTCACACATTTTAACACACTAAAACATAATTCAGAAAAAGACTATAAGGAAGAAAAAGTTGTGTGGATAAGCCTAAAAGAAATGAGCAAGGGTCATGTGACCCCCTATGGGTAAAAACTGCAAAAAGTCATTGCCACCCATGGGTCAACGGCAAAAAAAGGGGGTACTAATGACTGGTGCCCAGAGAATATAGCTTTAGCTTCCTGACATGAACTACTGAATTAGCCTTGACATCTGCCTAGACTGGACTACACTTTTCCATTATCAAGGCTCTTTACTGAGTGCTATGATTTCAAGACCATTCATTTCCATCTTTTTCAGTGACAGTGAAGTCTCACTTTAAATTAACTCTTTACTTTTTCAACATTTGTTCGACATGGAAACATCCCATCTCAGGCTGTGTGATGTGCTGAATCTGAGTGTGTCTGCCTGATAACCCTCTGAATTTTTCAGAACTTTCTCCTGCAAACATGCTTAATCTGTGCACCTCCACCATCTCTGGGGCCGGTGCAGCCTACTCGCCCGTGAGCGCAGGAGCAGGGCCAGGGTTCCAGACTGCTCAGTGACTTCGGGAACAGAAGCATTCTTTTTCTCTAACCGGTTATACTCTCTCTCCTTCCTTCAACCAACAAAACCTCCTTTATCGGAGTTTATTTCTCCTTGAACTTTTCTACACATTTGCATAGGCACAAATCTATTGTATTGTTTTCCTTAAAAGTTATTTAACTTATTGCCAAGTTTTGAATACACTTGTGTTTTTATCTTTCTTCATGTGTTCAAGAATTCTTCTACAACAGAACTCTGTAGTACAAATGCCAGGCCAGACAACAAATGTAGAATGACTTTTAATGGGCAGTGCCAAATTTTCCCTTCTCTTACCAAAAACTTTAGAATTTACAAACTCATAATATTGAAGGGGCACGTGTTTTTCTACATCCGGGACAATACTGGGTATTAGGCCTTTCAATGCTGGCAGCATAATGGGTAAAAATACTTGACTCTTGTATTATATTCCAAGATTATGTTTGAGATTTAACGGGTTATATATAAATGTATGTATATTTGATACATGACACACACAAAAATATGTCGATATTAATTTTGTTCATATATTTATGCATTTATGTTTTTACTTATTTGTTGCAAATGTATTTTCTATATTACTTATAGTGATACTTTAGCCCACATATCTTACAAATATGTTCACACTATGTATCTTCCTGATATTCAGTAAGGTGTCAATATTTTTCATTATAAAGGCTCGTTTAGGGGTTGTATTATGGATTTTATTATTGCATAATTAATGTATTTTTCTACTTTATTCCCTAATAAATTAATTTTTAATTTATAGGAAAGTTTTATAAAATTGTAACTGCATGTCCAATCACTTTGTTGACCTCTCTTACTATTCTAGTAGGATTTTTAGTTCATCTTCTTTAATTTTCTTGAATGTATTAAATTTATTAAAACATTAAAATTTCTGTATCAGTTTTTATTTAAAAATTTAAGACAATACAATTGTCTAGAGGGTCTGTTAAATTATAGATTTGGGGGCTGGCACAGTAGACCTGTGATAGAGCCTAAGAATCTGAATTTCTAACAAGTCCTCAGAACAAAATGATTCTTCTGGAGGACTGCAGTTTAAAAATCACTGTTTTACATAAGTGTTTAATCTTCAAATAATAAATGTTTTATCAGGATAATTATCTAAGACCACAATATATTGTTAAAAAGTAAATTTCTCAGGAAACTAGGAATGGAGGAGAATTTGCTCAACTTGATAAAGGATATCTACCAAAAAATTATAACTGGTATCATACTCACTGTGAGAAACTAGGAGCTTCCTCAGAAAGACCAGGACAAAGGGAAGGACGTCTCACACCGTTCCTCTTCAACATCGCATTGAAAGTCCAAGCTACTGCAAGGATACAAGAAAATGAAACAAAAAGTACACTGATTGGAAAAGAGAAATGAAACTGTCTTTGCTCACAGGTGACACTACTACCTACGTAGAAAATCTGAAAGAATCAACAACAACAAAAAGCTCATACTAATGAGTGATGATAGCAAGGTTGCAGGATACGTTAATATGCTAAAGTCATCTGCTTTACTAGATATAGGCAATAAACAAGTAAAACTGAAAATTAACACTATAATACCATTTACATTAGCACCTCCCCAAACCAAAACACTTAAGTATAAATTTTAAAAAAGAATATATACAAGATTTATATGAGAAAAATAAAAAATCAGTTTTCCATCTAAGAAAATTAAGAATATGTTAATTGCACCCTGGCTGGCATAGCTCAGTGGATTGAGCACAGGCTGCGAACCAAAGTGTCGCAGGTTCGATTCCCAGCCAGGGTACATGCCTGGGTTGCAGGCCACAGCCCCCAGCAACTGCACATTTATGTTTCTCTCTCTCTCTCTCTATCTCCCTCCCTTCCTTCTCTAAAAATAAATAAATAAAATCTTTAAAAAAAGAGAATATGTTAATTGCTATTAATTTAATTTACCACATTAACAGATTAAAGAAGCAAAGCCCCACAAAACTCTGATAAATGGCAAAGAACTAAAGAAATGGAGAGACACCCCATGTTCCTGGATAGGAAGACAAATATTGTCCAAGATATCTGCTCTTCCCAACTTGATCTATGGATTTGATGCCATCCTAAACAAAATCCCAGAAAGCAATTCTGGAGATATTAACAAACTAAGTATAAAGTTTATACAGAGAGGCAAAAACCCTCCAGCATCTCCTATACAATATTGAATGAGAAGAACAAATACAAAGGGCTGACACTCTCCAACATAAAATCTTACTGTAAAGCTATAGCAATCCAGACAGTGCGGTTTGGGCAAAAGCATACACAGATAAATGGAACAGAAGAGACATCCCAGAAATAGACCTACATGAATGCAGTTGACTGATTTTGACACAGGAGCAAAGGCAATACTGTGGAGCAAAGACAGTCACTTCAGTGATGATACTGAACAACTGAATGTCCACATACCAAAAAAAAAAAAAAAACCCAAAAAGCAAAAAACTAGACACAGACCTTACAACCTTTACACGTATTTCACAAAAAAATCAAAATATATCACAGACCTATATATAAAATGCAAAACTATGCAACTCATGGAAGATCATATAGAATAAAACCCAAATGACCTTGGGTTCACCAATAATCTATTAGATACAACACCAAAGTCACAATTCATGAAAGAAATAAATGATTAGCAAACTTCATTAAAAGTAAACATTTTTGCTCTGCAATAGGCACTGTCAAAACACTGAAAATACAAACCATGGAGTGGGAGAAAATATTTTCAAAAGATATATCCGATAAAGAACTATTATCCAATGTACATAAAATACTTTGAAAATCCAACAATACAAAAACAAACCTGACCCTGGCCCTCTTAAAAGGGCCAAAGACCATAAAAGATACTTTACCAAAAAAGATATACACATAGCAAGTAAGGTTAGAAGAGGTACTCCATGTCACATGTCACCAGAGAAATGCAAATGAAAACAACAGTGAGATTCCTCCACACGCTATTAAAATAGCCAGAACACGGGCAACACTAAATGCTGGTGAGAATGTAAAGCACCAGAAATGCTCACTCATTGCTGTTGGGAATTCAAAATAGTACAGCCACTTTGGAAGGCAGTTTAGTGGTAAAGTGGCAGTTCTTGGTAAAGTAAACATACTCTTACCATTTAATAGAGCAGAGCGCTCTTTGGAATTTACCCAAAGGAGTAGAAAACGTATATTCGCACAAAAACCTGCATGGATGTTTATAGCCAGTGTTATTCATAATTCCAAAACTTGGAAGCAACCAGACATCCTTCAGTAAATAAACTGCGCTATATCCAAACACAGAGACGTTACGCAACACTATACTATTGGCTGTGCATTGTGTTTCTTTTCTCTTTCACAACTTCGTCTTCTACTGCAGGCACTATCCATTCCACTTCTAGTAGTTTGTCCCTCTGTGCTCATTCTCTGCACATGGCATCCTCCTTTGTTGGAGTTTTATATCAAATCTCAAATCTTGTTCCTTTGTATCGCAGCTGATTACTCTTACATGCTCTTTGTCATTTTCCTTGTTTGCTTTCCATGCCTTTCCTATGCTCAACAATGATTTCATGTTGATTTAGCTCTGTGTGGAGTGCCTGGTATGTGCCAGAGATGGGTAAGTAGTGAGGAAACAAGAACACAGAAACGAATGCTACATTCCTTGGTACAGAGTAGCTCTAGTCTAATAAAGATGCCCATTTACTGAAGTTCAAATAAAGAGATGATTTTTGGGGCAAATGAAGAAAAAAGGGAGAGAGCACATAGAAAAATAATCTAAGGAATCAGAAAAAAAGGTCTATGAGCAAGGAAACTGGATCATAGACCTTTAATTTTACTGTAATTTCACTGAATCCATTTAAAATAATTTCACTTTATGACTTGGAAAACATGAGACAGAAAATGCTAAAATTGAAAGTGGAAACTATGATGTTTCCTTGCTAATCAGGTGCGTCACCTACCATGCTAACTCACCCAGCAAAGTCCCAGGAAGGATTTCCTTGACAAAAATACTTTACATTTTTTCTAGCTCATTACAATAAGTCCATTGTATTAGTGGCTCGAATTAACATTATATCTGAATCCATCCCTTTTTATTTTAACTTTAGCAGATTCCTCTTATCCTGACTCTAGGCTTGGCCCTGAGAGTTCCAACAGGACATTAGTAAATGGCATGCGAGGAGAGCCTTGAAAAAACACTCCGGAGATTCTTTCTGTTCTTTCTCTTGGACTTCGGCTATTGCCATGCAATCCAGCACAGGCCTGGCGGAGGCCAAGAGACCACAGGAGGAGATTCTACTCATGCTAGCAGAAGTCCTTCCAGACCCGCCAGCTCACCGCCGATCTGCCAGCTGACCTCGGATGCATGAGCAACCCTAGCAGGAATGATTAACCAGATTAACAGAACCACCAAGCCAACTTTACATTTGTAAAGAATGAAAAAAGAGTGTCATTTTAACCACTAAACAAACACTAGGGTTGTTTGTTACACGGCATTGCTAAATGAGGCAGCAATGTATATAAAAGGAAAAAATTCAGTCATGTCTTTTTCATGGGTTTCCTTACTGAATGGGATAAGGTAGTACCTTTCACCAATGCACAGTTTCACACCTGATATATTTTGATGTCAGTGAACCTTAATGAGTTCCACAAAGGGCACTTACTTTAGCTCTCTTTTCCAAAGAGGAGTATGAGTTTTTATTTCAGTTCATATGTTAAGTATGGCCTTAATACTCTTTAATTGGATATTAGAATTAAAAACTTGTAATTAATTTTCTCAATCTCTGGAGAATAATGTAGACTTAAGGTCATATTTTCATGTGTTTTAAAGGTTGTATGTACAACATAATATTATTTACAATTGGTTTGTGGCTTTATTTTATCATCTAATAACTATTTTAGACTACTCCAAATTGAAACACAAAGAACAACCCTGAAAATCTCTTCCAAGATAATGGGGACACTAAAAGTCATTGGGGATCCCACACATATTATGCGGGATTGGTTCCAGTCCTGGACAAATCAGGCCATTTGATTATGAGAGAGTTTTCTGTGCATTTAGAGTTTCTAATAGTTTTGTTTCGGGCTGCAGGAGACATGATCCAAACTAATAGTGTGGGTTATATTCAGTGGCACTTACATTCCTTTTGTGAGATCATTCTACACTGGAAACTGAGCCAATCAGAACACTTTGGAGTGGTGGCGGTGCTAGATGGTACTTGGGCCCTGAAGAGCTGCCCTTGAACTAGAGTTCTAGAGGAGACTCTTCAGTGCTGTGCTGGTAATGGAAGCATGTCCCAGGAAGTACAGGCTCATTGTACACACATTCTAACATTTCTTTGTCACACAGAAAACACTGCACACCCCTACTACATACCTCCAGTTAAAGAAGTCTTTCCATAACTTAAAAAGCACATGTAAGCGATGTTTTATACTGGAGTGTTTCTTACTGTCAATGAATACACACTATCCTTTGGTTTGCTTTCTTTATTACAGTCTCTCTCTCTCTCTCTCTCTCTCTCTGTCTCTCTGTCTCTCTCTCTCTTTTCTCTCTCTCTCCCCCCTTTTTTTTCTGGGGTGAGATGGAAAGGAGGAAAAATTGGATTTAATAAATCCTTTAAAATAAATACACTGCACAAATATCCTAAGACTATCACATGTGAGATTTCTCTGCTATTACACATTGCCTCTGAGACAATAACATAACATCCATAAGAATAGAAGGTGAAATGGATTCGTCTTGTGGTTCCCTTTAAAGACTGACTTTGGACGTCTCCTTCTCTTGGGCGACTTTGGCGTGACGTTGGAGAAATTTGGAATTTCATTAACAGCACACAGCCTCCTCAGGTTAGTGTGTTCGGTGCTATCCCGTAGCAAAGATGGCCCAGGAGAGACACAATCAACTTGGTGTGCCCTATGTGATTCATATGAAATCCAATCCTTTCTGAGTTTGAGTTAAGAGCAAAATACCACTTCCTGTTTTTGAGGAAAAAAATGGCATAAAAAGTCATATAAAGAGACTCATAAGGCACTTGGACATCAAATAGCTTTTAGTAAACAACATTTTAATGAATTAAGTGTAAATGAATCAGAAACATGTGGGTTGAATTTCCCTTGCAATACCCATGGGCTTAAAAAAAATTTTCCTTAATTGTTTGGCAAAGGATCGTGTACATTTTGTTGAGCTCAAGCCTTTTGAAAAAAAGAAAAAAGAAAAGGAAAGCAGCCTTGATTTGGTTGGCCGAATAAAAGCACACTGCCGTAGCCTTGACTTATTTTTTTCATTCTACAAAAGGCAGGTTGAAGGTGAAATTTTATGTTTTTTCTTGGGTGTGGGATTCATTCGTTAGACCATTTTTTAAGTAGAGTAACATGTTGATCACCCAGAACCTTCTAATCATGCTCCTCTTTTTTTGCAAGGGCAGAAGCTGCCGTCGGAGGAAGAGCTCAGCACCGCAGTTCAGATGAAGTTCATTAGAGCCGAGGTAAAGAAAACACCACGCTCTCCAGTCCACCCACCAAGAAGAGCCTCAGTACAGAGGCTGGCCGGGCCTGGTTAGCTAACGACCCAGCAAAAGGCTAGAAAAACAGAGTCGTTGCAGGACCAGGGCACAGACGTTAAGGAAAGCTGAAATAAATGGAAAAATCTGTTTTCTGAGAGGAAGAACAGGGATACAAGGAAATGGCTGACAGAAGGAAAAGAGAAATTGCAAAGACTGAAAAAATCTTGAGTGGCAGCTAGAAATGGCCCGAATTCAACAGGGGCATAGACACTGGAAAACTTTTAGGATGGAAAAATCAGGGCCACTGAAAATACTCAGAGCAATACTGGGAATACCAATTTTAACATGAGTATAAATGTGAGAAGTTAGCCTTACCAACTCACACAGCAGAAGCCGTATTATTGCACTACCACCTGTCAACTGTCGAAGTTAGCATGCATTAAAATGTATATGAATGCATTAAAGTGATTTATTGCATGCTGTATTTCATAGCTACATTTATAGTCAATTATATTACACTCAGGATCTTAGTGGAGGAAAGAATTTGGATTGAGGAAGTCTAGGAGATAGAGAGATTCCTGACAGAGAAAAATTTTGAATTTGAAGAGAAGAAAAGCTGTTAACTAGAGGATTTGAAGGAAGACACCACATAGTGAAGAGATGGGTCAGCACCATCTTAGTGTAAAAGGAAACTCATGTTCTCTCTGTACATGTTTTAGCTCAACAGAGAGAAACATGCAGGTTTTTTTTTTTTTGAAACACATTTTCCCCAAACTCTTATATTTAAAAAAAAACACTTTCTTTTGTGAAGCAGAATTAGTCTGGTAGAAGTCTTTATAAAAATTATTTTTCTTCCCAGGAAGTGTTACTAATAAAGACTACACTGATATGAGTATTACCTGTCAATGTCCCCTGTAGACCAAGACAGTATTCCGATTATATAGGAAAGATTGTTGAGATAGTTGATCTTATTGTTTAACAATATTTTATATAAACACAGATCTCAGTAAAAGGGTAAATGTGAACATCTTTGCAGAAACTGTACTGTGATATTGTGCCTGCCACCAGGAACAACCCTTCCCCATGAAACAATTCTTTTAAAAAAAGGTAAAATAATAATAATAATAATAATAATAATAATATATTAGCATATATTTTGTGAAGATTATACTCTGTCTTTATGCTTTGTTATTGAAAGTAAAGGTAACTAGCCCTGGCTGCAGTAGCTCAGTGGACTGAGCGTGGGCTGCGAACCAAAGTGTCGCAGGTTCGATTCCCAGCCAGGGTACATGCCTGGGTTGCAGTCCATAACCCCAGCAACCGCACATTGGTGTTTCTCTCTCTCTCTCTCTCTCTCTCTCTTCCTCCCTTCCTTCTCTAAAAGTAAATAAATAATTAAAAGAAGAAAGTGAATTCCTTATATTTAAAAAAAAGAAAGTAAAAGTAACGAAAAAAGACTAGAGTTCATATAGAAAACAGGTATACACATGATACAGACAGAAAACTTGAGTGTCCCAGACAGAGCTGATGATATTAAAAATGACATAACAAATGAAACTTGAATCTTGTCATAGAATAGTAATTCTCAAATACAGACTTTGCATTTTGCCCAGGAATGCAAGCAGTTTTCTATTATTTCTTTTACATGTATGTCAAGGAGGTAAAAGAGAAAATACAAGGTTATTTCAGGAATTTTCCGAGACCCTACAAGGTTTCTTCAGCAGAATGCAGTTCAGTCTTATCCGCATGAGAGTGGAGAGGTACACAGGTTCAACTCAATGATCTTATTTCATTTTTTTTATCATCACTATCTTCGACTACGCTTTGTCAATCATCCTTTCTCATCCTCTAGTGTCATTGGAGCAGATTCCAAAATGTTTTCACAACTTTTAGTTATTGAAACGTATACCCTCTAAAGTTTCATCTCCAATTCGATGTAAGAATGAGCTTCTGTCAAACCATGCTGGATCTGATCTGAGACCCAGATGTTTTCAGGAAGCTGGGGCGGGGTGAGGCAAGCTCTGGCTCCCGGCTGCCTCCTCCTGGCTCTCATTAGTGTGTCGGAGTGGGGAGAAACGTGAGCCGAAGGAGGAGCATCTTTATTCCACTGTGTCCTCTTACAATTCTCTCTGTCCTTGGTGTCACTGCTTCCTTGACACCTACCAACCTTTGGTACACTCTGAGCACTGTAAGATAGCTGATTGGGACATGGTAATGAAAGAACCCAGCTGGCGGTTGAAACATAAGGGCTAGTTCACCCAACTTCTAAACATGTTGGTAACACATATAGGTCGCTTAAAGTTTAACACTGGCTCCTTATAGAAGGGATAATGTCTTTGAGAGCATGACTTTTTAATAAATTTGATGTATGCTTGTATTCATTTAAGACTATTTTCATGAGGAGATACTTTCTAGGTTCTACCTTTCTTTGCTTAAATCCACCATGCTATCATTTATGTCAGCTTTTATAAACTCAAGATAGTTTTCTAAATAATTTAATGACTTGCAACTCGATTAACCCAAGGAGCTACTTCATGTGTTCTTGTTCTCTTTTGAAATCTATTTAATTTATAACTTAAACTACCACAGATGACCCTGTATGTCATTGCAACACTTTAGACAAAGTTATCAGTGATCATGTGTGCATGCACATGAATATGTAAACATATGAGTGTGGGTGTGTGCTGGAGTGGAAATGTGACAAATAGAGGAAGAGGAACAACCCAAGTCAAAATAAAAGTATTCTGTATAGATGCTCCATGTAATGACACCTTTCACTCTCATTACCCACAGTTGCCATCTGAAAAAATTGTTAAATCTATTTAATACTGGAACTGAACCAAATCAGGTATTGTATGCAAATTCCTCAAGTTCTGAGTCTATTGTCAGAGACAGTTCAGCTGCACAGTGCAGCTCATCTGACTCCGAGGGTTGTTTAAGCCCTTGATCCTCGGGAACACCTGTTATTTGTATGGCTCGAAGTTCTCTGTGTTGCTTTCCCCTGACTTTGGATGCTGCTTCACCCAGCTGCTGATAATTAGAAAAACAAAGCAAATCCTTCCCATGGATACTGGGCTCTGCAGACAGCCAAGGGGACAGAAAGCCAAAGAACACCATAAGCCTTTTTGTCTTAAATCAGGAGGCTCACCGCACCATATTCCCCTGGACTGCAAAACCACAGGAATGGATTAATATCACTAACCACAAGAAATATTTGTGTGTGGATGTGGGAGAGAGGGCATGAGAGAAATATTAATCTATGATGTATGACCTCATATATCTGAAAAAAATGTAAAAGCCACATGTATGTGAATCATGGCATGATAAATGTATCAGCCATATAGGATGAATTATACGGCTAAGTACTAAGACTGAGTTCTTTTCCAAGAAAGTTACTATTTTTAGCTCAAGAGGTTCATCAAAAACTGTACAGAGATAGACATTCTGTAAACAGAGCAAACCAAAAATAAAAATTCAAAAGCAAAGCAAAACTCAATCTTTATCTTTGAATATAGTGCATATACTTGTACGTGTCTGTGTATAATATATTCAGCAAATACACATGTATATGTGCATATATGTGGCAACCAATAATAATTAAGAAAACACTAACATTTATATTATTGTGTAAATACTTAAAATAAACCATGGAAGCAAAATAAATACATTTCTTGTGTCCTAGGTACTTTTAAAAGATATAAATTGATGTGTGTTTAGCAATTAACATACCTGTGGTGTTTCCCTTTGTTTTCTGAAATAAGGATATCTTGAACATCTTAAATATGAAAAAAATTTTGCTAGCCACTATGGATACTAAAAAAAAAAAACCTAAACATGAGAGATAAAGCATCTTCACCAATATTTCTCAATGGTCTAGGATTTAAAATTTCACTATTAACTACCTTTCAGATCTTATGCTTCTACCTGTATAAACCTCTCTGCAACATTCTAAAGTTTCCAGAACAAGCACTAGATTTTAAAAAAAATGTATGGCCTTAGTGTTTAATACTCCCCTTTATCTTAAACTGTTCAAGTGTGACCAGTGTTCGCATATGATAAAGCCAATCAAGGTATTATTATAGTACCTAGAACAATGCATCTAGGGTAGGATCTAGGGCAATAAAATCTAAGGTAAACATTAAGTAGTAAATTCAATGGATGTTAGTATACTTTAAAAAGGTAGGATGGAAAGATTGATTATTGGTGAGAAATGAGGGGAAACAAGGTGTTATGAAGACTCGGGTCTCAAACCAGGGTCACTGGAAGAATAAATGTGCAGGGAATACTCTGAGGAACATCAAAAATAAGAGCTGGGGTGTGGACTCGTGAGTCCAGTTTGTTGAGTTTACATTTAAGATGCCGATGAGACATCTTGGAAATATCATGTAAGTAAATGAAAAATTTGAATGAGACCTCTAGAATTTGGCTCAAACTAGTTTTAAGGGGCATCTAGCTGGAAGGTAAAGGCTGAAACTGTGAGAAGTAGAGGCCCACTAGAAGGAAACCAGCCCAGGAAAGAGCATCGCTGAATGCTTATTTTTAGAGAACACGTAAAGGATGAGGAACCAGTTACAACAGACTCACACTCACAGAGGCTTTCTCATATCGGAGAGATGAGGAAAAGAGAATGTCAAAAACAAGAGAGATCTGTGATGATAAATACCGCAGAGTCCCACAAGTAAAAATGAGACCACCAAAAGACCATGACTCAGTGGACTGGCCAACTTGAAGAAAGCAAGTCAGTGAAGAAGCGAGTGCAAGAGTAGTCACAGTGTGTGTGTGTAACTGAATGTAAAATTAGCGAACAAGTGAAAAGCAGTACTTTACTTCTTGAGGCCTTGAAGGTGGAAGAAAACCAATAGAGAGTAGAATAGCATAAGGGAGGCTAAATGAGATGGCAGATGCAATCCTTACTACATATAACCCATCTCTAAAATTGCTTACGACAGTGAATATTCAGATAGCAAAAAGCTGAGATTCCATTCTTTTATTTGGGGGGGAAAAAGCCAAAATATTCTAGCCCTATGAGAACTCCAACCTATATTTCCAAATATCACAAAGACATGTTTCAGCAACAAAATAATGTTCTAGCCAAAACAAACAAATAACAACAAAAAACCTCTGCATAATATCAGGTGATTAAGATTAAATTAGTCCTGGCCAAGTAGCTCAGTTGGTTAGAGTGTCATCCCGATATGCCATGGTTGCAGGTTCAATCCCTGGTCAGGGCACATATAAGAATCAACCAATGAGTGCATGGATGAGTAGAACAATAAGTTGATGTCTCTCTCTCTCTCTCTCTGTCTCTCTCTCTCTCTCTCTCTTTCTCTCACTTTTTGTCTCTCTCTCCCTCTTCTCTCTTCCTCTCTTCATCAAAAAATCAATAAATAAAAATTTTACAAAAGATTCAATTACTTAATAATTTAACATGTAATAAACTCAGCTGGCATATTTGAGTAATATACAAAAATGCTGTATGATATTGGATTGATTGTATTTTACTTCTATACTGTAAATACATATATTATGAAGTAAATAAAAATAAAATAATATGTTAAAGATATGTCTAGGTTGGGACTTTATCAAGGTAAATGCAACCATCACTTTTCCAGACAGCTTTATTCTTATTCAACCTGGTTTCCATAGGAAGAAAAAGGATGAATAACTCAAGGGTTAATATGTTACAAAGGTAATTATTGCTAACAATGACTGATTGCTTATTTCTAACCAAGCTTTGTTTTTTCTAACACCATGACATAACTAACATATTAGTCTCATTTTAAAGAGGAGAAAACTGAAGCCCAGAAGTTTAAGTGGTAAAATTGTCCCAAATCACAGAATTAATACATAGTTAAGCCTGAACTTGAACTCTGGTATTCTGACCTATTCTGTTTTTAACCCTTCAGAATCTCTAAGTAGGGGAGGAGGAATGCCTGCTTCCGTTGGAGTAGGCCTGCCCTTTTAGAGCAAGGATAAACATACCACAAATCTGGCTCTGCCTCGTTAGTTAGACGACAATCCTCTGATATAGAAGCATTAGCCTCTGAACACATTTACTTGGTAGGGGTGGTAATAGATGGTGTTCCCTAAGGAGAGTTCCTACTAGTAAGCTAGCAAACTTGGTGCCATGAACGGGACTGTTGGTAGCATTCTTCCCAAGATAGAAAGTTTATGAAGTATATTTTTAAATGTTTTTAAAGCATTGGCTTAAATACTAATTATAGGGAGTAGGGAGAAAGTGCTATAAAGCAGTGTATTCTGGAACATTCTTAATGTGATGAAGGCTGTGAAAAGAACTCAAATTATATTTCCAGTCCATGCGGTCAGAGAAGACCTTAACATCTGACCTGTTGTCTGACTTGGATTTGTCAGCTCCCTGCAGATGGCAGGGAGGGTGTTTGGATCCCGATAAGTCAGCTGCTGTTCTCTGTAGTGTGGACTACCCCAGTCAAAACTCAAATCTCATCTACTTCTAAAGCAAATATTGGAGCAAGATGAAAGATCTCATGTACCTATAAAGATCCAGGACATGACAATGCGACCCTAGAATCAGCGATGTTATAAAAGAGGCCTTATACAGTAGGAGCAATATAAATAAGAGAGATTATGTGTTTACAATAGTTCTTTGAGGGAGACAAATGATCCTCTTGTTGGCACCACATGAAACTGATTTTAATCACTGTAATAGGGAACATAGATAGATGCTTTGTGAAAGGAAAATTCTATAACAGAACATTTAGGGGGAGAATTGTTTTTTTCTCCGTGACTAGAAGTTCTCATAAAAAAGCAGGTAACATAGTGAGTGTACTGTGGGTAATTGCCGGTTGATGACAGAAAAGATGGGGGTGGGGAAGAAGATGTGCTAAAGAAGAACTGTCAAATCCAACCAGTTTAATTGGCCACAAAGTTGCTTCCCATTATAAGGTACCAAAATTCCAACAGGATACAGTTTGGTCCAGGGAAATCACACAAAATAAATATCTAAAATTCTTGAAAACTACATTAGCCCTACACCACAATGAAAGCAAAACATTGAGTCAGTGTGAAAATAAATCTATTTCTTACATTATTACTTTTCTTCCTGAAATTTGGCAAATACGATGACGGCATGTAATTACCTCAAAATACCTTGTGGGTTTAAAATGTTTTTCTTTTTAAAAAAGTAAACTTACATTGTGTCAAATGAGGGACATATATGAAATACGAAGAGATATAGCTATAAAAATAATTCATAATTTATTTTGATATCCAGAGTCTAAATTTATGAAGACTTGTATCATTTTCTCTAATGTGCAAGCAGCTAACTTGCTACCTACTAATCTTGTTATAATACAAATTTGCAAAATATTGGTTATTATTAACAGTGCTATCGAGCCTGAATCTGGCCTCTAAAATATCTCCGTAATAATTAAAAAGAGAGGAGGGATAATAGAAGATAAATTGGATTCAAAAGAATAGCATATCATTGATTTATGCACTTACCCTAAAACCTGTCACTTCTATGTGTAATCTTGCACCAGGGTACCCAAATCATACATACCTAAATTCTCACATTACCTGGGTTTCAGATACTTGAAATTCGGAGCCCAAAACAATCCTCAGAAGCAAAATTATATCTTTAAAATGTTCTATAGTTTGGTTTTGAATGAGTTCATTTCCACTGGTTTTGGCTAAAGTGGTAGAACAAGAAAGGTTGGTATATTGGAGGGTGAAGAAATGAAACTCCTTCTAGAAAGCAGAAAGCTCTACCAGAGAAGGTGCAGGAAGGTATAAGGTTAGAACCTTAGACTATCAGTGGACATAGGGCATTTCCAACCAAGTTTATGAATTAAGAATTACAAAAAGCAAACATGTTTATGGGCTTATTCTAAGAGGCAAATGTTAAATACTTACCTTTGATCTTGACTGGGTCAAAAGTTCTTACAGTCCACGTAGGCTCCAGTAATCTGCATTATTGTTTTAGGAAATTCAAAATTGATTGTAAAACATAAATTTAACAAGTTTTTCAAATGTTTCTAATTTACCAAGGCAGATGACATTTCAAATGTTAAGCATCAATATAAAGGAGTAGAACTAACTACTGGCTTATTTTAGAATCTCTGCCATCCTATTTAGGAATGGGCATGAAGACAGAGAGTCTGTTGATCAACCTTTCTTTTTTTTTTAAGATTTTATTTATTTATTTTTAGAGAGGGAAGGGAGGGAGAAAAAGGGAGAGAGAGAGAGAGAAACATCACTGTGCGGTTGCTGGGGGTTATAGCCTGCAACCCAGGCATGTACCCTGACTAGGAATCGAACCTGAAACACTTTGGTTTGCAGCCCGCGCTCAATCCACTGAGCTATACCACCCAGGGCCAACCTTTCTTGTTGAGTAACATGACCGTCCCCCACCCCCATCATATGGAATTCACAGTCACTGAATAATGCAATTTAGCAGTTTTAGTGAGAAACAGAAAACATCAGAAAATTACAGGTAAAGCTCTTAGGTCACAAGTACGCTAATGTTCAACAGACTTTACAGTAATCTGAAGGGGAAGCTGATGCAGAAAATAATATTTACAAACCAGATCAAAATGACAAAATTATGTTGGGAAGGGTAATCAAATGAGAATCTGCTTCCATTCATATTTATGGAATTATCAAACATTATATTTAAACATGAGGTACCAAGAGGTCACCAATAAAACTACCAGCCTAGACATAATCTGGAAAAAGTCTTGATGGAAAACTTGTTTTCTTACAAACCTCTTTATTTTGGGATGAGAATGCAAAAAGAAAGGGTCTTTGGGAGGGATTTTCTCTCTTTGGCAAAACCATCACACATTTGGCTTCTCGATATGCACTTGAATGCATTTTAGTAGGCACTGAGAATTGATTTGACAGGTCTTACACATAAAAGATAAGGTTTGTTTTATCTTTCATATGTAAGTCGGTTTATTTGATGTGCACAAGCCAATGATTTAGAACTAAAAGTACAAAGTTTATCCTATAAATGTAATAATACATCAAGAAATGTCTTAGGCTAGTGTTTAATCTAGCATAGTAAGTATTGGTGCTGCTAGTAAATTGCTACGATGAGTTATAAATCACAACTTTTGTTCTGGAGCAACATGTGTCAGGAGCTCTGGGTAGCTCTTTCTTAATGGAGTGCCCATACCTGAAGTAGTCTACTAAATAAGTAACAGTATAACTTAAAAGCTTCCTTGTGATACCTCTTCCCCCTCACTAGACTAAAATAAAAATGTTTATAAAAGTAAAACGACATAATCATCTTTGTTCCTTTATTGTCCCATCAAAACACCATTTTAAATGGTATATTTTCAGTGAAGTAATTTTACATGAAATCTTCATGTCAGTATGGTACTTACGAATCGTGATTCTGAAATTTGCCACGTAAGCATATTACGAACCATAAAACTGAACTTCAGAAGTAAAAAGAAAGTTTCACTCCTTTTTCCAGGCTGACAGCCAGAGCTGTCTGCAATGACAGCTAAGTAAAAATTTATAAGAATGTCGAACATAGTTTCCACTTTCATTGGATTTAAAATTTAATTAGGAAATTAATTAATTATGAATGCTATTCATTTTAATATTGCTAACAAAGAAAAAAATAATTTAAAGCTTAAAGGATTTAGTTGTGTTTTAAATGATCCCATTTAAAACACAAAACTTTAATACACGCTCAGACTTTTTCATGAGCTGCAGCACACCAGCAAAGTATAACTTGTTATAAGGGGGGAAATGTGTTCTAAGCCATATCCCTAGATTGTTTGTATGTTTTATACACATAATTTCATAATATATTTGGGTGAATAACCTCTCTTTAGTTGCTACAATTTCAGTTAGATTAAATAAAAGTATAAAAGAAGACATGCCTTTACTCGCATATTATTATCTGAATTAACATGTAAGAGCTATAAATAACTCAAAACAATAGCTAGTAGATATCTTTCACAATAAATTACAACATGAGATTTTCTATTTGAGAGAAAGCAGAGAGAACACTGGTACATTTTATAGTTGGATCAAAGCCAGCATTTTTGTTGTATTTGTTTTGTTTGATGGTTGCTTGGTATTGTTTTGAATTTCCTTTCAGATAATATGCAAATAAGATAGTGTAAAAAAAGTCTGCTAAAAATTATCCAAAATCATCCAATAGACAAACTTAATATGTACATAAGGAAGTATACTTGTAAAAATAAAGGAAACCTCATTTAAAATGGAGCTTGGAAGTCCGGAGGAGGTTGCCTCTTATACATTGCCATTCACCATACCTGGCAGACTCCAACAGGAAGTGTCCCTTACGTTTCTCCAGAGGAAAAAGTTTAATTTACTATGCCAGCAAGAGGAATACTTTCTTCTTGCGTAGAGGATGAGCAAGCCAATGAGAAGTCAGCATGAGTCAGCCAATAGGAAGCCACTCCACTTCAAACTCCCATTTTCTCCAATGAACTTTAGGTTTATGACAGCTTCTCCCAAGCGGCTCCTTTTCTCTTCACACCATTGTTTTTCTTCTTTCCCCTTCGGACATGCCCGTGGTTTGCCATAGCTTCCATGCCCGAATTGTAATTCATCTTCCATTCTGCAATAAACTCATTTTTGCTGATACAATAAGTACCTGTCTTTTAAAGTTTACATACGTGGCCTACAAAAAAATGTATAAACTGAGTTTTCATAGTATTAAATCACAAAATTTAAGAGCTGGGAAGACACATATGATTCTGCTAAGGTCTATTTTATACTTTCCACCTTGTAAAATTTATATATTTAATGATCCTAAAGAGCAGTTTGACAAGTCTCCTATGAGAGAATAAATTCATAGAAAGGAAGACCATACCTCCTGCATGTCTGAGTGCCTGACAACTTTGAGAGTGCCTGACTTCCAACAGAGGATTTAAGTCTCTGAATTAAGTCAGGTTTTTAACACAGCAGAAACCAGAAAGAGGAGTTCACATGCACACACACAAACACAAATCAGTATTTTTTAATCATTTTTTCTCAAGTTTCTTGGTCACTAACATGCCCAAAGCAAATGTTGTAGTCATTTCTATATTGTTACAATCACTTTTCAGTTTGTCCTAACTTTCCTTGCTTAACAACTCCATTCCACTTTGTAGACTCAACTCAAAGCAGCACACCCTCTGGGAATCCTGGACTGTTCTGTCTAGTGTATGTTGATGTTCAAAGATCCTCCACTACCTAATTTTATCACACCTCTCCTCTGCCCACATTGTGCTTGTCCATTCTCATACCTCCTCCATCCACCCCAAAGCTATCTGAGAACAGGACAGCATCTGACTCATCTTTCTATGTTCAGTGCTGCACCCTATGCTAGTAACCTATCAGACACCCAAAACATGCTTGTTGAGTAATAAATTAGTTAAGCAGTAAATAACAGGTAAAATTCATTTTTTATTACTGAGTTAATTTACTCCCAACTGAAAGGGAACATTATTCTCAGACAAAAAAAATGCTTGTTTCATCCCAATGATTTGACCTTCCCTCCCAAAATGTTGGCTCTACTTAGAGATGTTAACCTTGGAAAATGTGTTGTATGTGTAAGTGAGATACTCAGAGGGAAAAAAAAACTATTACATATAACTGATTTGGAAGAAAAACGCTAGGCGAAAATTGTGACTTTTAAGGAAGAAAATGTAGTTATAATGTTAATGCAAATTTCCCATGAAAATTGAATTAAACTTACAGTTTTAATTTTAATTTCATGTATTTGCAATGAGATTCACTTTTCCGTATCAGCATATCTTGAGGAAATTCCATACCTTAGAATTACCTTCATTTTCTTACTGCTGTTTTTGGATTTAAAAACTGGATTTATTTTTTTAATTTATGTTTGCTAGTCTTTCCTTTACCAAGATCCACTTCAGTGATATATTTGTTTGCTTGTTTTGCTTGTTACTGAGAAAAAAATAAAATAATCTTTATATAAGTTAGGCTCTGTAAGAACAACATTTTGTTTTGGTTACTATTGTATTCCCAATGCTTATATTTCCTGACACATGGTAGGTCCTCCATAACTATTTGTTTAATAAACTAATAAACAGAAAAGAGCAAAATCATGACCAATATATTTCTCTATTACATAATTTATACAATTACATTTCTGAAGAATTTCTAAGTTTTTTCAGATCATATTCAACCATTTGATTAAAAGAAACTTAAAAGCTAACAGTTCTGGCTCTTCCCATAAGTGGCCTGAAGTGACCTCTGAAGATATTTCACTATTCATGCAAATCAAGAAATTAAATTCTTTGTTTCCACTTGAAGAACACTTGCAAAACTGCCCAGGCCATCGCGGGTATGCATACCCAAAAAGCCACCAAGTATCCGAAGGATGGCACTTTGCAGAAGCAGTGTGCACCATCCCATTGGTGCAATGGCGGAGTTGGTAGGTGTGCCCAGCCTAAACAACGGACTGGACACAGGGTCGTTGGCCCAAAAAGAGTGCTGAATTTTTACTGCACATGATTAAAAATGCAGAAGAGCAAAGCTGAACTGAAGCATTTAGATGCAGATTCTGGCCACTGAGCACATCCAGGTGAACAAAGCTCCCAAGATGCAGTGTGGAATTTGCAGAGCTCCCGGGTGGATTAACCCACACATGAGACCTCCCTGCCACCGTGAGGGGATCCTTAGTGAACAAGAGCAGACTGCTCCGAAACCAGAAGAGGAGGCTGCACAGAAGACAGAGATATCCCAGAAGAAACTGAAGAAACAAAAACTCATGACCCAGGAGGAAATTCAGCACTAAATACATACTAATAAAAGTGTACCCAAAAAGCTAACAGTTCTGTATATTTTGGCAAATAGAATGTACCTGATCGGCAGCACTTCACTTTATGCAAATTTAGCAATTTAAAACAATTTAGTAATTAAAACATCTTTCTTCTTTTAAAAAATACATTGTGAAATGTTCAAGACAAACAAAACCTATGACCAATGATACAGCGTATACTCATCTACTCTGTTTAACTCTTGGAAATATTTTTTTCTGACACAGTTGCACGCTCTGTGTACTCCTGCCTAAGTACTCATGTACTGAGTACTCATCAGTTTCTCCAACACGTGCGTGTGTGTGCGCGCACACACACACACACACACACACACACACTATTCTAAACCTGGCAATTTTCATGTCCATGCATTTTAGTATAATTTATATCATGTGGCCATACCACTATTCAATATATAGTATTGTTCATATCTGTGGTTCCCCATATGTGGCCCGCCATCCAGCAGTAACAGCAGCACCTGAGGAAAAGTTAGAATCTACAGATTCTCAGACCCCATCCCAGAGGTACCAAACAGAAACTCTGGGAGTGCAGCCTGGCATCTGTGTCATTCCAATGCAAGCTGAAGTTCGAGAGCCACTGGGTGCAGCAGTACTTTTGAATTTAGCATCAGTTTAAGTTCTAGCAGAAATAACATTCATTTGTGGACTTATTTATTTTCCTTTCACTGCAGTTAAAGAGAGAATGAACTCCTCGGCATATTTATTTAATTTTTAAATTGCAGGGATTGTTTATCATCTTACTGGGATCCAATTAAGCTCTCCTTAGAAGAACAGTCCACTCTAGCTTCAATTGTGTTATACTGAGTAAGCACTTTGAAGTGTTTCCTCCTTTGGTCATTCTACTGTTCATTTTTGTGATGATGAAAAACACAATTCACCTTTTGAATCACATCATACTTTTCTGAAGTGAGGACAAAACTAATTTCTCTGAAGGGTCTCTTTGACCAACTTTTCTCACTATGAAAAAATGAGACAAATGCACAATGCCGTGGACAGATGTTGTATTATAGAACTGTACACTTGAAACATATAATTTTGTTAACCATGTCACAACAATAAATCTGTTTTAAAAAATGAAAATCAATTTTTGTTGTCATTGCTTGTGCAAAGGACCGAAGCCAAGCAAGTTTCCCAGGAGTGTCAGCAGCAGCAAATTTCTGGCCGTCTTATATTGAACAAAAAGCAGATGTTGCCCAGACTCACCTCCTGTTTCTCTTCCTCCCTCCCTCCCTCCCTCCCTCCCTCCCTCCCTCCCTCCCTTCCTTCCTTCCTTCCTTCCTTCCTTCCTTCCTTCCTTCCTGTTTTCTCTCTTTCTTTCCTTCTTTCTTTTCTTGTTTTTTAAAGGTCAAGTCCTTGATCACATTGCCTTTACTTGAGCCACTCATTTTCTAATTTTTAGATAGAATATTTATTTACTTGTTTGTTTATGGGGCACTAACATTGGTTAACAACATTATAGAAACTTTAGGTGTACAACATTATAATTTGAAAGTATGCTCTAGTCTCTTTTCACCACCAAAAGTGTAGATTCCTTCCATCATCCTATAATTGGCCCGCTTTACCCAATGTGCCCTCCTCCCAGCCCCCTTCCCTTCTGGTAACCACCATTCTGTTGTCTATAAGAGTTTGCTTTTGTTTTGTTTTGTTTTGTTAGTTTGTTTCTTTTTGTTTTACATTCCTCATAAGAGGGAAATTACATTGTTTTTCTTACGACTTATTTCACTTAGCATAACAAGCTCAAGATTCATCTGTATTGCTGCAAATGGCAATATTTCATTCTCATGGCTGAAAAGTATTACATTATAAGTATGTACCACGTCTCCTTTTTTAATTGAATGTACTGGGTGGACATTGGTTCGCAAAAGCATGCAGGTTTCAAGCGTGCAACTCAACAAAACACCATCTGCGCACTGCATGGTGCACCTACAGCCCCAAGCAAAGTCTCTTTCAGTCCCCATTCCCCACCTTCTCTCGCCTCCACCTAGCCCCCTACCCTCTTTCTCTCTTGCTATCAACACACTGTTATCTTTGCCTATGTGTCATATATATAAGTATACATCTATACACACATATGCATGATTTTTGGCTACTCCCTCCACCTTCTTTCATCCAGTCCCCACTCCTCCACCGCTCTGACATCTGCCAGTCTGCTGTATGTGTCCCTGCCTCTGTTTCTATTTTGTTTGTCAGACCTACCTTTTCTGTTACTTGTCCTGCCTTTTTTTTATGTCCCTCCTAAACCAGACATACAAAGGGACGGAACTCCCCAGCTTGGAGGGATTATTTTTTATGACTTTGTGTTTTTGCAT
Source organism: Phyllostomus discolor (assembly GCF_004126475.2). Taxonomy (NCBI): domain Eukaryota; kingdom Metazoa; phylum Chordata; class Mammalia; order Chiroptera; family Phyllostomidae; genus Phyllostomus; species Phyllostomus discolor. The sequence continues at coordinate 12,120,144 of NC_040904.2, read as the reverse complement.
TTTCTCTCTGGGCAGAGAACACAGTGCGTGACAAAGAATAGTCAAGATATTGTAATGACTATGCATGGTGCCAGTTGGGTACTAGAAATATCAGGGGGACCATTTTGTAAAGAATACAATTGTCTAATCATTATGCTGTACATCTGAAACTAATAAAAATAATAGTGAACATAAACTGTAATTGAGAAAAAATTACATTTTCTTTAAAAAAAGGGAATGTAACTGCCACAGTTCTTTTACAGTTTATAGAATAAATAAATCCTTTTGAAATAAAAAGTAAGATCTATATCAATGAGCATTGGTGATATTATTGACATTTTTCTACACTAATGGAAATCTTGATGATTAAATGTTGCCAAATCAGCCATATTTTATTTTTTGAATGCTACTGAAATCATTTTTATTAATCTAAACTAGATTATTATAAAGTAAGATATTAATCATTACGACAACTACTAAAAATTATTCAAAAATATAGGAAAATATGACAAGGAAATAAAAGTGGTAAACTAGAAAATATCAATTTAAGGCTAAGAAGGCAGTAATTGAATAGCAAAACAAAAATACATAAGATATGTGGAAACCAAATTGCAAATGGCAGATGTAAACCCTGTCTTTTTTAAAAATTTTTTATTTATTTATCTTTTTAGAGAGGGAAGAGAGGGAGAAAGAGAGAGAGAGACAGAAACATCAATGTGCGGTTGCTGGGGGCCATGGCCTGCAACCCAGGCATGTGCCCTGACTGGGAATCGAACCTGTGACACGTTGGTTTGCAGCCCACGCTCAATCCACTGAGCTATGCCAGCCAGGGCAATGTAAACCCTGTCTTATCAGTGATTCCATTTTTTAATTTATTTTATTTTTAATCTTTATTCTTAGTTTTTAATATTGTTTAAGCTGTTACAGTTGTTCCCACTTTTCTCCCCTTCCCTCCGTGACAAAGCCCCACCCTCTCCACAGCCCACGCCAATCCCCACATTGCTGTCCCTGTCCATGGGTTATGCATAAATGTTCTTCAGTTAACCCCTTCACTACTCTCATCCCACCCCCCTCCTCCTTTCCAGCAGCTGTCAGTCTGTTCTATGTATCTAAGCTTCTGCTACTATCTTGTTTTGTTAGTTTATTGTGTTCATCAGATTCCATATACAAGTGAGATCATGTGCTATTTTTCTTTCACTGACTTGCTTAATTCACTTAACATAATTTTCTTCAGGTCCATTCATGATGTTGAAAATGTAAGAGTTTTTTTTTCTTCTTTTTGACTGCTTCATAGTATTCCATTGCGTAGATGTACCACAGGTTCTTTATACACTCATCTGCTGATGGCCACTTAGGCTGTTCCCAAATTTTGGCTATTGTAAATAGCACTGCTATATACATAGGGACGTATATATTTTTGGTTTGGTGTTTTGGGATCTTTGGGGTATGTACCCAGAAGTAGAATTGTTGGGTCAAAAGGGAGTTCCACCTTTAATTTTTTAAGTATACTCCATATTGTTTTCCACAGTGGCTGTACCAGTCTGTATTCCTGCCAGGGTCTCAGCACTAGGGCCTCCTTCTCTCCACGTACTCACCAATACTTATTGTCTGTTGGCTTACTGATGGAAGCAATTCTGACAAGTGTGATGTCTCATTGAGGTTTTAATTTGTATTTATCTGATTATTAATGGTGTTGAGCATTTTTTCACATGTCTATAGGCCCCCTATAGGTCCTGTTTGGAAAAGTGTCTATTCAAGTATTTTGCCCATTTCTTAATTGAGTTGTTTGTCTTCCTGGCATCAGGTTGTATTAGCTTTTTGTATATTTTGGAGAATAAACCTGTCAGATGTGTCACTGGCAAAAATGTTCTCCCATACAGTGGGTTCCTTACCCATCTCACTGATGGTTTATTTAGCTGTACAAAAGCTTTGTAATTTGAAGTAGTCCTGTTTGTTTATTTTCTGCTTAATTTCCAGTGCCTTAAGAGATATGTCATCAAAAACATTTTATGTTGAATATCTGAGATTTTGCTTCCTATATTTTCTTCTAGGGTGTTTATGGTTTCATGACTTACATTTAAGTCTTTTGCCCATTTTGAGTTTATTTTTGTGTATGGTGTAATCAGACATATTTTTAGTGTTGAAGTATGCCATTACATAGATTGAAGTATTTCAAGGGGCTATACCTAGACCCAAACCTATGGCACAATTCTACAAGAAAATGGTTGTGTTCAAAGCAAAATAAAGAAGATATTTGTTTTCTATACCCCAGTGAGTTCTGAGCAGACTTTATTAGGCCAAAGACAATAAGAAGGTACATCTGACTATTTTCATGAATTCACAGGCCTTCTTGCTGCTGGAGCAGGCAAGCTCCTCTCTGCTTTGTTTATCACCTGGCCAAATAGCCCATTTGGAGGCATAACTGCTGCACTCTGTGTTCTGCTTCGAAAGAAAACCCACAGTAGATTGAAGATCACCTGTACTTCTAACATCTCTATCACTATTTGAAAATTTAGTCTGGATTTTCCAGACTGAGCTCAAGATAGAACAAATTAAGACAATACAAAACAATATCAACAAAATGTTTACATAGATGATAAATAGATAGACAGATAGATGATACATAGATATATGATAGGTAAAAAATAATGTATATTGTTGTTTTGCCCCAGCTTATGACTATGATCACATAATCTTGAAATATCTATAGTGTTGATCTTTCTGCCATCAAAGATCACATTGATAGTAATTAGATAATAAAAATAGAAACAATCTTCTGCCCATACATTTTCATATGGTTAGCTTGCTTTTCTGCCTCACTCAGGACCAGGGTGTTACTGCTGACTGATACGTGTGCCTTTGAAGGAACTCAGCTACCATGGGGAGCAAGGAGGCAAAGGACCAGTGGTCTGCTGGGTTCCACCAGTACTGGCCTATAAAGGCCATTTGTTACATTTCTAAGAATTTTGCAAGTTGGTTGTGAAACGCATTATTAAAAAAAATTGTGTAAACTCAGAATTAAGTGAATTATATTACAAAAAGTAACAAATACAAATACCAAACTTATCACTTCCTATGTTACTAAATATTATTCGCTTTGTTTTGGAGGTAACTTATGTCTGTCATATTTGTATGCCACTGTGTGCAACCCTTGATTTCACATTCAGTGACATCATGTTGGTAGCTTATAGTCGATCGTGTCAGGAATATTTACACCACAAACAGCGGCAAATATCCCGCGTCACGGCTTCCCTATCCCGACCTCACTCACCGGCATCTCATTGCAAGAAGGAACGCAAGGACAGATTTTTTTCATGATAGCTGCCCAGGTCCTTTTGTTTCTCATGACACGTGCTCTATCCCAAGTAAATAAATACACTAGTTTTCTTAGTGAGAGGGCAATGTAAAATTTAATTTTTATATTTAATTTTCATTGTTTTTAAATACCATGTAATTAAATTACTATGTAATACACAAATATGTTCCCCTCATTTAAAATAACAAATAATTACAAGGGTTCAGAAAAAAAATTCTTTCTAACTTTTCCTCTCCAATTGAAGGCCACTTCCATCCTCATAGATAACCAGTTAATAGTTTGGTATGCATTTTTCCATATTCTTGCAATGCACATATTTTGTGAAAGAAAAAGTAAAAAATTTACTCGAATTTATTGTTTTAAAACATGTATTAAATTTGTATTTACTTTATATCCCAAATTGGTGGTTTGGGTCCACATCAAATTTAAAAGATAAAATGATATCAGCGGGGAGAGGGAGGCAGAAATAGGGGAAAAGGTACATGGAATAAGAAGCATAAATGGTAGGTACAAAATAGACAGGGGGAGGTTAAGAATAGTATAGGAAATGTAGAAGCCAAAGAACTTATATGTACAACCCATGGAAATGAACTAAGGGGCAGGGGATGCGGGTGGGAGGGGATGCAAGGCAGAGGGGGATAAAGGGTGGAAAATGGGACAACTGTAATAGCATAATCAATAAAATATATTTTTAAAATAAAATATATTCAAAAGGAACTATTCCATCGTTAATGGTCATTACCTTTCTGTGTATATGTGCTTCCAAGTGTTTTTAGTTTCACCTTTAGTGAAATCTTCACTATGAGCTAAGTGAAATAATGATAACTTTGGTTTCATTGGTAAATTGCTCTACTTTTATTTAAGACCAATTATTTGATACTGTTTTTTGTACTAGGAATCGTGTTGTTGAGAGCTTGTTTAAATGGTCTGTTTTATATAATGACATTGTTCAAAGACTTTATTGAAGTCATTGTATAAATGTTAATTCATACTGACTAGGTTTCCTGGAAAAAAATGGAATATAAAATAAGCAGCACAAATGCACAGAGAATGACAGAATTTTGATAACTTGACAACATTTAATAGATTCATCCTGGAGCTAATTAGTTCTCCTTAAATTCTGCTTGGTCTCAGAGCTCCTGTTGGGCAGACAATTTTTGGCGTGGTGAATCAGACATTCCAGATTTGTTGGTGATAAAAGGTCATTCAGTCCTGAAAGATCACTTGCATTATCCCACTTGTATACATTATGTGTAATTCATTTAAGAAATACAATATGCAATGAAAAATATCCTACAGAATAAATATGAAATGTTCTAATACAAAAATTTAAAGCACATCTTGTAAAATGCATGTTACTTTGCAGGGAGTGTAAATTAACATTATGATGTTAAAACAGTGTTCATCACATGTTAAGATTTTTAAGCATGTAGACAATATTAACTCAAATCCTTTTTCTCTAAAGTTATTATGAAATTATTAAAGTTATTATTAAAATAACTTTTAAAAGTTCCAATTAAAAATGGTTAGATTACAATCTTGATTACTATCCCTCTAAATCTCACAGTTAAGAGATCTCTGACTAAGCTGTGCGATTCTGAAAGAGTAAGTATTGGCAAGAATATAACATAGACGAAAGCCAGCCACTTGTCTCTACACCAGTCAGAGCACGAAGTACCTAAAATGACTTGGGAAATTTGCATTCCGCTACTGCATACAGACAGACCATGATATTATTTTACCTGTGCAAACACCACTTTAAGACTCTACAGCAGATACATTGAAGAAAATGTTGCCATCAACAAAAATGCTCACAGTCAGACAAAAATTTGAAGCTCTTTTGAAAATTAATCAGGGAACTATATCAAATTTGAAATCCCTTTGATTACATGAATTGTCAGTGTTTTTTTCTCAATCAACTACACTAATGTGAGAGGAACCTAAGAACATGTCTTATGATTTGGTGGACAGCAAGGGATTTGGGGCTAGAGGAGCAATTCACAATTTCTCAGTAATAGTGTTGTTGAAACTACAGTTATACCTGCTAAAACATTAGCTACACTTTTCTCTAATGTGTATGTGATATAAATAAGAGGGGGAAAAAACTGTGTAACTGCATTTGAAGAGTATCCTGATCTCCTCATCAAGAAGTTTTCTGGTAATGCTCATTGAAAAGAGCATTTTAGCCAAAGAACTCAGTATGTTGATGTATAAGATATCCTCATTCATAGTTTTAAACATTTTTAAAAATAATATCTATATGCAAAACTGATAATGATGATATTTAAATTTAAAAGTTATGGTATGAATTCATACTTATAATAAATCTGTGATTATTATATGTTTTTAATTATATTAATATTATTTTATAAAAGTTGTATTAAGGATAAGAGGTATAGAACAAATCAGTTTTGCTGCCTTTTCTTAAAGAGCTAAGAATAAATTTGACATATAACATATGGTTTATCCCTAAATTTGGAAACTGAATTTTATATAAATTGAAATTGATTTTTGTCCAAGTTTTAAACCTGATTAGACTAAATTCATAGTCTGAAATATTTGAAATAGTCCATTAAGTTATCTTATAAACAGGGCTTTCGTATGCCAAATAAATACACTTGTATTAGGTATCTCTACAAAAATATTAAGGTTTATTTTTAATGTAATATGGACCACACAATATCAATCCAGGGCTTTTATGAATGCCTTCAAATTACCTTGCTGCAGTGGATCTTTTACTGGGCTCCACTTTGAAGACCACCCAGAAAGTCCATCTGGTCCAAATATAATCATCATCATCCTGCTAGTACATGCTCCGTGGTCTACGGCTCACTCTAAATACATTCATTCACAAAGTGATTCAATATGTTGCTTTTTCATTTAAGTGAAAAATAAATTATTAGTGTGTCAGCTTGAACTTCATTATTCTGCATGACTATATTCCAGTTTTCAATTTCCAACCCATATTCCTTACAAACAGTCATGGCCGGCATGATATTATATTCACGATATCAAGCTCAATACTTTTATTTCAAGAAAACAGAAGCACAAGCTATTGTTGTGAACATAATTTTTGTAGAATGCACTGGCTTGTATGAGTTATAACAAATGAGGTTCTGTACTAAGGTGGGCAGATGGAAGATGGGTAGATGATGATGGTAGATTAGGTAGATAGACAATGGATAGATACATAGATAGAGAGATGATACATAGAGAGATGGTAGATAGATCGATAGATGATAGATACATAGAGAGATAGAGATAGATAGATAGATAGATAGATAGATAGATAGATAGATAGATAGATAGAAATGATAGATGAAAATGAAGCCAGGCTTCTGATTATGAACTTAATCTAGTTTCCTGTATGAACTTAATCTCGCTTCCTACTGAAGATTTTGTATGCTTTTGACTAAATCCCCCAACTAGAGTCACGTTGCCTTAGTATTCCTAGCTTCCTAAGAAAAAGGGTTAAATAAAAACCAGGTCTAATATCATATGTGAGCTACATACCTCTGAGGATACTGACCAAAACTTGAAAAACATTGTGTGTTCCTGGAACGGTTGATCATGAATAGCCGTGTTCTTCCAAAATATTCTTCAGGACACAGGCTTCTAAAATACAAGTGTATTTTAAACTTCTTAATATACATTTTGAATAATATAAAAGAAATTAAAATTCTCATTTTTTACTGTAAGGAGCCAAATTCAGATTAGAGGCATATAAACAGTTTTTGAAATTTTTGAGTCAGAAGAAGGTTAGCAAGAACGTGGTGTCATTCTGTCTTACACAGATGAGGGAATTAAGTCCCCGAGAAAATTAATGGCTTGGTTCACTGAGGAACTGAGTCTACACCCGGCTCTTCCAGCCCCCGTGGCAGTATGTAATTGGAGACAAGCTGTGCGCGTGGGCTTTTTCATTCTCCTTGGCTTACACATGGTTAAAATTCAATCTGCGATTAATTATTAACTTGTAAATAAGTTGTTTTAAGATGAATGGTCAAGAAACTAATAGGCCTCTTTTAATAAGTGTTCTTAAATCTCAAGATATTATGAATGCTTAAAAACATGTTGTAATATTTAGAGGGAAATTCCTTAAGAAGTTCCTAAAATAACTTCTATGAAATATTTATATTTACATCTACTTGCAAAAGTTTCTGTTACTTATATTTCAAAGTACTTTAAAAATAAAACCTGTTCAGCGATAGGAGCTGCTAGTCACAGAATGCCACTGTGGCTTTGACAGTTGTGAGCTCGTGAGGAACCTGTGCGATCTCATTTAATTCTTATAGCCCACCATGCCAAATATGGTTTTTCCCATTTTATATGCCAGGAATCTCCTTAAGTTAAACAAAAAAGGTCAAAGGCATGTTGGTGAAGAATGGTATGTGCATAAGACATCTAAAATGAGTAAGTTACTGGGTTTTAGTACTGAATTAGCTCTGAGTTAAAAAAAACTATAAAGTTGCATTCTAATGCACAACATTTATTATTTTTAACAATGCTCGGAGTTTTATAAAAGAAAATAAAAACCTCACTTGTGCAGACTTTTTTCTAACAAGATGATATTTCTTTTAAGAAACTGTATTTATGCTAGATTGCGTAACATTACTGTCAGCATCATTAGATTAATTCATTTTTAACGTCTCTGTAAAAACCAGGGACACAGCACACTAGCGGATAATAGAAGACAATAATTTAACACACAGTTTAATATCATGGATCCTTAGTAATGGATAATTAATGGAGTCTTTCAACTTTTAAAATTATAAAGTTTTCCATTTCAGAAAATGAAGTTTTAGACACTGTGAAATTTCATTTAATGCCTTGCTAGATGAATTTTATGTGAGCCTATGAGGACAATATTTTATATTTCCATTCAAAACAAAATTAGTTTTTAGAATATTAAGCCCACTAATAATACTATTCACATTGTTATTTTTAAAAAGAAACTTATAAAAAGACCATTATTATCTAAAAACCATGGCCAAAACAGCAGTATGCTTTCTCTTTAAAAAAAAAAGTTTTGTTCTGCTCAAACATGGGAATAATTAAAGCACAAAGATATTAAAGTAAAACACAGCAGAAAGCCAGGAACACTGTGTGATGTGAGGAAGCAAGGGGAAGAAGTAGCCTCTTTGAATCTCAATGCGATCACATGATCCCCGAAGACCATCTGATTTTGAAAAGCACGTTCCCCGCAGGAAGCCTGAAGGTCTAACGAGCACCCGGGTGACGCCCGTGCCAACAGACCGCCCCACACTCTTAGTAGCAAGGATACAGCAACAGCTGGCATAGTAACGTATGTAGCTCTGTTATGGATTAAAAAGTTAATAAGGATTTTCCACACAAAACCTATGAAAGAAAGAAAACTCTCAAGAAGAAAATTTTGAAAATAAAAGTCCTGTAGTCTTCAAATTCTGAAGTAATTATTCATATTTGGGGCTTTGTCTTCCAGTTATTTTTGTTTGGATATAACTGACAAATAGATATAGAGTTTTACGCCTGACTTTGCTCCTTAAAAAACTATGGGCATTTTCCCATGTAATTAATTTTTTCTGAAATATCTTAGACACAACATTCTGCCATGTAGTCATACCATAACTTGTTAGTCTAGTTTCCCCACTGTGAAATATTTAGATTCTTTCCAGTATCCTATTACTTTAAGTATTATTGTAGATAAATAATTTCCACATTCCTGATTATTTTCTTATGATAGGTTTCCCAGAAGTTAGATTATTTCTTCAAAGAATATGAATATTTTAGCATCAATTCGAGTTGCATACAGTGTATCTATTTCAGCATTACTACTTTTTAAATTACATTTTCCAACTTTATAAATGGAAACTAGGACACTTTATTTAGTTTATTTTATTACCAATGTACTTCTACACATCTCCATTACTACTGCTCTGAGAAACCTATTCTGCCCACCAACATTTTTCCCCACTGATCTCAATGATTTTTTAAAAATATTTTTCAAGTACAGTTTACATTCAAAATTATTTTGTATTAGTTTCAGGTGTACAGTATAGTGGTTAGACAATCATATACTTTACAAAGTCTTCCCCTGATGCCTCCGGTACCCAACTACACGGTGAATACTTAATACAGTGTTACTGGCTACATTTTCTATGCTGTACTTGACATCCACATGACTACTTTGTAACTGCCAATGAATTCCTAAAGTTCCTTTTATACTAAAAATATGTGCCCTGCAAATATTTTGTATCTTTTAGTCTTTTTAATGATATGTTTTTGTCATGTAGAAAGTTCTTATTTTCTTGCATTATTTTACATGTAGAAGGTCATTGCCATTTCTAAGCTGCTTTTCTCTTAGATTATTGTGGTTTAATTATTTGGGTTTTAAATATTTAATCAAACTGATTTATCTTTGTATTATTAAGAACCAATTTATTAATGAATTAATTTTCAAGCACTTTTTGAGTATTGAATGTCTGTCTTATTGATTTCGATGATTTTTGCAAAGTGAGGAAAATGGGGACATCTGTAATAGTGTCAACAATAAAAATAAAGTTAAAAAAAATAACTTAGAACAACAGAAGTTTTCCTTGGGCTTTCCAATCTCTTTCACAACACACATAAATTGTTGAGACAATAAAACACATTTAATTATGTCTATAAATTCTTGGGGGGGTCACTTATTTTTGTTCAAACTTTTACTTATGTGTTCATAACTTAAAAATATACTCATTCTTCCAAATTACTAGACTCACCACACTGAAATTGAAAATGCTCCATCAGGACTCTGTCCAGGAATATTTAAATGTCACAATAGCTTTCCATTGCTGTGCAATTTATCATCACCAACTTAGCAGCTCATGGCTCTGAAGGTCAGAAGTCCAGCCCACTGTGGCTGGGCTGTCTGTTCAGGCTGAAGTCGAGGTGACGGCAGGGTGCACTCTCCTCCAGCCCCAGAGACCCTTTTCCAAGCTCCTTTCTCTTCTTGGCAGAATCTGTTTCCTGTGGCCATCACACCAAAGTCCTCATACTCCGGCAGCCTGCCTGCCGCAAAGGTGTAAGTTAATCTAGAAAAAATGGGATACAATAGTTAGACTTCCAATAAATTGCTCAAATAAAATTTTTTGATTTATTCAAGATAGTATATATGTATATAACTCTTATAATTTTTTGCGCAGGTCTTATATCTTATGTGTCCTGTAGAGATTTACTCCTTTCATGTGTTTGATTTGTATGGAGATGTTTTCTTCTGAATTATCCTAACACAGGGCCCATTGGCAGTCTCTGTGCTTGCCCTGGTCCTCCTAACTGAGCCCTTTGCATTCTCCTATTTGTTTTAGTTAGTCAGCGTGAGTTCCCTAGGATTAATCAAAACGTCCTCAAATAATGATATTTTTCCAATACTGAAATATCTTACCTTCTTAGGGAAAGAATTCCTTCTTCTTTCCTTTTAAACTAATTTCAGTTGCAAAGCCTTTGTATTTCATAATTAAACATGGCTATTGATTTCATGCAGTTATTCTTAGCCATAGTTTTAAAAATAACATTCTAGCGTCACCTTTATACAGTTTTCCTTTTGTTTTGTTTTGAATTTTAATCAAAGTGATCATTAAAATTTTGTCGACTTTTGAACCCCTATTGAAATGGTCAACAGTGTGGTGATTGCAGGGACAGTGGGGTGTAAGGGGGACAAATGGCCATGGGAAAAATACAATAAAAAAGAAATGTTCATAAAGGATTCTGTTAACATTATTGGTGTGTTTTAGTATTAATGTGCAAATACTATAAATCAATTTACATTCAAAATGTTATATATAGTTTATATACAATAAAATGGACAGTATTGTTGTATAGCTTATGTATTTCAACAAATGTATGTACAATTACACCTACTATACAATGAAACTTAATATTCAATCTCTACACTGTCACCCACAGCACCACGAAACCACTGATCGACTTTGAAATGTCACGTAGATGGCATTACACTGTTGCCTCTTCTGTGAACGTCTTCTCCTTGTCAGCACGACACTTACAAGAGCCATCTGTGTTGTGGTATGCATCAGCAGTTCATCCTTTCAATATGGCGCATTACTCTACAATCAGTTTATTAACTCTCTTGTTGATAAACCCTGGGATTATTTCCAGTCGGGCCGTTTTGCGTAATGCTGCTATGCACATTCTTTTACAAGACCTTTTGGGACAAATATTAGCATTTCTCTCAGATAAACACCCAGGAGTGAAATTGCATGGTCACAGGGTAAATGTATGTTTCACTTCACAGGAAATGGATAAATCTTTCAAAAGTAATTACACTACTTTATTCTGCCTGAGCAATGTTTGAAAGTTCCAGTTGCTCCACATCCCAGAAAGCAGTTGGAATTACTAACTCTCAGTATATTTTCAGGAACACTTGCCTTAACGTCATGTGCTTAAGAAACTTTATCTGTAGACTGGCGGTGACATCTTAACAACAATTGAGGCCCAACAAATCAAGCAGAATAGGAACTATTCTGGTGAAAAAAGGTTCTCCTGGATTTCATTTTCATTTCAGTGACTTGTGAGATGTAGTTAGAATAGAATCTTAGAATTCTTTTTGAAAGTATATTTTATTGATTATGCTGTTACAGTTGTTCCATTTTTTTGTCCCCTTTATTCCCCTCCACCCTGCACCCCTCTCCCACCAGCATTCCCCCCTTTAGTTCACATCCATGGGTCATGCATATTATTAGTTCTTTGGCTTCTCCATTTCCTATACTGTTCTTAACCTCCCCTTGTCCATTTTGTTCCTCCTAATTATGCTTCTTGTTCCCTACACATTTCCCCCTTTCTCCTCATTCTCCCTCTTTGTCCATTCCCCCTCCCAGCTGATAACCCTCCAAATGATTCCCATACCTATGAGTCTGTTCCTGTTCTGGTTGTTTGCTTAGTTTGTTTTTGTTTTTTAGATTCAGTTGTTGATAGTTGTGAGTTTGCTGTCATTTTAATGTTCATAGTTTTTATTTCTTCTTAAGTAAGTCCCTTCTTAAGGAACTTATAAGTCCCTTTAACATTTCATGTAATAAGGGCTTGGTGCCGATGAACTCCTTTAGCTTTACTTTGTCTGGGAAGCACTTCATCTGCCCTTCCATTCTAAATCATAGCTTTGCTGGGTAGAGTCATCTTGACCATATAAAATGCAGATGGAACATTCTAAGATTTAAACTCAAGTCAACTGTGCTATCAGTCACCAGGATAGAAAAATGCTACTATTTATCCTGTTATAGGAGCCATGGCATATTTTATAACATCTCTGAACGTGTATTCATTTTAGCTCCTGTTAGCTCAACTCAGAGTCTCCTAAGGAAATCCCCTTTCTTCCCTCTCTCAGAGTATATTGCTACAACGAGAGTAACTTGAACTTAATACCTTGATACTGACATCGTCTGAAATCGTTTTATGATGTTATTTTGCTAATTTTGCCACAATAAACTTTCATTGTGCTTCCCAGCCATCTTCAGTGATTCAGAATACAGCATGGACTGTTGCCCAGATAATGTGGTAGGTGAGGCTGATTTAAACCCTCATAAAATCCAATTGCACGTAATTTGATAAAAGCTCCCTCCTACCCAAAAGACCATTTTAGTGTGTCTTCCTAGACATCAACGGACCTACTCATGCAATTGAAGAGATCGAATTACTTCTGTAATCTCACCCCTTCCCCCAATTGGGCAAATAATCAAATTTGTGGTATAGGTACGGGAAGATACTTTGATGAGGTCTAAAGAAAATATGCTCTAAAACATATTAAGCATAAGAAAAAATAAAATAAATGTTAATTACCACTCATCGAGGCTGGTGCTTAATTAATGATGTACCTGAAAGTTTCCCTCAGCCATATTTTAAATGCTGCTGTTTAGGATTATAAGTGTAACAATAAAGGACATCGACATTTGTTCCTTCATTTAGCCATCCATTCCTAGAAAAATAGCGCATAAGGAAGTGATCTCGCCGTTCAGATTTCCTATGGGTGAAGCTTCAGGAAACTCACAGTCAGTCCTGACATTAAACTGTGCTCATTAAATTCGTTTCACCTCATGGCAGCCATGCATATGCAAAGTTCTGAAGGCTATTAAAATTGATTCCAGCTCTCTCAGGATCCACATACCTATGTAGGGTAGAGGTAAATATGTTAGTCAGTTCGGCTCAGTGTTATTAAAAATTGTATCAAAATCTAACCCATAGTGATAAGCATCAGAATGAAATAAATAGTAAATTTATTACAAATATCAAGTATCCCAGAAGCTGATTATTTAACATTTGATCAAATAACTCTGTTCAGCTCACCCTTGCCTCTACCAAAACTTCTCTGCTGCATAGGGATGGGTGGGGTGGGGGGAGTGGGAGGGGAATGGAGACAACGGTACTTGAACAACAGTAAAAAAAGAAAAAAGTTCTCTGCTGAAAGGTGAAAAAAACTTTGGGGGATGGTATTGTCACTATGGAGAGCTGCAAACAGGATTCGAGCTCAGAAGCCCTGTGTGGATGTCCAGGACCTTAGGTCAGCAGGAATCCACCATCCCGCACGTCCCCGATTCACCGGCCATACCTAGCAACTCAAATACATCGCATCTGACAGTTTATTATTGTCCAAAGACTTATCTCGGTTTCTTTGCTCTACTACTGATGTTGTTCTAAAGTGTAAGCAATTATGAATTAAACACGATAGTGCACGAGCAAACAGTAAGTGAAATTAAACATTAATTCTGAGAGGCTGAAGGCGTCCAATGTTTTCACAAAAGAAAAGCACTAACACTACTATGTGAAAGATGCGTTGTTTTTTTTTTACCTGCCAGGAGCAATCATTGAAAGGTGAATGGAAAAGAATTTCAGAAAGTTAGATATTTTGGCAAGACGAAGAATGAATCAAGACAATTGTATTGGAAATTGGTAAGGCAAACTTTAAAGTGGTGAAGACAGAAGCTGGATTTTAAGTATATAAGGAACAAATGAGACCCAAAGTGGAAGAAATTATTCTTACATTGTCAAGAAATTGTGAGACCCAAGGAAGACAATTTTCATCTTAAAACTTGACAACATTTATAGCTTGGGGGGAAGAAAAGGCACAATGAAGGCAGAAAGCCCTTTTAAGCAGTGAGCCAAAATAGCCATGACCTTGTACGATAATGGCACATATGTGCCACTTAAAAAGAGACCATTGGAAAGAAGAGAGTCATTTGCTCCTCCAAGGTAGGAAGCAAAGGCAGATAAAGATAAAGAAAAAAACAAGTAGGAGGGGGAGAAAGAACCACCACCAGTGTAACCATTACACTAAATCAAAATCACTGCCTATGAGTTTCTCGTTCCAGAAATGAACTTTGTAATAGATGAACCCTGGCTTAATCTTATTCTATCTCTAGCACCCGGCCCCTCGAAAGTTCCTCGACATATGTTTCCGAAATGGATCGACGGAGGTAAAATAATCCTTGTCATGTGATTTCGCTGCTTTTGAGGATGGGGGAAATTGGCTTCCTTGGGAATAGCAGAGTTGGCAGTTAGTTGGAAGAGCATTTGAAAACACCTGCTGAAAGGAATGTAATGATTTTCAAAGTAATGAGGACTGATGAGAATAACAGTAACTTGAAGTACATATATGGCCAGCATGTTTTTGATTTTTTAAATTCAACACTGCAGTTTTGAGGGCAGACGTAGTAAAATCAGATAGCGAATGTTACAAAAAATGACCCGTGTCGTCACAGTGGCGCGTCCTGAGTCTCGGTGACCTTGGGGGCTTCGTGTGGCAGAGGACATGGGTGCTTTCAGCTTCCCAGCTAACAGTGAAGGAAACAGAAATCAGAAGTAGGCTTTGGACTTGGAGGATAAAGTAGTAGTAGGAGTTAGAATTAAGATTTTAAAAAACAGCGTTACTAGGTTTATGGACCTGGGATAGATATTAAGAGCTACTTTTCTTGTAATTCTTCATTTTCAAGGAAGAGAAATTTTAACATTCAAAGCTGTGGAGAGAGATGAAGCAAAGATGACTTCAGTCAAGGTTACGTTTATGCCAGTAGGCAACAAATAACATGGAGAGACTTTGGT
This sequence comes from Phyllostomus discolor, assembly GCF_004126475.2. NCBI lineage: Eukaryota > Metazoa > Chordata > Mammalia > Chiroptera > Phyllostomidae > Phyllostomus > Phyllostomus discolor. The sequence goes on along the minus strand of NC_040904.2, from coordinate 12,104,789 downwards.
TGGACAGAAATGACAGGACTCTGAGCCAGTTCACTAAGAAGGTCACCTGCTTAGACGATGAAATTAATAATAGGCCTGAAGTGGAAGTCTCCGGCACATGGGCCCTTGGGATGCTTTTTTCACACACTTGTGGAACAGCCAATTTCTACCTACAACAGAAGATGTGATTGATTTGATATTGATTACTATCAAAGTAAATTAATTTTTACTTTTGAATCATATTGATTAAGTCTCAAGGTTCTTGTTTCTTTGATACTCACCATGATTTACTTATTATGTTGTTTCAAAAACCATGCCTAGTTTTAGTATCTTTCAATCTTTTCTATTAATGAATTGAAATATGTTTGAGGAAGGTACAAAAAATTTTTAAAAAGTGACCCATAATTTTTATGAAATTACCTATTATTATAAAAGTAGGACAACAGCTCCAACATGGAGCATGTGAATTCATTGGATAGAGAGTATTGAAGGGGTTTCAAAAATTAAAGAAAATAAGTATTGGAGCATTTGAAAAAATAAGATTAATAAGAATAAGTAAAACCCAAGTGTGAAACATAAGGGTAATATTTCTTAGAAAATAAGAGTAAATGCAGACAATTGTAATGATATCAAACTGACTTAAAAAATAAAAGAATTGTTTTTGTGCATTGGTTGCCTTGTTCAAGTGGGTCGAATATGAACCAACAAGACCAAAAATACAGGTTTTTTTTAGTTGCTATGTGGTGTGTAGGCTGTTTTGGGTTGTGTCTTTCTACTGGGATTCGAGCATACTAAAAAATATTTGGTAGCCTGTTCTAGCCTTACTCTGGCCAAATAAAAGTAATGGTTAAAAAAATTTCCATTTCAATTTTCATAGGTTTGTCTGTGTTATATCCGGGCATAAAGTTCTTGAAGTTTATTTTGTTTGGACTGTATTTGGTTTCTTTATCTGTAGATTTGTCTTTCAGCAAATTTGGAATATTGTCGATCATTATTTCTCAAATAACTTTTCAGCTTTGCATTCTTTTCCTGTCATTCTGGGACTCCAATGATTCAAATCTTAGGTTCCCTTACTGTCCCAGAAGTCTCTTAAGTTTAGTTTATTTTTGTTGTATTGTTTTATTTTCTGTGTTGCTCATATTAGATAATTTCTATTAATCTGCCTTTAATCTTACTGATCCTTTCCTGTCATTTTCACTCGTATATTTAGCCCATCTTGTTAGATTTTTATTTTGATTATATAGAGAATTTTCTTTTGAGTTTATAAAACTTCTATTTTTTGTACTGAGGTTGTCTGTTTTTATTTTTAAACTGTATATATAATTACTATTTGAAATATTTTGTGATGTCTTCTTCAAAACTTTGATCAGGTCTAACATTTGTATCATCTTGGTGTTAAATTTTATTGATCGTCTTTTCTCATTTGAGATTTTCATAGTTTTTGGTATGTTGAGTAATTCTGGACTTTATCTTGGATAATTTGAGTATTATGTAATAAGGTTATGTCACATCTACCCATCGGCAGTGACCATGGAACGCTGCGGATGGCTCGTTGAAACACGAGAAAAACATACACAGACACAACCAGGTCCTGTGGGGAAGTAGGAACGGAACGGCCACTCTCTCTACTGGGGAGCGCCATGGCCACCCTCCCTGGGAGAGAGCGCCCCTAAGGGAGAGCACCCTCTTCTCCTGCCTGAGCAGGCTTTTTATTGGTTTCATTTGCATAAGAATTCAGGTAAAGCTCATTACTCATTGCCAGGAAGTAAGGATCAAACAACAAGGAACTCCAAGGGCCTATTTTGAGTCAGGGTCAAAGAGCTATAAAAAACTTTAAGGAACAAACTTACTTCTTCCTTGGACCCTTATCATTCAATTTGAGAGCATTCTAAACAAAGCAGATTTCACAGGATTTTACATATTCTTTCTTAGGCCTGATCACCTGGGGAACCTGCCCTTTCCAGCACAGGGCTGCACCACACTCTGTCATTGTTTCAGGTTTAGGTGGAGCAAGGGAAGTAAGGCAGCCAAGAGATTAGGAGATTTTCTTGCAGACAATGAGGACTCAGGTTTTGTCAAAGCTGAGGGGTGGGGGTCCATCACCCGCTTTTGCTGTAGCCCCCAAAGTCCTTCCTTGGGGCTGCCCATGTGATTGTGCCTGTCTTAGATCATTCCCCCCTTGGGGAATCTTACCCGTCATTGGCTAACCAAGCAAGCACTGGGGGCCAGGCAGGGCGAAGTAAAAGGAGCAGAAGCGGCGCTTCTGCTTCTGCCAGGGAGATAAGCTTTTGTCTCTGTGCTGCCTTACGGCCCAAGGTAGTTCCCTCAGGCTTAGCCTTGGCGGGGGTTACAGCTTCTGATTCCAGGCAGGGTGGTTCCCAACAAGGTTAAGGTTTCTGTATATATGTTTTATTTAAGCTGCTGGTCAACCTGTTTAGGTTCAAAATGCATGTTCTAGCTCACTTTTGTGGTATGTTGATCAAATATCAACTCAGTTTATAAATCCTCTGCAGTGATCTTTCTGGTCCCCCCAACTTGTGTGTTACTCGGCTGACAGGACTCTGCCCACCATCTCCTCAGCATGGGCTTAGGAGAGGGGGGGACACACCACCCCACTACTACAAGGGGGCAGTGGAATGCAGAGATCCCTCCATATGTCCATGGAAAGAAGGCACCTTCTCATGAGGAAGGGCAGACCTGGAGAGCTGAGTACCATCCACAGGCTTCACCAGGTAAGTGTGCCTCCTCTTCCTGGACTGGAGTGGATGTCGGAGTTCTCCCCCAAAGTCTCTGCACAGGCGCTGCCTCATTACTGCAGGGGGACAGTGGAAGGTTGGGTTTTTATCTCAGACTCAGTGCTGCAGAACTCATTGGGGTAGCAAATGAACATGGCTTTGTCATGAGGTTCACCTTGAGAACAGGCTAGTATGGATAAAAGATTTCTGTCCTGAAGACTGACATTCTCATAGCTCTTTAGCTACAGGTAGATAAGTGACAGAGATGGACAGATAGATGATATAAGGATGGATGGATGGATGGATGGATGGATGGATACAGATAGATAATAGATAGATAGATGATAGATAAAGAGATGACAGGTGATAGAATAATCTAAAATGAAAGTAAATTGTTCTTGATGATATTGGGGAGGATTACTGACCAGGACTCACTTTACATATCCATTATATGGTATAATCGAAGAAAGCTGAAGATCGTTTATAATGAAAACACACTATCACTTGTGTAATACAGTGTCTGCGTTATTATAATTATCTCGAATATTTAACTTTAAAGAGGTTTATTTTTTTTAAAAAAAGATAGTGACCTGTTTCTACCTAATATCACCTGAGTAAAGCATGCTTTAGCAATTAAATGATAAGCTTTTTTAATCTGGTTGGTTTAATTTATCTGAGAATGGGAGCAAGAGGATGGAGCGTGAACGTTATCCAGGTGCAATTAATGAGCCACATCGTTGTAGTGGGTGGGTCAGTGGAGAAAGTTGAGAAGGCAAGAGTCAGAAGGAGGCCATGAAACAGAGAGGTGTTCACCAAACAAAAGTGTTTCATCAGTATTCAGCTTCAGCATTCTGGCTAGGACCATGAAGGTACCTTTAGTAGAGAGTCATAGGGATTGAATAAGTGATGAAAAAGGTGACAGACACAAACTCTATCTAAATATCCATACTCGCCTTTTCCCACAGTAGTAAAGGTGTTAGCTGGAGAAATAGATATTCAGAAGAAAGAATATATCTCAAGCCCCTTCAACTAGGTGTGGACATACGAGTTAGACACACTAGGATCTAGGCGGAACTCATGGGCTCACCTTCCAGGCAGTGTCGTTAGAGGAAAGAGTATACCATCCCTTTCAACATTTTTCTCTCTTTGCTGGTATATAATGAATCCTGAAGATTAGTACAGCGTGCTAGGCAGTAGTAAAGTACCACCAGAGAGAGGGAACTTGGGCTTCTTTCGACTTTGTAGAATGGAGCTGTCAGAAAGTTGCTTGGAATTTTATGAGACAACAGTTAAGTTATATCATGTTTAGTTCATTCTTTTGGGGTTCCTGCTCACTCTCAAATTTAAATGCTAACTTATGCAGAAGAAAAGAAAGCATGGTGAGGTATACAATTTTTACAGCTGTATTCTAACCTATCTATATTATAATAATTGCTAAGTCAATAGTTGTCCAATTATTTTATAGAAAGTCATAGAGGAAAACAATGAAAAACATTTTGCAGTTATTTGGCAGCAAAGAATTTCTACCCATTACTTAATTGATTATTTAATTACCCCTTTCCAAAACACTAGGAACTTTGGGTACTTCTTTACGGTAAAGAGGGTGTAACCAGTTGAAATCTGATATAACTATATTCTAGCTTAAAATGTTTACGTAATAAACTCTAATAAACATCTTACTTTGAGAGTCTTTTTTTCTAAAATTGAAGTTTTGAGTGTTAAGTATTATAATGACATGGTAAAACTTCTATCACTTCTACTTCTAATCATCAGTGTAAAAAGTTAGCATTATAGGTATAGATTGAAATAAAACACCTATCTCAAGGGCTCATACATTACACTATAAAGTTTTTTCTCATTTTCCTCAAAATATATATTGTGACCATACTTAAACTCTTCTATTTAGGAAAGTGACATGAAGGTCTATTACAAAAAAGTCCAGCCATTGTTAACATAATGAGAACAGTTTGCACAACATTGATGTAACCTGGCAGCCAAGGAGAGTGGACTGGAATGCACATGCATGAACAATGACGACTTCACTGTACTGGTCAGAGGGAGCAGTAGACATTGTTAAGTGAGCATGTGTACTGCATGGCCATCACATTCAAAATGACTGAGAGAGCAGAACAACGAATCTGTATCAGACTTTGTGTTAAGCTTGAACATTCCTCTGTGGAAGCTATTCAGATGATTCAAGGCTGCAGCTATGGGAAACTGGTGACTGGCAGCTCCATCATGACAATGCAACTGCTCATGCATCTCATCTCCTGCAGAGTGTTTTGATGAAACATCAAATCACCCAGGTGACTCAGCCCCCCTGCAGTCCAGATTTGGTGCCCAGCAGACTTCTGGTTTTTCCCAAAACTAAAATCACCTTTGAAAAAGAAGAGATTTTAGACCATTGATGAGATTCAGGAAAATAAGATGGGGCAGCTGATGGTGACTGGGAGAACTGTGTGAAGTCCCAAGGTGCTTGCTTTGAAGGGGACTGGGGCATCATTGCTCTGTGTACCGTGTTTCTTGTACCTTATATTTTCTTTGATAAATGTCTCTGTTTTCCATATTACATAGCTGGATAGCTTCTGGACAGACCTTGACTTCTAAATGATGAAAGTACATGTTGTTATATACTGCCATGTATAAAAAGTACCCCAAAACTTAGTGGCTTTAAACAATAGTCACTTTATTTGCTCACATGTTTGTAGATCAGGAGTTTGGGAAGGAAATGACTGATATGATACCATTTGCTTTCTCCCTTCACCCTGCTCAGAGGTCCAAGAAGTTCACTCACTTTTCTAGTATCCATGGGCTCCTACCCATGTTCTTCCCCTCCATCTGCCAAGACTGGCCTTTCCCCACAAGATGGTGTTCCCCTGTCCTTCTTACATGGCAACTGGCTTCCAAGAGGGAACAGAGCAACAGAGATGACAAAGCAAATTTCAAATCTGTTAAGGCCTGAGCTTGGAAGTTACGTTTGGAAGGTGTCACTTCGGTGCAATCTACTGGTCAGAGTCAGTCACGGGGTCCACCCAGATTCAAGGGGAAGGAAAATATCCCCTTCCTCTCAAGAAGGGGAAAAGATTTCAGGTCCACCATGACAATAAAGAATACAGTCTGTTATGACAATAAAGCCACATTCCAGATACAAAGGTAGAAATATAAAGAAGCTACACACATTCATAAATTAGAAAATGGAGAAGAAAAAAAACTTTCAATATACTATTTTCTCAACTTTAGGTAATATTTTAAAAATTCTGCATGAGTAATATGAAATTTCAAAAACCTGCAGGTTGAAATTGAATAGGCTGCCAGAAATATTGGATGTAAATGATATATTTCTACCCAAATGTCTTTAAAAGTGGCAATAGCAAAAATGTTTATATATCTCTTTGCAGTTGAATTCTTTTTCCCAGGTTTATTATTATGATTGACAAGTAGCCTTGTGTAAGTTTAAGGTGTAAAACATGGTGCTCTACAGGGCAAAATGACTACCACAATAAGGGTAGTTATCTAACACATTCATCTAACACGTTGAAGTTTATTGAACTCAGAGAAAACAAAGCCTTCAAGTGGTTTGCCCATTTCTTCATTCATACAATTGTTTATGTATCCATTTGTCCAACAAATCCTTATTTCTTGAGGGCCCATCATGCATCCAAGGATTGTGTTAGGCAAAGAAGCCATAACAGTGAAGAGACAAATAATGTTTTCTTTCCTTCGGAGTGCTTACAACTTAATGTAATAAATTAACTGAAAAGATCATTCATCTGGAGCTTAGATAATGTAAAACAACAACAGTGTTTGTACAATCTGTACACGAGGAAGTTTATGTAAGAAAAGATGAGCATAACATAAAATGATAAAATACAAATTCAGGGGTGCATTCAGTTATCCGATCAAGGAAGCATAATTTAAAGCTTAGTTACATTCCCAGGTCCTCCTAAAGCTGTAGACCAAGGCATAAGCCATGTCTTAACAGACACCCATGCCTCCCAGCACACAGGGCAGTCACATCTGCTCTGTAGCTCCGCATGTCTACTCATTGTTAAGCAGCCCAGCCCCAGTTCCAAGAACACATGAGCCTCTTAGAACAACATTGAAAGTCTAGTGGCTTGCAAGTCAGCTGGCAGTGTATCTGCATTTTTCAGCAGGCTTGAATATCGGGGAGAGCTTAGTGTTCACTCTGTAACTGACCTCCCTGAGCCAAGTTCAGAGTGGTGCGAGTTATCAAATCTGACAGTCTCTTGGCGAGTCTTTGAAGACTCTCAGGCCAGGCTCCCTTCCAAGCTCAGCTGGGATCAATTAGGATAAATAATAGTTCTCGCAATAGCTAGTTCCTACCATGCTTTAGAAAAGTAATTAGTGTGCAATAACGCAATTTATGGCTTACCTGTACCATGCTATCCATTCAAAAGAAAATAAGATCAAATTGAAAGGTTAAAATGCCTGGAATTGCAGAAAACTACAGTGGGAGAGAAGGGAGAGAAGAACCAGAAATAAGAGGTCAACATTTTGAAGACTCCTTACTCTCTAAATTTATCTAAGACATGGTTAAACATATATTCAAAAATACCGTATTCCCCCCAAATCCGAATCCCTACCTCAAAACCAATATTTTGAAAGTCTCGGTCAAACGCACCGTGGGCACACACACACACACACACACACACACACACACAGTGTGCAATCTAATCAAGGACTTTTGACTGCCCTCAGCAACCAGAGATGTGCTAGTTCACAGTGCAGATTTTTCCTTCTAGGATGAAAAATGAATTCAGTGCAGGTTATTGTTGAATAATAAATGGAAGGCTCCCAATGGAGGTCAGTGGTACAACAACAAAGAGTAATTTTCTATAGTAAGAGTAAAGCTGCATCTCACAATGTTAACTTTCTGGCTTCATGTGAACCAAGTTTTGTTTTTATTGGGTGTTGCTATTTACATGGCCCAAAGGTAAGGTACTGCAACGAATTCATCACTGAAATTCAGACCCTGAGTCTTTGCCAGACATGTTCCTTTTTGACCTTACTAGTTGCTAGTAGGTTCATGAAACCATCACGGCACCTCATTAATGATTGTGTAGGTTTGACATTCTTCTGCTACAAACTCTAACTGCTTGTTTAAAACCATCGTAGGTAAAAAACATGGCTCTATATTTACCTTATAAGTGCTTTCTGCTTTATTTGGGGTCTCCACTTTTTGAGCTTCACCTCCTTATATTTTTAACAAGAATGTTTTATTGCCTGTAAGAATATTTAGGTTTTTGATGAAATGTTTCTTTTTTTCATTCAAAGATAAAGTGTTACCTGAAGTCCTTTCTATAGAAATCTTTTAAATAAGTTATCAGAATGAAGATTATTTTGTCAGATCTTATCCATTGAATTAACAACTTTGTTAAGTTATAACAGTCAACTTTATGATGACTGTGGAGAAAATGACTTTGTGGTATGTACACATATCCAAACAGACCTGTGAATGCTACTGATGTTGGCTCCTGAGATCTGCTAGAGTACTCGTTCGATAATGATTCTGCTAACTGCAAAGGTACAGTGATGCTCAGACACACTCCCTTTGCTCTCCCAAAGCCACCTACCTATTAGGTCTAGGTAAGTGCTCTCTCCAGCTCAGCCTGGAAATTCATGGAGTGTGTGAAGCTGGATGATATAGTGATGCCTATTGGGACTGAGTTCTTAACTAGTAGTAGATGTTACTATTTTGATGAGGATCTAAACACAGTACTTTTGCAGAACATAGTTTAAGATAAATATGATGGATGGATTGGTTAAGTGATGCACCATTTGGTTAAGTGATGCACAGAGCAGTGCATTGTTTTTCAGTGTAAACAATCTGCGATGTGGCTTCTACATGTGTGTGTACATCCTCTAGCATCTGCACCTTTGAAGATCAGAGTATTGCATTATATGTTCAAATTATTTTGCAAATGATTTTTTTGAATTAATGACTTCTAATTGAGCAGATAGTGAAAATACATCAACATCGGGGTAAGAGAAAAGGGAAAATAAAAAGCTTAGATTACATTCTGTTTAATTACATGAATATCACAGCCTTAAAATATGCATTTACTATTTGAAATATGGGAGATGTGGTAGATACAAGGCGTGGTCTCTAGTAATACAGGTATGAAGAATTTCGATGAGAAAATACCAGTACCAAAATGACAATGAAATAACAGTGCACTATGACTAACAATCCCAAGTTACTGATGCACCTGACAGTTATTAGAGCAAGCAGGGAGAGCTGACTATGGACTGACACACTCAAGGAAGTCTTTGTTGCAGAGTTCTGACTCACGCCTGGCAATGGCTGACGTAGACGTCCGGAGAAGGGAAGAGAATGCGTAAACAAATAGAGCCCTGAGAATGGGAACAGCAGACAGGCGCGAACCGGTGGAGCGGTGAGCCAGGTCTCAGGCAGACTAATTCACAATCAAATACTCATCTTTAAATAATTAAGACATGAATTTAGTTACATTTTTGTACCAAAGTTCACTTCTGCAAATACGATATTCATCAGTTATGTGAGTTTGTTTATCTATATGATCCTCCTGTATTTACCTCCCCAGGGATCCGTTACACAATGAGGAAGCTTTCCTTCAGTGGCACGCGGCATCTGTTGCACACAGGTTTCCTGAAGGCAAACACCTGCAGAAACCCGCTGTGGCGTGAGGCCGAGTCCGGGATCTTGCTCTGGAAATATTTGCTTGTCTTTCTTGTCAGTTCATTTGTGATTTTTAGAAATATAACACTACTTAAAAAATAGGCATATTTTTGTACCTTTGTCACATTCACACACACAGACTTGAACACTTTAAGTTAATTCTCTAGCTTTCCTTTTATTTTGGGGGGGTCTTAGGGTTTATCTTTCAAATTCATGTACAGTTTTATATAAATTAATTAATTTGATATTTGTTTCAAATATCGGTATGGGGGGTTGACATTATAGTTTCACTGTTTGCATTAACATTTTAAAATATAACTTAATAAGAGTACAAAACTATGATGTTTCAGCTTCTGTAATTGAGTTGTAAATACTTAAGAAAAAGCAGTGGGATATACATAAGTAGAAGAGTTCACTACCTACAGACTTTGAGTTGTTAGGTCACATACAAGGATATTGCCTGAAATTCACACTACAGAAATAGATAAGAAAAGATACTACTAGCTAAACGTATGTTGGCAGGTCATGGTAGCTTGTCTTCCAAGGTGGTCCCCAACAACCAGCCTTTCCGACTTTGAACTCTTGTGTAATGCCTACCCACAGAGAGTATTGAGACAATTCTGTACTGATACATTAAGAAAGCCTGTTGGTTTCCAGTTTTGAGATCTTGGGAACCCTGAGCCACTATGAAAAATGTCCAGCTGCCCAGTTGGAGAGACTACGTGGCAATGCCCTAGGGCACACAGGAAGGCCGAGAAGCAAACCTGTTTTGGCATGGCAGATGTGCCTCCTGATTCCCACCACAGGCGCTGTCTGACCACAATTACATGAGAGACTCCAACTGAAACCTGTAGAGAGACAAGTTAAAAGAGAAACAATACTATGGAAAATACAAGCTGTTGTGGAGACTTATTGATAGTTAGTAAGAGTACAGAATTTTGTCAACCTGATAAAATATATTTACAAAAAAAAAAAAAACTACAGCTAACATTATACTTAGTAGTGAAAGACTGACTCCATCCTGCTTAAGATTAGGAGCAAGGCAACGATGTCCATTCTTACCATTTTCACTCAGCACTGTACTAAAAGACCTCGCCGTGGAACAAGGTAAAAAGTCAATCAACCAATCAGTCAATGAGTGCAACACAGATTTGTTTGCAAATGATAAGTGTGTACACAGAAAATCCTCAATAACCTACTAAATAACTCCTGCAACTGACATGTAAATTTACCAAGACTACAGGGTACGTGGTCAAAATACAAATCTTGCCATTTGCTACAGTATGGATTTACCATGAAGACATTTTATGCTAAGTGAAATATATACACAGAATGATAAATACTGCATAATTCCATTTATATTAGAAGTCTAGAATAGTCAAACTCATAGAAGGAGAGAGCAGAATGGTGGTTCTCAGGGGCTGGCAGGAAGGGGAAATGGATCATTGTTTTTCAATGAGTATAAACTTTCTGTTTGTAAGGCAAGATAAATAGTCCTAGAGAGCTGTTGTAAAAGAGCATCTCTCTAGGCATTGATATAGTAATGTGCATTTCAAAATATGTTAGAGGCTAGATCTCACTCTCAGACTGGAGCAATGCGAACCCTCATACAGTGCTGGTAGAAAGATAAAATTGAACACCTTGGGGAAAAATAGTGTACAATCATGCAATTGCCTCTAGTTGGAAGTAAAAAGGAATAGATTACTGATACTCAAAATGACATGGCTAAACCTCAAAGACGTTATGCTAAGCAAAAGGAGCCACACACATACACAAAGCATAGTATATTAAATCATTCCATTTATATGACATCTAAAAAGGCAAATGCAATCTCCAGTGGCAGAAATCAGATCAGTGGTTGTCTGGATTAAAGAGTGGAGACGTTATACTGAAAAAAAAAAAGAAACATTTTGGAGAGATAAAAATATCCAGTGTCTTGACTGTGGTGATTTCAATATATGTGCATTTAACAAAAGTCAACAAACAGCCCTCCAACTGATGCATTTTACTGTATGTAAATTGTATCTCAAAAAAGTTACATTTTTTTAAAATCACAAATTAAAAAAAAAGTGCCCTGTCTGGTGTAGCTCAGTGGATTGGGTGTGGGCTGCAAACCAAAGAGTTGCTGGTTGATTAACAGTCAGAGCACGTGCCTGGATTTTGGGCCAGGTCCCCAGTACGGGGCACATGAGAAGCAACCACACACTGATGTTTCTCTCCCTCTCTTTCTCCCTCCCTTTCTCTCTAAAAATAAATACATAAAAAAGAAAAGAAAATATTTTTTTAAAAAATCACAAAAAGATACCATAGTGAGTAGAATGGCTAAAAATGTCAAAAGATCACCCATAACTCAACATATAGTAAGTCCTTTCCGTTACATAGGATGATTAGCACCTGAAATTTTTATGTGTCCATTGTAAGTGAAAAATGGCACTTTCGCTTTGAAAAACAATTTGATAGTTTTTAATAAAGTTTACAATAAACACACCATATGACTCAATAATACCATTCTGAGGCATTTACTTCAGAGAAATAAAAATGTATCCATCGAAAGACCCACACAAAATGTTTATCTTTCCTCATAGTATTTCCAAGCTGGAAACAACCTGAATGCCCATCACCAACTAAAGATATAAACAAATTGTATATATTTCATTTATTTATTTAATAGAATATTACTTAGCTGTAAAGAAACCAAACTGTTGACATTTGCAACTGATTTATAGATGAATTTCAAAACAATATGCCAAGCAAAAACCTGACACAAATGCGCACAAAAATTAGTGATTTCGTAAATATTATATATGTAACCCTAGAACAGAAAAACTAGTTTCTAGTAGTAAAACTCATATGAGTCCACATAAAAACATCTATACAATGTTTGTAGCAGCTTTATTCAGATTTGCCAAAACATGGATGAAACCCAGATATCCTTCAGCAGGTGGATACATAAACTATGGTAAATAAGCTGTGTGAAAAAGTCATGAGCTATCTGGGCATGAAATGGCATGGAAGAACCTTAAATGCATATTTCTTATTGAGAAAAGCCAATCTGTAATGTCTACATATTGTATAATTCCAAATAAATGGCATTCAGGAAAAAGTAAAACTGTGGAAACAGTAAAAAGATCAGTGATTTCCAGGGCTCTGTGGGGACCCGGGTGAGTAGGTGGAGCACAGAGGATTTTAGGGCATTGATGTGGTTCTATGTGCTGTAATATTGATGGACACATCTCACTACAGGTTTGTCAAAACCCATAGAAAATACAATGCTGAGAGTAAATCCTAACGTAAACTATGGGTGATGATGTTAAAGTAGGTTCAACAGTTGCATCAAACATATCACAATGCTGAGGATGTCGATAACGAGGGAGGCTGCGGCTGTGTGAGAGCAGGGGGTATATGGCGGGCAACTTTTTGTACTTCCCGCTTAATGTGGCTGTGAACCTAAAACTTTCTTAGAAGACAAAGTCTATGTAAAAGGAAATTATATGTATATATATTAAACAATCCTTTAAGAATGTACAATCTTTCCTAGGTTATCAGTCATAAGAAAGTATAGAATGCTATTAGTGATTTGAATAGATTAACTCATTATTAGAAACTTAGCCCCCTAAGTTTGTCACTTTAAAATATTTTAATTTATTTTCATTTATTTTCAATGATGACCTGAAGCCTATACTTTGCCAAGGGCTTCTCTGTAATATTTCAGGTGACCTCAGTGGCCATAGCAGATAAACCACACTCCAGGGACTTGGCCTTGACAGCAGCTTATGTTTTGCTTGTTTAAACTTGCACCAGCAGTTGAGGGTGAGGGTTTGTGCCAGAGTGACTCAGGCTCCAGGTTGAAGGAAATTCTACCATCTTTGACAGAGTTTATAGATCCTGAGACACGCCATGCATTGACGTCTGATTGGCCGGCTCCTGCAGAGAGAGAGAGAGAGAAATGAGGGTCGGGGGTAGATTCCTATGGACCAAGGATGAAGATCTACATTCTCTTTGACAAACTCAGTTGTGGGGCCACACCCAACTCCAGGAGAGGCAGGATAGGGGAGTCATTTTTAAAGGAAAAGAAGAAATTTGTAAAATACCTAGTGTCCGACTCAGGTACAAACAGACACATGAGGCTTCTTTAACTGAAATTTGATTTTAAGCCAAATTTGCTATAATTCAAACATTTTCCTAAGCAAAATATATCTTCAGGTAAATTGGTTAAAAATGACCATTTCCTCATTTTATAATCTGGTTAAAAAAATGAATCTCATATTTGAGTCATAGTACCTTCCAGAAACATAAACCAGATAGCAATTTAATTCAGTGAAATGATAGAAGAGACAGAAACTATACAAGAAGATTGTTTATCTGAAATATCACAGATAATTGAAAATGTCCATATTCATGTGGAATAATGGTTATACAGGTTTGACAGATAAAGTTTACCTTGTCCACACCTGAGCCCTTTCCTTTGACCGGACAGACCAAAGGTTGCAGTCCCACAAAGTTCGGTGTAAACTAATTTCTGTGCTGTGTTGATGGCCTTCATCACACAGCACAGTTGAAGGCCATCAACTCTGATTGTCTGAAAGGCATGGCTCCTGATCCTGACCGTGCCAGGGGACAGGCTGGCAACGTGCAAATGGAGCTAAGTTTCTGTCCTGTCAAATGACCATTGGAGAGGGTGGGCTCTTGTGAAATCTTACAGCTTAGAAGCTTCGCAGTCATGAGATCAGGACTTACCTCCCAGGGACTGATACCCTGACTTTCCTACCTTGCCGGACCTTGCACAGCTTTGGAATAAGTGAGCAACTCTGGAGGTTTCCCCACTGAATGTCACACGAACGGTGTGTGCATGGTGGGGGCGGGGCTGCTTCATGGTTGCTTTGATCTGCAAAGCAATGTTACTCTTTTGGATATTTCAATTTTTAATGTATTCCACAGTGTAAAGCTTAGGACTTATAATCCTTTCATTCATTTTCCCCACTTTTTTCTTTAAATATTTAATCTTCTATCAACTTGTAAATTTTTAAAGGGGGATTTAAGATAAAAGTGAGTTAAAATGCAATAAAAAACAAACTCAATTACTATTAAGTTCTATTATTAATACATAGCTATCGTATTTGTTCCGTGTTAGGGGGGCATCACAGTTGTTTTACCCTGTTGTGGCCACATTAAGTCAACAGCAACATCCAACAGCATCTGAATTTTACCAGGCCTACAAAACTAGGAAGCAGAAGGCATAAATATGCCAGAGAGTATAGTAACTTATTCCACACATCCATGTTTGAGTCTGCATTGTTTATAGGAAATTCCTGGGTCACCTGTTTATATGGAGTAAATCATTCCATGGCTTCTAGCCCATGCTGGACCTTCACAGTGTAGATAGAGCCATTTCCCATTCTTTTCTCTCTCCAAGGAAGTACGAATACAGTGCTTTTTCAAAATAGTTACCAAAAGATCAAAGGTAGATAATTTACCTGAATACTGTAAAAATAATGTATAAACACATAGTATGTATAAGTTGTTCTTACAATATATACAGTGATTTTGACAAATCAGTCTTAAGACCTTCAGCGGAAATCCATTTACATTAGGTGTCTTTTTTAAATAAATTATTTCAGACGTGCAAATCGTTCAATGAAGGGGTGCACTGATTCGGCCTTTTCTCACTGCTTTTCTATTGTCACTGCTCTACTTTTCCTTAGGTGGTACATACAGAGAACCGGGAAGCCCTGCTTTGATGTGGGCACGGGGCTTGTCACGTGACTGTGTTGCCCTTGGACGGTCCGCTAGCCTTCAAGTCTTCTGTAACACCAGTTTCCATAAGTAACCCTTGATGCAAATAATCTCAAGGTTCTAACTCCAATACTGGAGAATTAACTTCTGGCTGTTTTAACGGTTTATTTTAATGTCGAGTGTAGGCATTTGAGGTGACTGTGTCTTATGCCACTGACAGCAGAGACCAATCATAAAGAATGTAACAGACAAGACGTGGTTCCCCCTCCCTCCATGCTGACCCTGCATGTCACTGTGGAAGACGTGACCAGGGAAAGGCTTTAACAGAAAAGAGCAGAGAATGGCATGAGAGTGAATTGATCACATTGTTTTATAATGGAAAAATATCATAAGTAAAGGAGTGCATATGTCTAGATCACTTGAAGGAACAAATGATATTTCCTAGTATTTATGTGCCAACAACAACATTGTTTATTGTCTAGTCAGGAATTCATAATCAATCATGAGAATCTTTCTAAACACTGCTTTTCTCAACTCTGGAAACCTCAGTTTCCAGAGTTGAGGGCACATTTTTATTTATTTATTTTTATTGTTGTTCAAGTATAGTTGTCTCCATCCCCCCCGGCACTACCCCCCACCCCCCCCACCCCCACCTCCCACCCTCAATCCTACCCTGCCTTGGCTTCGTCCATGGTCCCTTTATACGTGTTCTTTGATGACCCTTCCCCTTCTTTCCCCCATAATTCCCCTCTCCCCCCACCCCTCGACCAGCCAGGCCACTGCGGGAGCATGTTTAGTTCAGAATTATTAGTATTTGTAACAATTCAAAGATTACATGTTTGAACTTTTATCTCACAAGAAAAATGAGTCATGCCAAGCTTTGTCTAATTTGGAGAAGGGAATGAGGCAAGAAAATTAGAATAAATAAACCTTTCTTGTTCTCTATTGATTTAAGGAGTATTTTTTGTAGCCCATGGCTATATAGAGTTTTACTTATTAGTTACATAAAAATCATGAAATATTACGTTTAAAATAATTTGATGCTAATGTTTTCTACTTGTCAAGTTTGTCTAGAGCCTACATCATATTTTAGCATAAAACAATGATTGATAAGCAACAAATATCACAAATATCCTATATTGAAAATTCCTAAGTCATAGTAATAGAAGATGTCTACAATGGCTTTGTGACTGAAAACACATTCTAGTTATAAACTGAAAGAGGGAAGAAAATGTGTCCTTGAATGAATAGTTAATTGCTGTTATCATTAATCCACCTCTAACTAGAGTTAGAGAGAAGTAGCAAACTTTGAATTTCTAAGAGCCAGAATATTAGAATTACCTTAATAAAATATAATTCAACTATATGCTATATAATGTACTGATTTTAATTATATCAATACATTATTTTCGATCAGAAGTCCCAAGAAATCTTTACATATCACTGAATTGCATTTTGTTTCTAAGTGCTCCAGTTTGTATGTAAACTTTGTCCTGTTCAGGCTTCAGTCTCCCCTGTAGACTTTCTTTCCCTGAGGATTTTAGGTGTATGGAGTATGTGATATGTATGTACTGAAATGACTTGAAAATTCAAAATGGGCAATATGAACTTCAACTACTAAAATGTTTCATGTATCCATAGTTCAGTCCTTAAGGTCCATTGATGTATATTATTTGCTCCTCCAACAAGTATATTAAACCTCCATATTTTATAACATTTCTGTTTCCTCTCTCATATGATAACTTTTTAAAGATTTTATTTATTTATTTTTAGAGAGGGAAGGGAGGGAGAAAGAGAGAAAGAGAGAAACATCAATGTGCGCTTGCTGGGGGCCATGGCCTGCAACCCAGGCATGTGCCCTGACTGGAAATTGAACCTGTGTGACACTTTGGTTTGCAGCCCACGCTCAATCTACTGAGCTACACCAGCCAGGGCTCTCATATGGTAATTTTTAATAGCTGTTCCTTAGTCTGTCCCTCATATACCACCCAGTTCTAAAAAATAAAAAACCATGTTGGTCCAAATAATCTAATTTTGTAGACTATGATCGGACAGTAGAGACTGAGGGAGACCCCGTCTCTCTTCACAGACCAATGCAATTCAACGAAAAAACCTGGGAGCTTGCCCCTAACTAGCTCTGTGATCCCGACAAAGTCATTTACCCCATTTGACCTTCATTTCTTTGTAAAATAAGGAAGTTTAACCAACAATCTCCCCGAAGTCCCCTCTTAAACACACACTTTTATGATGTAAACTTCAATCAGAATGAATACACATTTTAAAAGCAGTGAAAAAAGAAACAAAGCAACAATTTGGATAGTTTGCTAATTAATGTAAGCTAAAAATGTATCTAGAAAAACATCACCCATGTTAAGAGTCCATCTGACAATCATCACCACTGCACATGCTTTTGTTGTTCAGAATGCACCACTCACCTGTGCCAGTTCGCTCATGCCGAAAGTCTGTTTACACTCCCCATGTACAACATCCAACAACGGAAAATGTTACTTCGGAAACTACTCAATCCCCAGGAAAATTTTTGCCAAAGTAGCATTTTTTAAAGATTTTATTTATTTTATTTTTAGACAGAGGGGAAGGAAAGGAGAGAGAGGGAGAGAAACACCAATGTGTGGTTGCCTCTCCTGTGCCCCCCACTAGGGACCTGGTCCGCAACCCAGGCACATGCCCTGACTGGGAATTGAACCAGTGACTCTGTGGTTCATAGGCTGGTACTCAGTCCACTGAGCCATACCATTCAGGGCCAAAGTAGCATTTTTAAAAGTGATTAACCCATCCCATCGGGTTTTTTTTTTCAAATAGCTCCTTTACTTGGATCACATGAAACAACCAGTCAGTGGAAATTTTTGTAAAACTCTTAGCTTTCTTCACCAACCTAATCACAGATCAATATCTCCCCACTACACCCCACTACACATGAAACAAATGTTTCTCTTTGGATAGGTTTTCCCCTTAAACAAACTTTCACATTGAAATCTATGTTTAGCTTTGGACTGTTGGGAAATCACCAAGTTGAATAGATGCTTGCTAAAATATCCGTTGTATTTTGCTGATTCCGAAACATGTTAATTGTGCTGTAAATAAAGTAACAATCACCACGTATTATTTTTAAAGAATTACTTTGTCAAAAAGCAGGTGGTAGTTCTAATGTTTGATTTGTTTGGCTCATGAAGTAGACTTCAATCTCATAATAATTACTTAAGCTATCTCTGTTTCTTTTCCCTGAATACAAATGAATCCTTTCAACTCTTTGCATGTGTAACAATTACTTCACTCAAACTGCCCACAGAAAAGTCCAAGACCATTAAAACACATAACTGTTGCTTAATGGAAAAGGAGAATAAAGGACTTTTTTAAAGTTCATACCTAGACATGGCTCACCTCTTTGCACAACCACATCAAAATTACAACTAAAATATAGAACAACCATCACTCAGAACCATCAGAAATCAAGGTGAATGAAGTCTGACAACTATGGAATTAAAGAAACTACATCCATCCGGACTGGTAGGAGGGGCACAGACATGGAGCAGGCTGTTCCCTCACCTACATGTGGTGGATAAAAATTCAGGAGGGATATCTCAGGAGCGAGGAATCCCAACCGCATAACAGGCCCCCAGCCCAGGGTTCCAGTGCCAGGAAGATAAGTCCCCACAACTTCTGGATGCAAAAATCAGTGGGGATTGAATGAGTGGAAGAAACTTCTAGAGCCCCAAGTAGTTCCTCTTAAAGAATCCACATATAGGCTCAGCTACTCAGACTCACTCTCTCTGAGCTCCAGTAATGGGGTAGCAGCTTGAGAGGCACCAGTGGCATACTGGGAGAAAATGAAGTATACAGCATCAAGGCAAGCAGAAGCCATTGTCCCTTTTCTAACCCTGTCAGCACAGAGCCAGCAAGCTGGTGTCATACCTGAGACTGGCACCAACCTGGCTAACATTGTTTGACCTGCCTTGGAGATCCCCAGAGACTCTGCCCCACCCAAATTCTGGGCCCACCCAAGCTGTTTTTCCATGTACATGGCTGGCCTTGGCTCTTGCTTCACAGTTTCCTAAATCCTCTCAAACAAGCAGCAACTGGCCTCAGTGAGCCCCTAAGTCCTAGTCCCCGAACCTCTTGCTAAGTGGCCCCAGACCCAGCACTAGCAGCAGCCAGCCTAGGTTCACAGCTTGGCTATGCCTTGGAATCTCCAAGCCTAGCACAAGCAGCAGCCATGTCAGATTGCTGTATGGCTCAGGCAGGGTGGCCCCTGGCAAAACAGAGTGAGGGCTGGCTGACCTTGGCCTGTACCACTGAGGAAACTCCAGAGCCAGTGCACCCAGGGGAGAGCTACAAACCATGCTGGAGCACCACTACTCTGCCCCTGCTAGCTGATCCTCCACAGAAGGCAGAGGTTGGTGGTAAGTGGTCACAGCCAATCCTTGCAGCTGACTGGCCTGGGTAAACCCCTGCCATTGACCTGCCAACAGCAACCACTAGAAGAGGAGGATGTACTCAACTCACACAAAGGGCACACCTCAAGTACCCAGCTTGGATGATAAAGGAGGCTGTGCCACTGGACCCTACAGGACACCTACTACATTAGGCCACACTACCAACACACAGAGTCAAATCAGCTCTAATATATAGAAACACAGGGAATCTGCCAAAAAGAGGATACAAAGAAACATGGCCCAAATGAAAGAACAGATCAAAACTCCAGAAAAAGAGCTAAATGAAATGAAGATAAGCAGTTTATCAGATGCAGAGTTCAAAACACTTGTTAAAAGGATGCTCAAGGAACTTAGTGAGGACCTCAGCAGCATAAAAAAGATCCAGTCAGACACAAAGGATGCACTAATTGAAATAAAGAACAATTTACAGGGAAACAACAGTAGAGTGGGTGAAGCTGAGAATCAAATCAAAGATATGCAATATAAGGAAACAAAAAACAACTAATCAGAATAACAAGAGGATAAAAGAATCAAAACAAAACAAAACAAAACCAAGGATATTGTAAGCAGCCTCTGGGACAACTTCAAGAGATCCAACATTCTCATCATAAGGGTGCCAGAAGTAGAAGAGAAAGAGCAAGAAATTGGAAATCTCTTTGAAACAAAAATGAAAGAAAACTTCCCTAATTTGGTGAAGGAAATAGATATTCAAGACCAAGAAGCACAGATGGATGCAAAGAGTCCCTCTCCAAGACACATCATAATTAAAATGCCAAAGTTTAAAGATAAACAGAGAATCTTAAAAGCAGTAAGAGAAAAGCAGTTAGTGACCTACAGGGGAGTTCCCATTAGACTGTCAGCTGATTTCTCAAGTGGAACTTTGCAGGCTCAAAGGTATTGGCAAGAAATATTCAGTTCAAAGTCATGAAAGGCAGGGACCTACAGCTAAGATTGCTCTACCCAGCAAAGCTATCATTTAGAATCAAAGGGCAGGTAAAGAGCTTCCAGATACGAAAAAGCTAAAGGAGTTCATCATCACCAAACCATTATTACATGAAATGTTAAAGGGACTTATTTAAGAAAATGAAGAAGATCAAAACCATGAATAATAAAATGGCAAAAACATACAAGTTTATCAATGATTGAATCTAAAAAATACACTAAGCAAAGAAGAAGAACAGACACAGAATCATGGATAGAGAGAGCAAACGTTTTGATAGTTACCAGATGGGAGGGGAGTGCAGGGAAATGGGTGAAGAGCTGAGCGGATTAAGAAGTACAAATTGGTAATTACATAATAGCCAAGGGGATGTAAAGTACAGTATAAGAGATGGAGCAGCCAAAGAATTTATACACTTGACCCATGGACTTGAACAACAGTGTGGAGATTGCCTAAGGGAATAGGAGATGCTGTGTGGAGGGGGGCAAAAGGGGGAAATCAGGGTAACTATAATAGCATAATCAATAAAATATAATTTGTAAGAATGTTCATAACTATATTTATTTTGGACAACTTACCCCTTGTTGACCTCAGTTCTCTGTATGTAAAAGGGTGAGTTTGCCTTACATAATTTCTCAAGACTCTCCAGCCCTGAAGTACTAGGACTCTACAACCCCATTTACAACACTTACTAGGATAATTTACCGCAGATGTACTCTTGTCCAATATCAGTGCCAATAAGCAATAGCACTGAGCAACAGCTAATAAGAAGCTAAATGCTCTGATGGTGCAAACAGATATTGACATGAATGAAGACAGAGTTTAGTTCTCATTAGATAGAACCAGATTTCTTCATTCTTTTAGTCACCTATTGCTTATAAGGGTGGAATTCCCATAAAATCAGTGTGTTATCCTTGTTCTGTTTTTATCTCCACTTCATTCTTCATCCTCCGACATGTTCTGCAGATCCAGAAGGACCAAGTTGAGACAAGCACCAGTGTAAGGCGCATCACTTGCTCTCCTCTGATCCTCACCTCCTCTCCTCCTCACTCAAATGCCTGTGTGGTCTGTGTACGGCTATAAAACATATGCTGGTTAAGGATCAATGTGATTACAAACTAAGAATAAAAGTTCACTAGCTGTTAGGGAAATAAAAGTCAAAACTACCATGAGATACCACCTCGCATATGTTAGAATGGCAATTATCAGCCAGACAGGTAAAAACCAGGGTTAGAGAGGTTGTGGAGAAAGAGAAACCCCCATTCACTGCTGGTGGGGATGTAAACTGGCACATCCACTATGAAAACAGTATTGAAGTTCCTCAAAAAATTAGCAATAGAGCTATCATAAGACCCAGTAACCCTTCTTCTGGGTATGTACATGAAAAACGTGAAGGCCTTTATTTGCAAAGGTATACGCACCCCTATGTTCATTGCAGCACTACGCACAGATGCCATGACGTGGAAACAACCAAAGTGCCCTTCAGCAGGTGATTGGATAAAGAAGATGTGGTGCATACAAACCATGGAATACTACTCAGCCACATGGAAAGATGAAATACCACCATTTGCAACAACATGGAGGGACCTTGAGAATACTGTGCTAAGCAAAACAAGTCAGACAGAAAAGCTAAGCACCACATGATGTCACTCATAGGTGGGATACACCCTGAAACTCATAGACACAGACAATAGTGTGGTGGTTACCAGGGAGAAGGGGGTTGGGAGGATAGAAAAGGGTAAAGGAGGCCAGATACTTGGTGACAAAAGATGATCCGACTTTGGGTGCTGGGCACACAGTGCAATACACAGATGATGTGTCATAGAAATCTGCACTTGAAACCTATATGAGCTTTTTCACCAATGTCACCCCAATAAATGTAATAATAATTAAAAAATAATAAAATGGCCTGTGGACAATACTGGTGTTTTGCTCATGACACATCAGTTTTCAGCTTCTCCTTTATTAGTCAGCCTCATCAGGCAATACTATTCCCAGCCTCAGAGAATTAATCGAAATTCATCAGTGTACTCCTGGGTCATTTAGGTAGATATTAACTTGTCAATCTCCCTTGCCCTCACATCAATTCTCATCTACAAGAATGAAAAAGCCACGTGTAGGGAAGGACCTTACCTGTCCTGATAAAGGGACCATGATTACCCACACCACGCCCTTCTCCCTGGCTCTCAGCTTGACACCTGGAGTTGGAGCTGCCATATTGCGATCATAAAGAAGGATTGAGAGAAGGCATACAGAAGGCATACAGAAGTCTCGACATCACTGAATGACTGAACATCCCCAGTCAGATTTCAGGGTTTAGTCTCCCAGCTTCGAGAAAAATTATGAGCTGATGTCTTCAAGCTGTCGAGAACCCTCTTCCAGAACTGCATGAGCAGAAGAACGCCTTCTTACCCAAGGATATGTCTCCTTCCCCGGGGAAGCCTGTGTCCAGAGACTGGTTTGTGTGGTCCTGAGGGTCTCCCGTCTACACAAGACAACTCTGAAGAGCCACCCCTTCTTGGAGCTTCCCACAAACTTGTCTGAGCTCTTATTGAAACTAAGCCTCAATTAGCTCCCTCTCCCCGGACTCCTGCTTCCTTCGCATTCCCGAAGGTGGTATTTCCAGAACGCTGCTGGTGAAAACTTCTGATGCTGGTCTCTGTCTCAGAAGAGTGTCTAACCAAAAACAAACTGCAACATTGTTTAATCCACTGTGAGGCTTTCTGTTAGAAATAATTACTTGTGGCCAAATTACTTCTAATTTATACATAAGTATATGAGGCAATTGGGAGACTGGTGAAACATTCCTCAAACAGCAATCACTGAGTGCAACTGTTTTAGATCCCACCAAAAGAGGCGTAATCGTGTGATGGAAAACTCACGACTTTTCATGGGTGTGAAGTTCAAACCCAGGCCTTACCAACTAGACATATTTAAGCAAAATAGTTAAGGCTCTTTGAGTTTCATTTTCCCCAAATACTATGTATAGTAATAATGCATTTCTTGGTTATTGTATTTAGTTATTTTTTTGGTGAGCAATCAAATGGTAACACATGTAAAGCATCCAAAACATTTAATCATCCCTTGATTATTTTTTGTGATGATTCAACAGAGAACCACATGAATAATATTTAATATGTATAGTCCCCACTCTATAAATAGCAGCTAATCCTATTACAGTAACTCTATAATCGCTTTCCTGAAATGACACCAATGCAAAGTTATAATTCCTGAAAGCTTACAGTGTATAAGTTACTCCTTGGCATTTAGTAACTTTTCTCTCTCTATGTTATTTTAAAGCTCATATGAGGTCCAAGGTCCTTTCTGGGATTTACGAGCATGGCATGAGTAGAGAGATTTGAAAATGGGAAAAGAGAAAGAGAGAGACCCTGAGAGTGACAGGGTGCACAGTCAGTCCTGTCTCTGGAGCACCTTCAAGGAGACCCAGGGAGGCACAACCGCGGTGCCTTCCACCCAAGGGGACCAGGTCCCGACACCTGTGTGCGGGCAACTCTGTGCAGATTTTGACACACACTATTCCTCACATAGTGCAAGCTCACTTTTGCATCTGTAGTTTCTCTGCACATAGTAGTTACTCAATACCTATTACGTGATCTTGCAACGTCTTATCAATTTGTTTCTGTTCTCTGCCCTGCTGTGCTGTGTTCCTAACAGCAAAGAATTACCTCTTCTGAGTTAGTCGGAAGGATTGCTTAGCCAGATCAAAAATTATCTTTCATTTATGTTAAAAAAGTCTGTCAGTGTTTTGAGAGGGTCTTCTCTTAAAATGTGTGTGTGGGGGGGAATGTTGGAAATTCTATTATAGAAGAATTCTTGGTAAAGTGGGGTTTATTCATGGCAATTAATATGTCTCAGTTACTGTACAATTTGTGCAAACAGACTTCCCCTTCTTTTAAGGAATGTATGGCCTGGTGGGAAAGTTAATGGTTAAAGGGGTGCGGTGAGACCCCTTCAGGGAGCACGATAAGCTTGCCACCTTTGGGATCTGGACAGAGGAGGGCAGGCTGCCAGACAAGGGTGACCAAGGTTCCAAAGTAAATAGGTTCTCTGGGTGGGGGTGGTGTGGGTAACCATTACTGGGCAATCGCTGTTGTTGTCGGGCCCCAGCTCCAGGTCTCCGGAACAGAGGTTGCAAACCAGCAACTTGTAAGCTGAACTTTGCCAAGAGGTATGTTTTCTTTGGCTCCTATATATATATATTTTTTTTTCCACTGTGTGGCCCGCTGCAGCGCCCGCAGCCCACGGGCGAGGGCTGGGCAATGGTTCCGGGCCAGGGTGCTCTGGCAGGCTCCTATATATTTTTTAATGTTACCAACATTTAAAACTGGAAAAATTCACATGAAAACCCAGATTTCTGGCTTCCCCTGAAAAAGTTGAAAGATCTAGCAACATTGGCCTCACATTCCTATATGACAACAATTGGCTCAGTCTGTGTAATGGCTCTCCAGCAAGGAAAAACTATACTCGTCTCTTTACTACAGTCCCCACCACTCCTTAATAATCCCCAATCCTGAACTTGAATGTCAATTGCCATTTGACACTCAAACACATAGTTTTAGAGTGTAGAGAAATATTTCTTGGTAGAGGATGATTATCAAAAGCAGGATAAAACAGAATGACAGGTCCTTGGGTTTTAAAAAAAACATGAGAGTATTTCCTTAGAGAGGTGACAAGTAAATGCACATATTAATTTTATTTATTTTACAAGATCTGCCTGGCCCTAAATTAAGGAGAAATTCCCATTCCTCTTTAGAGTTTCATAAAGAAGTATTAATTTGGTGACAAGATGACCCTCCTCCCAGCAACATAAAATGAACTTCAAGGTTGGATTTGGAATGAACTGATGAATAACTTTGAATAGAGAAAGACCTAGACCAAGCCATTTCTCCCACCCCATAAATCCTGGAGATTCTGAGGACTGTTCTCCGACCTCTAAGGTGTGAAAGAAACGTGGGTTTAAATCCTTGCCGAGGGATGTTGGTGTCTCTGCAAGAGACACCTGCACGGAACAGCACAGAGCCGTGTTTCCGACACCCCCAGCAGAGTCCTCCATGATGCCGTCTGATGGAGATTTGAAAGAACGTCCCGGGACTTCACACGTAAACAATTACAGGGTTTAGGGAAAGGATGCCTCCAAGCTGGTTTACAGGTTCAAGACCCACGCCCAAAGGCTTCCCTCACCCGGAACCTAATTCACAGGTTCAGCCCACATTACGAACTGGGATTAAGACTTCATTCCATGAGAGATACAATTTCACAAGATAGCACTTCAAAACAAATGGGGATGCAGACTGGTGCAGCCACAGTGGACAGCAGTATGGAGATACCTCAATAAATTAAAAATGGACCCAGTGACTCCACTTCTGGAAATTTACCTGAAGAAACCTGAAACACTAATTTGAAAGAACATAGTCACCCCTATGTTCACTGCAGCATTCTTTATAGTCACCAGGATAGGGAAGCAGCCCAAGTGTCCATCAGTTGATGAGTGGGCAGAACAACTATGGGTCATTTATACAGTGGAAACTACTTGACCGCAAAGAAGAAGAAAATTTCACCCTTTGTGACAGCATGGATGGACCTGGAGAATATTATGTTAAGTGAAACAAGCCAGTCAGAGAAAGACAAATACCATACGATCTCCCTCATATGTGGAATCTAATGAACAAACTGAACTAATAAGCAAAATAGAGACAGACTCACAGATAGAGAGCAGGCTGGTAGCTATGGGGGTGGGAGAGGTTAAGGGGTGGAGGGATGGAGCCTTAAAAAGGAAAAAGGACTCACGGTCATGGACAACAGTGTGGTGATTATAGGGAGAGGGGGATAGACGAGGGATAAATGGTCATGGAAAAAAACAATTAAAAATAAATTTTTAAAAAAGTCATTACCAAAAAAAAAAAAAAACCACCCCAAATGTGAAAAAGCTCCATATGAATGAATAGTATTATATGACCTCCAAAAAACCTAAGTAGTCTTAGGGTACCAGAGACACGTAGGATGCCAGCCCCTGCACACCATTCACTAGTCAGACCGGAATAAGTTTTCATCTCTCAGTATCATGAATGGTGTGTGGGGGTGTGCATTTGTCTGGATAGCAGTATGTGTGTGCAAACCTGTGCCTGCAGTGGTGTGTCTGTGCATGTTGGTGTGTCTGTACGTGTCAAAGGGGAGCGGCAGGAGCATGAGTATTGAGTGAAGAGTACGTCATAGGAAGAACTGTTAAACAAACTGGGACTAATAACACTGGAACAATGCCTTTTAAAAAGTCACTTAAAGAGAAGGTTATATTTAGAATAATTGGGTCTATTCCCTCTGTAGCTCTAAAAGTAGTACTAAAGGCTAAAAGGTCAATACAAGAATTACTTTACTCATAAAGGGATCTGCACCGCTCCATACCCCTTGCAAAAAATAATAATAATAATAATAAAATGAACTATTCATCGGGGAAGTTCTTTGTCATTACTACCCTTCCATATTCAAATGAAGCATGGAGAAATACCAGACTAGATGGAAGTTAAAAGCCTTCCCATCCAGGGGACCTGCCCATTTTATGAAAGAAAAAGAAAAGCAACTGTTGGCCCCCAGCCTTTCACACAAGTCCAGATACTTGAGACTTGGCCTCATTTTATAGCAGAAAGTCTACCTTGGTTTCACGGACCATGGTAGATAGTCCTTGGTTTCATGGACCATTTTTTGGCTCCTGAGGAGACAAATACACTTCCTCCTTTTGAGGGATTTACTCTCCTCACCTCCTGACAGGCTCGAGTCAGATGTTCCTGCCTAGAACTTCGACTCCGGGATGGGGAGCACAGAGCAGTTCAGAACACCGTGTGCAGTTAAGGGATTATTCATAACAGCCACGCTGGCAGCATCAAGAGTCTCGTGGTGCCAGCAAACATCTCAGAGAAGTGTCCCATCTGGGTTCCCTGGAACACTGGCCGTTTGAGGAGCCTGGCTGCCACATCAGTGCACTCCTGTGTGTGATTCTAAGAAACAGCTTGGCTGCAAAGCTAACTAGAGACACTATCTGTTCCTTGAGGGCAAGAGTTGACTTAGCGAAAAAAATCACAAGAGACTATTTTGTAGACGTGAATGCAAGTGTGTTAATTATCAAGAAGTGAAACTGACGGGTTGGTGTTGGTGACTTATGGCCACTGAGCACATTTCCTTTTGTTTAACTTTATTTTTATTGTTTAACTATTATGGCTGTCCCCAATGTCCCCACCTTTGCCTACCTCCACCCACCCCCCTTCCCTCTGGCCATCACTCGCCACACTGCCGTCTGTGTCTGTGTGTTATGTACATTTTTGACTAATCCCTTCACCTTCTTTTCAACCAGTCACCCCACCCCCATCGCATCTGACAGCTGTCAGTTTCTTCATGTATCCATGCCTCAGCTTCTATTTTGTTCATCAGTTAATTTTTATTGATTAGAATTCCACCTGTGAGATCATACAGTATTTTTCTTTCTCTGGCTGACTCATTTTACTCAGCATAGTAATCAGCAGGTCCATCCATGCTGTCAGAAAAGCTAAGATGCCAGTATATTTTCATAAAAGACAAGTATACATTACAACCTACACTCTAATCCGAAGATTATTTTATAAGTAATAGCTACACTTATAAACTAGAGAGTAATGTTGTTATTATTTAAGACACACATCATCACTCAGCATTAGGAAAGCATTTTGGCTTTCTAAAGCTTACAGTTCACAAGGGAAACTTTCCTGCTTTCTATCCTGTTAGCTGCCATGCTTTGCGTCATCATCCACAAATGGAATCACAGTGGCTACCATATAAAAACACTGTCATACATGCTAGGAATGCCAGAGGTTCCTGTCTTGAGATATCTTACTATATCCTTAAAATAAGTGAACATATATTATAAAGATAAATAGTGGAACAGCAGGACATATGGTAAGTTATGCTGAATAGTGTGCAGTCTATGAGAAAACGTGAATTTTGAGAAGAGAAAAATCAGTGTTAATTCTGTTCCTCAGAAAACGTGGGCATCAGCTGAAGCTTAAGGGAACAAAGGAAATCTTCATTCTATTCAGGGAGCCTTGTAGGAAGAGGGTGTTGCTTGCTACAAGATAATATGTTTGTGTGTTTTAAAGCCACTACATATGTGGGAATTTGTTTTGGCAACAACTAAGAGTGAAATAGTGCTGTAACAAATACCTCTGATGGTGTCAGCGTGGCTTTGGATTGGGCAGTGGTTAAGCCTGAATGAATTTTGAGGAGCATGTTCACAAAGCTTAGATTGCCTTAAGCTTGCTGTTAGCAGAAATGTGAATGCTAGTGGCTCTGTTGGCAAAGGCTAGAAGGATGTGAAGTGCGTGGAAGAGAAAGCATAGCTCGCCTTAGAGAATGCCTAAATCATTGCAATTAGGCTATTACTGGAAATATGGATGTAACAGGGGCTGTTGGTGAGGGTTCAGAAGGAAATAAGCTACCCATGATTGAAAACTGGAGGGAAGTTTTTCCTGATGCTATCGTGGATGGAATCTTAGCAGAACTGTCCTCTGCAGCTATGTGGAAGGTAAAACTCCTAAGTGGTTGCATAGATTATTTAGCTGAGATTTCTAAGCAAAGGGATGGAGAAGCAGCCTGGTTTCTTTTTGTTGCTTAGTAAAATGCAAGGAGAAGATAAAGTGAGAGAAGAATGATTGAACTAAAGGGAACCAGTTGGTGATGATTTGGGAAATTCTCAGCTTATCCAGATTGCACAAGATGCTAAAATTAAGAGATACACTGTCGGGAATGTATGATCTGAAGACAACACCGAGGGTGTGGCTGTAAGAGCCTCCTGCCAATACTTCAAATGTCACAACACTCAGTCACACGAAGTGCTCTTGGAAGAGATGGGGAGCGTGACTCTCGGATGCTCTCAATCACAGAAAACATCTAGAAGTTTAAGAGTGCTGTCCCTCAGTTATTGCCACAGAAGCCAAAAATAGAGAACTAACTATCTAAGAAATATCTGTGGAAATCTCTTATCTAGGGGAGTAAGTCTCTACGGCATACATGGGAGATCCACAAGGTTCTTGGAAATGTTGTTATACTACGACAGACACTGCCAGTTTGGACTAAAAGGAATAAACTATGAAATGAAAGCAGGTTATCAGACCCCTAAAATTTTACTGGCAGGAAGGAAGCTGATAAAATCAGCTGCAAACACCTGCCATATTTCATGAAATGGGCAGGAAGATTCAAAGGAAAGAAGCCAAGAGCCTTGGAAGGAGCTGAAAACCACAGGGGGTCATTCACGGACCTTGAAACCTAATGGAGTTTACCCACATGGATATAGAAATTGTCGGAACCAGGGCCTCCCGTTTCTTTTTTTTTTTGTTTAATTTTCTTTCTTTTTAAACCGGAATGTCTATGTTACCCTATGCCTGTCCTACAACTCTATTTCAGGAAGAGATTGCACGTTTCTTTATTTTCACAGATTCATGAATGGAAAGGAATTTTACCCCAGGGTAGATTATCCTCAGAGCTTCACCCATACCTAAATAAGATCATTTAGATGACGGTATTTGGGACTTTTGAACTGATGAGACTTAGAAGAGATTTTTGGACACTTAGTTTATATATTAATGAGTTAGACTTTTGAGGAACTTGGGTTCAGTGAATGAGTTTTGCATGTTGGAAAATGTAAATTTTAGGAGACCATAATGTGAATTGTATTGAATAGAATAATAACCCCCCAAAGATGTCCATATCCTAGTTCCCAGAATTTATGGATAGGTAACCTTATATGACAATGGGGATTTTGCAGATGTGATTAAGGGTAAGAAACTTGAGACAGGCAGATTCTTATCCAAGTGCGTTCAGTCTGATCATATGAGCCTTTATAAGCATAAGACCTTTCCCAGTTTTCCTGTCACAGGACCAGAGATGTGGTGGTGTGAGAAGAACTGGGCCCACTATCGATGGCTTTGAAGATGGAAGCAGGTGCCATAAGCCAAGAAATGTGGGTGGTCTCTAGAAACTGGAAAAGGCCAGGAAAAAAGATGCCCCTCTGAGAACTTGCAGAAAGAAACAACAGTCCTCCCAGGACCCAGGGACTTGGTGACATTTCAGCCCAGTGAGACCTGTCTCAGATTTCTGACCTGTAGAACCAAAATGACCATGTAAATCAAGGTTTGCCTGTGTCTAACAAGATAAAGATAAATCATGTATATCCTGGATTACAAAGTAAAGTATAATTCCTAATTCTAATAGTTTGAGAAACACTGGTAAAGATGGCACTGAATCACTGTATTTTCCAGCCTACATTTCCAGTTGCACAACCCTCGTGCACATGATATTGTAGTCACTAAAAGAACAAGCCCTGGCTGGCGTAGCTCAGTGGATTGAATGCGGGCTGGGAACCAAAGTGTCCCAGGTTCGATACCCAGCCAGGGTACATTCCTGGGTTGCAGGCCAGAACCCCCATCAACCGCACATTTCTCTTTCTCTCTCTCTCTCTCTCTCTGTCTCTCTCTCCCCCTTCCCTCTCTAAAAATAAATAAATAAATAAATAAAAATCTTTAAAAAAATGTTGTGACTTCCTGAACGTGCCTAGAGTTCCCTGACATTGTGCAGGGGACTCTTCCCACCTGGCCTTTACTACCCTCACTTATCCGCTGATTCCCTACACATCCTTCAATGTGTCATTCAAGAGTCAGTTCCTATTGAGAGCCTTCCTGAGATGCTACTTCCTACCCTTGTCATCTATGCAAAAAGCTATCAGCCTCTATGCCTCTGCTTGGCCTGAATGCTTGTGTCCGCCAGAATTCACATGCCAGAATCCTAATGACCACGGTGATGGTGGTAGGAGGTGGGGCTTTTGGGATGTGATTATGTCACTAAGGGAAGGCCCTTCCTTAGGAATGTGATCAGTGCCCTCATGAAAGAAACCCCCAGGCTCATCAGTCCATGTCTGACCATGCTGTCACCCTTTCTCACTCTTAACAGCCTCCAGAAGTACAGGTCTCTTGTTAATAAGCCACCCAGCCTGTGAAATTTTGTTATAGGAGCTCTAAGGAACTAAGACAGAATCTACCTTTACATTTAATTGGTAGAAACTGTTGGGTGGTAACTCTTGAGGTCTAAGAAGCTTGGATGAAAATCGAATAAGGTATTGAAAAAAACATTTAAGCAAATATAAATTACTGTCAGTCATGGAAAACTCCTGCTAGCCTGTCTAATACATAAATTTTTTAAGAGGACAAAAAAAGTATGTATAGGAGAGCATCCTTGTGTGTGTGTGAGTTGTGCATGCACAAGTATTTTTTTACAGAAAAATTGAAAGGTTATGAAAAATATTTTGACATAACAAGGGAACTGGCTTAAGAAAAATAAGCGAAAGAGAGAATTTATTTTGGATGAAAAAAATACAAATAGGACTCTCCAGGGAGAAGTGCTATGGCCAATTTTGTTCCCTATCTTAATTAAATGTCCTTTGGTACCATTCAGAAACAAAACACTTGATTATGTAAGCCATTAATTTGACTCAATATGACAACTTATCATGAAATCTTCGTAGGGGTTGGGTTGTAAACAACAACTCATACAAATTATTAATTGTTTTTTTTTTTTAGCTAAAACCAGAGGGAGTAAGATATTTAGCAGAAAAATCTATTATTAAATATTTGTTTATATGTAAAAATGAATCTTTAACAATTCAATTATATTTATTTTCTACTTTTAAGTTAATGCAATAAATTATTGTAGTTGATATGGACTCAACCACCTAGTGAATTTTATTTTTTAATCATTCTCCATTATGCACAAGTTTATAGCACTTGTTTCAAAGATATTGCTTAAATCTCAGTGATATCACATATCTCATGGTCTATTCCTCCACCTTCACAGGCAAAGGAATTAAATTAATTTCTACTATTTATAGGTTCTTATCAGTTTTAGGATCCCGTCCACTTATAGGAGGATGAGAGATTGGCCAAATCTGTTATGTTAAGTGGAGGAAAATGATCTGCCTGTAAGTTTCAGTTATCGAACAGACTTACTATTAGTGGGAAGGAAGTTTTTTGTTGTTCCAGTCATCCCCTTCTAGGCTAAACCAAAATAAGTGTCTTCAAGTCAATTTCTGCCTTGAATATTGTAATTACCAAGATACATCTACACGTCTTAATGCTCACTACAAGGTACTTTTTGCATGGCGTTTCCTAATAATGTTTTGAAAAGTTTCCCTCAGAATCAGTAGTGTGGGGAAAAACATTTCAAAGTAAATATTTATTATTTTAAACAAGTTTAGATTATTAAGCAACTTAGAATTATCAATTTGTATAAAAACAACATATTTAATATAATTATAAATTTAGTAATGTAGGTTTAATAATCAATACAGTAATATTATGCCTTATTTGTCATTTGGTATTCCAAGTTCTAGAAACTATTAATATTTTTAAAAAATAATATATGTTAAATTGTTCTTCAAATCTTCTATAATTGAAAATTGTAACAATATATAAATTCACTTTTTATGTTTTTCTAGAAAAAATTTTGTAGACTGTGAATTATAAATGGTAAATCAAAGACTAAGAACGTATATGCAAATGTATCAAATCATTGGTTCTTTTTCCTTTTTTTTAAATTGTTCCCCCCAACCACTCTTCATCGCTCCACCCACCTCCACCTCCCACCCTCAATCCTACTCCCGTTTAGCTTTGTCCATGGGCCCTTTATACATGTTCCTTGACAACCTTCCCCTTCTTTCCCCCATTTTCCCCCTGCTCCCTCCCCTCTGGTTACTGTCAGTTTGGTCTTTATTTCAGTGTCTCTGGTTATATTTTTCTTACTTGTTTGTTTTGTTGATTAGGTTCCACTTATAGGTGAGATCATATGGTATTTGTCTTTCACTGCCTGGCTTATTTCACTTAGCAAAATGCTCTCCAGTTCCATCCATGCTGTCATAAAAGGTAAGAGCCCCTTCTTTCTTTCTGCTGTGTAGAATTCCATTGTATAAATGTACCACGGCTTTTTGATCCACTCATTTACTGATGGGCATTTAGGTTGTTTCCAGCACTTGGCTATTGTACATTGCGCTGCTGTGAAAATTGGGGTGCATAGGTTCTTTTGGATTGGTGTTTCAGGATTCTTAGGGTATAATCTCAGCAGTGGAATTGCTGGGTCAAAAGGGAGTTCTATTTTCAGATTTTTTAGGAAATTCCATACTGTTTTCCACAGTGGCTGCACCAGTCTGCATTCCCACCAACAGTGTATTAGGGTTCCCTTTTCTCCGCATCCTCAGCAGCACTTGTTGTTTGTTGATTTGATTATGATGTCCATTCTAATCAGCATGAAGTGGCATCTCATTGTGGTTTTAATTTGCATCTCTCTAATGGCCAGTGATGCTGAGCATTCTTTCACATGTCTCTGGGCCCTCTGTATGTCTTCCTTGGAGAAGTGTCTGTTCACATCCTTTGCCCACTTTTTAATCAGATTGCTTGTCTTGCTGGCATGGAGTCATGTGAGTTCTTTATATATTTTGGATATCAAACCTTTGATCATGGTATCATTTGCAAATATATGTTCCCATATGGTTGGTTCCCTATTTATTTTAAAGATGTTTTCTTCAGCTGTGCAGAAACTTTTTATTTTGATGAAGTCCCACTTGTTTATTTTTTCTTTAAATCCCTTGCTCTAGGAGACATATCAGTGAAAATATTGCTTTGTGGAATATCTGAGATTTTCCTGCCTATGTTCTTTTTTCTATGATAAATTGAGAATGTCATTGACATTCAGATTAAGGCCATATGTTTTATCACCAATTAATATGAGTAGAACCATAGTAAAACTGTTTTTTAATGTTATGGTGAATATATTTTTTCAAACTTAAGTTCTTTTGACATACAGTGGTCTTAATAGAGGGTTTCAGCTCTTTTTTTTCCCTATTATTCATTTCCCATCCTTCCAAAGTAAATACTTCTTGACTCACTCATGAAAACATAAATAGGGTGTGTAGATTAAGCACCACTAAAAAAAGACATTTTTTTGCCTTGTTTGTTAAGTTGGAATGTAATATAAGCACAGGGAATTAAATTATTTAATATTATACAAATAGAGTGTTTAAAATCTGACTAAACTGTCTAAAAACATTCTTTGATTTTCAACTTATTTTTTAAATCACCCAGGAAAACATTCTGTCAATGGCAATGTTCCTTTTCGAGTTGTTCAAGAAGCCACAAAGCAAATTGAATACTAAATATTTACCCTGATTTTTTTATGCTTAAAAAAAGCTCTTTATACTCAAGGGGTTTTTTTTCCCTTTTTTCTTTTCTTCTTTCTTTCTTTGTCTTTTAAGTATATACCTCTTTCCATGGAGATCTTCTTTTCTTTGTGAAATCACACAGCGGGGAACTTCTATGACTAGTCTTCTGTCATCAGAGAAGATGCATAAATGACAAATACTATCTCACAACCCTCAACCAGCTCTGTTCTGATTATACAAGGGGTAGGAGAAGATAAACACAGAGGACCAGGGCTGTGTCCAAAACCCTACGCCATCAGTCTTTTATCTTATTGCAAAGCATGGGATTCTACAACTCATTACACACATTTTAGGGGCTGACCAGATTCTTTCCTGGTCTTCTTTCCCTGAGCCCTGACCCCCTCCAGCTGATCCTGGCTCTTGAACTCTTACCACTGTGATAAGATGAGAATAGTACAAAAAAGAAACCCGAGGAAAAATTCCTCTTGAAGCCTAAGCAGATAAGGTCTCAGTCACCATACCCATATCTTCCTTCTTTGAGACAGCTGCCTGTCTGTCCCAGCCCCTGTCTTTCCGCAGCAGGAGGCCCCGGGGCTGGGGTTCCTAGCCCAACCTCACTCACAGTCACAGAGCACCTGTAAAGGAAAACAAAAAGGATCTAAGAAAAAAAAATATATGAGTGAAGTATCCACTTTCTCTAACCCTGTTGGATTAAAATACACTAGCATGCTTTGAAAGAAAACGCAGTTCACCAGACAGGGAACACTAATTCCTTCATTGTTATCATATTTTAGAAGAACAACTGATACAGTACATTACATCGGGATAGCAAATCATGCCGCTGATGTTGTAGAAATTGCAGACAGTACTGGGAGAGAATGAAACACTCCTCCCTGTGAACCTCTGACGTTATTGTCTGTTCAGTATCCCTTCATATTTCTTTTGGAAATATCAGCCTTATTTCTCGGGAAGCCAGTGCCCCCACCCTCAGTCCTCAGGTCATCTTGTTTGGATCCTGCTCCTTCCTCCCTAAGTC
The DNA here is from genome assembly GCF_004126475.2 of Phyllostomus discolor. NCBI lineage: Eukaryota > Metazoa > Chordata > Mammalia > Chiroptera > Phyllostomidae > Phyllostomus > Phyllostomus discolor. The sequence goes on along the minus strand of NC_040904.2, from coordinate 12,068,994 downwards.
GCCAGGATTTTGCTCAGGGCTGAAGGTGGCTGCAGCGATGAACACGTCACGTGGCAGCACGGCACTATCCCTTAGGCTCTTTGTCAGAACTCTCTGTCCCACGGGAGGTGTCTGTTTGCCCACAGTGGTATTATGTTGGGGATCTAAGAGCTTTCCTCTGTCATTTAGTGAAATACTGCCTGCGAGAACGGCCAACACAGTGAGGGGAAGTAAGAGTCAGGAAGTGAGTCACTGTCGCTGGACACTGTCAAGTCAAAATCAGCCTGGGACCTGGACTTCTGCATTGTGAGATCCAATGTATTCCTTTTCCTTTAAAGTTTTAAAAATGTTTTTGTCTAGCACTGAGTGGTTGTGGCTCAGTGGGTTGGGCATCATCCCACAAACCAAAGGGTCACCAGTTCCATTCCCAGTCATGGGACATGCCGAGGTTGCCATCCGGGACCCAGTTAGGGGAGCACAAGAGGCATCCCATCGATGTTTGTCTTGTACATTGATGTTTCTCTTCCTCTCTTTTCCTCTCTCTAAAAGTAAATAAATAAAATCTTTTTTTAAAAAAATTATGTAAGATAGTTCAAGTAGGGTTTCTACAATTAAACCAAAAGTCTTGACTAACAGAATCATCTTACATTTTCCCCACTGATTCCAATCAAATTTAAATAGAATTTTGTTTAATTGTATCAGACCTAAAGTCAAAGTGGTTAATTACTATTTTAAACCAATGATACACAGTATATTTTAGTCTCCAATTTTAAGTTCAATACATGCCCATTCATATTAATAAGAAATGTATTTTTAAATTATTTGAGCCCTAACTAGTGTGGCTCAGTGGACTGAGCTCAGCCTGTGAACTAAAAGTTTTCCAGTTCAATTTCCAGTCAGGGTGTTACTAAATGGACCCATTGGGGGGCCCAAACACTGTTACCAAAACATGACCCCTCCCCTTTTTGTCACTGTGGTTCTTTGCCCACCACCCTTAGGAATTGTAGCTCTCAATGCCAGAGTTTGGTAAAAAGGACAGGAACTATTTATTCAAAAGTTATACAGGTCTAGAGTTATGGCAGAATGTCATCGTTAAAATCCACAAACACACACAGCCCTGCCTTCCCCCCTTTGCCCAACCAGGCCATTCAGGAATACCATATCTCAGGAAAAAGAAATAGAAGTCCGTAGCTCGGGCACACTCTCAGTTCCTCCCACTAATCAGTGGTCAGCTGGACAGGTCTCCCACAGTCCCCAGCACCACCAGCTGTGTCCCAGCCACGATCTACAGTTCTTAATCCAGAACCACGTGGCAGCTTTTCATGGACTACCAGCAAGAGTCCTTTCGCCCCTTTTCTTCCTGCATGGTCTCTCATTGTCCTCTCTCATTGTCCTGCATTGTCCCTCTCGTCTGGTGTGGGCTGCCTTTACTTTAAATCCCAACCTGGAATTTCCTCCTAAACCCATTTCCAACTCCTCCCACAAATGACTACTTGTGCTAGCACTCCCTTATTTTCAGCCTTTCTTGGCTGCCATAGTTAGCCTGGGCAGGTGGGGCCCTGGGGTGGAGCAAACCATCTCCAAGGTCTCATGCAGGTGCTGTAACCAGGGGAACTACTTCCCAGTTACACCATGAGTTAAAGTCACACCCATCTTCCTAGCTAGACTTGTTGATATGCAAAATAACCATTTTTGCATATCAGGTAAAAAGCTTTCTTGTGAAGCCCTGGCTGGCATAGCTCAGTGGACTGAGTGCGGGCTGGGAACCAAAGTGTCCCAGGGTCGATTCCCAGCCAGGGTACATTCCTGGGCTGCAGGCCAGAACCCCCAGCAACCGCACATTGATGTTTCTCTCTCTTTCTCTCTCTCTCTCTTCCCTCTCTAAAAATAAATAAATAAATAAAAATTTAAAAAAATTCACAAAGGGGTCTGTGGCCCAATTAACACTTTAGGAAAAAAAAAAAAGCTTTCTTGCTGTTATTGATATGCAAATTAACTCTCAACCACCCTACTCCCTACACCTCCTCCCCCAGTCCAGACTTTTGAGGCTGGGGCTATCCAATATTTCTGTATTTCCTGGACACCCTGAGTTCTGGACCCCATTTTAAATCTCCTCTTTTTGGGGAGGCCTGGCTGTACTCTATTACAAGGGTGCATGCCTGAGTTGTAGGCCAGGTCCCCAGTTGGGGGCATATGCAAGATGTTTCTCTCACACATGGAAGATTCTCTCTTTTTCCATCCCTTACCCTCTCTCTAAAATAAATAAATAAATATATAAATAAAATATTTTTAAAATAAAATATTTTTAAATAAAAAAAATAAATTATTTGAAAGAAAACACTACACTTTTTATATTTCAGAACAAGCAGCACAATTTCATGTCTTGGGTTTTTAATGTTTTCCTTAGTTTTCCAACATACTTCTAATTTTCAGAACATAATGTTCTTTTCTGTCAGGTAATTAGATTTGAAATAATCTATGGGCTATTAAGATTACAATCCTATCACTTGATAATTATTTCTGTAGAAGTCACTTTGTAGTTTTTCTCTTTTTTGTTGAGTTTGTAAAATAATAAATATCCTGTGACTTTTTATGTTTGAAAAAGCTCTCAAATTGTTTTCAAATACTTTGAAATTGGCAAAATAAAAAAAGACTTTTGCCAAACAAATTCTGTTGAATTTTAAATGTGTGTGTTTTGATGGAAACTTAATCCATATGTTTCTCATTCATTTACAATTAGCTGACAAAAATGTTGTTTTGCAAGGGTTTAATTTCTATTGTTTTCAAAAGTGTGCTTAAATAATTTCCTTTTATCTACAGAATGTTAGAAGGAAGTCTATCTCAATCAGTATAATTTAATGTCTTGTTTTTTATTCTATTTGTGGGTTCAGGTGGCATATTGCCAATAGGTTAATTAGTGTTGACTTTAAGAAATATCTTGTCAATGCTAAACTGTTAAGATGATAAGGATGCTGATCAAAAACAAGCAATCAAAGAAAGACTGAACAATGGAAATCAGAGAGGGCAAAATAATGGGGAAAATAAATAAGAAAATGATAACAGCCAAATGACTCAGCCCCAAGGCAATTTTCCTAAATAACTACATGCAGTAGAACTTTGGGTCCATATCGGTTTCTTATCTTATGACACAGAACCAGAAGACTTTGTAATGATAAAATAGAGAGCAAGTACTAGAGTTCTGAGCAGAGGCTCAGCCAACCCGGAGCAGGCTCCTGACCTGCTGCTCCTTTGAGGTCTCCTTTCACCCACTGTGTCCCGTAACGTATCTGAGCCCCACAGCTGCACCCCAGTGAGTGGGGGCCTCCCAACACCATCTCACCTAGTGTCCAGACTATGGAACACATATTGTGTTACTTTCTTTCCTACCATTTAGATGTGAAAATTTACGAAAGGAATTGTTAAATGACACATTCTATGAAGGTCGGATATTAGCAGCAAGCGAACCTAATGTCCTATTCGAGGAGCAAGCATTTGTGCCATTTAAAAAATAATATATTCTCAATCATTTCTATCCATTCTGAAAATTAGCATTACCACTAATACTTAACAATTATCAACCAGTCCCACATGTCCGGTCTTCTTTTTTCATGAATCATTGCCCGTCCTCCAAATAAACAGGAAAATTTGATCTTGTTATAGATGTTTTACAGAGAAAAAACTCAATGGGATCACACTTCCCCCAAGTGCCCACTGGTTACTATTTCACAAATATTGTCTTAAGACTATTTCAGGCTCTCCTAACATTTCTGAACTATTTGCTCTATGAAACATTTCTTAATACATAATAACAGGAAGTGTTTGTCTCACAAAGGAGTCTGCAAATGTATATGTGAGTATATATGAATGTTTCCATTTATTTCTGTGTAATAAACACTAAATAATGCTCAACAAATTTAGCGATGTTGTAGGTTTTGTCACCTGTAATAAAAGGCTTCCAAGCACACCTGTCGGATTGGAAGATCTAGGGTTGAAATTAGCCGACATCCCCTCCATCCACATCCCGTTAGCCAGACTCGGGCATAGGATTCCATGGGTACCTAACGTTGTCTCTCCAGCAGTCCACTACTCTGGTCACCAAACTATTTCATTCTTTTCATGTGCTGAACACATCCTCCCAAAGGATACCACCTCCCAAAGGATGATCAGTTCTACCCATTCTTATCACATCATTGCCTACATTAAAGAACAGGGTCATCAGGAATGTATAATAGTCTTTGATGGGTCTTTATATGGACCTTTCAGGTCCGATGACCAATCAGCTAAAATGATACGTTGTCTCTGCACACCTGACGCAGGGAGAGAACATCCCCAGTAAACACGTCTGGTCAGAAATGAGAAAAGTGGAGGACGTGCAGCCGTCATGGGTTAACAGAAATCCTGAAATCTCACTGGGTGGCTGTTACGAAAGCACTTTGCTGTGGGCCTGGGGGAGATTCTTACTTAGGCCTTTTCTCTCTTTCTTTGGAGAAACGACTCCCTTAAACCTGTCCTCCATGACTGCAGGTTCTGGGGAGTTCCTCCTTGTGCATGGACCTACTTCAGCCTATATCTGACATGGGAATTCCTTAGGAGATGCTTTCTATCAATAATGAAAACCTAGGTCTTATTTTTGGTGTTAAACTGTCAGGATTTTGGCACTATAGTTCTGTCAAATACTGAGTAGGCTTCTGCTGTTTACTTCCAAACCCATTCCCTAAGCCAGAAACCTTAGCCATAGTTCTTTCCTTGATTTAAATCACAAAGCTGATTAATTTCCTTGTTCCCATCACCATGCCTCTCTCTCCACTGAATGTTTACTGAAGATTAACCAGTATAATATGTAGGAAGACAAAAGCCTTGAATTCTTTTCTCTTCAGTTCCTTTATTCAGTTGAGGGCTGTATTAAACACTACAGGCGTCAGTCTGTTCTTTTCTCCATGTGAGTGTAACAAACCGATGGCCGTAGCAGGACTCCGTCCTTTACTCTTTGTAATCCCATCCCTTACCGTTTGAAATCAAAGGGGCAAAACCTCTATCCTCCCTATTTCCTTTCCTATCTGCCCATAAACCTGCCAATTCATTTTGGAAATTAACTTTTTCTTGTAATAATTTGTCAAGTACAGTCAATAATAGGCACACACGCACTCGTGCTTTCATTTATCTCTCCGTGGTTCCTTGTTTTCATAAGCTTTCTCTCAAGTAACTGCACATACAAGTATAAGTAATTATCTTTTTCACTGTATAATAGTGACCACCATCTTTCTAGCCTCCAATACCTACCAGAGTTTTCACCCCTTGATTGAATTTCTTCATTATTCTGGAATATTTTAGTTTTCATTTTATTTTCTCAGTATCAGTCAGAATAAGGCAGCTACCTATATTGCAATAACAAATCCATGTCAACATCTCACTGGTTTACTGTAATAAAAGTTTCCTTCCTGCTCATGTCACAGTCTCCTATGGGTGTGAGGGTCTCTGAGTTTTACTCAGCAGCTCTTCTCCAAACAGCACCTTAGGAACCAGGTCACTTGCATTTTACTGTTACGTCACTCGGGGCAAGTGGCCTCCAGAGTCACTGTAGGGTGGGAAACGGGAATTGGAGCATCATGTGAGTTATTGTTTTAAAAGTTATGGCTGCAGATATCTTCAATATTTCCCACACGCCATTGGTCAGAACTTTGTCACATGATGATAAACATATACTCAAAGGAACTTGAGAATTATAGTTTTTTCTGTCCAGAAAGAGGAAGTGGGGTGATAAATACATAGTACCATCTTTGCCACATGACTGTGAATGTCTAATTAAAAAAACTATCTTTCTTCACCTATCTTTATTTGACATCTGGAGGTTAAAACAAGAAATTCTGCTGCACGTACATTTCTCCTATGCTATCTACTGCCTTATTATATTATTTCTACTTTGAAGTAACCACCACCAACAAGTTCTAAGAAAGGAGTTTTTTCTTTGGAAAAAAAAAGTATCTAAAAAGGTAATGAAAATATGGAGTTGAAGAAAAGTGCATTGTCAGACTTGGTTTAATCACCGCCCCTCTGTTCCACCCCACAGTCTCCACACTGGGTCTCCTCCTGCTGGCTCCTCCATCTGTTAAGGGCTAAAAATACAATTTTCCTGGTTATAGGCGTCACCATATGGGAAGCACCCAGTGCTTTAAAAATGTTTTTTACGAGATAGCACATATGAACATTTTTAATATTTGTGGTATGATTAATCATGTTATATTGTATACTGTTCGGGTCATATCAGATTTATTTTTTAGGACAAATTTTGACACGCATGCTAGAGAGCACCAGACACAAATGGTAAGGAGTAGGGAATAGCAAGAATGGTTCCCAGGTTTCTGTTGTAGGTGTTTATAAATTTAAAAAGGAGTGAACTCGCCAGCCTTGACGATGCAAATAGACATATGTGGCAGGACATGTCTACCTGTGTGTGCTGTGTGAAATGTGGATGTGGATACCTGGAGAGGAAGCTATCCTGTTGATGTTTATTCATTCATGACAGCATATCCTTAATCTCAATTTTTAATATAAGCCTCCTCTCTATTAATTGCAACCTTATAGCTGAAAATGACATTGGTTACCAATAAACATAAATTATTTTTTCACAGTTTGTAGTAGAAATTTTGTTAATGTCAATCCTACTGAATGCACAGCAGTAGATTACAAAAACAAGCCTTTAAGATAGAAATAATTAAAGGAAAACAATTACATAAATTTGCCATCACAAAAAGACACAATTTCTGCATTTCAGATATAGATAGAGTAGGGATTCAGTTAGAAAATAAGAATTTGTATAAAAATGAAGTGATAATTTAGTTAAAAGAATAAAATTAAATTAAATTTCCATGAGGAAAACTTAGGTTACATATTACTGTTTAATACTTTTTTAGCTCATTGTTTTAAGAAAATAAGAAATAGTATTTTTAATTAATTTGTTTTATCTTTATTCATTCTTTCATTATTGACCTCTTATCATAAATACAACCTAACAACATTTTTTTCTAACTTAGAATACATTTTCTATGTATGAATTCAAGCCTCGGAAATTAAGTCTGTCCATACTACTTAGGATTATTCAATAACATTTATATAAACAAAACCAGAAATTTAGATTTCCTGGGAAATTTTTTTATTTCAAGGGCTATTTTAAACAAGGGCTAGAGATAATATACTAATAAGCAAAATCTTACTTTGAATTGTATTGGGGGGTGGGTATTTTAGGGGGAAAATGCATAAGGAGCATTCCATTTGACCTCCTGAGGCTGGATCTGACTGCTACAGGGCCACTGCAAGAAGTATTGCTAAAGTACGTGCTTGACAAAAAGAAGATATAACCCAGACAAGTGCAGACTCCCAGAATTACTGGTGAAGAAAGAAATCAATAAAGCATTCTGATGAAACTACATAAATATTGATTTTTTGAAGATTGTATTTATTTATTTTTAGAGAGGGATGGGAGGGAGAAAGAGAGAGAGAGAAACATCAATGTGCAGTTGCTGGGAGCCGGGGCCTGCAACCCAGGCATGTGCCCTGACTGGGAATCGAACCTGCGACACTTTGGTTCGCAGCCCGTGCTCAATCCACTGAGCCATAAATATTGATTTTAAAAACAAAATAAATAAATAAGGTGGATCTAAAAATATATTTACTTGTTTTTATTGTCATATCCAAAAGAAAAATAGAAATTAGATTAATAATGCATGAATTTTTAAAGTGACCTGTTTTGCTTTATTTTTATTATTGACACTGTTGTAGATGTCTCCATTTGATAGGTGTGACTTGCAAATCAGCATAGAAAAGATGTACGCTAGAATAAAACTCAATTATCTCAATAGATGGCCAGAAAGAAGATAAGGTAAAGCAAAGAAAATCGAGGTTTGTTAAAACACACACAAATAAATAACAAAGGGATTCAAAATGTATCCACAAACATTATAAGATTAAATGAATTAAGCACACTAGCACAAAAAAGAAAGTTGTTCACCCAAAACCTAAAATTATAATAATTATATACTAACTAAAGTTATAATTAATTATAACTAAATTATATAATTTTAGTAATCAATATCATCCCAATAAATTTAATTTTAAAATTTTAACAAGAAAGTTTTGGAATCCAGTGGGTAATATGATATCCTTCATATAAAACTTTCAAATGCAATAAAAATGTTTTTGTTTGACACACACGTTTACAGTACATTTACAAGAACACAACTGGGAAAGATATACACTAAATTCAAAACAGCAATAACTTATAAGAAGGGAGTAAAGATAAATTATTTATAGTGGACTACTTTAATTTACTAATAGGTTAACTTTTGTTAATTCTGGGTGGTACATTCATGGATGTTTATTATATTTTCTCTATTTTTTGTTTGACAGTTTTTGTAATCAAAAGGGCTGACTGTGTAAGTTAGACTATAGGCTAACCTCACCCAGCTCTAATAGATACCCTACTGTGTCCCTACATAGTCTAAGGGTCCCCCCACCCCCTTAATGTGTGGTATTTGTCTGCCTCTTCAAAGATGGCATACAACCAGCAGGAAGAAGAGAAGAAATAATTAGAGAGTGAGAAGCTGTCTTTCAAAGACCCGACGCTTCATTTCACACGCCATTTCTGTTTGTAAGCCGGCAGCCAATACTTAGCCATATGATCATACCTGTACACAAGAGAAGTGGCTGTCCCGAACGTGTGTCCTGGTCAACACTTTGGGGTTCTGATATAAGAAGAAATAGAGAAGCTTGAAGATTGCCAGACCATAAACTCTTCCACTGAACGTTAATAATAAGTGTTTCTAAATATGCGGGCAACAGATCACTGGTCGTTGGGGATCTTCTCTCTTTTCTTGGGAGAGTGTAATTTTGTGCTGCCACATCAGTAGTCAGTAGCAAATAGCAGTTTGACAGGAGCACTTTAAAGCTTACCTAAAGTTTATCCCTTACAACACACACATGCATGCATATACAGTTTCAGGTTTTTTTAATTTTATTTATTTATTTGAGAGATAGAAAGAGTGAGACCTCGATTTGTTGTTCCACTTAGTTGTGCATTCATTGATTGCATATATGCACTCTGACCAGGGATAGAACCTGCAACCTTGGCGTATTGGGAGGATAATCTAACCAGATGAGCTACCAGACCAGAATTTTAGTTTTAGTTTTAAAGAGAAAAAATAAACAGCTTTTGAAGGGCTTGAGGGGCATGATTACTTCTATGAAAACTTTTTATCAATTAAAACAGCAGAATCCTATTATTCCTGAGCACTAAATCGCCTGAGGAAGAGTGGGACCAGGGGCAAGTGGATAAAATTCTTTTATGCAAGTGTTAGTTTAAATAAAATCAGCGCTCCTGGGCATAAACAGGCATGGGGAAGAACTGAAATAGAAAGGCCTACTAAAAGCATTGGGAAGAATGATTTTGAAAGTGTCAAGATCAGATTACCTCAGTTCCTCGTTAAAACCAAAAACCCACCCTGCAAAAGCATCTCAGCTGGACAGAGTGATAGCTTGTTACGCTGCTGCCACCATTTAACAACCTATCCCTGGATCGATCGGGAGTGTGGTGGTGATAACAGTTACTCTGATTTCAAGCATCTAACCATGAAGGGAAAAAATAATTGGCTTCTCTAATACCCATTACTTACAAAGAATAAGAAACAATTTTAAGTCTTCGGCAGCCCTTGTATCTATAACTTAGTGGTAATCTTACCACTAATGAATATCTTCTGAAAGCTATGAATACCATACAAAAATTCGTTAATATGCTTTTAAAATTTAATTATTCAGAGCCATGTTCTGTCTTCAAGAAAAATGTCAAAAGCAGAAAATCCACAAGAGACACTGGAGAGCACCGAAGTCTTTTCAAAGCAGCCAAGTTCTGCAATTTCTTGTTAAAGTTTTGTGAGGTGAGGTTGGCCTAGCACAAATATTTTCCAGAGATGGCGAGTTGGCGGATATGATACATACTGGCATGTATGTTACTAATGAAAAAATAAACTAGTTCAAGTGGTTGGAAAATACACAATGTGTTTGCGTATTATTATCTGTTAATCATCCAAGTGGTATAACTGGAAGCTATGAATGACTTTCACAGCTTCAGGAGTAAATGGGTTTCTTAATTTGCATGTGTTATATCGAGCTAGCTGCTGGCTGAGTGTAGAGAGCTTTCTCCTACTTTAGAATATGAGCATTAGATTCAGTTGTTGATAGTTGTGAATTTGTTGCCTTTTTAATGTTCATAGTTTTGATCTTCTTCTAAGCAAACAACCAGAACAAGAACAGAATCATAGGTATGGAGATCATTTGGAGGGTTATCAGTGGGGAGGGGCAGGGGGAGAATAGGGGAAAAGGCACAGGGATTAAGAATCATACCTGGTAGGTACAAAATAGACAGGGGGATATTAAGAATAGTATAGGAAATGGAGAAGCCAAAGCATGATCCATGGACATGAACTAAGGGGAGGGGGTTGGTGGAGCAAAGAGGGGTACCAGGTGGAGGGGGACAAAGGGGGAAAGACTGGGACAACTGTAATAACATAATCAATAAAATATTAAAAATAAAATAAAGTACAAGCATTATAAGAATATAGACTTTAAATAATAAAGTAAAAAAGTCAATGGATGTTAAAGACTATAAACAGTAAACTTTACATTATTATGGCACAATATTTCTTTCCAAGTTTCCTATGAAAGGAAACAAAAAGGAAAACATTTGTAATGCTTTTATTCAATGTGTTTCTTTACCTAGAAATGAAAGCTTCTATGCAGTTATTCAACATTGTGGAATCCCTTATTATAGTCTTTTGAATACAATTATGCAAAAATTGTTATAACAACTTTGGAAGAAAAGTATGTGAGGATACAGAATAAAACAACATTTCCTTCCAAAGACATATTGCATGTTAGAAAACCAAGGATAACTTCAGAAGCATTTTCTAATGCCCTGAAAATGCTAAGACGTTTCTATTTGCCAACAACCACAGAATGCACAGAACAGGTGGTCTTTAATTTCAGATAATTTTAAAGCCATGTATGTGAAATATTTACCATGTATGATGCCATTTTTAGTATATATATATAAAATACAAATTGATATTTTGATTTCCCTTCATTCTCAGAATTAGCTATGCCTGAATATGTAACATTATTTTGTTTTTGGAAAGCATCAATGATAAAGTCCTCCCTCTTTTCCAGTGGATGATATTGGCTCCATGAAGCATACTAACTGTCCTTAAAGAGCATGCTCATGAGTTTAAATAACTTACAGGACAATAGGTCTTAGTTAACCATGATTTTCCTTTCTACAAAACACAAATCTTCGTGGACAGTGAATGGCTTAACATTATGCTACAGCTACCTTCCAGTTTTAGGAGGAAAAAGATATGTACGCACTCCTTACGTGTGCATCTCCTTCTGGGCTTTGAGGGCAACAAGGGAGAGAATATGATTGCGGACTTAACTGGCCAGCCCACAAATCCACAGGATTGAAAATGTCCAGTAATCAAGAACATTACAAAGCCAGAATGCTTAGAAAATCCAGTAGGTTTGATGACTCTTTGAGTATTTCCAGAGAGCGTAACACCTAAGCTCATGATACTGTACTGATATGTAACATTGAAGGAAACTGTTGGCCCTTCTTTCTGGAGCTCAGTCAAAAGTCTGCAAGAAAATGACCTAGAAGTTACTGAAATTGGAAAGTTTTAAGTTTCTTGGTCTTCAGCTTAAACAGCTAGGAGGATTAACTAGCCTTATTTCCATTTCGGAATTAATATTCTCAGAATGCAAGGGTTCTAGATATATCTATTTATTTCTATGAAAAGAAATGTAGAGAAAGATAAAACATGTAGGAAAGTTACAAACTCTGGTGGTAGGCCATAAAAAAATTAAGGAGCTTATTTTAAGGAGAAAATTAAGGCTCCCAGGGAAAAAGTTTACTATTGTGATATGAACACATAAGAATGTTCTAATACAATTTTATTATTTACCACGTTTCTGTCCTTCACTTCTACTCAGTACTTAGTGCATTAAGTGTAGGTGAGAAGGAAGAAACCAAAAATATAGACCGGCCATGGTTCGCACTGGCATAGTTACTATTTCCATGAGTTGTGCTTTTTCAAATATGTAAATTCAAACCTAGTTTTCAAACTAATTTAATAGTGATGTCCTGCTTGTGTTTCTGTAGCAGCTCAGTAAGGATATTATATTTCTTATGTTTAAGTCTCACTTAAAAATGAAACCCAAACTCTTGATTTTTCGAACTTATTTTTAGTAGTAAGTACACACAAAAACCTTGATGAAGCCAAAAATAATGTGGCGATTTTATTTCTGAGAAGCTACAGAAATATTAGTTTTGATGACAGGATTTAAGCTCTAATTTACCAAGTGGTTTTAGTGCCCATGCAAAGATACGCATATCTAAAATTTGCATTTGAGATTTGAAGATTAATTTTTCCCTTAAAATGCAGGGCTATCAGGGGTACTATAATATTAGTGCAGTAAGAAAGGGAAAAAGGGCAGTAAGTGCAGAAACAACCAGACCAGCTCAGTTTGCATGGAAGAAAGTGCTCCTTGCCTTTGGCTTCATCATGATAAACATTTTATTCAAGATTGAATTTTCAAAGGTATAATTGGGAAAATAAAAGAAAAAATTGATTTTACTGACTTCATGGAGAACATAAATATAAAACATTAAAAAGATAGCACTAGATTCAGGTAATTCACATTCAATTACTTTATTATTATTATTATTATTATTATTATTAATTCATGAACAAATACTTATGTATGTTTTAGAATATTTTATCCTTTTAAAATTTATCTCTAAGGTAAGATATTGATAATAGAAAATTTCCTGTATATTTGTGTGTATTTTTGGTGTCAGGGCAATTATGCAAGACACAGTTCTAAAAAGATTGGCTGAGAAATCGAATTTTCCAGAGAATATTTTATTGGAAAAGAAATGACAAACATAATAAACACAATCATAACAGCAATTTTCAGAGGTAAGGCGCCCCGTTCAGCCAGGAAATGTGGTTTATCTAAAAGTTGGTGGTACCTTGCTCTGCTCAGCACATCCTAGAATGTAACACTCAGCTTCAATCCTGTGAATGACTCCCTTTTTCTTATTTACAATATGTATTATCTTGTTTTATCTTCTCTGGGATTTCTTTCTTTGTCTTCTTTATGGATGACTCTCCCTCTAAGTGGCGTTTGGATATCGGACTTTTTTATTCCTTTTCTGGGCCTAGTTTCACATTGCATGTCTCCTACGTGGTGTTCAGATGCAGCTCGTCAGCTCCCTGGGATACAACTTTACTTTCTGAGAATAGAAAAACAAATAATTCAAAATTATAAAAAATTAACAGATTATAAAGAAACATAATGATGGGGCATGAAACTTGTAAGACAGGGTGATAAGGAAATGCCTCTTTGAGAGGGGCCACTTAACCTCAGGGTCAAAACTGAGATTACTTTACTCATAGGAAGATTATAAACAGAGATAAGAGTGAGCAAAATCTCTATGGTAAGGGAATGAGTGGCACATCTGAGCCATCAAAGAATAAAGAAATCACCCTGGCTGGTATAGCTCAGTGGATTGAGCATGGGCTGTGAACCAAAAGTTTGCTAGTTAGATTCCCAGTCAGGGCATATGCCTGGGTTGCAGGCCAGGTCCCCAGTGGGGGCCATGTGATAGGCAACCACACAATGATGTTTCTCTCCCTCTCTTTCTCCCCCCCTTCCCCTCTAAAAATTTTAAAAAAATCCTTTAAAAAAAAGAATAAGGACATTTTTTAAGTGAAAAGTTAGAGTAGAAATTTAAAGGCTGCCTTTCTTCTGAGGGTTCTGCACAGGAAAGGAAGAGCATTCTGCATCAGTATGAACACCGTGGGATAAAACCAGGCCCCATGACAAAAATTGCATACTGATTTTATTTGGTAATAGCAAAATATTGGGGAAAATAAAGTAATATAAGGATCTGGATGGATCCACTGCTAACCACCTTATATTAAGCATATAAATTTTGTACTTCTAGTGTACGGCCCTAAAATTCATACAGAAAGTGTCATACTTTCAGCAATCTGATCCTCTTTAAACCTAGATCAGTTAATGGCTGAGCCAGAGGGATCATCAGATAATTACTGTTTCAAGTCCTCCTATAAGAATCCAGGGATGACCTATCACTTTACAGAAATGCCCACTCCAAAGATCCCATTATTATGGAATTCCCGTACTCCCCAGGAAATGACTGGTTCTAATAAATTTCATGCTAACTATCCAATATGTTTCCACATATAAAATGTCTACCCATTGCTTGGAGGGAAGAGGAACTGTAACTTTCTGTGATTTGCCTCCCCGATGCATGGAGGAGAACAAAACCACTACGAAAAAAATTCCCTCAGCCAACTAGTTTCCCTTCGGGTTATGGAAATGAGGTTAAACATTATTTTCGGTTTTATAAATGCTGCCCCTATTGGATCCCTTTAGTGGTCCAGCTATACTCTACAAAAACAAATAAACAGGATAAAACAAATGAAAACAAAAGTGCTATTGGAGGAGCCAGCATAACTGAAGAAATGTTATTTTTAACCGTTTTAGGGGAAGTTGTATTCACTATAATACTCCTAAACAGGAAGGAGTTGGAGTTGGTCACACTTCAGAAATAACACTCACATATCTAAAACGTAGCCAAGTGTCTGGAAATTTGGGCGCGACAGATACCACGTGAACAGGCTTTTATTGTTGGATATGGATGACTACTGTCTTTTACACAAAAAGCTAAATCTTGACTATTTTATAGCAAGCGCCCTGCCCACCAGCCATCAGGGCAGTCTGTATGCGCCCAGCCGTGAAGCGCGCTGCAGCCCTGGCGTTGTTCCGATTTCCACGTTGCTGTCCACGGACCCGCTCTCCGCCAGAGGACGAGCCTGCGCACACTGGGTGCAGTGCGGTGTTTGGGTCCGCGCTGGTTGAAAGGTTCCAGTATGCTTCCACCATTCAAGAAAACTTTGAGTTCTTCATGGCACATATGAGAAAAGGAGAAAGTTAACTCTCTTGGAAAAATAAACACTCCCGATATAAATAAACGCAGACATTTCCAGCAGTATAAATTGTTTATGGAAATGGTTTTACTTGAGAAGAAACAAGGAAAGGATTAACTTATTGTCAGATTAAATAGTTGCTACTATATATATCTCCTTTTTCTTTTCATCTATGTGAATAAATCAGGCTCAAATATTTGGCAATTTAAGTATCTTTTAATATTTAGAGGTTTTTCTTTTTGGTCACATCTGTTAAGGCACAGATTTTTCAGGGAGGACATAGAAAAGCGCAAACCATAAAAGAAAACAAAAAAAAAAACAAAAAAAATACATTAGACTTAATCAAAACTAAGGATTTCTATAATATGTTGTTGCAAAATGGGAAAACAAGCCACAGAGGAAATATTTTCTATATTTGCCAAATACGTCGAACACAACAGTTGACCTGTAATTTATAAAGAGTCTTCAAAATTCAATGATTAGAAAGCAAACCCAGTTTTTAAAAATTAGACAAAAGATTTTAAAAGACATTTCACCAAAGATACTATACAAAGACCACTAAGCACATAAAATGATGTTCAACACCATTACTCATCTGAGAAATGCAAATCAAAACCTAAATAACAATAAAAAACCTACTAGGATGGCTAAAATGTAAAAGATTGACTATACCAAGTGTGAGCAAGGATGTGAAACAGCTGGATTTTACTTACTTTGTTGATAAGAATGTAAAATAGTATAAACACATAGGAAAAGCAGTTTGGCAGTTTCTTATAAAATTAACTATACAGCCCTGGCTGGTGTTGCTCAGTGGTTTGAGTACCAGACGTTGAAACAAAGGGTCACTGGTTTGATTCCCAGTAAGGGCACATGCCTGGGTTGTGGGCCAGGTCCCCAGGAGGGGACTCATGAGAGGCAACCACACACTGATGTTTCTCTCCCTCTCTTTCTCTCTCCCTTCCCCTCTCTCTAAAAATAAACAAATAAAATCTTAAAAAAATAAAAAATAAATAAAGTTAACTATACAGGTACACAAGACATTTAACCCAATCTGAGCTAATTTTAACTTCTTGGAGCTATACATAAATATTAGTTGTGAGAAGCTCAGCGGAAAGGTGAGATTGTCCTGCAATAAGGAACTAACAATAAAATAAAAATAATGAAATAAATTAAGAATATTGTTTAGCAAATGGGATCTTATCAAAATAAAAAGCTTCTGCACAGCTAAAGAAAACAGTATTAGAATAAAAAGAGAACCAACTGTATGGGAAAACATATTTGCCAATGATACCTCAGACAAGGGTTTAATCTCTAAAATATATAAAGAACTTACACGACTCCACTTTAAGAAGACAAGCAACCCAATTAAAAAATGGGCAAAGGACTTGAACAGACTCTTCTCCAAGGAGGACATACAGAGGATCCAGAGACACATGAAAAGATGTTCAATATCACTAGCTATCAGAGAGATGCAAATTAAAACCACAATGAGATACCACTTCACACCAGTCAGAATGGCCATCATAAACAAAGCAACAAACCACAAGTGTTGGAGAGGTTGTGGTGAAAAGGGGACCCTAGTGCACTGTTGGTGGGATTGCAGACTGGTGCAACCACTATGGAAAACAGTATGGAACTTCCTCAGAAAACTAAAAATGGATCTGAATTTTGACCCAGCAATTCCACTGCTGGGACTATATCCTAAGAAACCTGAAACACAAATCCAAAAGAACCTATGCACCCCAATGTTCATAGCAGCACAATTTACAATAGCCAAGTGTTGGAAGCAACCTAGATGCCCATCAGTAAATGAATGAATCAAAAAACTATGGTACATTTACACAATGGAATTCTATGCAGCAGAAAGAAAGAAGGAGCTCCTACCCTTTGCCACAGCATGGATGGAGCTGGAAAGCATTATGCTAAGTGAAATAAACCAGGCGGTGAAAGGCAAATACCACATGATGTCACCTTTAACAGGAACCTAAACAACAAAACAAAAAAACAAGCAAAATATAACCAAAGACACTGAAATAGAGAACAGACTGACAGTGTTCAGAGGGAAGAGGAGAGGGAATTCCAGGGGAAAAGGAGAAGGGTTCACAGGAACAAGTATAAAGGACACATGGATAAAAACTAGGGATGGGTGGAAATGGGAGGGAGGAGGGGAGGGCTGGGTGGCTGGGTTGGGATGGGATGGGAATAAAAGATAGAAAATTATACTGCAACAACAATTAAAAGAAAAAAAATAATTCTTATAAAAAAGAATATTGTTTAGCATGGTGATAAAAATGACAAAACTGCCATTTGTTTAGAAAATTACTTTATGTATTTTTATATATTTCTCTGGGTATATTTCTGCTAAAGACTAACAAAAGTACTTCTATTCCCAAACTATAACTAACTTGTTTATAATCTTTTCTAGGTTGTTAACTCTTGGTCATAAGTTTGCTATTGTGGAAAATAGAAATTTTATCATCTTTCTTATCTTTCTCTTAAAGAGAGTTATAAAGATAACATAATATATAACTACTTTGAAAAATAGTGAAACTAATTGCATGTAAACTATTATGCTCAAATAACTAACAATTTTATCAATTTCACTGATATCATTATTATGAATATTAAAATGTCTAAAATGACTGAACTTGATGTGTGTTATTTATCCTCATCAATCATCACATAATAATACTATAGTGGCTAAATAGTTCAATCTATAGAAATCAAATAATAGATATTATTCATATGATTATGAAAATGTTTGCTTTGACTTTATTTCAGTCATCTTAAAAATATTTCTGGGTAAGGTAAAGTTGCAAAGATTGAAAATTTGCCTTATTTAAATTCTTCCGAACATTTTTCTTTAAACCTTGACATTTTTATTATATAAATACCCCTTTGTTTGCAAGAGGTAATTATCATTATAATACTGGTCTCAAGTTCTGTGGTATGCACCGCATGAAAAAATCAAGATGTGTCAAAAACAAAATTCTTCTCAGGAAGTGATTGTTAATGACACATTTTAGAAAATATGTTCCAATGTTTATCCATATGATTCAGAGGAAAAAAATGGCACATTCATTAACATCAGTGGGAGAGAATCACCTAATTTTAGATATGCTGAGCTCGACATTTTAAAGCTTGCCAGTTGTATTAAATCATAACTACTGAAAGTACCAAGAGATCTGTTTTCATGATTTAAGAAATCCAAAGACCCACAATGTTGAAATAACAAAACCGGAGATTGAACACAGTTCTTACAGTCTAACAATGAATTTTAAGTTACGTGTTCTGTTTATACTCAAATGGAAGGTCTTCCGTTGCTGTTGGAGACTGATTCCTGTAAAGGTACCAGCTGACGAGCTTTGAAAAACCCAGAGTACATTTACCATGTTCCAATACATGGAACACTAATGTATTAATTTTGAGGTAATAGATACATGTAGAATAAAAAATATTCTCTGACTCCTATTACCTATTATCTCCTGTAAGTATTTCTTTAAATGGCTATTTCTTCTCATCCAACTATGAAATCCAAAGACAGGAATAGTAAACACTATTCATGTTTCTACTGTTATCCCCAGAAAAAGTTAATGATTGCCATATTCCCAAGTTTAAAATATTTGAGTCAACAGCCATTCTGAGCTTAAAGCTTCATCTCTGAATACTTTACCTACATCATCTAATGTCATCCATGTATAAACACTACAAATGTTTATTAATTCTGCTAGTTCATTTATGATGTCAGGTAAACATCACTATTACATATGTACTATGTTTACTTACTTAAATTTTAATAGTAATAGTTTATTTTTAATCCTCACATGAGACCATGCTTATTGATTTTAGAGAGAGGGGAAGGGACAGAGAAAAAGAGAGTAAGACAGAGAGAGAGTGAGAGAGAGAGAAACATTAATCGGTCACTTCTCACACATGCCCAGTCCGGGGACCAAACCCTCAACCTAGGCATGTGCCCTGCCTGGGAATTGAACATGTGACCTTTGGTTTATGGGATGATGCTCCAACCAACTGAGCCACACTGGCTAAGGCAATAGGTTTAACATCTATATTTTTAAAAATTAGTACAAGAGACACTGTGAAAATATTTTTTAATGATTCTGAAGATCAATATAAGAAACTATTGCAGAAAGTAGAGGAAAAAACATAGCAAAAATCAAATGATAAAAGATTATACAAAATGTGACAGACTGGAAATTGATTTTAAGAAATGTAAGTGAGCCTGATTTAGAAACCAAAAAGAGGAAAAATAAATTATAATCTAACATAAGAAAATTTGCCTCTGTTGATTAAAAACTACAAATGGCTATAAATATGCATACAATATCAATAGCAATATAATTCAATTTAAAGGATTTACTGTATTCTATACAAGTATCTATAAAATACAAGGTGGAGCAAAAGTAATTTTACAGTTGCAAATTGCAAAACAGGGATAATAAAGCTATTGTAATAATCATAACCTGTATATCTTTTTCCATATGAAGAACTGCAAACCTACTTTTCCCACAATTTGTATATTCTTTCTGAAATAATTCTTTGATAAAAATAAAACATAAAGAAAATGTATAAAGCACCCTATGAAAAATCGAAAGAAGAAATATCAGTGTTTTAAAAAAAAACAATATTATTGGCATCAGCTATCTCCTTTCCAACATTAAATTTAAGAAAATGTGTATCATTAAAGGATTTTGAGAAGAGTTTTATACACAATTCTGCTGGAAATGTCTACTTATTCATTGAATAGTTCCCCCTTTCTTTACACTAGCTATGTTTCCTAGACTCTCGTACAGTTAGACTGGGGCCATACAACTGAATTCTCACCGGTGGGAGGTAAAGAGACAATTCTGGCTGATACACAAATACTGCCTGCAGCAGCAAA
Source organism: Phyllostomus discolor (assembly GCF_004126475.2). NCBI lineage: Eukaryota > Metazoa > Chordata > Mammalia > Chiroptera > Phyllostomidae > Phyllostomus > Phyllostomus discolor. The sequence goes on along the minus strand of NC_040904.2, from coordinate 12,049,056 downwards.
GTAGGAATCTGTCCATAGGACTTTGCTCGTCATTGAAAGTGACTCAGAATCCCTGAACCACCACTAGGAGAAAAACGACCAGGCTTGGATGTGTGTTATGATGTAAATAAGAATAGAGTTGCTATTTTAGTTTCCCACTGCTGCTGAAACATATTACCATATATTTAATGGCTTTAAAAAAACACCCCACAAATTTGTAACCTAACAGTTCTGTAAGTCCACTGTTTGAATGGTCCTTGCAGAATCACAATCGAAATGTTGGTCCATCTGTATTCCTTCTGAAGACTTGAAGAGACTAACTGTTCCTTGCTCTTTCCACCTTCTAGAGACTTCCCACTTTCCTTAGCTCACGGCCACATGATTTCAACCTGGGCTTCTGTCATCGCATCTCCCTGCAACTCCGACCTTCCTGCCTCCCTCTTACAAGAACTGTCATGGTTATATTGGGCCTACTCAGCTAGTCCAGGAAAATCTCCCCATCTCAACAGTCTCAATTTAATCACATATGCAAATTCCCTTTTGCTATGGTAACATTTTCAGCAGGTTTTGGGGATTGGGATATGAACATATTGGAGTGTGGGGGGCGGGTCATTATCCTACCTACTAAACTTGGATTTCCACAAACTGAGATCTAGGGGTATATTTGTTACTGCAGCATAGCCCGGCCTATTGAGACTAATAATGTTTTTCTCTAGTAAAAAGTTAACACAAACACTTACACAGATATAAGGAACATGATATGAAGGACATAGTCCCTCTTTAAAACAAGCTATTGAAGACAGACTGTTTCATTTGAGAAATGAAGCAAGATTTTCGACTCAAGACTGCAGCTGTGGTTTAAATGGACTTCCCTTATCAGGCATATACCCTTCTGTTAATAGTTGACTCTGAATTTCTTCTTTTGGCAGCTATTAAAAACACAAAAGCTGGCACTTTTCTATACCCACAATTGCTAAATCTGGTTCAACTTCTCACATGATTGGCAGATAAAGAATTCTCACATGAAGAATTTCTGAATTCATTTTTTTCTAAAAGGGTTGTGTGAAGTAACATAATGACTATCTCCTTTCTCATAGATGCTGAATGACAATACTGAATGTTTAAGTCCTGTGGTACATCTGTTGTGTTTTAGGGTTCTTGGAGCTACCGTGTGCCCTTTTATTATTATTATATTTCATACATATAATTACACATCTGTAATTTAATATATGTAAAAATCCCAGCATTAATCAGAGATCATTGGGCCTCCTACAATTCCTACAAAATCAGCAATAAAATCTTTCTCTAATCACATGGGTTGGAAAGTTACCTCTAGGATATGTTTAATTTACCTTTGCATTAGAAATTGTTGCTTCAGCTCGTTTGTCAACAGAGCAAGAACTTTTATGCTTTGTGCATATACATAGTAAAAATTTGTACTTATTTTGGGCCTTCTCATATAAATGAAGAATTCCTACTCACCATCTTATTTACTTCTCTTAATGGTCCTGTGAGGCAGCAATATCAGGGAATACTTTTATTTTCTACGTAAGAAAACTGTTTCACAGTAGTTCAGTGATTTAGCCAAACTATCCAGTTCAATTTTGGTGGATTAAAGAGTTTTGCTGCATTTTATAGGAAACGCCGCTTCTTTAGGAGCTTCTAACTTCCAGGTGGGACCTGCAAGGGAAGGCTGGAACCAATAATCCTGATTGGAATGCTAAAAGAGGAAGAAACCATGAGGTCGCTCCTTCTTTCTGTCCTACTCGTGGTGGTTCGGGCTGAAGCCGGTGCCTCTGCGGCTCCGACTCCTGACCACAGCCCATCCATCAGGATTTCAGCAGCTGTGAGTCAGCCCTGGTTTCTTGACTCTTGTGACACCACCTGCTCTCGTGGCCCTTCCAGTCCGAGAGTAATAACAGCTCCCTGCTGTTGCTAATTTCTGGGTGGCCTCGCTCTCAGCTCCATCTAACCATTTCCTTACACCAGTTAACCTAAAGCAGTTTGATTTTTTTACTAGATCCTAATTGCTGTGTAAGAGACACCAACAATGATTCCATCTGTAAAATCAGGAATCCCAATCCAATGTTTTTGTTTCATAAAATAATATTTGTCTGTCATTTGCTTAAAATGAGAAATAGATATACTTTATTATCCACTACATATCACTGATGTAAACTACATGAGCTTATTGTTCCTGTATTTAAGTTCCTAAAAGTGTTTTCCATTGTATCCCACTGATTAACTTCAGAGAGTTAATGTAATTTTTTAAAAAATCAGTGTAGTGATTATGATCAAGGAGGTAATGTAATCTTGCTCTGTCTTTCAAAAGCTGTATGACCTTGAGCTACTTTGCCGCTGAGCCTGGGTTTAATAGGGATAATAATTCACAGGACTTAGGATTCTGGTAAAGAATGCGTAAATGTGTGGGAAGGACACAGGACACAGTGTATTGCCTGATTCATAAACACTAATAAAAAGTACCCATTAAGCAAAGCAAATACGATTGTGATTGACACAATTATAGATTTCAAACTATTTATTTTGAATTGTGACAATATCTAAAGCATTTATACATGTGTATATAAAATGTGTATATATAGCCATATATAATATATACACATGTATATACCAATGCAATTTAAGTGCTATTTTATAAGTTCTTTAGATTTTAAACTTTAAAAACAAGAAAGATATTAATCTAGAATAATCCTAGAAATGATAAAAAATGATTCTTTAATTCTAGATAAGTAAAACAATGATAATTCTGTATTATAACAAAATTGATTTCAAAATGTTTTCAAAGAAACATTTTACAAATCCAAAATGTATTCCTGGAGAATATATTTTTTAATTCCAGTAAAAGGTTTCATTACCGTGAATCTATGTAAGAGAAGGTGAGGGCCTTCACACATGCAGAAATGTAAATGTAAAATAAATTAGGTAATTTTCTTTTTATGTAACTAATTTTGGCGGTCAGCTAACTTACTATAAAATGATCCTGATTTGGTTATCTCTAAAGTTTTAATTTATTTATCTGTTCCAGTATTGGCTCCTTAAGGATGCTTTTATGATCACCTGCAGAAGTCTCTTAACAACAATAAATAACAACAAATGAACAGCCAAAAATGCTGGAGATAGCCCCTGAGGAAGGACACCTTTTGTCTAAGGCAGGAAAGCTGGAAAGAAAATTCCCAAAGCAAAAAAACAGAGACTTGGGGATAGGGAGAAAGCAAGTCTAAAGATAGTATTGAAGAGAAAAAAATTCTATTCTTTCTGCATCAAAACACAAAGTATAAGTGATGAATGTATGGATCTCCATAAGTATAAAAATTTATACTAATTTTGGGAACTCTTACAAAAAGCAAATTTCAAGCTCTGAATGACAAAATACTAGCAGTCAGCTGGGATGCTAAATTAATGAAAGATTCATTTATTCCAACTACAGCTGACTTCCATATTATAGATGCATGCTCTTCTGATTTATTCCAAGTATACATTATTTTATTTTTTCCAAGTATAAATTATTTTAAAATCAGATTTGAAAGTTTAGCCAAAATGGAACTTGAAGGCACATTATATAAATATCACTTCTTATTCCAGTTCCCCCCAAATCCCTAGGCTCCATATTCATAAAGGCTACATGTGTGGACTAAGGTTTTGAATATCCATAAAACACAAGCATTCACTGTAACAATAGCCATCCTTGATTTGCTTTTTTATAATGTACCCACTACGTTTATGCAGAGCTGTAATGGGGCCCTGTAAATCATCCAAGGGTAGGAGTCTTTGTGTGGAATTCAAGATGTTAATATTTCCTTTCGAACCAAATTAACTCCACATGTTTTCTGCTGCAACTAATCTCTTTCCTGCGAATTAGGCATGGTCTGACTCATTCTTTATTTTCTGAACATGACAATTTACTCCAGAGTAGCCCTCACTTCACATAGCCTCAAGCTCCTTGGCCATTTGCTGCGTACCCAGCGTCCTTGCTGATCGCTGTCGCGAAGGTGTGGGATTATGGGAGAAAATCCTAACGCCGCTGGTGTACAGGCTAAGGGGGTTTGGCCAGTCATCTCATAAATGGTAAGATTTAGACATCCACTCTTTTCTTAGGCTTCTACAGAATTTTAAGAAGGATAAAGTAACCCCAAACTTATCGAAAAAATAACAATAAAATTTATATTAATTAATAATGTCCTAAATGTCTGGCCTATATACCTATTTAACATTAGTGCTAACCCTAACAAAAACTAGATGGGTACTATAACCCCATTTTGAACATGAGAGGACATAGTCATACAGCTAATAGTAAATAGAGCAAGCGATTCAAATTTTACTCTCCTGGCTCTAAAGCCAGTGACTTGGAAATGCAGTATCTCCATCATTTGCTTCTCAAAGGGGCTTGAGCACACACAGAGTAGAGATCACTGTGACTATTTGGATCTGTATGCCAAAGCTCAGAAAAGTGAAGTAACTGTCAAGACCTCAGAATTGAGAGGTGGGGTCGGAACCACAACATGGCTCAAATGACAGGTCTTATGTTCTTTTTGTCCCCCTCTGTCACTCAGTTTACTTAGAGGTTTCAGCAGAAGGCCCATCTACCAGTGCCCCCTCAGGCAGAGAGGAAGGATAAAGGAAAGGAAGAGAGAGAGGAGACATGTAAGAACTGAAGCATGAATACCTGAAGGGGAGATTCCACATGTTATTTGCTTTTGTATCCGTAACACCTAGTTACCATGGTGTCTTGAATACAGTAATAGTAGGAATCTAATAGTATTTGTAAGTAAATAAATAAATGATGTGAACAAAAGTGGTAAAAACCATTTGTGAGTTTTTGGGGGGGTGGGAGTGTTTGATTGCATATTAAATATCTCATAGACAACCTTAAGAAAACTTTCCATTGTGTGACAGTGATCTGGTCCCATAATTTCTGGCCATATAAAGATAACAATTTTATGTATGCTCTCAGAAGTTTTCAGTAGCCTGACGGAGGACAGCAATGAAACATGCCATGTTCCTAATGTTTGATAAGAGGCAGTTTGTTTTTTATTCACTCTTTCTTTCAGCAAGCAATTATTAAAGGACCTCCATGTGCAAGTCTTGGATTAGCAAAGAGTTCAATTTGAGCTCTAGTTTGAAACTACAGCTCAAATGGCTCTGGTATAAGGTTCCAAGGAAGAAAAAAAGGAGTGTTTAGTGGCATTGCTCAGTAAATTGGTGCAGTTAAGATTTGACCTTAAAGGGAGAATGAGGATGCACAGAACAGCTGAGAGAAAGAGCTGCCCCAGCCGAGGAAGCAACATGACATGATGTCCTTAGGGGTTGCCAACCCTCTCAGCACAGTTGATGCAGAGAAGTTCAAGGCTGGAGGCAGAAGACACTGGGCCAGTAGTCAGAGGCTTAGTCTAAGGGGCCCTGTATGCCAGTCTAAGTTTTCTCTGTTTTCTTGTGGGTTGTAAGCAATCACTTAAAATTTTTTGAAAGAGAGTGGCATGATTATATTTACAGTTTGAAAAATCAATATGGCAGCAGTGGAGGCTGGCTGGGGAATGACTGGATGGGAAATCACTCAGTTATGGCAATAAACAAGGCTGTAAACAGAGAGCCTGAAGACCAGACTGGAAGTGTTGCTTTAGGGAGGAAGTGCTACACGAGACCGTGTCACATTCCACACGATTCAAGTTTCTTGTTAGTTGCCATTAAGAAAAATAATTCAGTATGTTTTATATTAAAATAAATTTTCTGAAACAAAATTGTGTGAGGAAAGCCCAAACTGTGAGTAAACAGCAGCTAATACAATGACACCAGTACTTCGAGAAAATATTGCTATACCATCCTCTTAATGACATGGAACGTGTGGTTACAAGCGTCTCACACTAGAATGAAACGGAATAGACCCTATGATGGCAAGGTACAAACTCAGTGGAAAAATACTCCTCTAAAAATAGATTTTATATAATTCCTCATTTGTTGGCCCTTTAAGGCAGTACTTCATTTGCTTGACTTGGAAGAAAATAAATAGATATTCAGCACCTCATTAGAGAATTTTTTAATGTAAATATTTTTAATCAAAAATAGCAAAGTATTAGATATTTTTTGCTCAAAACTAGATGAATACATTTTTACTCCAAATTCAAAATTTGTTTTCTAATTTGTGCTTTAACCATTATTTATGGGTTCTCTCTCTCTACCTATCTTTCTACCCCTTTCTCTCTCTTTCTCTGTATTTCTATCAGCACCAAGGTTTGTATTTCACTGACTTTCTGCCCATAAATTAGAATCTCTAAAACATGCACATAAACCATAAATCTAAAGCCTGCCTTACCCCTGATTTCCCTCACCTTCACTAATACTCTTTGTGATTATTTCAGAAAATACTATTAGCATCCCCCCAAATCTACTGTAATTTCCTTTTTTCCATAGCTCTGCTCTGGATTAGAATAGCCATGTATGAAAAATAATCCAATGATTTTAAAAAAAGAATATAATTTCATCAAAACTACAAGAAAGAATAATGTAAAGTAAGAGAAAAGGCAGGAGAATATGACACAAGACATGACTTCACTTACCATGAAGTAGTCATCTGTGTCAGAAAATATATTTACACACCATTCCATTTTTCTGTTTTCCCATAATGTAAATATTTTGTAAATATATTTTTGAAATATATAATTCAACTATACATAATTAATTAGAAGAAATACTAGGTCAACCAAAAGGTTTGTTCAGTTTTCAAGTGAAACTAAAAGACATTTTTCATTTTCACCATAACTTTATTGAACAACATATCCACCATTTTGTTCCACTACCTTCTGCCATCTTTCAGGCAACTTCATAATTCCATCTTCCCAAAACTTTTTATATTTTTGAGCAAAGAACAGTTGTATTTTGCAGTCCTCAAGGGAATCAAAATTTTTCCATTGAAAGAATTTTGTAAACACTGAAGTAAATGGAAATCTGAAGGTGCCATGTCTGGTGAATATGGTGAAGGAATCAGAACTTCCCAGACAAACTATAACAGTTTTTGCCTGGTCATCAAAGAAGCATGGGGTCTTGCATTATCCTGATGGAAGATTATGAATTTTCTGCTAATTCCAAACACTTTTCTTTGAGTGCTGCTTTCAGTTGGTCTAATTGGGAGCAGTACTTATTGGAATTCATTGTTTGGTTGTCTAGAAGGAGCTCATAATAGAACTCCATTCCAATTCCAACATATATACAATATTACCTTCTTTGGATGAAGACCAGCCTTTGCTGTGGTTTCTGGGTATTCATTTTGCTTACTCCACAATCTCTTCCATGACACATTATTGTAAATTATCCACTTTTCATTGCCCATCACAATTTGTTTTAAAAACGGAACGTTTTCGTTACGTTGAATCATAGAATCACTTATGGAAATACTGTCAAGAAGATATTATTTCACCTAACTTATGTGGAACCCAAACATCAAAGTGATTAATATAACCAAGCTGGTGCAAATTATTATCAATGCTTGACTTGGATATTTTAAGTATGCCAGCTATCTCCTGCAGTGTAACGTTGATTGTCCTCAATTAACGTCTCAGTGTGATCGCCATCAACTTCAACTGGTCTACCCAAACATGGAGCATCACCCAGTGAGAAATCTCCAGCACAAAACTTCACAAACCACTCCTGACACATTTGTTCAGTCACATGACCTTCTCTGTATACTGCACAAATCTTTTTTAGCATTTCAGTTGCAATTTTTACCTTTCTTGAAATAATAAAGCATAATATGCCAAAAATGTTGCTTATTTTCTTCTATCTTCAATACTAAAAATGGCTACACAAAAATTCACCAATTTTGATGTTTTTCCAAAATGTACCTTGATATGACAGCTGTCATAACACAATCTAACGAAATTGTTTCAAATAAAGTTACAAATAACTAAGTGCTGCTACTACAACCATTGTACAGGAAAAAGGTGAATGAACTTTATGGCCAACCCAATAATTAGTAGTTTTCTAAGTATAAAGTGGCAACCATCATTTTCTTAAATAGAGAGTAAATTTTTTAAAAAAGCTCTAATACCAAAAAGAGTGCTGCTGTATATAATTAATACTTATAAAATTATTTAGAATATTTTTATATTCTAAAATATTTCCAGTTTTAAGAAGTTCAGACAGAGCATGATTTGAAATATGTATATTATACCTTTCAAGAATATTTTATCAATATTCTCCTATCTGGTTCATTTTTTCCCACTTTCCTTGCAACTAAATTTCTTAACTAATTTTATTCATTTCCCTTTGATGGGAGTTAACATTTCAGATGCCTTTGATCAACATTTTCCCTACGATATTTTTATGCACCTAGGAGTGTTCTAGCTCAGTAGCAACTGTTTAAATCTTCCACAAATGCCCTTCAGTCTGCTTTGATCCTTTGCTCTGTGAGATTCATAGACTTTGAAGAGACAAGCCTGGCTGGTATTAAAACAAATCTAAATGAAGAGATATCCCTTCCATTATTTCATCATATGATGACTCTAAAATTATATATTTCTCTTTTACCACCATTTTGCTTGGCAATGCCTTGAGGATTTGATTTTCATTTCTTGTCACAGGTAGACCCCCGATGGTGAAACCATAATTTAGGTCCTCCTCTCATCTGAAGTTGGTTATTTTCATCAGGTAGTAGCAATTTAAAAGTTCTGAAGTCAACGTAATAGGTGAATATACTGAAAACACAACCCTTTCTTTCATTCTGCTAGCTGAAATATAGTTCATGATCATAAACATGAAACTCAGCCCGCTTCTGACAAGGGAAGATTGGTGTGCCTGTGGGAACAGGGCACAAAGAGATGCGGTAAATCCCCTTGGCCGGGAACTGGCCCAGTGGTACTGTGGGGAAGCCCCAGGAGCACGTGAGTTATGAGAGCTAATTAGTCCCCCGTGGGTTCATCTCTCAATGGCTTGGCTGTGGGTCTACTGAAGGGAAAAAGAAATTGTGTTTCTTACCTTCTCTGAAAATAGCACACCATTTGCATTTTTGAAGTCTTGCTTTATTTTCTCTCAGTGGTTATCAAAATTATTAACAAAAGCCAGATGACTATATTATTTATTTTTAAAGACGGTGTTTAATATATGTATTTTAATGCACATGTAATGTTATAATTGTGAAGGCATTACACAGGCAACCTACAACTAATTAAATCTTTCAGTAAAATATTTCTTTGTGAGCTGTCAATAATCAGCCATATTATATACAAAGTATAATTTTCATATACTATAACTTCTTATTAAAGAAGACAGAGTTATGGAGGCATATAATTATTTGGAATCCATTGAAAAAGAAACTACTATGTGTAACCCACAATATTTGAAAGACATTCCTGACCAGACAGCTAGAATAAATCAGTTTTAGATCAAGTAAATTTAATGGCACATAACATTTTTTAAAGTTTTTGTTGTTTTTGTTTTTATTTTTTTTGAAGAAATGATTTGTATTGTACTTTTTCAGTAAAGTCACTTTTGACTTAAGGTCAATAATACAGTAATTTAAGGTTATACCTTCTATTATTGATTTCTTCTACTGACTTCTACATCTAGGTAAAAAAATAATTTAATAGTTTCTGTAAGGACATCTAGAAGTGGTTAGGGATGGTCCAAAACTTTCAAATCTGTTTATAAGTCTGGCATGACAAGAGATATGAAATTATTACAGCCGTTTTCTTTATTTGTATATCTGATACTGATCGCAGCCCTGGCTGAGCTGTCCTGTAATTATGGGTTGAACAGTTATGCAATAAAGCAGACTCTAAGCCCTCTTTTTCTAACTTTTTCCCATCCAAAATGTGTTTGATGTGTCATTTGACCCTCATTATACCTAAGATATTTTCGAGAATATTCTCAGGCTGGAGAGAACATGTTCACACTAAGGTGTTAGTGATCAGAAGACCCATGAGATATCAATTCTATAAAAAGAATTGAACCCTTGACTTAATGAGAAGTTTTTTAAAACTGAGAAGATTTAAGGGCACTTCCTGGTGCTTTGGAATTTCTATAATCTACCTACTTACTTATAAAGAGAAATGTATTTCTCTGGTATGTGACAAGGAAAATAGAGTTTTGCTTTGGAATATATTTCCCTCTCTCTTCTCCTCCTGCTCCCCTGGGGAAATGTGGTATATTCCAGGGCCAGATTGTTTCTTTTCACTGTTTCCTAACAGCTCTAAAGAGACTGCAAATATAGAATGTTTCCTCAAAGGAACACAAGTACTAATGATTTACAGATTATTTATTTGAAGAAGGGAATCAGAACATATAACTCCAGCAGGACAGGACAGGTATTCCATGGTGTCCAGAGGTATTGTTATCAGTGGAAAGTGAGCTCTGCCAACGTCTCAAAGAAAAGAATTTCCTGAGACCCACACATGAAGATGGGGCTCCATGATAAACTTATTGAAGCTCTAAAAGGGGATTCCCCTTCTGACTTCCAAATGTCCCATTTCTGTCCATCCTGCCATAGGAAAGTGCCATCTTATCTTCAGTAGGGCCAGGATAAAGGCCACTGCCCACCGTTTCTGCTCCATATTGAAGTCCAGTCCAGTCCAGCATCTGGCTAGCTCAGCGTGTTTCCAGCTGTAGTCCATTGCTGGGCTGTGGTATTCAAGCTCCTCCTGGGGCCTGCACGTGGAGTCTGCACAGCCATCGGTCACGTGGTTGCTAAGGCCACATGGCCGTGGAGAGAGAACATGCGAGTGTAGAGTGAGAGAGCAGGTAATGAGAGAGAGAGAGAAAGCGTGGGAGCATGTGTCTTTGTTCCACTGGGATTATATTAGTTTGGGATGGAGCAAGTGTTTTTCAAAAGAACCAATTAACTTCTCCAGCTTTCATGAGCTTTGGATAGGGTCCACACCCCCTAGTTCGACTGACAGGCCTCTATGGTTTAGCACCTCCTCCTGTGCCCCCTAAAAATTTGGTACAGAGGAAAAAAGGAAGGAGTGTTAATTCCCTTAGCAGGGCAATGCTGTGTTTCCCTGGGGAGTAAAGTTGTAATTTCCCGGTGAAGCACACAGTCATATGCCCCAGTTCATTACATTAAATGTTTAAGTCCCTTTGCTTCCCTTTTCTTTATTAATATTTAGCTAAATGCCAATGTCAACAGTGTAAACATTGGGTCCAGGGGAATCTTCACAGAAGGGAATAAAACCCGGGGAAGCACATGAGTGTAACTGGCTGCAGATTACACATCAAAAGTGTTTACTCAGAGAAATGTAAGTACATGCACAAACAGTACGGCTCAAATATGTTTGTCACGCTAGCAACAACTAAATAAGTGTTCTTCTTGCATGATAGAAAATTAATAACTATTCTTTTATATCACTTTTTCTTTGGCTGTCAGGAAGCTTAGAGTTAAATCCACAGACCTAATTTCAATAACTGTCTAGGAAATTATGACATGTTTATTCTTACACAAATTTTTTCTGATAGGTTTTTTATTTTCTATTTTCCATACCTTTGACCACTCCCATGCAGAAATGATCAACCTAAGAATACAAAAATTGATTTTGTGTTATGTGTTATAATATAATATTTTATCATGTATTATTATATTTCCTATTATAAATGCTTAATATAATATATATTAATTAACAGGTTTAGTATATGCAATATAATACATCTTCTTAATAGAAAGTTGAAATTTAGATTCTTCCTCAAAAAATGTTTCTGTGTTGTCTACTTTAAACATTTGGTTTCCTGCCCCTCCTCTGCTTCTCTCATCTTACTCCAAATCTCTTGTCAATAAACAACATGATAAAAGGAGAGACTCACCATATTATTCATAAGGATATTGCTTAGTTAATTAGCCGTCATGTCAGTCAGCAGACCAAAATATCTCATCTCCAAGAATAACCAATTTGCTTCCTAGAGCCAGAAAAACCAACATGGGGTCATATAAGATAGTGTTGTCTAACCAAGAACAGGAGCTGGACCCCCCCTGTACCCCTGAGCTAGCTTAGTAGGCCTAGGCCAAACGCTGGCTTTGACCTTGTCAACTCTGCCACTTCCTAAGCATGGAAACATGGACCAACCCCTTAACCTCTTGGAACCTAAATGAGTATGATTTTATAGGAATTTAGTATATGCTTAATTAAATGCTTCCTCAGAAGCTCCAAATATCTGAAAAACATATTTTTGAAATGACACATTTAAAATTGTTATTCATTGAAATAACTTCTGTGTGCAAGCAGTATACCAACTGCCTGAGATACAGAAATAAAATGCTTATCTCTGCCTTCCTATAGCCAAAGCTAACATAGACTGGCCTATACATATCTGATTATAGTGCTTCTCATTAAATGTTATAAAGTATGTTAGAGGTCAGCATAGACTTCCAAGGTATTATAATCATTTTTGCAATCAGGAAATATGATGCTTCATTTTATGTATCAACTTGACTGGCCAGGAGCTATTCAGATTAAACATTGTTCACGGGTGTGTTTGCAAGGGTATTTCCAGAAGAGATTAGCATTTGAATGGGTAACTTCATAAAGTAGATTGCCCTCACCAGTGAGGGTGGGCTTCATCTAATCCTCTGGAGGCCTAAACAGAACAAAAATTGGAGGAAGGGGGAATTTGCTCCCTTTTTTTCCTTGCCTCACTAAGCTGGAATATCTCATCTCATTTTCTCTTGCCCTCTGACGGGGATTTACACCAGTCATCTCCTCTGGTTCTAAGGCCTTTGAATTCAGATTGAATTACACCACCAGCTTTCCTGGATCTTCGGCTCTCAGATGGAAGATCCTGGGGCATCTTAGCCTTGTGCTTGCATCAGCTAATACCTCATAATACATCTCCTGTTTTGGTTCCGTTTCTCAGGAGAACCCTGACCAACACAGCTAGGAAAGCTTAAATCCTACATCACTGCCAAAAATTTCTCCTACATGGTTATCAAATACAGCACCCAAGCACCAAACTAGAATAGAAATAAACAGTGACATTTTGTCGGTTGCTGTATTCTCCAATTAAAAGCCCTGAATGAAAGATAAATTGAAGTCTGTGGCTCAGCCTTTACGTCTGAAAGAAACCTCCTAAACAAACCTTCCTCACGCTAAAACATCCACGTTTTAAATATTGAGGTCAGCATGCTCTGGTGCACTTACCTGTATTAGAGAGAAGGATAGGGCTGGGGTCTATTTACCCACCCAGACACAACACTGTAACAGGCTCATGGGTCCCCTGAAAACAGGGGAACACCACCATCTCTCCCAAGTCCTGCAAAAAGACAAGGGGGTGGGGGAATGGATGCCCCCAAAGCGGAAAGTACAGAGTTTGAGGGACATTGCATAACAGAAGCAGATTAACAGCCCCATGCCCTCCTGAAGGGAGGAGCTGAGGAAGATGCCCAGGGCATACCATATACCTGACTGTGAGAAGGTGCTCCAGCACAGTGACTTGGCAGAGTGACTCCTGACACACTTGGGTGGAGGGGAGCAGATGCCCACCCTGGATCCCTGTGTGTGTCTGGGAACCCTTGCCCTGACTAAAGATGGCAGCTGAAAGAAGGTCAAAGACACTGGGGAGCTGAAAAATTGGTGGACACTAGCACACCATGGAATGATCCAAGGGTTCTGCTGTACAGGAAGTTCTGAGCTGAGCATTTAAAATTGGAGCAGGCTGAGTAACATGAGGTCTGCCGTGAGGTCTCAAGGTCTGCCTGGAGGTCTTCTTGGAGGTCTGAAGGTCTGGTGGCCTATTGGAAACTTCCTTAGCACCCCTCCAACATAGAAGACAGCAACAGAGCTGGTGGAGCTGCGGGGGCCCTGCCTGTCCAAACACACAGACACATGAGAGATGCTTGGAGCTGGCCTGTGACCGGGAATGCTGAGCAGCAGACTTCTATGTTTCTGAAGGACTATGTGTTGAGTGGCATATTCTGCAACTGGTCTGGCTTGGCTTGGCAGAAGGAAGCAGGACTACTTGTTTTAGGGTGATTTAAAGGAAGCAAGACTTAGCAGCAGAAATCTGCTATTATTCTGAATCTGTATTGCCTTTAAATAAACAACACCTTTCCTTTTTCACCAAACTCTTGCCTTGAGAGTCATGCTTCTTGGTGGAGGGCAATCAAACCCCATAGTTGTTCCAGAACACTGTTGGCTGGGCTCAGTAATAACATGAGAGTCAGAGAAAAACCACCAAACCTGAAGAGGAATTCCTGCAACTCTGCAGCAAGGAAATGACAATGAGAAGTTCTGGATCCTGGGCTCATCACTTTAAGGTTATACCAGTGATTGCATCCACGGTGGCAACACCCACTAATAACTGGGTGTAATCAGACTCGCTGGATTTAAATAATCAGATTAATCTCTTTTCTTGAGTGGAAAGCAGGGGGTGGGAAGAAAAGGTTGTTAATACATGTGTGATGTAGGTGGACCATGCCCAGGGAACAGTGGTTAAAAATGTTTCCTCCAATAGGATACAGTGCTGGAATAATTAGTTATCATCTTGCATTATTGCCTTTTAAAATGTTATAAGGAAGATATCTATAGAACTTGAGACACTATGAGTTCCATTACATGACAATACTTCATTCTTGAATGAATAACTACTAAAACTAGACTAAACATTTATTCCAATCCAGTGCCAACTTTAATCTAAGGACAAGTCATTGATAATATCAGGAGCAGTGAGGAAACTGATGGAACTCCTTACTATCACAAAGATTAATGACATTCCAATATAACTGGAAAACATGGTCACAAAAAATTATAAAAAAAGCAAGTTGTAATGTTGACAGTTGTGAAAAAAATATACGAGATTTCATCAAATGTTTTGTTGAAATGAAGACACTACATGTCTATGCCATTATGCTATCAAAACAGGAAATAGTATCGGCTCCATATATTTTGGAGGCCAAATGGTGAGAAGGAGCAGATAGATTCCAGCTCCAGAGCAACAGCAAGGAGACAGATAACTAAGGATCTGGGCCATGGGGTGGGAATGGTGAAGGAAGGAAGGATCAGAAACCTAAAAAGAGGCCTCAAAAACAAATTCTGACCAAGTGACTCACTCCTTCAATAGGCTAGGCCAACTTTTCCCATCTAGGAGACCTCACATCTACTTCAGAGCATCCGCGCAACCTACGCTGTAAGAACCCATTTGACATAATCCCCTTCTGTCACCAAATTCTCTTGTCCCTGACTGACCTCTGGGGCCTCCATGGCCTGTTCTGTTTTGCAGCTGCAGAGAACCCAGGAATGACAAGTGCTTCTCATGTCATTATAAATCCCTCATCCCTGACTCTACCAGCCCATCACTAACCCCACCAGCACTCCCCTTGCCCCTGGGGGTGAGGGCTGTGTTTAGGCCAGGCCTTGACTATGCCACCCTTGCGTGGCTTGGGACAAGAAGGTCCAGGACATGTTATGTGCACTGAACCAATGGTCAGTATATAATGCTGTGTCCCCAGGTACTAGACTACATGAGTCCAATATTCAAGGAGTGGACATAGGACTGATTCACTGGCCAGCTTTTCTAGCTGCTCCTTTTCAGATGTTGTACTTCTCTCCCCTCTGCAGTTTTAGGTCTGCTCTACTGTAGAGCTCCCAACCCCAGAGAGTTCCACCGAATTATCTGGGCACTCTCATGCCAGAACACCACCAAGCAAAAAATCGAAGAATAGGACTCCAAGACTGAAGTATTTTATTCTTATTACCACGAATATCTAGAGTTGTTACTATACAATGGGAATGTTATTCTAGGTATTTCACAATTTAACTAGACAGATAAATAGATAGCAATAAATAACATTATGACATTGGATTATATTATACAGATGATAGGTGATATATTAAAGTGGACTTCAGATATTTTTCATATCAGAGGCATTAATTTCTATGAAACTCTTTACGAAAAATAAGTCTATGAACAACATGAACATATGGAAGCCATCATTTTAGTGACATATTTCAATTTTGAGCAGAACCCATTTTTGCCAAGATGAGATAGATAAGCAGATTATAGCTGGTACATCATTCCCACTTTTTAACTCTGTGCTCCCCATTTTTGTTGATTATCCTAGTATATACACTATCATACCAACATTTAAATTTTGCCAAGGGCCATTCTATTCTGCGACCATAATTAATTCATCTTTCGCCGGTTGAATTTCACCACCTGCTGGATTTGTTAGTGTATTTCTTGACCTTTTCAGAAGACATCTTTGGCTCATTCCTCTCTAAATTATTTCAGGTTCTTGGCAGTGTGGTGCAGTAGCAAAGCACACAACTTTTTCAGCCAAGTTACCTGGGTTTAAACCCAAGCTCTGTCATCAGTGAGATGTGAACACTTGAAAAAATTACCTCCCTTCAATTTCTTTAACTATTAAGTAGCGATAGTAATTGTATCCTTTTC
The DNA here is from genome assembly GCF_004126475.2 of Phyllostomus discolor. Lineage (NCBI taxonomy): Eukaryota > Metazoa > Chordata > Mammalia > Chiroptera > Phyllostomidae > Phyllostomus > Phyllostomus discolor. The sequence goes on along the minus strand of NC_040904.2, from coordinate 12,032,694 downwards.
AGGAGATTAGCATGAGAATCTAAGGCGGTGATACCTGTGAAGCATTCAAGACAGGGCTTCGCCTGGAGCAGGCACTCAGGAAGCTCGAGTTGCTGTTCTCGTGCTCTGGACAACGTCTGCCCGTCAGTTCCATGGCTGAATGGCAAGTTGGCTCATGTGGCGTTCTCAGTCCATTCCTCCTTTTATTTCCCTCGGGTTATTTTAGACAATGGTCCACTCTCTTTGGGTTCTAAATATAGCTAGACAATATTTTTTCTTTGAAAATTCCTTGCATTTTTGCCTGGGTCATTGGAGATTTTTTTTCAACTCTGGAAGTTTGATAACTGGCCAGAATATGCCCAATAGCAGACACATTTTATTCATATTTTCTGCAGTATTTGTGTTACCAGTTATTCCTTAATGTAAGGAAAAGTTTCTTGTATTATGTTTCTCAGTGATTTTTCTTTTCCATTGGGTACTCTTGTCTCAGGGACAGCATTTACCCTTAATTGCTGGGTTCTTTTAGTTGGAAAAAGGTTCTTTTTTCCAACTAATGTGCCTACTACTTCCACTTACTTCAAACTCTATTTTTCTTTATTTTCATACACTAATTTTTTTCACATTTTCTCCTATTTCAGTAATTTCATATCTTTTGTGGACAAATAAAAAGTATATATATTTAAGGTATACAGCATGATGTTTTGATATGTGTATATATTGTAAAACAATTATCGTAATGAAGATAATTAAAATATCCATCACCTCACATAGTTAGCACATTTTTTGTGGTAACAAGACTCAAAATCTACACTCTCAGCAAATTTCATGTGTGCAATATATTAACTATAGTCACATTTTGCCTTAGATCTTCAGAACTTATTCATCTCATAACTGAAAGTATGTACCCTTTGATCAATATCTTGCCCTTTTCCTCACCCCCGTAGCCCCTGCTATTATATTCTCTGTTATTTTGAGACTTATTTATTTATTTTTTATTTCACATATAACTGATACATATATCATGTGTCTTCTGACAGACTTCTGAGAGAATTATAATTAACAATATATAACTATAATATATATAGTTATATTTGTCTTGCTGTGCCTAGATTAGTTCATTAGCCTTATGTCCTCCAGGTTTATCAAATGAGAGGATTTCCATATATACATAAATTTTATATATATATATATATATATATATACACACACACATATATACATATATACACACACACACACACACACATATACACACCATATTTCTTTATTCATTCATCTGTTGATGAACACATTGGTTGTTTCCATTTGATTTATTTTCTTTGGATATATAACTAGAAGTGGGATTGCTGAATTACATGGTAGTTCTATTTTTAATGTTTTGTTTTCTAAAAATACTGTTTTCCAAAATGACTTTACTAATTTATATTTCCATCAACACTGTACAAGCATTCCCTTTTCTCAATGTCCTCACTAAAGCTCATTATCACTTGAAATTTTGATAACAGCCATACTAAAGTGCAAGGTACTGTATCATTGTGGGGTTTTTATTAATATTTTTTATTTTAATTGTTGTTTCAGGACAATTTTCTATCTTTTACTCCCATCCCAACCCACCCACCCAGCCCTCCCCTCCTCCCTCCCACTTCCACCTGCCCCTAGTTTTTATCCATGTGCCCTTTATACTCGTTCCTGTAAACCCTTCCCCTTTTCCCCTGAAATTCCCTTTCCTCTCCCCTCTGAACACTGTCAGACTATTCTCTATTTCAGTGTCTTTGGTTATATTTTCCTTGTTTCTTTGATTTACATTCTCTGGTGCTTAGTGATGTCTAGCACATGTTTATGTACCTAGTGGGCACATATATGTATTCTTTTGAAAAAATGTTTTCTTAGGGTAGTTTTCCCATTATTTAAATGGCTTGTATGTTGTTTTGCTCTTGTGTTTTATTAGTTCTTCTTCTACTTTTAGATATTAACTCCTTATTAAATGTACTATTTGCAAACATTTTCTCCATCCCATAGAATATGTTTTTTGTTTTATTGATTGTTTCTTTTTCTGTGTAGAAACTTTGTAGTTTGATGTAGTTTCACTCACTTATTTCTGCTTTTGTTGCCAGTATTTTTGGTGTCAATGAAAAATATCTTAGCAAAGACAATATCAAGGAGTCTTCCCACTATATTTTCCTCAAAGAGCTTTATAGTTTCACTTTTCACATTTGTCTTTGATCTATATTGAGTTGATTTTTGTATATGGTTTAAGATAAGGGTCCAATGGCATTCTTTTACATATGGTTATCTAGTTTCCCCAGCAACATTTGTGGAAGAGACTAGTCTTTTCCCACTTTGTTTTCTTGGCACCCTTTTCAAAGATCAGTTAACCATGCTTGCGTGGGTCTATTTCTGAGCTCTCTATTCTGTTCCATTGGTCTGTCTGTCTGTCTGTCTGTACATCAGTGACATACTCTTTTATTACTGTAACTTTGTAATATAATTTGAAGTAAGGAAAGTTAATGGCTCCAGTTTTGTTCTTTTTTTCTCAAGAGAGATGGGATGAAACCCAAACAGGTCCACTGGACAGTGCCTGGAAAACAATGGAGAAGCTGTTGCTCACCCTGCTCTCTATTTTCCTCAAGGACAACTTTTGGGCCAGGGAGGTCACCCTTGGTACTGAACAGTGCTGGCCAGGGGGATAGGATCATGCAAGCAAAATAAAACTGTTCTTTCCACAGTTTTTATGCAGTTATTCTTAGGTCTTCTACTCTAGTTTCTGAACTCTCCCAGAGCTCTTTATTTCTGGTTAGCCATCAATTATTGTTTTTTTTTTTGGGGGGGGGGGAGGTGAGGCCAGTGTCTCCTATTCTATCATCTTGCTAATGTCACTCAGTAACTTTGTGACTTCATGCTTTCTTCCTCCAAATCATTTTCCTACATATTTGTGTATTTCTTTTGCCATTTTTTTCCTTTTGGTCACAGTGAAACTATGCAATATTGTCCACAGCTTCAAGTTATTCACACAATGCTTGAAGGGTGCACATTTTTTTTTAGTGGTTTTAAGGCAGTAGGACATAATGGAGAGAAAGCTTTATTAAGACTCTGTGCAGCGTGGCCTAGCCATGAAGCTTCCTTCTTTTCTGAGTCCCCATTTACCATATATATATATATATATATATATATATATATATATATATACATACATACATACATACCAGGGCTAGCTCCATCCTCTAAGGGCTATTTCCACTGCTACTCATTTTCATAGCATCCCATTCTCTAAACAATGGTCTGGAAATTGAAAATCATTTTTTAAGGATTTTATTTATTTATTTTTGAGAGAAGGTAAAGGAGGGAGAAAGGGAGGGAGAGGAATGTCAGTGTGAGAGAGAAACAATTGGCTGCCTCTCCCACGTGCGCCGACCTGGACTGAAGCTGCAGCCCAGGCCCAGTCTCTGACTGGGCATCAAACTGGCGATGTTTCTCTTTGCACAATGATGCCCAACCCACTGAGCCATACTGGTCAGTGCTGGAAATGGAAAAATCTTGATGGAATTCTATTTTTCAGTAATATTCTGCAGTGGGTAAAGAGGCTTATTTTCTTAAGGATTATTTCTTTTCTTTTACTAAACCTCCTACTTTCCATATTATTTACCCCAAAACACACACACACACATACACACACACACACACATTTACAATCTCTGAAAAATGAACCATATACCACTTATTAAGAATTAGATAAATGCCCCTGGCTGGCGTAGCTCAGTGGATTGAGCGTGGGCTGGGAACCAAAGTGTCCCAGGTTCGATTCCCAGCCAGGGTACATTCCTGGGTTGCAGGCCATAACCCCCAGCAACCGCACATTGATGTTTCTCTCTCTCTCTCTCTCTCTCTCTCTCTCTCTCTCTCTCTCCCTCCCTCCCTAAAAATAAATAAATAAATATTAAAAAAAAAAAAGAATTAGATAAATGCCATTCTAATATTTAAAAGAGATTTGTGCAAACAACAAAAACCAGTATTCATTAATTTTATAATTAATTTTAATAAAGAAATACTAATTTGATTACTTCAGACAAGAATAATTAACTGTAATTAAGCATTTACCTGGAGTAGCTCACATCAAGAGCTCAGATTTACCCGAAATGTGTTGTTCATTTTTCTTTATAAATTAAAATGGAAACTTACTAGCAAACAGAATTTATAATAACAATGATTAATGTGATACTCACAAAATAAACACTTTGCATATTTTCTGATGAATGACATTAATTTTAAAACTTATTTTAGTGTATATTTAATTTGTAATATTGGTACAATATAAAACAGCAAATAAAACTCAAATTATATTGTCCTTCTGAATCTAAGAAACTAATCCTATGTGTAAAATGTAAAAGTAATTATGAGTTACTTTAAGCTAATTTTTAATATATGCATTTCTCTTTTAATTCATTAATCCAAGAAGTACTGAATATGCCAATTATAGAAGAATAGGAAAGAAATGGCAGTGGTAATTTTAGATGTATCTATTTTTCATTTGGCAGAAAATAAATAATCATAAGCATTATAAATAGCTACTGAGATAACAAGTAAATATCAATATGTATTAAGTCACAGTTCATCTCATCTATGAAAAATTTCTCTTATAATTAATAGAAAGGGATATATGTTTCACTAATAAAAATTCAAAAATATTTGGAACCTGATGATTGTGATTTTTACGAGATTCTATTTCATTTATCTAGTATCCTGCCTGATACCCACTCCTCATTTCTCTTTCTACTCACAGAAGCCTACCTTTTTGTGTGATGGCAACATACCCAGTTTAAAATACTTGGCTCTGCAGAATTTGATACTACTGGCATAGGTAGGTGCCATGCTTCCTGCCAATGAGGTTTAAAGGAAGTCATGGGCTGTGATTTCCTATAAAGCTGGTGAAAAAGACAGAGTTAGTTGGCAGTCACCCTTCAGCCTTTGCCCTTTGCCTTTCACTCTTTCCAGGGACATCATCAAGACATGCCACAGTAGGGAAACTTGAGGTCACAGACCACATGCTAAGCAGGGCCGACCAGAATACTGGCAGGAGCAGAGGTACCTGATAGCATCCGGCCATTGCCGTGCCAGCCCTGGACATCCCCAACCCAGGTTTCTAGCTATGACAAATAAATTGCTTTCCAGTCCTCTATCTGATAATCAAGTTTTTATTACCACATGGCAGATGCAATCTTGACAGAATATTTTATATCAGTGTGTCTATAATAGTTTTCTCATTTATGATTTATGAGCAATATTTATATAAATTTGGAAACAAAGTCTTGGCATTACTTTCTCTAATTTAGTACTTCAATGTTTAAATTTCACAGATATTATATAGTATAATAATCCCAATGGAATTACTCCAAGCTCAAATTATCTTACTTTTTATTTTATTTTATTTTTTCATTACCATTTATCCCCCTTATAATTTGAAAATGCGCATGTGCTAGTCAATAAGTAATGATGACCATAAATTATACAAAGAACTTCTGTTTTTTAATTCAATTTATTAACACTGGCCCTAGGGTCTGAGGATGTTTCCTTTGGGGGACAGGATGAGATGGGAGGGCACGGCATAAAACTTAGTCACTCCTCCAGGGATCGCTAGTGATGAGTACAACCATGTGAAGCGGCTGAGTGATGAGCAAAAAATTCAGTGACGCACCATAGAAATGCGAAGAGTGTCAGTCTTAATCTGAAAACTCTCTTCATACTGATGGTCTTTGTGACTCAAATGCTCAAAAATATAACTTGTTCGGTGCCAAAAGACAGTGGGAGAAATGCTGGTTACTCAGCAATAATGACTGGGACATTCTTGCTGCCTTAAACACTATTTGGAGAGAAGTAGTGCCCTGCCCTCCTTATCCTTTCCCATAAAATCTCCATGATGTTATATGAAATTAATAATAACGAGTGATATATGTGAACCCGTGCCCTCATCGTATGGAGTATATAATAAATAACAATTTCCTCACTGTGGTAATATACTACATGTCTTAAAGGTATGCCAATGAGCATGACCTTCTTCTATTAGTGTGAAATGTATTTTTTAAAATATTTTTATTTAATTTATTAGGGTTACACTGGTTAATAAGATCATCTAGGTTTCAAGTGTACATTTCTATGATAATACTCTGCATATTGCATTGTGTGCTCATCACCCTAAGTCAAATCATCTTCCTTCACCATATATTTGACCCCTTTTACCCTTTACTACCCCCCATCCTTGTTCCCTCTGTGTTTGTTTTTCTTGTTTGTTCATTTGTTGCTTTCATTTTATATTCTACATATGAGTGATTATATGGTTCTTAACTTTTTCTGTCTGAATTATTTCACTTTGCATGAGAGTCTCAAGACATGTATTTTAACCTGGATTTTAAAGAGGAAAATACTCTTCCCATGACCAGGTTATAGCAGAGGGCCTGTACAAAACAGTACAGTATTTGTGAGCTCACTGATCCTTCAGATTAGCAAGAAACGTAGAGCATCCAGACACCTGGGCAAAAGTTGTTTAAAATCCAGTTGATCAACTGAAGGCAGAGAATGAGAAATGATTATGTCATTTTTAATATCTCTGATTGGAGGAAGCAACAGGTCGATGCAGACTGGTGTAACCCCTGAGAAATGCACAGCAGATGGGACAGCAGCAGTGTCATCCAGGCCGAACTGGAATAAAATTCATGCATTCTCTTACCTATTCCTTATGTAGAGATTTTACCCAAAAGGAGAAAAAAGAAATTAACTCAAAATTCCATTGCGTACTATATTTACATTATTCTATACAATAATAATTCCTTTATTATTTTGTGGTTTTTTTTGTTTTTTTTTTTTTCATTTTCACCATAACTTGATTGATTTGGATATTTTGAACATGTCAACTATCTCCCACATGGTACATCTCCCACATGAATTGTTCTCAATTAGTGTCTCAATTTGACCGCTATCAACTTCAACTGGTCTACCCAACCAACCATGGAGGATCATCCAGTGAGAAGTCTCCAGCACAAAACTTTGCAAACCACTTTTTTTAATTCATTAAAGTAAATGATGTTCTCATTTTGTGGAGAATTTTAAGTTAGATACAAAAAAGTCCTTCCATTGTTTCTTTATGGAAAGATACCTGTCAGATAATTGGACAAATGCTGATTAACTCTTAAAATAACAGTTTTGATGTCCTTCACGGGAAAAACTAAGTGAATGAAGTTACTTTCCTTGATTTCCATCAACTAATATCATACATCTAAGTGTGTCACTTCTTATAAAAGCTCTTTCCATCCACAGTCTCTAATCTCATGGCCTACTCCACCCTGTGGAGTAAGTACCACCGATATAACTTATTCTACAATGAGACCCCGGGGCACAGACACCAGCCTAAGGCCTGCAGAGCTTTCCACAGCAGGAACTGGAAAAGGCCATAACACTTGTATTGCCAGAAGCTTTCAGCAAATAGAGATGAGAAGAAACCTGGGACATCACTCTTGATAAGGAAACCGTATCTTCTGAATTCTCCAACTATAGCCATACTTTCCAATTGCTCTGGCCAGTGTTGAAGGTTCATCCCTGGAAGCAACTTTAGAAGACATCCTTTGACAAATCACAGGGTTGGCTCAGTCTGTTACACCCTGAATAGCTGCCCTTTAGAAAGGGCACTGATAAATGGCATGCTATGACGCAGATAGATTGTCAAGCACACGTACTGCGGGTGCATTTTACTCAGCTTCCCAAGGCACTGATGCAGAATGATATATCTGGAAGTATGCCAAACAGATTGAAAGAGAAGGGAATTTTCATTCTTCCCTTGGCTAACTAGGAAGTCCAGTTAATCAAAATCATGTCTCATGCATTCTGGTTAATACAGATTTACTGTACCAAGCACATTTTTATGATGATTTTGTTTTTAAGACCAGTTTAAGGTCCACAGCAAAATCAAGGGGGAGATACAGAGATTTCTCATACTCTCCTGGCCCCCACACAGGCATAGCCTTCCCACTATCGACATCCCCCACAATAGTGATACACTCATAGGTTCAGTTGATGAACCTACACTGACACATAATAACAACCCAAGTTCAGAGCTTGCATTGTGCTTCACTCTTGGTGTTATATGTTCTATGAGTTTGACAAATGTACAATGACAATGACATATAGTCATCATTATGGTGTCATACAGAGTATTTCACTGCCTAAAAAATTCTCTATGCTCCACCTACTAAAACACTTTTTAACAACAACCATAGAAATTAATACCAAATAACTTTAACTTATATTATACAAAACATGTATTTTTATTTTTGAAACAGTCACAAACCTACAGAAAACTTGCAAGTACAGTACAGATCACTTTTGTCTGAAACACTTGAAAGTAAGTTGGCAATCTGATGTCTCATTACCTTCAGATACTTACTTCATGTTTGTGTGCATTTTCTAAAAGAAAATGAAAGGAAAAAAGAAAAAAGATAAAAATGACAGAGAAGAAGGGAGGGAGGAAGGGAGGAAGGAAGGAAGATAGGAAGGAAGGAAGGTCATTTCTTACATTCTCATAAATATCACCACCAAAATAATAATACTAATGTTGTTACATTGCTACTATCTCATTCTTCTAAACCAGTCAAATCTTGCCAACTATTCCCATAACGTCCTGTATTAGCAAAAAGTCCAATTCAGAGCTACGCATTGGAACAGTCCCTCAGTCTTTCGTTGAGTTGCATGATCTGGAACTTCTGAGGATTACAAGCATGTGCTTTTGTAGAAGTCCTCTCAATGTGGATGTATCTGTTGTTTTCTTGTGATTAGATTCAGATTATGCATTTCTATCAGGCAAAACATCTAAGTGATAGTGTGTTATTCTCATTTTATTCTATAAGATTGTGCATAACTTTTAGATGTGTCCCATGACTAATGTTCTATTATTTTATCACTCGATTAAGGTGACCTCCACCAGGCCTTTCCACTACATTCTTCTCTCTTTGTAAATAGTAACTATTTTGTGAGAAGTAAATGTCCTGTTGCTCCATAAACTTTCCATTTATTTATACCTGTAGTGACTCATCATTTTCAATATTTATTCGATGGGTTGTAACTTCTTACTTCTATTTTTTAAATTTTAATCTTCCAAATGTCCCCTTTTAAGTCAGTGGTTTTCTTTTAACCAAGCTTTCAAACTGCTTTCTTTTTCTTTTGACTTGTTCGCAGCATTCCTGGCCCGAAGAGATATTCCAGGTTCATCTAGTGTTTTCTCTGCCCCAGGCCTGGATTCGGTCATTTCTCTGAAGATACCTGCTTCCATTCACAGAGGAAATAAAGACCCCAGTAGAAGGTGTGCTCTTTGCTGCTGGGGTGGTGTTGCTCCAGTTCTTCTGAGTGGACGGAGCTATGGAATAAATGTACACACACATTTCATCTATATTTATTTGCATTTCTAGCTATACACCCTGAAAACTATGATTCCGTACCAATAACTAATTTCTGTCCAACCTCACTTGGTTTAATTTAGTTTTATTTCCATAAATGCAATTTCCTTCTCCAATAATGAGAAAACTGGCTCTCATTATCATGTTTAAAGATTTACTTGATCAAATGCCTTACGTTCATCTCCTGCCTCTGCCGGGATCTCCGCTGCACCAGATTTGTTTCTCACCCCGCTCCGGAAGTCCAGCTGCCTGCCCCACGGGAGTCCTTCCCCTCCTTGTAAGTCATAAAATAAAATACAGGATGCTCAGTTACATTTAAATTTCAGAAAAACTATCAATTATTATTTAGAATAAGTATGCCCCCAAACATACACATGACACATGTGTATTTACATAGATATCTATTCTAAAAGATAATTCATCTTTATCTCTGTTTCAAACTTAACAGGACATCTTGTGTTCTGGCACATCAGGCCAGGCTCTTTTCACACTGGTCAGGCTTTGTGTGTGCACACTGGCCATTCCTGCTGCAGAGCCCTCCCCTTCTGGTTAGGGCTCTGACTCTCCCAGCCAAGCCTGACTCTCTGTAGAGCACTATATCTCACTCTACTGCAATACCCAGGCCTGAGCCGGGCTCTGACACCCACCTCAGGTCCATGGTGCATGGCAGCCCCCTCACAGCTGTTGTCCTCCCACAGCTCAGCCATGACATCCTGCTCTGGGCCACTCCCTCTCCCTCCAACTCCCATGAGGATGCCTACATGTTCTGTCCCACCCAATCTCTGTAGCACCAGCTCTTCAGAGAGAGAGAAAGAGAAGAAAAGGAGCCCCAAAACATTTTTCAGAGCAGACAGCCGATCCATGCCAAGTGTTCATTTTGTGGCAGCAAAAGATCACTAGGAATCATAAAATAAGAGAAAGTTCTGATGAGAGGAAGATTTATTCATATTTTTCCAGAGAATGAAAATTTGAGAAGAGTAAGTAAATCATTTTGGAATGTTTTCTCCAAGTCAGAAGTAATACATCAGCCTGCTTAAGTGAAGAGAACAAAGGCATAAAAAGAGGGAAAGGGAAGGGAAGAGAGAAAAGACAAATAAAAAAAAAAGGAAAGAAGGAAGACATAAAGAAAAGGAAAGAAGAAGGAGGGAGGGAGGAGGGAGGGGAGGGAAAAAAGAAGAATGAAAAAAAGAGACAAAAGAAGAAAGAGAAAGAAGGAATAACAAAGAAAAAAGAATAGGAAGATGGAAGGAAATAACAGGGAAAGAGATAAAGGGAGGACTCTACATTATGCTAAATAGCTAAACCCATATGAAATGCTTTAAAATGCTATAATTTCAGATTTTATAACTTGAATTAGAAATCTACAGCACCTTGTGAATATGTGGTAGATAGTTTCACCTTCCCAATGTATGCATTTTTTTCTTTTTATTTCTTTACAAATTCTCATTTGATTCAGGCCAGCAAAGTGCCTGGGACCTGAGTTTTAGGTGACAATTAATGTACTCTAGTGAATTTTAAATGAGGCAGTTCCACACTCTAAGAGAGTGGTTAGGATAGTGTGGAGGTATTTGTGGCTTTTTCAAAATGACTGGGAAGAGCTACCAACTTTTGGTGAGCAGGGCATGGAACAATCTACATGCTGAAGAGTTGTCCTTCCCAAAACAGAAGCATTTCCATTGAGAAATACTGGCGTGAGTCTAACATTGCAACCCATACCGATTTTCCCACGTTTTTGCTTACAGGTGGCTACAGTCCCCTGTTCTATCAATAAAACCTCCATAGAAATATGTGGAGAAGTTTTGGAAAAACTTTTTACTTCTACTGAAATGACAGTCATGGAAGTCACCATTACTTCCCCCTTGTTTGTTCCTTGAAAGCAGCCATCTGTGTCCAAGAGAACCATAAAGGCACTGACCATGGCATTGTCAAAGAGTTGAGTCAAAGCCACACCTCCCTCCCTCCAGTTACATGAGGAACATAAATCCCTACTTATTTAATCCATGGAAGTCAGTTTTTTCATTGTGGGAGGAGGGTCCCTAGTTTGGGGCATGATACACAGCAGACACTCATTGAAGACTTATGGAAGGTTGAAAGCTACCTCTTGGTTTCCGGTTGGTTATGGGCTACCATTCATAAGAAAATAACATACAGAGGGGTTGAGAACTTAGTCACTGACCTCAAAAAGACCTATGTGTTGACACACTACCTAATGCTTGGCCTTCATCATAAGGGTAGTACTTATGATAGTACTTAGATTTAGGCTCCTCATTTAAATAAAAATAATGTGTTAAGTTACTGGACTTATTTGTATTTAGAGTTGGAAAACAGCTTTCTCCTAGGAATATGGGAATACACTGATGAAATAACTATGAATCACACAGTGATTCAAGAATTTAGACAGTTATACAAGTTGTCATTTTCTCTCGTGCATCTGGATGTAAGTATGGATAATTGTTAAATATTTTACTCATTAAGCTTGTGATTCACATGTATTCTCAGCAAATCAATAATTTATTTGAGGAAAAATTGTGTAGAAAGAGATTTCATCTTTCTGGTAAAACAGTATTTTACCTTTGTCTTTTAATGTGCACCCTAACTCAAAGAATTGATTGTTTTTCAATCAGTTCTTATTGAATATTAATATTTTTTAATCAATCTGGAAGTTGTTTATAGTATATAAAGTGATATAAATTGTTTTTTTTCAAAATAGACTACTAGTTTCCCCAGTGATACTTAATGAAAAATCTTTCATTTATCCAGTGATTTCTAATACTGCTCTTCTTCTGAAGAAAATTCTCAGCCCTGGCTGGTGTAGCTCTGTGAATTGAGTGTTGGCCTGCAAACCAGTGTTGCTGATTTGATTCCCAATCAGGGCACATGCCTGGGTGGTGGGCCAAGTCCCCAGTGGGGGGCAGGCAAAAGGCAACCACACTTTGATGGTTCTCTCTTTCTCCCTCCCTTCCCCTCTGTCTATAAAATTAAATAAAATCTTTTTAAAAATTAAAAATATATATTTTTAAATAAATAAAATGCTGTCTTCTGTTTTTTCCAGATAATTTAGAAAGAACTTGCTAATATATTTTGGTTTGAAATATGTTTACTTAAAACAAATCCTCAATAAGTTTTACTAATAGCATATTAGTAAAGCTAGGAAATACTGTAACTATACCTAACATGTAAAAATTCACATAGTGTTCATCAATAAATTAGGGAAAAATAAGTTTTATTAATTTACAATAATTCTGCGATAATTTACAATAAGTTTTACTAATAATATATTAGAAAAACTAGGAAATGTAACAACTACATTTAACGTAAAAATTCACATGGTTTCCTTCATTAAATTAGGGGAACATATGATCAACCAGTTCACATAATTGACAATTATTAATAAGTATTTGAAAATACTTTCTTGCTAGCAATGAAAATGGAAATTAAAATGATAGCCCATTTTCATGGAGAACTAGAAAAAAGTTAATACACAATGTTTCCTTAAGAATGTGTTGAAATAGCTTTCTTATATAATGCTGGTGGAAGACAAGTTTGATATAATTCTTTAGAAAAGCGATTTGGAAATTCATCTCAGGGGCTTTAAAAGGAGTTGACAAGGAGTTATATGTTTGTTTTTCCAACTGGATTCTAAGATTTTTGAGTGCAGGCAGATACTGTGTCTTCTTTGTCCATTTAGCTCTAAACTCCAAGCCCAGTGCCTGAAATTTAATAGAGGATTGATAACAGCTTGTTGACTTGAATTCAGTTGATCTTAATTATGCTCTCTCAAGACAAACGAGGAAAATGAAATGAGCCTTCAAGTACGTAAGAACTTTCATGAATCCCTAAGAATCTTCTTTTCTTGGCAGGATATGGGCCCTGTGTTTGCAGACTCCCTTGCCTCTGGGAGCTCATCTCCAGATGCGGTGCTCCGTGCCAGGGTCATGCATGGAGCAACACCGGGCTGTAATTTTTCTTGCCTTCAGCATAATACTGCAAGTAATGGAAATCACATTAGCTTTGTGATATCATATGAGATAGAAAAGGCAACATTTGAATAATGATGTATATATTGATTTTAAACTCTTTGGATTATACATGAACACACTCAAGGCCCTCAAGAGAACATGCAACAATTAAAATTCTGTAATGCTGATGGCATTATTTTAATTTTGTACTTACTTTTGTTGTTGCTGAAACATTACAGTGTAAAAGCAATTTCTCCATTTTTGGCAACTCCTTCACATTATTGATTCATAGGCAGCTTGCATTCAACTAAAGCCATCTGCTTTTTGGAAATAAACTGTCCTGAGTCCAGCTTTTTCCAAATCCTGGAATTATATAATGGGTGTTTTTAACCTGGTATGGGATTTTACATTTGAAGTTTAATTGTGATACATTCAATCTGATTTGAGTCTGTGGATATCTTTTTGAATCTTGATTCTTAAAAATTAACTCTCCCAGCTTTGGGACATGTGAAAATATTATGGCATTCATTAAAAAAACCAAACACACAAAAAGTTGTTACATACCATCTGAGCATACATTTTAGATGATAATGTTTAAATGATCATCTCTCCGTCCATATAGAAGTTACTTAATCAGTGTCTATATTATCAGCTGTCTTAGTTTGTTTGCTATAGCAAACGACTATAGACCGAGCAGCTTATAAACAATAGAATTTTATGTCTCACAGCACTTGAGGCTAGAAGTCTGAGCTAGGGTGCCCAACTGGTTGTGTGGTAGGCCCTCTACAAGACAGATTTCTCCTGGTTTACTCACTTTTTTTAAAAGGTCACATACTTTATTTTATTTTTGAGTTTTTAAAATTTTAATTGTTGTTCAAGTACAGTTTTCTGACCTTTTCCCCCAGCCCTTCATACCTCCCTCCCATTTCCACTCCCCCCTTGTTATTGTCCATGTGTCCTTTATACTAGTTCTTTCGAACCCTTCCCCACTTCCCCTGAAATTCCCTCCCCTCTCTCCTCTTGTTTACTCACTTGACAGAAGGGCCAAGGGAGCTCTCCAGAGCCTCTTCTAAGAGCACTGATCCCACTCAAGAAGGTTGCACCCTTACAACTGATTCACTTCCCAACCTAATCCCATCACATGGGGCATTAGGATTTCTACACATGAATTACGGAGCAACACAACCACTCAGATTATAACACTTGCTTGTTCATCAATTATTCATGAAGTTAGTTTTCTGATTAATTTAGAAGAAATTAAGATACTCTGTCATGGATATTGTTTTACCAGTTGAGTAACACTTAGAGAAATGGCAACACTGAGACCAGTTCAGTTCTCTTTACTTCAACAGAAAAGAATTTCACACACACTCTGAAGAGGTTTTCTAACTTGAATTCACATAAGAATCTCCTAAACACTTTCTATTTTAATTCAGATGCCAAAGAACCCATACCCAGAACATTGTCATTCAGTCAGTCTGGGGTAGAGCTCAGGAATCTGCGACTCCACTCCTGTAAAGACTTTTCCCTGCCTGCCCTGGCTGGTGTGGTTCAGTGGATTGAGTGCTGGCCTATGAACTAAAGGGCCACTGGTTTGAATCCCAGTCAGAGCACATGATTGGGTTGCAGATCAGGCCCACAGTAGGCAACTGCACATTGATGTTTCTCTCCCTCTCTCCCTCCCTTCCACTTCCTCTAAAAATAAGTAAATAAAAGTCTTTAAAAATAAAAAGACTTTCCCCTCCCTAAATTGTTTTCCTACATAGTTGGGCCTTTAACCATACATTTAAAAATACTTGAAGTTATATGTTTTGAAGGGAGGGAAGGACAAAGGTACTAATTTCAACTCAGAAAACATGATGCAGGCATTTAAGTAATGCAATGTGAACAATATTATCATGTACATATCCTACACAATGAAATAGAAAAAGAACAAATAATCCAAAGGGAACATACAATTTTATATTACATGGTAAGACAACGCAAGAATATAATCAGTAAGAAGTGACAATAGTCCATTTTGAATTTATACTTGTGTGTGGTGTAAGAAGGTGGTCTAGTTTCATCTTTCTGCATGTATCTGTCCAATTTTCCCAACACCATTGATCGAATAAGCTATCTTTAGCCCATTGTACGTGCTTGCTTTCTCTTTCAAATATTAAATGACTATAAAGATGTGGGTTTATTTCTGGGCTCTCTATTCTGTCCCATTGGTCTGTGTATCTGTTTTGATGCCAGTACCATGCTGTGTTGGCCTTGCAGTGTAGTTTCCTATTAGGTAGCATGATTCCTCCAACTCTGTTCTTCTTTCTCAGGATCACTATTGCTATGTAGAGCCTTTTTAAATTCCATATAAATTTTTGAAATATTTGTTCTAGTTCTGTGAAATACAAGGTCTGTCTAGAAGTTATCCAGCCATGTACTATGAAAAACAGAGACATATAGTGAAGAAGATACAAGATACAAGAAACATTGTACGTAGGACAATGATGCCTCAGTCCCCTTCAAAGTAGGCACCTTGGGACCTCACTCTCAGGGTCTCATCCACTGTTCAAAACACTCTGCAAAATCCTTTGTTGGAATCACCATCAGCTGCCCCATCATATTTTCCTGATTCTCATCAAGGTCTTAAATCTATTCCTTTTCAAAGGTGATTTTAGTTTTGCAAAAAGTCAGATGTTACAAGGTGCCAAATCTGAACTATAGGGGGACTGAATCACCTGGGTCATTTGATGTTTTGCTAAAAAATTTTGCAGGAGATGCAATGCATGAGGGGGTGCATTGTAGTGATGAAGCTGCCAATCACCAGTTGCCCATAGCTGTAGCGGCTTTCTTTTTATTGCATCTCTCAATCAATGAAAACATTGAGGTAGTACTCTTTATTGTTTGGCCTGGAGGGGTGTACTCATAATGGACAACACCTTTACAATCAAAAACCTCAGTTGACATGGTCTTGATCTTGCTGCAACTTTGCCGTGCCTTCTTTGGGCACAGAGAACCAAGCCACTTCCTTTGGGAAGACTGGGCCTTCATTTCTGGATCACAGCCACAGACTCACAGTCCATCTCTGTTATGACCTTCTTGAGGAAATTTGGTTCATTGGTAGCAGTTTGAATCAAGTCACTAGCAACCACAGCATGCTGTTCCTTCTGCTCTGGTACCAGAAGCTGTAGAATGAATTTTGCCTTCACACGTTTCATGCCAACATCCTACATCAAAATCTCAGACACAGTAGTTTTTGGAATCCCCAGGTCAGCTTCTAGTTCCCACACCAATCTTTGTTGATTGCAGCCCATACATGTTCAACATTCTCAGGTGTTCTGCTTGTTGCAGACCTTCCACAACAGAGATCACTTTCAACAACTTCTTGACCATCTCTGGAGTGTTTGTGCCACATTTTATTTGTACTGCACTCATTGCATAATCCCCAAAAGCACTGTGAATTATCTAAATAGTTTTTTCAGAGGAATGTTCAAGTTTAACACAAAATTTGATGCAGATTCATTTCTCTACTCACTTAGTCATTTTGAAATGTGATGGCCACACAGTACACATACTCACTCAATGGCATCTACTGCCCCACTGACTACAACAGTGAAGTCATCATTGTTCACACATGTGCATTCTAGTCCATACTCCTTAGCTGCCAGGTTACAGCTAAGGAGTATGGACTAGATAGATGTGTGATAGATGTCACACAAATTGTACTCACTATACTGACAATTGATGGAGTTTTTCTGGAAAGGCCTCATATGTCATTGGAATGTTGATAGGCATTGTGTTGAATCTACAGACTGCTTTGGGTAGCATAGACATTTTTATAATATTAATTCTTACTATCCATGCATAAGGTGTGTGCTTCCACTTATTTGTATATTCTTCAGTTTCTTTCTTCAGTGTCTTATAATTTTCTGAGTACAAGTCTTTTATATCCTAGGCATTTATTCCTAGGTATTTTATTCTTTTTGAAGCAATCATGAGTGGCATTGTTTTCTTATTTTCCCTTTTTGGTAGTTCATTATTGGCATATAAAATGCAACTGATTTCTTGATATTAATTTTGTATCTTGACACTTTACTGGATTCACTTATCAGTTCTAGTATTTTCTTGGTGGAATCTTTAGGGTTCTCTATATACAGTATCATGTTATTGGCAAATAAAGGCAGTTTTACTTCTTCCTTTCCAATTGGGATGCCTTTTATTTCTGTTTTTTTTCTTTTCTGATTGCTATGGCTAGAACTTCTAGTCCTATGTTAAATAAGAGAGGTGAAAGTGGACATCTGTGTCTTTTTCCCAATCTTAAAGGGAATGCTTTTAGTTTTTGCCCATTGAGTATGATGTTGGCAATGGGTTTGTCATATGTGTTTATCATGTTTACGTTTGTTCCTTGTATTCCTACTTTGCTGATCAAATGCTACGTGGCCATAATAAAGAAAATTTACCCTTTGCAACAGCATGGATAAACCTGGAGAACATTATGCTAAGTGAAGTAAGCCAGTCAGGGAAAGACAAATAACATATGATTTCATTCATATGTGGAATCTAATGAACAAACAAACAATCAAAATAGAGACAGATTCATAGATAGAGAGCAGGATGACAAATACGTAGGGGTTAGGAGATGGTGGAATCTAGCCAAAAGGAAATCAGACTCATGGGCACGGTCAATAATGTGGTGGTTGTGAAGGGGAGGCAGGTATGAGGGGAATAAATGGTAACAGGGAAAAAAATATCATAAAAAATTGAAATAAATAAATAATGAAAAAGAAAAGTAACAAAAATCATAAAAAAGAAGTGACAGTAAGCATAAAACAAATGACTTGCACATAAACATTGATTCAGCAAACATTTATTAAATGCAATCACAGTATAATAAGCAACAGGCAACAACAATCTAAGCGCATAAAAATCACAAATGTTACAATACTGAATTTAAGTGTAATCAAATTTCTGACCAGCTGCTAGGCATGTGATTTTTACTTGTCTGCACATGTGGATATGTCAACAACTGAAATGTCCATACATTTTTCTAAGAATTATGAACAAGTTATGTAATTGCTTTGTGATCCAGAGACATTCTCTGCATGTAGGTGGGTCTCTAAGATCTTATTTGGCTGCCAGGACTTTTCTCCATATTAACACATAAAGTGTACATTTCTACAGAGCATGGGGTTTTGTTGCTGCCACTGCGCATGTTTGTTTCTATCCAGTCTTGTCTTCATAACACCTCACAAAATAAAATAGTTTTCATTTTTACTGTACTGCATGACTATATGCCAATATTAATTTTTCTTCAAAATGGAAATCTGATGGTGTGATTTCTTATTTTAAAGCTCTTCTAAGTCTTTTTATTACACCAAGGACAGATTTCGAACTCTGGATGTCCTACACTGCCACCTGAGGCTGAGTCTCGCAGCCACCCCTCTCAGCATTTTCCCACCAGCTCTCTACAGCCAAGCCACGGTGCACTGAAGAGCGCATTGTATACCAGATACTATCCTTAATGCTCTACATACCAAATCACCTTTACTTCTCTCGAAAGATTTTCAGGGTGGGATGGATTTCTTTTTATTTTCAAAAGCCTGGCACTTGAAAAATGAAGTAACCTTTCCCATGTCACTAAACGTCATATTATTTAGAAAATGGTAAAGTTCTGATTTGATCTCAGTAAAGTCTAAATCCAAAGCCCTACTATTCCACCATTGCTCTTCAATTTCTTGAGATTTTCAAAGCATCTTGGTTTTCTGTTTTTCAAGGCTTTACTGGTGCTGCCTGGCAAACCAGTGAGTCCTGCACCTGACTCGCTGTTACAGGGAGATCTTATTGGCCCTTCCTCTGAGTTGGTTTAGGCTCTGTGAGTACGTTCCATTTCAGCCAGCTCAGTGAACTGGGTTGTAGGCGTGGAGTGTGTTGTTCGTGTCCTTCAAGAGAACGTAAGTTTTATGAGAGCAGGGACCTCTGCAATCCTATTCACTAGCGGTTATTTCTTCTCTTATAAGAAACAAAATGTGAATCAAGTTTTGGTTGATAACTAGAGTAGAGTTTGAAAGAATGATCATCAGTACCCAAGGAAATTCTGAACACCTGAGGCTCTGTTTGGACAAGTTTTAAAGTTAAAAATGAATGCTCTCAACTAACTACACTGGTAGTTAGAATTAGAATTCAATTAGAATGCAATTAGAATTCAGGTCATTTTAGTCATTAATTAACCAATAAGTAAAAGACACACCATTTACTTCTACTTTTAAAATATTATCAGCCACCTTTTTCAAATATCACATGCTTCATATTTCAAAATGTATTTTGCTTTCTAAATTTATTTTCTTTCCTATGTATTTATTGATGCTGGACTAATGTCTGAATATTTAGAGTGCCACATTGAGAGCTGTGCATTTCTTTTGCATGCACGTAGACAAAACCAGTAGTAACGTGTTTTGTTTTGCTTTACAAAGCTCTTGCATTGAATTCACTGTTTTGTGTTAACCTACACTCTTTAGTGGGACGTGACAGCAGTCATTAGGGACATGAATACTGATGCCGGACAGCCTAGGTTGGAAGTGCAGCTCGCCAGCTCTTCAGTTGTGTGACCTGGGAAATTTACAGAATCTTTCTATGCCCCAACTACTTATGTATAAACTGTAGATAGATGAACAATTCTGCCTACCCCATAATTGTGCGAGGATCAAATAAAGTAGGTATGTATGTTAAATCATCTCACAAAAAAACCTAATACACAGTAAGTTCTCTATGTTGTTTGATCTTATTCTCACTCTTATTTGTACATTTAAAGTTATATTTAGATGTATAAAACATTAAAGTTACTGCCCTGGCTGGTGTGGCTCCAGTGGATTGAGTGCTAGCCTGCAAACCAAAGGGTCACATGTTCAGTTCCTACTCAGGGCACATGCCTGGGTTATGGCACATGCCAGGTCCCCAATGAGGGGCATGGAAGAGGCAACCACACATTGATGTTTCTCTCCCTCTCTTTCTCCTCCCCTCCCCCTCTCTCTAAAAATAAATAAATAAAAATCTTTTTAAAAAACATTAAAGTTGCTTATTTATTAAAAATTTAAAATATAAAAATATATAAAATATAGAATATATAACTAAAAATAAAAGAGAAAGTACAGAAGAAAGTAACTTTGACCAGTCCTTTCATTACATTACATATGTAAAACATGTAAAATGTGTGAAAACAACACACAGGATCATTAAATCACAGTTTGGTCACAATAGTGACTTTTTAAGGACCATGAACTCCACTCCATTTGATCTTTGTAGTTGCTTTAAAAGTTTGGCTCTTTAAAATAAGTGCTCAAATGATCTCTGAGGGATCTAAGCTCTGGTACACACCAGCATAAGTAAAGGTTCACGCTAGGTGCTATGGTGAGGTATGCGCATTCCTTGGGCCCACTGAGAGCCATAATTTCTTAGGCCCAGAGAGTGACCGTGAGTGGACACCATTCAGTGGGCTATGGCGGGGTGTCATGCAGCTCACAGAGCCAAATTAGCAGCCTCAAGTGTTGTGACCGCTAGCATTTGCACAAAAAATAACCAATGTAAATCTAATTAAAAACTTTTGCCTGAAAGAGAGAAAATATTTTATTACATAAGTTTCTCAAAGGACTGCCAGATACCATTGAAAGTCCTTGCTTCACTCTTGGAAGCTGAGGCTGAATGTTCCAGAAGTCGCTGGAGCACACCCAGAGCCGCCAGTCCTCCTGTTTCATAAGGCAGCAACCCGGAGTGGGAAGAGCAGTCCTCCTTTTACTGTCTTATCTTTCTGTAAAGTGGAGCATATGCAGAGATGGTACGATGCACACACAGTTACACACAGTCACACACACTCACTCACTCACGCATCCGGGCTGGTTTCTGTGTTCAAGTGTCTATGACACGGAGATTGAATATGCAAATCACACACCAGCAGCAAATAGACCTGGAAGTCACTAGGAACTTAAAGGGTCCCATGAGGATTTAGGGGGAAAGTCATTTCTTAGGTCTCTTTTTTCACCAATCATTGCCATTACTACTTTAAATTACCACTAATGACATTGAAATTACTTGTAATTTATCATCATATCATAGTATTACTAAAAATATTGAACATCTTCAAGTTTTAACTGGACATTGTTTATTGTCGTAGTATCCAGAATGTTAAAAAGATTTTAATGGAAATATCTTAATTTGATTTTAGCTCTAATCCTCTCACATGTGTTTCTGAATATTTCTCACCTAATGCAATGATTATTTAATTAATGTTGAATATTTGAGGTTTCATCAAACTACTATATCTCACAATAATTTCTAATTAGGAAAGAAGTAGATCAAAGGCTTGCAATTTTAACTAGAAAAGAGAACACAATTCATAAATTTAATTTAAAACTATTCATTAGTATAAATTTTAGGGGTACATTATTTGCATATTAATAGTACATACAAGTATCTGTAGACAAAACTTATCAATAAAGAATTAATATTCTGCTAACAATGCCATGTTGCTATATATTAGATGAGGATATTTAACATATTTACATAATATGTTTTCCCAAGGTAAAAATTATAATTAAGTATCTTCTGGAGAAACCTTCTTTCTACAGTTTTTCTTTTTAAAACAAATACCTCAAGTTGTTTCAACAAGGATTCTCGAGTGAGCAACACGCATGGCATAGAGTAGAAGGAATGGTTGCAAGAAGAGAACCTTCTTATAAAAGGGAGCTAACGTCACACTAGCTTCCTTGTTAATTTTATGGTCAAAAACAACCAGCAGATATGAGGGGAAAAGGAGAACAGGAATTGCTTGTGGAAATTATCTCTAAACTCTGAATGTGCTGAAGGGACAAATAGGAAGAATAACATCATTCTATTCTTGAGAACTATTCCTGATGCTCATACGTTCATAGTTATGCCTTTTGTCTCATTTGTTTCTGCTCAGCCATTAAAAGAAGCTAATTAACTTCTTGCATAATCAATTAACTTATATAGCTGTGTATGCAAATCTATGAATGTGTGTGTAAATATGCACACGAGTGTTGCATATTAACAAGCTGCTGAGCACTATCCATTCAAGCACTAGCTTGACAGGCAGCGAATGCACAGCTTAATCCGCAGCTCTCAGACCCGGGTCGTTTTTCCTTTCTCTTACAGATTAAGGCTTACCCTGTCTGCACAAAATATTTTACTCTCACACAAGAAATTTAAAAGGCAAAAACAAAAGTAACAGTTTTGCAAGCATATTTTGCCACCAGGGGTGCCAGAAAAAAATAAAAATTAAATAACATGTCAGTAGCTAAAAACTTCTCTGTGACATTGCCAAGAAAAGTCTAGGAATATGTCATGTATGTACTTGAACTGTTTGTTCTCGAGCTCGCTTGAAGAATGTAAGCACGGCCGAGTGTGCCAGCTTTGGGCCCTAGAGACACTGCTCACTCTCTTTTGTAATGAAAACAAAAACTGTGGACAGTATTCGCAAGTCCCTCCAAAAATGACACACTTTATTTTGCCTCCAGTGATCATGTGTTTCAGATACAAGATAGCTAAGAGTGGGTGGATGTCTTGAAATACTTTAGAGGCATACTTCAAAACTAAATAAAATGTCTCATGTAAATTGCCCGGTGTTCATATTTGCCATATAATATGATTTTATATAGAGAATCCAGAAAGAAGCACTAAATTTAATGGTGTATTAATTAAAACTAAAACTGATAACAGGTAATATGCACACATGCACACACATATGAAATGAATACCAATACTACAAATTTCAAATATCATTTAATTTTAACTACTTAGTTGCTTTCTCCATAGTCGATTAGTTTCTATTCACTAAACCACGTTTCTCTATCTCTTTAATAGTTAGACCAAAATATCTTTAATTATGCTAAGAAAATAATTAAAAATTTCTTATAACTCTAGTTGAAAGGTTAAAAACAAGTGTATTATACATAACTATAACCGTTGGCCGCAAAAACTGCACCAGAATGTTATCGGCAATTGGAACTCGGTTCGGCAACCTTGGTACTTGAGTTCTGGCTAAGAAAGAATTCAGATCCAAGACTTAAACTATAAGAGGAAGTTTATTTAGAAAGTCACAGGGATAGAAGAAGTAAGCTATAGAATAAGTGGACTCGGGAGCTAAAAGAAGGACCCTTGGAGCTTTAGAGAAAGAAAGAGGCAAGGAAAACTGCCCTGGGGGAAGAGGGTGGGAAAGGCACCCAGGTGCTCCGTAAAGAGAGCCCCACTAGGTCCCTGTCCTAAGGGCTTTTAAGGGTGGAGAGTTTAGGAGAGGTTCCGGGGGGATCCCAACAGAATATTCATCAGCGTTCCAGGTGTATCTTTTCAGGGTTGTGCTCTCCAACTATTGGTCGGAACCAGGACAGGGGTTCAGGAGTCAGTTCAGCTGGTCCTGATGTCAGTCGTGACACACTTGTCTGGTGTTGCTGCTCTTCTGGCCCTACAGCTGAAACCCCACTGAGACCCAAATGCCATCTCTAGGGCCTAATGCTTAAGGGAGAGGTCCTGCAGGGGCCTGCATGAGAGTTGCACGAGGCCACTCTTCAGCCCCTTGTTCCTCCTCCAAGGGGGGTGTACCACAGGACTAGCAACAGGCCAGGGGAGTAAAGGTCAGAGGAGGATCCTAAGCACATGACCAGTGATATAAAATGTCAAGGGGTCTAAACCAAAAGAAGTTGTCTTACTGGTAACCTATCTAGTTTAACCCTAGTAAAAATAACCTATCTAGTAAACCCTAGTTTAACCTTAGTAAATATTTCCTAAACATTCTTTAAATCAGTATCCTTCCCATTTTCCCATCCACATCCCCACCCCTCTCCTTTTCTTTTCTTCCTTTTCTCCCTTCTTTCTTCTTTCTTCTTCTCACCAAACAATAAATTTTACTTGTATGCTATATTTTCCTACAGATCCACTTTTTTTCTCTATTTTGCTCTGCTCCTAAAAGGGCCTTCATTATTAACATTGTCTATCACTGTGGAACCCCCAAAACAATATCATCTCCCCCAAAAAACTCATTTTGAAGCAAAGAATATGGGACCATGGGTTATTAACCACAAATTTTACTGGTCTTACCCTGTGCCCATAACCCAAGAGGTGCTGGCTTCATGTAACAAAGTCATTGCCAACTAAGGACTCAGTTAATTCACCAAATGGAAAACAACAATCTGTATGTTTGAGTTCTGTACACAAGTTATGTGACTTAAACTAGTGCTTTCTGTATGGGGGCCATCATTTCCAAAACCATAAAATACAGGAAAAGGAACTAAAATATCGAGATAAGGACACTTTTTTATTATTACCAAAATAAATAACTTGAAGAATATTACTTCCAGACCCACAACTGTAGGTTAAGTGGATTTGGAATTATACTTTGGGGGGGGGCAAAAATAAAACCCTGGAGTTATCTTCTGGAGGGCAGGCTCCTTATAGTACAGGCTTCCCCTGCTAGATGAGTGTTCTAGGAACCCATCTAGATCAGTGTACCAGCTGGCGTTATTGTGAGAGGCTGCATTCTACTTCAATATGTTTGCCCATTTCATGATGGGTGATTTACCAGCACATCTGCCCACACCATATTGAGTGCTCAGCAGTTTTTGAGCAAGAACATCATGCCCCCCATCACCCATTCTCCCCCCAAGCAACTTTTTTTTGTTTACTCAGTGAAAAACATCCTCAAAGGGAAATATTTTGCCAATGTGGATGAAATGAAACAAAAAAATGGCAGAAGCACCAAAAGGCATCAAAACTGACGAGTTCAAAAACTGTTCTGAGCAGTGGGAAAAACATCTTGGTAGGTGCACTGCAACAAATGGAGAATACTTTGAAGGTGACTATAGTTTGAACATGTAAGAACAAATACACAGTTTTTTATAAATAAATTCTGGGTCCCCTCTTGTATTCCTTATGAAGAAAGCTTCCACCAGGGAGCACAGTCACAGTCCACTTAATTGGAAGCTGGCACTTCCTTGTGGCCACTGACAGCTCCTCATACCAGCGATCCCATCAAAAGAAAAGGAGACCGAGTATTGACTGAAGCGATTGATGCCAATCTCAAAGGTAAAACTGAGTTCCTGCTACACAATTAGCATGAGGAGGTCTATGTGTAGAATGCAGGGGTGCTTTCTACCCCTGCATATTGGGGTGCTTACTGGTACTTCCTTTCCCAAGAGCCCAAATCAATGGAAACCATAGGGACACAAGACAAAACCATGAAGACAAGACCACCATGGACTGAGATAACACATTATCTCACTGGGTAAAGAACTCCACAGAGCTGAGGTGCTGGCAGAGATAAAATAAACTTGGGTTGAGTAGTGAAGAAAAGTGGCTGGAAGTACCAAATAAGGCCTTATGACTCATGTCAGAAATGGGGACTGCAGCAGTAAAATGTTAATTATTTATTTCTCACCTCACCTTCTCCTTTATTATATGAGCACTTGGCAATACCTTCCGTTTTAAGTTCCAGGTGGGTAAATCACTGAATTACCTTCAACATAGATGATGGCAGTTTGTGTGATTCACAAAGACAAAGTACAAGAGTGGATGCAGAAGGGTGAGTGCTGTTGGATATTTCCTGTTTGTTTGTGCAGATCAACTCCATCTTTCTCCACCCTGCTCTGCACCCTTGGAAGCTGACCTATAGAAAAGGCATCAACAACTGCTCTCTCCTTCTGGCTACCAGTTGGATTTGATTAATGAGAGTCGATAGCAGATCAGAAGGGAGAAAAGGAAAATGTATTTACTTCCTCATTTCTTTCTTGTGGGTTGATTCTATCCCTCTATCAAAGGTCACAGCTCCTATAAAACAACTTTTTACCAGTATTTTTTTAAACACTCTTTCCTCTTTTCACTTTAGTGACCTGTAAGGCTTTGGGTGTAAGCTTACTCCCCATTTCTGTTAACCCCAGGATATTATTTCTACCTTAAGTTGGTTTCCTGAACTTGATCCAAATGTGGGAAATTACCCCTCTCTTCATTAAAATATATTTGATTGTCATCTCTTTTTGCCAAAAGAATTAACTAATACACAGTTTTTAACATTCAGCAATGTCTACACCTAAATCATATTTATCATATGCTCTATTTTCTTTTACAATATATTGAAAATATTTTTTCATTATACTGTTGAAATGGGAGTAAAGATATATTACAAAAATAAGTAAATAAACCCACAAGAATGCTAAAAGTGGAAAATGTGGCTGCCGTGAGCAGATAACAAATGTTAACAAAATTCTAGAAGACAGAAAGCAAATAGGGTTGTATAGAAGTATAATCTAGACCAAAGAAATCGCATCTTACTATATGCTTGGGTGAAGAGTATAGGTGATAGGAACTGTTCTCAGTGGTGAAAATACAATTAAGTGGCTGTAAATATGGAATTATGAGTTACAGAGAGCAAGAGAGAGGTCTAGATGGCCAAGGGTGAATTTCAATCAAGACCCACTTGCAGAAGAACTTCTGATTTATTCAGCTTCCACCCTCTCCTCAGTATGTGTAGAGCAGCTCCCTAAGTCTTTTTTCCAGCTCAAGATCTCACCTCTCACCTGAGCAGAAGATTCTCTTGGATGGCCCCACAATGGAGGTTGCAGTGCTTGAGAAGAGAGGCAGGAAAGAGCAATGAGTGGCTGTGGATCTGTTCAGTGCAGCTGGGTGTTGGGAATCGGGAAGGAGAAGCAGGTCTACTTAGAACAGAATAAATCAAAGTACTCCAACCCCCAAAGTAAAGCCCTCCACCCCATGGTCATTGCCAGCATGCTTGCACTACAGAGAGCCTTCAATCTAAAGAGGGGCTTGCCTGGCAACTGATTGGTTCATTCAGGCCAATATTCATAAAAGAAAGGGCCTTGGGGCAACAGGTCTACAAATCTTCAAGAGCCAAAGAGATTAATCAGTTTAGCAGCTAAGTATTAGTGATACACTGAGATTCACTGGTTATAAAATCTTTCCAGAGAAAATCAAGTAGTCACAATGGAAACAATGCCAAAACTATAAATAATTTTTAGAAATCTCTATTAGCAACCTCAGAGAGAACAGATGTTGCATGCCTAAAATAAGAGTGAGCTGCCATGAAAGAACAGGAAGGAATTTTTGGAAATGTAAAGTATGATTGCCAAAATTAATGGAAATGACCAATAAGAATACTTAATAAATGGGCAATATTTATTAGCAATCTGGGAGATAAACACAAGGATATCTTCCAAAATACAAAATTTAAAATACCAAGAAATGGAAAACATCTAAAAATGTAAATGTCAATCAGTTATATCCAGAAACTCCAACGTATCTATTGGAAGACCAGAAAGACAGAAGAAAGGCAATCAATGGGTGTAAATGATCACAAAGCCAATAAAAAACAAAAATCTAGGGGAAAAAACCCTCAAATTGAAAGACTCCACAGACATAAGAAAAATGAAAAGAGGTGCAACTCAAAGAGAGAATTGTGAAATTTCAGAGTTCCAGACACAAAAATAAAACAAATTTTTTGTCAATGGAAAGAGAAAAGCAATCTGCACAGAAAAAAGGATTAAACTAGCACCATACATCTCAATAGTAGCATTACATGTCAAAAAAATAATCAAATGTTTCAGAAAATATATTTAGTATAGAATTTTATATAAAGAAAAATTTCAATTAAATATAAAAGAGAATTTTAAAAGGAAACATTTTAGGCTACAAAATCCTCCTGTCCATAAGTCTTTCCTGAAAAGAAAATATATATTTTAAGTGTACAGTCATAATCTAAAAAACCAAATTTAAAAAAAGGCAAGAAAGAAGTCACAGATCTGAGAGAATAAGCCAAACTAAAAAGTGATGTGAGAGAAAATCACAGGTTGATTTGAACAGAAAGTAATATCACCAAAAGTTTCATCAGAGAATCACAAGTCTCATTACCCAAATCATCAACCACCTGTCAATTTTAATAAATTAAAATATATGTTTATCTTCTTTTAACAACAGCAACATCAAATGAAAAATTCCAGGGGTGTGAGGAAAGTCGTACAATAATTGTGTGATCCAAACATAAAGAACACTTGTTTTAAGCAACTGAGAAATGAAAGGGAAGATAATCCACGTGACACTGTGTAATTATGTACTGAACACAAACTATGAGCCCCAACACCACGCTGGAATTTTTTAGCATGTCAAGTGATTTAATTCTCATAACAGTCTTAAAACTAGCATTACGATCACATCATCAACGTACAGATAATGTGTTTTACTTGAAGCATTTAAAATCTCTGCCCACGATCTCCTAGATGGTAGCAAAGAGAGAGCTAGTACCTAGAGGCAGGGTAAATAGTTGTGCGATGGTGGTTTTCACGATACCAAATCTAAGTATAGTTTGGCTGCTGGTTGAAGATATTAAAAAAATGTTTTATTCAAGGTGAAAATTGGATTAGAAAAATGAATTTATTTTCTTATTGGTCTTATTCAAACAAATATGTATTCATATTACAGATTAGGCAACCTATTGAAATACAAAGAAAAATAAAATATCTCAGCTTCCAAGAGGTATACGGTTTAGTATGTTATTAATAAGAAAGAGGCATGCTAGTAATCAGCTGGTTTATTACTGAAATCCCTCTCTGCCCAGCAGTGCTTCCAAGATTTTTGAACTTTTAAAAATTTATTTATTTATTTATTTATATTGTGTTTTTTCCATTGCCATTTATCCTCCATACCCTCTTCCACCTCCTCCCCAAACTCTGCTGCTGCGGCCACCACACTCATGTCCTTGTCCATGGGTTCTTTCTCTTTTTTGCTCAATCCCTCTACCCCATACCCACCCCTCCCCCCAGAGCTGTCAGCCTGCTCTCTATGAGTCTGTCCCTATTAAGCAATATCAATTTTTAAAAAACATTTTATTGATTATGCTATTACAGCTGTCCCATTTTTTTCTCCCCTTTATCCCCCTCTGCCCAGCACCCCCCTCCTGCCAGCATTCTCCCTTCTCTTAGTTTATGTCCATGGGTCATACTTACAAATTCTTTGGCTTCTCCATTTCCTATACTATTCTTAACCTTCCCCTGTCTATTTTGTATCTACCATTTATACTTCTTATTCCCTGTACCTTTTCCCCCATTTCTGCCCCTTTCCCTCCCCACTGATAACCCTCCATGTGATCGCCATTTTTTTATTCTGTTCCTGTTCTAGTTGTTTGTTTAGTTGGTTTTTGTTTTTGTTTTTAGTTAGGTTCAGTTGTTGATAGTTGTGTTTGTTGTCATTTTACTGTTCATAGTTTTGATCTTCTTTTTCTTAGACAAGTCCCTTTAACATTTCATATAATAAGGATTTGGTGATGATGAGCTCCTTTAACTTGACCTTCTCTAGGAAGCACTTTATCTGCCCGTCCATTCTAAATGCTAGCTTTGCTGGATAGAGTAATCTTGGATGTAGGTCCTTGCTTTTCATGACTTTGAATACTTTTTTCCAGACTGTTCTTGCCTGAAAATTACCCCCTCTTTAAGGTTTCTTTTGAGAAGTCTGCTGATGGTCTTATGGGAAATCCTTTGTGGTAACTGTCTCTTTTTCTCTTGCTGCTTTTAAGATTCTTTCTTTATCTTTAATCTTGGGTAATTTAATTATGATGTGTCTTGGTGTGTTCCTCTTTGGGTCATTTTTCTTTGGGACTCTCTGAGCTTCCTGGACTTCCTGAAAGTCTAGTTCCTTTGCCATATTAGGAAAGTTCTCCTTTATTTTTTCAAATAAATTTTCAATTTCTTGCTCTTGCTCTTCTCCTTCTGGCACCCCTATGATTCAGATGTTAAAATGTTTAAAGTTGTCCCTGAGCTTTTTAAACCTCTCCTCATTTTTTTAAATTCTTGTTTTCATTTTATTCTGGTTGCATGTTTATTCTTCCTTCTGCTCCAAACCATTGATTTGAGTCCCATTTTCCTTCCCTTCACTGTTGGTTCCCTGTATATTTTTCTTCATTTCACTTTGCATA
Source organism: Phyllostomus discolor (assembly GCF_004126475.2). Classification (NCBI taxonomy): domain Eukaryota; kingdom Metazoa; phylum Chordata; class Mammalia; order Chiroptera; family Phyllostomidae; genus Phyllostomus; species Phyllostomus discolor. The sequence goes on along the minus strand of NC_040904.2, from coordinate 12,002,362 downwards.
GCCTTTACTTCTTCCTCTATTTTGTGACCATACTCAACCATCTCTGTGAGCATCCTGATCACCAGTGTTTTGAACTTGGCATCAGATAGGTTGGCTATCTCCTCATCACTCAGTTCTTTTTTTGGAGTTTTGATCTGTTCTTTCTTTTGGGCCATATTTCTTTGTCTCAGCATGCCTGTTATAAAAGGCAGAGGCTTACATATTCACTAGGGTATGGCAACCCATGTCACTGTATGTGGGGGAGGGGTCGGAGAGGGAAAAACACCGCTTGCTTGGCTCTCAGCAGGCTTTCAGTCACCTCCTCCACAAATGAATTGGGCCCTTCTGCTGATGATTACCAGGTGGGTGGGTTTGTGTATGTTCTAGGACCCCATGGGTCTCTTCATCAAACTCTCCATTGAGGCTAGGAGTTTCTCCCACAGCTGCAATTCCCATGGGTTTTTACAGCCAGAGGTTTTGAGGTTTTAGTTTCTTGTGTTGGCACCCTGGCTTGTATGGTCTGTCTTGCTCTTCAGTTGTTCCTTCCAGTTTATCTGCATCCAAATGTGGGACAACTCGGTCTGCCAGCCACTGCCCCAGCTGCTCATATCCTCTCCTCCTACCAGTATGGATAAATATTTCTTCTTTAACTCCTTGGCTGTTGGACTTCCACACCGTTCAGTTTTTTGGCAGTCCTAGTTGTTTTTTGTTTTTAAATTTGTTGTTGTCCTTCTTTTGGTTGTGTGAGGAAGCAAAGCATATCTACCTATACCTCCATCTTGGTCAGAGGTCTAAGATTTTTGAATTTTTAATCATGCTTTCTAAACTAAAATTAATTAATTAATGGATTAATTAAACAAAGCAAAGAACAATAATTGTTTGGACCCTTAAATATGAATCAACACGGTTGATATTATTAAAATGTTCAGTACTTCATTGTGGTGCTTCCAAATCTTTCTTATTGTGTAAAACACTTGAGCAACCACTTGAAAGAAGCAATGGGCCCACAGGACTGAAGAAACTCCAAAGGATATAAAGATGGAATGAGAAAGATATCCTTGCAAATGACATGCTCTTTGCAATCCCACAGAGGGAGAATTAATTGAAACCCACCTTTTTCTGTGATGCTCACAAACTCAATCTGCAATCCAACAAGGGGATTTCACACTGTGATCTTTGAGAAAAACTGAAGTTCCTGGTTCCGTGATATATTATTGAGACATTTCAAAGTTAATGGATATTGTATGAGTCAACTTTGTCCAGTAATACTATTCAGTGTTAAAAGTGGCATGGATTTCATTGTAGACACATTTATTCCCAGAAGTGACATGCTCGCAAATAGGAACTCTTTTGGTTAATTAATTTCTTTGAATCGTGGGAATTAAGGGACTCAATAAGCATGAACGGGAAAAACATGCAAGTCAGTAAAATATTAACCACTGTGTTAGATCAGGAATGACAATTTTAAACAATGTTTTATGCCCCATTAATTTGTTAAATTTTCTTTCAACACAAACTTAGTAACCAGTTGAAAACTTTGGTCAAATTCTGGAAATTCAGATTATATATACTCAAAATATAATCTGTTTTGGCCCAATGGGCGGTAAATATGTTTTAAAAAGAATAAATGCAACATAGAAGAAAGTAAGGCCACTTAAAATGAAGACTTACAATTTAAATCTTTCATAAACCACTTTCTTATTTTATTGGTAATTATATCTGTTTTGTGTTTCCGTGAAGTTGTTCCTGTCATGATTTAATTGCCTTCCATAAATGACTATAGCAAAAGTTGTATAATCACAATCTTTTGAAGGTTTGTGTATTGACATGTATATATTCTGCCCTCACATACAAACAAATTTTCTATGAAACAATGTGTTTTTTAAATATTTTTATTTATTTATTTTTAGGGAGGGAAGGGAAGGAGGGGGGGAGAGGGGGGTGGGGAAAGAAACATCAATGTGCGGTTGCTGGGGGTTATGGCCTGCAACCCAGGAATGTACCCTGGCTGGGAATCGAACCTGGGACACATTGGTTCCCAGCCCGCGCTCAATCCACTGAGCTATGCCAACCAGGGCACAATGTGTTTTTTAAATAAAGCATATAAAAATAGTGGCCCACTAAACTGCCATTAAAAATATAATATATCCTGAACTAAATACTTCCCAGGGATCACCCCATTCAAATCTACAAATGACATCCTGCTATTATTCTATTATTCTCATATTGTCAATGAAGAGTTTCATGCTTAGGAGATTCTGTGACTTGCCACAGCCATACGGCTAGCAAGAGATGAAACCAGAACTTCACCCAGCAGACAGTCAGATTCCAGAACCTTTCAACAGCATGTGGTACTGAGATGAGTCTCATGGCACCCCAAACAGTGCTGACTATGATGTAACAAAACTGTCTCCACAGGGTAATTATATTTTGCCAAAAGAATGCACAAAAACACACATGCACACTAACACACATAAGAAGATGATTAAAATATTATGCAGCAAAATAGTAATGATTATTAGCATTGGAGAGTGAGATTATACATAACCTGTTTTTATTTCATTCTTTATGCTCTTTTTTGTTTCCAATGTTCTACAATAAATATTTATTCTTTCTAATCAGAATTTTATTAATTGGCTCAGACATTGAAATCATTGTCATTCTTTCCTTATATTGTTAATACTAATAAATTTTACGATTTTATTCATGATGTACTCACGAAATGTAAATATATCATTGCAATATGAACAAAATGATGTTTTTATTTGATCTAGTAAAGTCTAGGTTTAATGACTATTTTAGAGATATTAGGATTATTAGGAAGCATTCTGGTCTGAGAGTATTTTTTGCACCTGTCAATTATGTACTTGCTCTAAGGAATAAATATTATTCAACTATAACTTCAACTACTATTGGATTATGTTCAAACCAATATTCCTGAACAGTATCTACTTGTCCTGAGATTTAAGTAAGATGAATTATTTAGCATACTGCTGTGCAGAATAAACACCATCAATATTAGCCAAGTATAGCTGCACGCAACTGAAAAACAGTACTCAAAATATTAAGTATTTACTCTAGGAAAATGACATTTTTTATTCTCTCCATATTTCTTCAATTTAATGAAAGTTATCTTTATATTTTCTTTCAATTTAACAAAACTCTGCTTAACCAATTTGCTCAGCTCTCTTTATTTCTCCCATAAAACATCCTATTCTAGTTCCTTGCACACCATCCCCCTCTCCGTCTGAGTTTTAGCTCCAAAGTACATCATGTTTCCTTCAGCCTGCTTATTCTAGTCATTCTGTTATTTTCCTTACATGCATTAGTTTGTATACAATAGAGTAAATATAACTAGAAAAAAGTTATTTCACTAAGAGCATTGATTACTTTGAGAAAAATAAATAAAAATGAGTTTCTGAAAAAAATGCTGTTGTTTTTAGGTTTGGACAGTTCAAAAGCTTGGCGAAAAAAATGAAAACTTAAGAAGGTTCTATATTTATGTTGTAAGGGCAATGTTCCTAAATTCTTATTTTACTTTTTAACGATGTCTTCTATGAAGGTGAATATCTATTCTAATAAAGAAAACATATTTTAAATATATATGAAACATGTGATTGAAAATAACAGTATTATATTATAATACTGTTATTACATTAAAATAACAGTATTATAACAGTTAATAACAGTAGTATTATTAAAATACTCGGTACTCTCTATTTTACCTACAACAATATTCAAAAATACATGTGTTTTTATAGCTGTTTCCCTGAATGAATTGCAGGGGCAGAAAGAAAATCTATAGATTAAGAGCTTAGAAGATACGCCAACGTAGTAACAATTACAGACTTATTTGGTTCCTGAATTAAACAAATTTTCTTTTAAAGTTATGAGCCAATCAGGAACATCTGGACACAGAGTGGATATTTGCGTTTAAGGAATTGTTTCTTACTTTTTAGCCGTGAAAATGGTATTGTTTTGACATTTTCCTAAGTGTGTGTCTTTTAGAGATACACACAGAAATAATCATGATGTTTGGCCTTTCCTGCAAAACAGCCCACGAGCGGGGAGAGGGCGGGCGAGGGGGCAGAGGGGACACAATGGGCCACGCGCTGCGAATTCCTGGAAATGCTGAAGGTGCACGGGGGTTTATGATACTGTTCTCTCCACTTTTGTCTATGTTTGGTATTTCCCTTGTTAAAAAAAAAAACATAAAGGAAGAAAAGAGCTATGGCCCATGTGCTAGGCTGCCTTCACACCATAAATCTAAAAGTCCCTTATGCAGAGCGTGTGCACTCTGAGATGCCAAGGAGTGCATTAAGATATCTTGTCTCTAATTGAGGCCGCTGTAAATGTCAGCGCATTTATCACGCTGTTTAGGCGCCACGCTACTTAAAACCACAGCAAAGGATCTCCTTTTAGGTTGTGTTTGGGGTCAAAAGCTGCTCCCCAAATGTTTCAAGTTTCTCTCTGTTTTACTCAGTCTTAACAAACATATGCGGCTTTTTGGTCCTTCTTACAAAATTAATTTAAATTAATTAATGAATTATGGAATGCAAAGTTACTTCAATGGAATTAATGATTCTGCCACTAAAAAGTTACATGAGGAAAAAGACAATGAGTAGAATGAAAGCTGCCTCCATAAAAGCATAAAAGGCTACCTTTTAAAGAAAATTCAATATTTTATTAGAAGCAAGACAAAATAAATAAGTAAAGGTGCAGTGAGTGATAAGGGCTAAGTGATAAAAAGTGCATGTGTATTTGCCAATTTTATAAGAAAATCACCAAACAATATATTACGAGGATCTGCACAAAAGATTTTCTTCAGTTTTTTCAATGTAGACATTATTGCTGTGGTTATTGGCTAACTCTTCACGTTGCTAAACAAGTTTCTTTTGGGTATTTTAATCCTTGCCAAGGCCATTACAGTTAAACACAATTAAAGTGAATCATCATTATGTATTAACTCTCATCTGATAAACGCAATGCAATTTTTCATCAATTTCCTGGGTTCCTGACTCCTCTAAGAGGCCAACCTACAAAGAATGCATGTAGTTCCATCTAAATACAAAGGCAAAAGTGACTAACATGAGGAAAATCTCTCTTGATTATACGTGAACCCTTTTTGTTCTTACAGGAATGATTTGAAATTACTATTAACTGACATCAATTCCCTTGAAGGTTCCTGAGTAACTTTTCAAACAAATTAAACTCTTTCTCCAGGCTTATTCATCATTCAATAAATCAGATACCACAAGTTATTAAAGAGAAGTAAAATACAAAAATTTTCTTTGTGGGACAAGCTCATGCATTTGCAACAGTCGGATCAAAATCAGCTAGGATAGGCTGTAATTAAGAATTGAATAAGGTGGTACAGTCCATAAGAGTTCTAGAAATTCAAAAACCAGAAAGAATGCTAGTGAAATATGGAAGCATTCTCACACCACTCATTTTCATGCAGCTAATTCACAGAGTGGCTTGTGCAAATCACACTCAGTTAATGAGGGAAGAGAGGGAAGAGCAATGTGATTATTTATGAACTGATATGTACTGAACACCATCACATTGTCTGTGTATGGACATGCATGCATCTCAGCCTAAATGTGTTTTTTCTTTGTTTAATAAGAAACAGCACGAGCTGTTTTTCCAACGCTTGGCAAAGGGTGGACCATAAATATTCGTTGAATGAAACGAATTTTTAGAATCAAACAATCTACACTCATTGGGGCATGTTGCGTGCAGACTTTCACTGAAGCAAACTGTCCTTCCTGAATTAAGTCTCTGCAGAGAAACTTGGCTTTGTCTGTTAATTTGTCACAACACTGGCCTAATCATACATAGTACAAATCCTCTCATGTGTGGCACTATCTTCCTTCTGCAGGGAAATAATCTGATCAACATTATTGATAACTGCCTCTTCCATGTGTGTTTCATTTCTAGGGTTATCCAATAAAATACAGGGCACCTAGTTCAGTTTGGATTTCATATAAAAATAAGTAATTTTTTTTAGGATACGTATGTCTCATGTAATGTTGGAATACTATGCAATGCTTAGGACACACATACGCTAAAAACATAGTCTTCGTTAATCTGAAATTCAAGTGTAACTGGGCCAAATGATATTTTTATTTGCTAAATCTGGTAACCGTGTCAGGCGTTCAGGCCATGGCCGTGAACTTCACTGAAACTGACAGAACCGTGAAACTTCTACCGGCTTTGGAGTCTGCTGAAGCAAGTCTAGGGGGGTTGGGGGGCAAGTATCGTGGCTGGTTCCACTCTTCTCACTCACTAAACGTGTTTTTAGAACTTTAATATTTTACAACATTAATGTAAAGGTAAGTTTAAAGAAGAAAACAGTAAGGGTTTTTTTTTTTAATAATGGTATCTATCTTTTGCCATCCAGTCATCTCTGTATGTGTTAGAAATGGCAAGCAGATGACATATCAAATGTCTCAGGGGGGCATAAGCCATATTTTTAATCTCACGGGCAAACTGAGAATTAGAGAGGAAAACGTGGAAACTCCATGTGTGAGAAAGAAGAGAGATGGGAGTGGAGCTCAATTAAATGAACGTGTCATAAGATTAATTAAATATGCTTAGTACATAGCGATGTTTTCTTAAACTTCAGAACATTCTGGACTGTAACTGAGACACAATTCACTGATGAGCCATTTTTTCTGGCCCAAGACATGAGATATTTTTGAAAGTGTACAGCCAGATGATTATTCACATGCTATCAGTAGAGGTTTATCCCACATACCAGTGATTAACAGGGTTCTTTTAACCTCCCAATCTGTAAGAATTTCTAATGCATCTCCAAAGTTTTCACCCCACTGAAATGTCCATTGTTATGTAATGTATGAATGGAGGGTATTTTTCCATCTCAACTTTTGTTATTGAACTTCCCTAGAATATGCTATTCTAAATTGTTGCTTCTACTCTTAAATACAACACAGACATTTGAAAAAATACTCTGTACTTATTTTGCGTACTTGTTCGATATGATGACTCATTGTTATGATTTGGACTTTGCCCATGATGAGCTGGGCTTTACATCTTTCTGGAGGAGAAAATACCAAGGAAAGAGGGAAAATAAAGCTTTAGGTTTTCCCCTTGCCTCCATGTTTGTCCTTATTATGAACACGGCATGGCATAATCATTCTCTGGAACGTTCCATTTAGTAGGGCACTGTGCTGTGGACCCCCTGAAGTATCCCAGGGTGTATTTTTGTGGCAAAGTCACCTCCTTCTTTCAGCACGTTATGCAGATGTGCTGCTGGTGGGTTTGCATGACTAATTTTCAAGTCTACATTTGGTCTTCAACTGTGAAAAATAAGAGCATGGTTTGAATAGCTTTCATTTTGAATAGCCATAACAAGGTAAAAATTTTATTTATGTATTAAGGCATATTATGCGCAGGGCACACAACTTCTCAGAAGTGCTAAGCAAAACACCTGTCAAAACGTTTTAAAACCTCAGGCAAGTCAAATAAATGAAAAGTCTACCTTCAGCGGAGCTAAACTGATGCCTGGGGCACACCTTCTTCAGTGCACAGCATCCTCTTTGCGCCCCGGAAACAACTCAGTGATGTCTGCAGTGTAATCAATCTGACCGTGTATATACCATTAACCTGCAGGATGTATGTATTGGTTCTTTATCTCAACGAATATCTACTAAATATCAGCTATGTTCCAGGTCCACTTACAGATGCTCAGAGTCATCAGTGAAGAAGACAAGAACTTCTGCTTTCCTGAAGTTTAAGATCTAGCAGCCGTGTAAGTGTAAGAAATCCCTGGGAGGTAGCTAACTTCCCCACTAGGCACTCAACCCCTGGAGGCGAAGTGTTCATCTCCATCACTATGAATAGGCTTTAAAATAGGAGAAAAGTTCTATGCACATCTGTTACATTAATCTGAATAGCAATAAATAATATCATGGTATAAATACAAATCCCTGGCTACTTTTTACCTTCTTTCCCGATTCATCTTTTGCCATTTAAAAACAAAGACTTGAGACAGTAGCAAGTCACTCATTTTCTCTGGGTCTCAAGCCTCTTATCTATGAAAAGTTGATCGGTAAAACGCCTTCTATTTTGAAATATTGTTATTCTCATTCCCGATGACTCACCTCATTCCTGAAATGATCTATACATGAGTACTTCCAGTCTCTGGAAATGTCAGACAGCAAAGCACACATGTGTCAGTGTGAGACAAATAGGAGAGAATATTGAGGCCATTAAATACATTTAACACAATTGAAGTGTTTCTTTGCTGTAAGACATAAGCATGCCTTTTGTGTAGGAGGGTACCAGTAGAACTAATTTGGCAATAATCACCATTTCTGGAAACACCATTTAGAGCAAATATGTTAAACAATTTATCATTTTTTTGAGATAGGATAACAGAATTTTAGACCTAGGATAAACGTGGGAATCGACAGCACAATGATAAAATGAGTGTGGTGAGTGTGTGCAGAACCTATCCATACAGGGGAGGAAGTGAATATATTCGTGAGCCTAAACATGCTTTTGGCTCCAGAAGCAGAATTCATCTAAATGAAAAACATTGTAATGGTCGGTTCCATATAACAAGTGTAATATGTCCTGGCAGGTGGCCTATGGTAACAGTGGTTGCCTGATCCAGTTACCGCGAGTTTTATTAAATGAAAAGTTCTGCCTAACACGTTTTCACCAGGCCTGCTGACGTTAGGAGTGAGTCTCTTAAACAAAGGCATTGTTGTTTTAGTATTATCATTTTTGGATTATTGTATCTGAATATAATATAAGCTGTTCTTAAGTTTTTATAGGCTTTTGCAATTCAATTGAGGTTTGGGAGTTAAATTTCGAAGAGGATGAAGGTCCAAAAATTTCATAACAGCAGGGACAACTTCCTTTAGAGACGAAAGAGCTAATGTTTGCAACAGAGATATTTGTTTGTTAAATTGGAGTGAAGAAAATAGAAACTGTGCACTTGAGCAAACCTCACCAAATTTTAAAATAATGCACCTATGCAAAATGTACCCCACCTTTAAGAGCAGGTCCCCGTTAAAATTATACTTATGTGTAAGGAAGTAACTTGGATGCATTCATTAAATTGGGGTGCTGCCTGCATATGCAGAGCTTTTATTAGCAATGCAAATAATATGAAGATATAAAAAGAGACATACATTTTCAATGAAACAGGATGAAAACCAAGAAGCTCTGTCGATAATGAGTGTGAGGAAGGAAGCTGACCCCAACTTCAGTCTTGGAAACTGCGGAGGAATTAGCTATTCAGGTTGATGGTTTCATTGTTCAGTTACTAGACAGACTTGAGAGCTTAATCATGAACCACAGGTTCTATTTATAGAACTTTTAAAACGTGGCCATTCCTGAGAGCTCTGGGCTGTTTATCGCACTGCTCTCAGAGTTGACAAGGTCATGCAGAATTCCTGTGTGAAAAGAAACTGTAACCTCTAGGTCCAAATACCCCAGGTTGAAGTGCAGGTTCGCTGGCCTGAGAAAGTGATCGAGGGCATTTTATCTTCCCCAGATCCTCCATGACCTCCCTTTTGCACCTACACGCAGCTCTGCCCCCCCTTCCATTAACGGGGAGATTGCTCAATTATCTCAACAGCTTCTAATAGGGTTAAGTGAATTTACCTCGGCGTCCTAAAAGGAAACCAGACTCTCACAAGTGGCTAAAACACTTACTAACCCATGACCAGGTCACACATAAACTGGCTTATAAAATTTACCGAGATCCTTTGCTGCAGGCGCTGCGGCCCCACCTCCCTGTGAGCCGTCCGCCGCACTCTGAACGTGTTTTCATCTCGTAATAATGAACATCTGTGACAGCATCTTTGCCAAAATAAATAAAATTAGGCAGATGATTCTGTGGGCTTATGCTAAACAATTTTTTAAACAGGTTCAGATTTCTTTCTAAGGGAGTACAAAATGTCTCCATATGCCGGTTCTTGTTTATTTTTGTGCGTGTGAAAGAGAGAGAGACAGAGATAGGGGAATGGAACGCTAAAAGAGAGAGAAACAGGCCACAACTGTAGAGAGTCACCAAAAGCTAATTAATACAGTTTCATAAATAATCTTTTTCATGAAGGATGTTTGCAATCCAAATCAGGGCCTACTTTCTCCTTCCCAGTTTCAATAGACATTGTCTGAAGTGTTTTTGTTTCTGTCACTCAGATGAAAGCCAGCCTGTTGTAGTGGAGAACCTGCTGGAAGTGTTTTGTTCCGCGCTGTTATCAGCTGTGCCCCTGGCTCCAGTAAAATCCTGTTTTGCTCTGGAAGTGCCGCTTCTCTGGATGTGCACGTGCAGAGCGAACTGCACTAACAGGCCAAGAAAGGGCCACAGAGGGCTGATGCCTTCCACTGCGTCACGGATGTGAGACAATTAAGATAGAAATGCCGGCTTTCCCAGGATGGTTGAAAACTAATGTGTCTGATGCTGAGAATTATACAAGCTTTCTCTGCTTCCCTTATTCAAGCTGCATCTTCTCTGTATTTCTTCACTTTCAAATTGTCTGTGCCCTTTGGCTTTGGAAGCGTTTCTCACTGTCAGAATTCAGTTAGAATTTCATTCTCTTATGTAGGCTGTAAAGCATTGCTTTTAATGGGGTCATTTATTTCACTTACTTTTAATGTAGTCACCGATTTATCGCTGAGCTTGTTTGACTCTCCCATTTAATTTGTGTTTTCTGTCTCCTGTCTATCCTGTGTTAATTTGTCTCTTCTTCCTGCCCTGTGGATTATTATTATTTCTATTTTTTCTCTCCTACCAGATCTCTTTTCAATTCCTGATTCACATATATATTATTGTTGCTGCTTTAGTGCAGTCTCTTTAAACCACAAGGCATTACTAATTATGGCTTTATAAGTAAATATTAGTTCAGATCAGTTGTTCTCAACAGAGGCAATTTTGCTCCCCAGGGGACAACATATGGCAATGTCCAGTGACATTATTGGTTGTCATAACTGGGGGGTGGGGAGAGATGCAATGCGGCTGGCAGCTAAGTCAGGAGAGGCCAAAGACACTGGGGAACATCTTACAATGAACAGGACAGCTCCTCACAACAAAGAACGTCCAGCTCAAAATGTCAGCACTGCTGGTGCTGAGAAACCCTGATTCTGATTCACCCACATTCACGTTTTCTTTGAACTTCATTTTTTTGCTTCTCATCCTTTCCACCTGAGCTCACTGTCCTTCCACCTGAAGAGAATCTCTTCTGCCTAAAGTGAGGGTTTACTCTTTTTTTAACATTTCTTTAAAGATTTTATTTATTTATTTTTAGAGAGGGAAGGGGGGAGGGAGAGAGAGAGAGAGAGAAACATCAATGTGCGGTTGCTGGGGGCCATGGCCTGCAACCCAGGCATGTGCCCTGACTGGGAATCGAACCTGCGATGCTTTGCTTCCCAGCCCGAGCTCAATCCACTGAGTTATGCCAGCCAGGGCTTAGTGAGGGTTTACTCTTAATATCTCTCTCTCTCTCTCCCTGTCTCTCTCTCTCTCTCTCCCCTCTCTCCCTCCCTCCTTCCCTCTCTCTCAGGTTTTATTTAGTCCTTATTTTTGAAATGTATATTGTAAAGCATGACATTCTAGCATGGAAGTTTTTGGGGGTCACACTGTGGCTGTTAACAAATAAGCTGACAGTCTAGTAGTCACTTCTTGAAAGAAAGAAAGATCTTCCTTCTGGTATTTGACATTCTGCTGTGCCACTAGAATGTATTTTGGCATGGATTTCTTAATATTTACTCTCCTGGGAGTTCACCAAGATTTTGTGGCTGTGTATATTTCATCACCCCTGAAAAATTCTCAACTATAATGACTCTGAATTTTGCCCTCATTCCATTTTCCCCCTACTCTTCTTATTGAACTCCAATTAGACATATGTTGGAATTTATCAACAACCACCATATCTCTTAGCCTCCCCTTCATATCTTCCACCTTTTGAGCTTCATATGTCACTTCTTTGAATAATTTCTTCTGACTTATATCCTAGAGTACTTATCTCTTTAATTGTGCTGTTCTGGTTTTCAACCCAACCACTGAGATTTTACTATTCTTTATTTAATTTTTTTATTTCCAGAAATTCAATTTTGTTTTCTTTTTCAAATCTGCTAACCTACATTTTATATTTCTCACTTCTTTCAGATTTTAAAGCTAGCCTTTAATTTCTTTAAAAGAGTAAGAATAGCTATTATATTATCTGTGATCACTATATTTGAAACTTACACAGGTCTATTTTTATTGTTTCTTTCCTTTTTGTTTTTATCATGCTGTTTCTTGCTCACGATGCTTTGTTTTTTTGTGCACTTTGTTAATTTGGAAGGATTACTCATTGAAAAATGTTTGAGACTCTAAGGATTAGATAAATTTGCTCTCCTCCAGAGGGGTTAGTTTTGCTGCTGTGATACTATTGGTCTGAGAATTTTTCAGTTCAATTTATAGTTGGAGAATCCTGGGGACACTCGGTTCCAAACTGAGGTACAAATCCATAAGTTTTGTTTTCCACCCTTCTTCGTCCTTCATGCTCAAATCAGAACCACGAGAGATCTCCCTTTCGTCCACAAGAAGTGGAGGTTCTATGGGGCTTACTTGAGGCAAAACGTGTACTGAATATGTAACCTTTTGACAACAAGCTTAATGATAAAAGGGTGTTTAATACATTTCCTACTTTGGTGAGCTGTGGACTCTGACTCTGTTCCCCTCTTTCTTTAAAGCCACCAAATACGTACTCCAAATCTGTGTGGGTGGTCCGTGCTGGTGGGGCAGAAGCCGGTTTATCTCATGTACCCTGCTCAGATGAGTCCTCATATGTCTGGATTCCCACTCTCCCTATAATTTTACCCTAGTACATCCTCATTGACTCATCTGCTATCCGATAATTTTAAAGAGGCATTTTAAAAATATATTTTCTCTGCATTGCTTGGCTCTTATAAGAGAATATACCCAAATAATTAATCAATATCAAAGTAACTTTTAAAAACATGTTGTATGTGTAATGTTTAATAAATATCTATAGCTTGCTTATGATTATTAATTTTAAATATTCTTGGCATAAAGTCATTACTTGATGGACTAAGATGTTAAGAGTTGAATGGATAACATTTATTATGACTTGAAGTTACTGTGACAGTTAAATGACAAAGTAAGGAAATTACTATTCACATGAATATATTATAATGTTGTCACAGTAAAAATTTAATTCCTCACTCAACGAGGCCTGTTAATTTCTGGTTAGCTTTTGCTGTAATGACAATAACAGCTCTCAAAGACTCAGTGCTTGCCATATGTCTGGAATGTATATTATCTCATTTAATCACCAAACATTAGGAGGCAAATTTTCTTTTAAAAAGAGGTTGCCAGGGGAACAGGGAGGTTAAACAACCTGCTCAAAATCACATAATCAATAAATGATGAAGACCCCATGAGTCTGACTTTTGAGCCCATGCTCTGGAATACATGAAATGAGTGTATTTCTGTGTGTTGACTTCCACAGAAGCAACTTTATTAACTTAGGAAAAACTGGTAGAGCATACAATGACCATAACCTTTCATGTCCCTGAAAAGTCCAAGAAATATGAATTCATGTTTTGCTTTGCCCCTAGAAGAGTCCTTTGGAACAGAAGCAGATTATTCTCTTCAAAATTTAGTTGTAAACCCAAGGAGACTATTTAAAGTTATATTCACAATCAGAAAAATATATAGATCACTAAAGTAAGATCACATTACATTTTACAGTTTTAATATGTAAAATATTGCTTATCTAAATATGTCTCTTATAACTGATTAGCAGAGATTTTACTTTTTTAAATTGTGGTTTATATGAAAAAATTCAGGGCTTCAAACTTACTGCTTTGCAAAAGAACTCTTATCAAGCAGAATTAAACTTCTTCGCATAGAGAGAGAACTTTCTGAGTCATCAGTACAATAAAATGACAGTTACATAAGGGAAGCATGTTTGAATTGCTATTAATTCCAGCCAGGCAAAAAAATAAGGTTAGACATCATGGAAAGGAAGAGCAGTTGCAACAATAGTTTTATTTTTTGTTTATAAATACAGCAATCTCCAGAGGATTCTAATTGATTAAAAATCATGTGCATGTGTTAAAAAAATTGATTTTTCCCCCAAGTACTTGGCATCTATTGAGAAAATGTTTGGTGCTTTAAAGGATAAGAAAAGGGTAGAGGAAATAGAACTTCCATCAAATTTTCCAAACCTTTTCCCAAATCCTCAAACACCAAGGTATTTGAATTAGTTCCTGCCATTTGGCTGGTGAGTGAATTGAAATTGTTTTGAAATCAATTGTTGTCAACAGACTCATTAATTTATGAGAATTGGTCAATAGTTTCCTTTTCTGAAACATATCAATACAATTAACTAAAAGAAGTTGGACTGGAATCCTGTCGATTGAATTGTTTATTTTTTTCCTTGAAACTTTATGGGAGTAAGTAACACAAAATGATGCAGTCAGTCACGTTTTCCCCAGTTGAAATAAATATGAATTTTAAATATTACTTTTTGGAAAACACTCTACTGCAGTAATGTCAAAATTTCCAATGAGTATATTTGTTTTGCCTTCAGTCGTAGAACTTTCTCTTAGCTTCATCAACTTCTAGATGGTATATTTATTTTTAAATGAAAATAAACCCTGAAACAAGACTAGGAATAGAAAACCAAACTTTGCTAACAACTGTAACATAGAGAGTCATGTTTCATTTTAGAAAATATAATGCCCACTATTAATGCTGTTCTAGAGAATTAAGAAGCCACAAACCTGATACATTGAAAACCCATCAACCTCAATGGACAATTCAAATAATCTTTAAGGTGGTTTGATGGTACCAACAGCTTTGGAGTATGAAGAACATCTAAGTTTATTGTTGTCTTGTTCTTTTTGTTTTTTTTTGTTTGTTTGTTTGTCTTTTAAAGATTTCTTTTTTTTTCTCACAATGTTACTTTAAAGATTTTTTATTTATTTATTTTTAGAGAGGGAAGGTAGGGAGATAGAGAGAGAGAGAAAGAGAGAGAGAGAGAGAGACATCAATGTGCGGTTGCTGGGGGCTATGGCCTGCAACCCAGGCATGTACCCTGGCTGGGAATCGAACCTGGGACACTTTGGTTCCCAGCCCGTGCTCAGTCCACTGAGCTACTCCAGCCAGGGCTGTGTGTTTTTATTTTTATTGAAGTTACCAGAAGATTTAATTTCCAGTTAGTAACTCTGAAAAAATGTACTTTTATATTTGGTTTTTGTCATGTCTTTGACAGAAAGACATAGTAATGTACTCAGAATCTTCAATTGTCTACTCAACTGTACTACAGGCTTCCTGCAAGAGGTGTGGAAAGAAACATTCAGACAAATTCATGTGCCTTGTACTGATGAGCCTTTGGTCCTAAGACTTCACAGAACAAGTGAATTATACCATAGGAAACCTCAAAGATTCTGGTCCTCCAGACTCACGGTTGTCATTTAAACACCTTTGCTTCTTTCTTTTTGTATCCACCACCTCATATTTATCTATATGTGATATAGAGAGACTCATAACTGAAAATCCTAGGAAAACCACTCACATAAAGAAGTGTTTCTTAAGCCCTGGCTGGCATAGCTCAGTGGATTGGGTGTGGGCTGCAAACCAAAGCATCGCAGGTTCAATTCTCAGTCAGGGCACATGCCTGGGTTGCAGGCCACAGCTCCCAGCAACCGCACATTGATGTTTCTCTCTCTCTCCCTCCCTTCCCTCTCTAAAAATAAATAAATAAATCTTTAAAAAATTTTTTTTGAAGAAGAAGTGTTTCTTTATCTACAGGTATAGCAGCTAGTTCAAACTGTCCCCAACTAACTACTTTTCAACTGATCTACCCTGTTCCTGCTAAGACTCGTATGAAATGCCCCATCATTCTCACACTGGGCATTGTCCTCACTTTTTTCACAACCATTTTTGAAAACCTTCGCTCAACATTAAATTCCACCTCTGTCTTTCAGAACCATGATTTTTATGTCTGTCAAACAAGCACACTTCTCTAGCTCTGCAGGAAGAAAAGGCTAATGAGGACCAGCAAGGACTGAAATATTAAATATGCCAGCTCGAAAAAGAGAAAGAAGCCAACAGAAGTTGTCTGTAAGGAGGGAGAGACAAGAGACACAGGTGAAAGTTCTCTTTTAAACTCTTCGAGTGGGACATTCTAGAAAGATGAACAGAAAACCACCAGACATCCAGAATGTAAGCCAAGAAATAATTAAGAAATGGAAACGTGATTTTAAAAACATTCTAATACATTCTCAATTACCTTCACTCAGGGGTACAGAATGCTGATAATCGATGTTATTTCTTTTTTAAAAATATTTTTCTTGTTCAAGTACAGTTTTCTATCTTTTTCCATGTTATTTCACAGAGGACAGTCTCAAAACCCTGACTGACAAAGAGGCACACAGAAAATGCTTGCTTGAATACCATTTCTCCCGTTCAGTTTCTTCAGGATTCTAAGTTGTCATTTACACCAAGGACATGCCTGCACCTGAAGAATCTCTTTCACTGAGTGCTTTTTTTTTTCACCTTTATCAACAGAACTCTACAGGGAGTTGTTTGTGCATTTGCTCAAGTGAAGGCACAACACAGTACATTATCAAGCGGTCTCTATGTGTAAAGCCAAGACAGCAAACTGATTTTAGAATGCAGTGCTCAGAACCAAAGGCCCTAATATAACTGAAACTATTGCCTTTTAATGAGAAAAACTATAGCCAAGTTTGAATCTGCTTTCATCTAGAAGATGATGACTAACAGATAGATGTAGGAGTTGGGGAACTTTGGAGACCTTTCCAAATGCAGTTTCAACAAGATTACAGTGAGAGAGAGGAAACTGTTGGAAAAGTAAGTAAAGAATACACTTCGAGAGGTTTCGCTCCAAGAAAAAGACCCAGGTTTAAAAAAAAAAGATAGTAAGAAGACGAAAGGACTGGTAGTAAGTTAGAGCAGACTTCCATTGTACAAGCAGTGAAAGAGGAAGTCTATGGGAAGACAGGTTGAAAACGCAAGAAAAGAGCGTTGGGAGAGAGTTAACAAACAGCACTTTTATCATCTTCAGTCAGAATCAATTGTGGAGTAGACATAGGAACCACACAGAGATCAAAATACATAACCTTTATGAGGGTGAAACCTAGTGGACAGCATAGTTTTCATTGTGGGGGAATGTAGGTTTGCTGGCACAGCTGTTGCTACAGGCCTTCCCCTCAAAGCCAAGTCCCACGCTGCAGAACACAGAGCAGAACGGATGCTGGTTCTTGTGAACACGCTGGGTGTGGAGGATACTGGCCAGTAGTATCCATCCCTGCTGCAGATGCTCGTCAAAACACAAGAAAAACATACACAGGGACAACCAAGACCTGTGGGGAAATAGGGATGAAACAGCCTCTCTCTCTAGTGGAGAGTGCGCCGAGCCCCCACCTGAGTAGGCTTTTATTAAGAATACAGACATGGTTTGTGGATTACAGTCTGGCGGGGAAGATCAAAAGGAATAGGTAGTTTTCAAAGGGTCTGACAGGACTCCTGCTGGGATTCTGGGCTGGGAGTTTGTGTTTTATCACTTAAAAAGACTACAGGACCTAAAAGGCTAGTCTCGTTTCCTACCCGTGCCTTCATATTCTAATTCAATAGCATCCTCCAGCAAGCAGATCTCACAGGATCTTGCATATTCTATGTCCCAGACCTGATTACCCCGGGGGTCTGCCGACTCTGGTCTGGACTGCACTGCACCTGTTATTTCCACAGGCCTGCGTCGGGCAGAGGAGACAAAGGCAGCCAGGAGACCTGGATTTCTCACAACTAAGAACAAGGATTCAGGCTTTGACAAAGCCGAGGGGGCAGGGGTTGATGTTGATCACCCCTTCATTTCCACAGCCCCCCCTGAGTCTCTTCCCTGAGGCCTCCTCATGATCATGCCTGTCTTAGGTGATTCCCCCTGTGGGAAATCTTACCCATCATTGGCTAACTGATCAAGCATAGGAGGTCAGGCATGGAACAGGCAGTGTTCACGCCAGGGAAGTAAGTTTTGTCTCCTTAGTGGTTCCTGGTTCAGAGGCCTCTCACTCAGCCTAAGTCACGGGGGGTGACAGCTTCCTGAGACCAGGCAGGGCAGGCCCCAACAGCTGGGCCCTGTTGGAAGAGGGTGAGTCTATCATCTTAGTTGCTTCTCCCATTTTGCCAGCCAGCTATCTCGTTCTTCTTTTGAGAAAATGAGGAGAGTGAGGGATGTGAAAAGAGATCACATGGAAACAAGAAAAATGGTGACTCAATGACCCCATATCAAGAAAGAGGGCAGGAGAGGAAAAGGATCGGCATGAGGGAGACCCCCTAGTTGATTTTGTCTGTAATTCTAAAGTAGGCTTCTCCTAGAGATTAGGTTATGGGATTTGTTACTTGTTTTTTTTTTTTCACCTCTTAGAGAACTTTTTTGCTTTCGGAGGCACTCATCCTTTGTTTTGAGTAATAAATAATTGACTAATTGTTTAACATTATTGTGAATAAGTCTAATGAGGGAAAATGGTAAATTTATGTCTTGTTTCATCTAAGTAGACTGGCATCCTCATGGGGACTCGATATCAGTATATCTGAGTTGTTATTAACCAGGATTTGAAAATGGTCTTTGATAGAGGCAACAGTTTGGTAGCCATTACATGTGAAAATTTAGTAGCTGATAACCAGGAACATACTACAGACCAAGCAATTCATTGAAGATTTGCACACATAAATGCACATAAGTTATGCCTCAATTAATAAAAACTAGTAGGAGATTCTGTAGAACATATTATCTGGGGAGGCATTTGAGAAAGAACATATTCATTTTGATTAGATATAAGTTCAGCTCCACAGTTTGAATTGATAAGTATCTCCAGTTAAAGGCAATAAGGACCAATGATATTTTCTATTGCTATAATTATCTATATAGGAGTTCTTAAGTTAGTTCAAACTTTAAATATAAAGAAAGAAGTATAAGGAGGCCTACTTTACACTTCATAAGAAATTGTACAAAGGTATGCTCACACTATTTATTATAGTTGAAAATAAAACTGTAAACATGCTTTATTGTGAATTAGTACATAAACATCCACTGATTTGCTGACATGTATGAACCTACAGTTAAGTTCAATACATCTACATAGTAAGGACTGGTGCCGGGTTTATTTTATAGTTAAAATAAAAGCAACTTAAAACTTACAATTAATTAAATTGTAGTATTTTATTAAACATATGCTCATTCTAAATCCTGTGAGAAATAAAAAATCTAATGTAAATAAGAAGGCAACCTCTTTCTTCTTTATTTATTTATTTATTTATTCATTTTATATGTAAACATGTATTTATTATTGATAAATATATAAAACATCTATCTTTTACTGAGGACTTTCACTAAAGACTTAGTTATGTGCTAAGGCAGGCACAAAGTTCCAGGATTCAACAGCAAGATAAGGATTATAACCTCAAGGATTCACAGTGAAAACACAGATGCACACACATGTAAGAATAATGCAATGTTGAAATTCAGTCAGAGTTACGAACTTACGGAGAAAGTACCAACGTCAATAAAACACAGATCTAGCCAAGGAAATTAACAATGGTTACGGCCAGAAAAGTGAAATTTATATCACCTTTGAAACAAAATTAAATGTTAACTTCTATAAAACCTGTAATTCGTGGTAACTAAAGTTTCAATGCCTCACATTTTACATTGGCCATTATCATTCATTGCAGAGCCTCTCTGTGCTTGTTTATGTCTGTGTACGTGACATTTCCCGAATAACTGCCTGACCATGGTTCCAGGCTCAAAGGGCCTCTTCACAGAGTCCCAGGGGGTACAGCTCTGGCCCCCAGTCGTGCGAGGACTTGACAGCTCTTGGATACCCTGACTCCCAGACGCAAACCAGACCCCGCACCATCTGCTTTGCCTCACCCTGATCACTCACTTGTTAGGTTAGATAACATCCACAGAAACTATAAACAGATCATATATTACATGATAATTATCCTTCCTTAAAGATACCCAAAAAGAAATCCATTATTTCACTTACTCCCAAACATTTGAAATCCAAAAGATAAGCAATGTTTGTCCAGCTAAGAAGTAACTATTAGAACAGAACTTTTGAACGTTCACTTATGAAAGTGTCTTTGTGTGTAACACAATGTTAAACGTGCCTCAAGTCAGCAAAGATGAATACCGTTTCAAAAATGCATGAGACTATCCCACAAACGCCTTGCGGAAAAGGTCAGAATATGCAGCACCCTGCTAGTGCTTCTGCTGTGCCATAATCTTGGCTCCTGTGATTACAATACGATAGTGTATCTCAAAAGGTGACGTTTATGATGAAAATGTAGAGAAAACATAGTGATGATCTATTTGCCCCCCCAAAAAAGAGCATTTTAAGGGGAAAGATAGCGTCAACCATAGAACCATCATAGTCAATATTTGAGGTTTTGCCACCTGTTCATTTAGGGATGGTTTTGAGATAACCAGGCTGATTTGCCACCTGTTCAAAGGTTATTTCCCTCCTCATTCTAACTTCAAAGATGTCTTGGCCTTGATCGTAAATCGCACAGTGAAAGGCAGTGTTTATAAAACGATGCTGCTGCTGCCCTCTTCTTTTCTAAAGATGTCTTCAATCTTCTCTTTCTTGCCCTTTTTAGGGACACTTCTACCCACAATCACATAGGTACAGTGACAAGATCCTGTAACAAAAATTGCTAAAAGCGAGCTCCTCATCTGAGGGCACCAAATATACTTGATTCAACTTCTAGTCTCCCAGCCTAACAGAGAACTTGGGACTTAATTGGTTTACTGGCAATAATTCATAGACTAATTATGATGACATAAGTTTGTTGACCACCACCAGAATTAGGAGTTTATAATTCCTTGGAAGAATTCATTCATAATCATAGGATGTAGTGAGCTCCTGCATTAAAAAGATAAAGGGCCCTGGCTGGCGTGGCTCAGTGGATTGAGCGTGGGTTGCAAACCAAAGTGTCGCAGGTTCGATTCCCAATCAGGGCACATGCCTGGGTTGCAGGCCATGACCCCCAGCAATCGCACATTGATGTTTCTCTCTCTCTCTCTCCCCCTCTCTCTCTCTCTCTCTCTCTCTCTCTCTCTCCCTCCCTTCCCTTGGAGGGCTTATTTAAAAAAAATTTATATATAAAAATATATAAAATCTCATTTGGATATCAGAAAGATCCCTAAAGCTCCGCTTGCTCAAAACAGAATCTGCTCCTCCTTCAGTATTTTTCACCTCAAAAAATGGCATCATGGTTCACCCAGTTGTTTATGTGTTCAAGGTTATTAATCGTTTCATCCACAGACTGCATAAATAAAAATATATATAATCTCTAATACTTTTCAAATATCCCAAATCCTAGGCGTTCCACTACACTGCAACTTTAGGGGTGACCTTGTCCAGGTCAGAGCCTGGTGTCATTGTTACCACCCATTCTCCACATCTGATTGAAAGGTACATCGAACCTCTTCTACCCCATAATGTGTCCCAGTCTTTCCATTCCCATTGGTGTCCAGTGTTCTATTGTAAGTCATATTACCTTTCTCCTGGACAGGCACAGTAGCCCCTACCTGACCTCCCAAAATCCACTGGCATTGCCCTCCAAACCCTTCTACCTTTGCCAGCAGAGCACGCTTACAGATCTCAGACCTGATCCTGTCATCCCACTGCCTAAAACCTTCCAGCTTTTCAGTGATTTCCTGAGAAAGTCCCAAACCCATCGTGTGGCCTTTCAGGAAGTGGCCACTGTTTACCCTCCAGCTCATCTTCAAGATCTCCCCCCGCTTGCTCGGCACTTCAACAGAGATCACCTTCTTTCTCGCAGGCCTCCGCACACAGCGTTTCCTTGGTCCAGAATGACCCCTTCCTCCGGTTCTCCACTCCTGCTTCTCCACGAAGCTTTATCCCTAGCGTCACTTTCTCAGGATAACTCTCTCTACATTATGGGACCAAGCTTATCTCTCCATTTCAGACTTCCGTTGCGTTCCACACCTCTTTACATCAGAAATACAAGTTTCATCACTATCACTGTACTTCATGAAATAGGAACCTACTTATTTTAAGATACATTATTTAGAAAAAATACTTTCAATTAAACGATGGCATTTGCATTCTTATCAATGGGAATTTTTATTTTATATTTACCAAAAGAGCCCTTTAGCCTTATCTACACTTGTATCTATAATATCCCATTGTTTTTGCAAAAGTTAAAAAAACGAAGACATTGATTGAAGTGTTTATGTAACATCTTCATATTCTACAAAGAGCCCCAAAAATCTGAAATACTTTTTAGGTTAGAATGTTTGGTGTCTATATTTGCCCACATAATAACATTTTCTGTGTCAACAGGAATGTTGATGATGCAGTATTTCCTAAAATAAGCGGTCCACTCCTGTCTCTCCCTAGGTTCTGTCGTCCATTCTGGAATGTTAGACGTCCATGCATCAGCGATGAATTACAACTCCTACATCCCAGTGACTGGAGGACCATCAGTGATTGCAGGATGCATCACTGTTTTGGAGATGTTAAAACAGAAGAAAGAATGATATACATGTTAAAATCAAGCAATTTGGTAAACATTTAGATAGCTTCTTGGTTAATACTATTTCCTGTGCTAGATTCTTACATCTGTAAAAGCAGGTCTCATACGCTTGAACTTCTCATTCCATTCCTGTAGCCAAGAATTTGATTCAACCTTTCACACCGGGGATATTATAGTGATGCTTATCCGACAGGCCTTCCAGAGCAATTTCCTGCTGTAGTTTCTGATTATACACCTGTTTGGCCACCAGGTACAAGAAACAAACTGATACCTCTGAGTGCCTACCAGGAGCCAGAGGTGAACGAAGGGGAAATTTTTTCACCTGTACCATACCCAGCAAGTCAAAAAGATGCCTGAGTCTATCATGGCACACAGCATATATTTTTGGTTGGATTTTTTTTTAATTTTTATAAAATTGAGCCCTGGCTGGCATAGCTCAGTGGATTGAGCACAGGCTGCGAACCAAAGTATTGAAGGTTTGATTCCTAGTCAGGGCACATACCTGGGTTGCAGGCCACAGCCCCCAGCAACCGCACATTGATGTTTTTCTCTGTCTTTCTTTCTCCCTCCATTCCCTCTGTAAAAATAAATAAATAAAATGTTTTTAAAAAATTGCATAAAGATGCTCTCTCACTTCATTTACTGTCATGGCACCAAAAGCAGCACTTGTAATGCACAGCATGCTGTCCTGTCTCTGGGTCCCCACATTTCCTGCTGCTTGTGCCAAATACCCGCTTCACCCTCATCATTCCTCTAGGTGATTTTTGCCTCTTAGGCTCCCCTGTCAAACCACCAGCATGTTTAATTGTTTGCACCTCCCTTATTTACAGTAGGACAAGAACCCAGCCCCAGAGGTTAAGACAAGCGCTAGTGATGCGTGCTGGGCCGATGACAGGAGGAGCGCTCTCCAACACCCTGATATCACACCGAGCCCGGGTCCTCCTGCTCCATGGAACCAGTGTGAGGTGTGGAAAAGGCTCACATGCCTTCTGGCAGCACAGGGGCCACCGCTGAGACAGCGAGAGCCAACCCCTGGAAAGTGGGGCTGCAAGTGCTGCAGGTCAGAGAAGGATGTGGCAAATATTGAAACAAAAGAGGAAACTTGAAGGGATTTAGCTTTGGAAAAATTAAGGAACTGAGCACAGGGCCTCTAGCTGCTAACCCAGTGCTGCTACTTCCTGGGGGTAGTAGTCTGAGCAGGCTGCTCGAAACAAAATACCATACACTGGATGGCTCGTAAGGAACAGGAGTTCCTTTCTCAAGGTTAGGAAATCTAGAAGTCCTAGGTCAGGGTGCCTGCGTGGCTGGGTTCTGGTGAGGGCCCTCTCTGGGCTTTCTCACGTGGCAGACAGAGGAGCTAGCTCGCTCCCTGGCCTTTTCTTAAAATGCACTAGCCCCATTCATGAAGGCTCAACCCTCACGTCCTAATTACTCCTCAAGTATCCCACCTTCAAACACCATGACCTTGGGGATGAGGGCTCCAACACAGGAATTTTAGGGACATAAACATTTAGCCCATTGCACTAAGCAATCATTATTTGTTGAATAAATGAAATTTGAAATTCTAGCTTCAGCATGAAACCATTTAGATAAGAAGAAGAAAACAGTAAAGATGATGTTTTCTGTTACAGTAAAGGTTATTGTGGTGGATTCAACAGTGTTGTCCCCCAAATCATGTATAACTGAAATCTCAAAATGTGACCTTAGTTAGAAATAGGGTCTTCACAAATGTGATTGGTTAAGGATCTCATGATGAAATCTTTCCGGTTTCAGGACAGGCCTTAAATCCAATGACTGATGTCTCTTTTTTAAATTATTATTTTATTGTTGTTCAATTACAGTTGTCCGCATTTCCCCCCCACCGCTCCCGCTACCCCAGCCAAACCCACCTCCCTCCCTTGCTTCCACCCTCCCCCTTGGTTTTGTCCATGTGTCCTTTACAGCGGTTCCTGGAAACCCTTTCCCCCCATTGTCCCCTCCCCCCTCCCCTCTGGTTATTGTTAGATTGTTCTTAATTTCAATGTCTCTGGCTATATTTTGTTTGCTTTTTTTTCTTTTGTTGATTATGTTGTAGTGAAAGGTGAGTCATATGGTATTTGTCCCTCGCCGCCTGGCTTATGTCACTTAGCCTAATGCTCTGCAGTTCCATCCGTGCAATGACTGATGTCTTTATAGGAAGAAGGCGCACAGGAAGGCATACAGTGATCAGTGATGCCGCCACGAACCAAGAAACACCCTCGGGCTCCAGCAGCTGCATCTGGAAGAAGCTCCTTCCCCAAGGGCGCGGCCCTGTCAACACCTGGTTTTCAACTTCTGGTCTCCAGAACTGTAATCGAACCAATTTTTTAAAAATCTCAACATTTGTGGTAATTTATTACAGCAGCACTAGGAAACTAACACAGATATTTTCCTTTTTTCTCCTAATTTAATCCTCCAAACCACTCTAAGGAGTAAATGCCAACATCCCTATTTTTCAAACGAGGCAGCAAACTCCAGGAAGTTCAGTAAGTTGCTGAGGGCCGCCCAGCTGATAAATGACAGTAATGACATTAGAACTTATTATGTTCATTGGATTCTGAAGTCTTAACCCTTTTTTAAATAACATTATACACTATTTAAGAGAAGTTATACATATAATATAACTCAGAAGATTCCCTTTTTATTATTAACAATAAATAAAGAGCTTAAAATATTAAATGTCTAGGATGTAGAAATTGCTTCTATGTAGAGCACTTTATTCTGGAACAAAGCCAAATAAAGCATCACAGCCCATGGTCTTACACAGTGACTCTGGGCCCTCTGTGTGTCGAGTTACATGTTAAAAGCTGATTTCAGCCCTATGGGTGAGACACTGCTTTTTGTGTCCATTTTATACATGATGAAAATGAAGCTCAGGGCATACACAGAACTATGTCCTCCCAAAGATACCTGCATAATCCCCAGAACTTGTGAATGTATTCCTTGGCATGGCAACATGTATGTGATGTAAGTGAAAGGGCTAGAGATGAGATTATCCTGGATTGTCTGGGTAGGCCCAATGAACTCAAAAACATCCTTACAAAGGAAAGAGGGAGGGAGGAAAGTCAGAGAAGATGTGGTGACAGAACAGAGGTCAAAAAGAGAGAAATTGGAGGATGCCGTGCAGCTGTCTCTGAAGACAAAAGATGAGGCCATGAGCCAAGGAGTGAGACGGCCTCGAAGGGCCCAAGAAGCCGAGGGGTCCGCTCTCCCCACGGTCTCCAGGAGAAATGAGGCACTGACAACCCCTTGGTTTTAGGGCTTCTGGCCTCCAAAACTGTCAAATAATACATTTGTGTGTTGTTCTAAATGTCTACATTCGTAGAAACTTGTTTCAGCAGCAATGCAAAATAAGCACAGAAAGTTACGAAAATTTCTCAATGACCTTCCCAGGCAAGGTGCACCGGGAACCCAGGGTTCTCTGACACTGGGCTTCACTGTGTTTCTCATATCAGTGGTGAAGAAAACTCACATCCAGAGGAAAGACGGATTTGTGCTAGGAAAAAGGAAATGCCTCAGTTTACTAGACAGGAATTATACATTTTCCACGTGCACAATAAGAGTGAAAGATTTTGCCAAATAAATATTTGTGAATGATAAACTACCACCTGCTCCTAAAGGCAGATAGAGAAAAAAACCATTCATCAAATTTTATTAAGTTTAAACTCTGGCCAGATGTATACTCCTTTCTTGTGGACTTAAATTTGATCACCATCCAAGATTTTTTCAGTGTCTTCTCTCATAAGAGGCTTATTTCCAAAAACAGATGAATATTACAGTCTTCTAACTCTATAAGACTTGTCACAAAATATATCTTTTTTCATTTACATTAAAAAGGCAAATTTTATTCAAACTCTGTTAGCTCATGGTTAGCCTCAAATAACACAAACATAAGAATTATTTTTTCCATTAAATTTTGTTCTACAATCATTGTTTTATCTTTACTATTCAATTCTATTTTTAAAGAGTGTTCCATTTATAATTTATTTATTTCTGAAGCGAATACTGTATTTTCAAGGAGATGTTAAAAATTTCAACAAAGGGATATTTAGATATGCAAACATTTTTTAATGAAAAAGGACAATTCACCTTATTTTTACTTTATTATACAGGGTCCGGCAAAAGTAACACCATTGAGTGTGGTTGGTACGTACGTGAATGTCTCACACCAGATGGACAGCAATTTGAACATTTCACCTAAAATGTCACGTGGTGTGCTTGAGTGTGATACTCTTACATTACAGAATTATATGTTTATGATTTTGCCATAAAAGTTCTGGTACAGATTTCCAAAGAGGCGTAATGTGTGCCAGACCCTGCAGATACAATACCACAGTGTGCATTCCGTTTTTACAGGCAATCACACTGCACGAGAACACACTGTGTCTAAGATACTGTCTCGAGTCTCACGGGGGAATTAGAATTCACAGCCCCTGTCTTCCAGGAGTTTGCTTTGGAAGCCAGTACATACATACACTCGAAATATGGCTGCTAAGGAAATCTCCGAATCTTAACAAATTCCCTAATGCACCCTATTCCCTCTTCAAGCCCTTCTCCACATCACAATCAGGACAACTGTCATGACAGATGCCAGCTTATCCCCTTCTCTTTTCTGGACAGGTTTGGCATGGCTACACTGAGTAATTGGGCAATATACTTAAACTCATTGAATAAGCCTGACTTTCTCATCTGTAAGGTCAGTGTAATAATACAGGCCCAGCCCGTTCTCTGCCCCTATCTGTGCTCCCGTTTTCTTATATTCAGGAAAAGTCGGTCTAAAAATCAAGCAGCTGAGCTGTGGCAGGGAATTCACTTGTAGGGTTTATATAGCCTTCAAGTTGGGGCTTTGTCATGTTAATGTTAGTCATTCAGGCACTTCCATTCCTAAATATCAAGTTCAAGGCTGTGCTCCAGAAAGACAATGTTGAGAAAGAAAAAAAGAAGAAAACAGTTGCTAGGACTCTGAGCCTCTGACCCCCAGATGTGCCCCACGTTACTAAAGGAGGCTCCGTGCACAGAAGGGCAATTACACTGCAGTGTGTGACATCTGAGACCCCTCCTTGGGCCCGGGTCTCTGGGGTGAATGAGAGTTAGAGTTAACGCATTTCCTGTTTTAAATACAGAGCAGGGTGTATCTGTTTATTTCAAATAACATCCTAAAAGGTAAAGCTCCTTAGAGAATTCCTTCAGTCGGTACTCTTCTGAAAGTAAATCATCTGAAGCTTCATTGAAACTGGACAGTTTAACAACAACAAAAGTTTCCTTGTCGTGGGCTCTAAAGAGGGAAGGCGTCTTGTTATCAGTTCTTTCTAATTCGAGCATCTTCTGCTCACCCCACCCTGCTTTCCTACCCCTGGAACCTCTACTGTGTCATTCAAAGCAGGAAATTTCCTTAACAAAAGCAGTTAGCATTTAGAAATCTGGCAGATGTGGCCAATGACTAAGAAGCTGCAGAGTGTTATAAACCCCCTTTTGAGATAGCGGTTGGACTTGTTCTTCCATCCTTGGCTAGAGAGAGTGGGTGCCCCTTAACTACCTCCATGTCTGTCTTTTCAAAGAAAGATGAGCTTTCTCAGGATGAAAAGATGAGATAACACTACTGGTTGTGAATAATGAGCGAGGCACTCTGGCAGTTCTGCCAGACAATCCCTCTGTAAATTCAGACGGACACCTAGGGCTTGCTGTGACGGGGAACATTCATTACGCAGAGTGGAAGGACCCAGGGCTGGACTCCTCCGCCAGACGCCCTGCCTTTTGACCTCTTGACCCTAAACACAGGCAGTCTGGGAGAAAGGGAAGAAAAGCTCTTGGCGAATTATATATAATAACTTCTTTAGGGACATGTCTAATTTTGGATGTGTTTCTTGCTGTATTTATTTACTTGGCAAGTCTCTGAATTCCACCAGTGCAGAAGCCAGCCAGCCTGCCAGCACTTCTGACGTGACGGATGGTCTGTCTCGCGTGCAACACTCTGAATATCAGCATTTTTGTGAGGCTGGGCAGGAGATAAAAAGATCTACATTTAGTAGTCATTGTTGCATTGTTACATGGACCAGTGGTGCCAGTCGTTAAAGATATAAATAGTCAAGGGACTGAGGCCGGAGAGGCAGGGGTGCAGCGCTGTCTACACTGAAGCTATTTACACCAGGGAATAAATCCCTTGGAAACGGGTCAAGGTGAAGTCAGAGCTTAAAACAATTGTTTGTACCTTATCAGAGAAGAGTTTTCCTTCTCCTTCCATCAGTCAACATCCACATAAAAACCATTAAAATTTAAGAGAAATTCCACTCTTGGCCGTGGCTTCTGTTAGCTAAGTCTGAGGTTCCCCTAAAGTTCATGGAGAAAAGGTGATAAACTCTCTTGGAGACAATCTTAAAATGTACATTAAAAACACCAAAATACTAATAAAAGGCAAAAAAATTAATTGGTATTATATTACAATAAAGGCTTCTAGTTAACAAACCACAGCATAGGCAAAGTTAAGAGGCAGCTAGCAAAATGGCAGGAGATACTTGAAATTTCTTAGAAAATATGTAAGAGGAAGCACAATGAACCCAGAATTTTTTATAAAACATTGTGTATTTATCTTACATGTTTAAATTTCAATCACTTTCAAAATACTCTCCATTTGATGCAATACACCTATTTTTTCCACTGCTAAAAACAATTTTTGAACTCATCGATTTTGATGCCTTTTAGTGATTCTGCCTTTTTTTGTTTCACCTCTTCCATATCAGCAAAATGCTTGCCTTTGAGGACTTTTTCACCCAGGGAAACAAAAGAAAAGTGTCTGAAGGTGAGATCCAGATCAGGTGAATAGGGAAGGTGAGGCACAGGGGTTATGCCATTTTTGGTCAAAAACTGATGAGCAGTCAGTGTGGTGTGGGCAGGTGCACTTGTAAATCACCCATCTGAAATGGTTAAATGCACTGAGCCTTCAAAAAAATTCTCTGAAGCCAAACACAGCCTCTCACAACAACACCAGCTGGTACACCGATACAGATGGGTTCCTAGAACACTCACCTAGCAGGGGAAGCCCACGCTATAATGGGCCTGCCTTCCAGAAGATAATTCTAGTTGTTTTTGGCAGTCGCCCAACATATATAATAGAATTATAGATAATTAACAAATACGATAAATCAATAATGAAATAGATAAAACTGCCTCTGAGAAAATAAAGCAAAAATTAAGAATATATTCTTTTTAGGAGAAACTCAAAAATACATAAAGAGATATGCAAAATGATTAGATCATAGTAACCAGACAAATGTAAATTAAGCAAAGGCTGGAAAGCCAGATAATTCCATGTGTTGGTGAGAATTCCGGGGTATCAGAGCTCTGGTGGATAGCATCATTTTGGAGAACAAAACTCTTTCTCCATAGAAGAGAAAGGTTATAGCCTGCATAACACTGCAAATCTACTGCTGGGCTTAAAGATATCTCATGCAGGGTGTTAGGGGACACGCTGCAGTGTCCATTGGAGTGGTGGGATTCGGAGGCACCTAAGAGTCCACCACTGGGAGAACGCCAGACCAAAATGGGGTGAGTGGACACTGCACAATGTCATGCAATGGTTACATGTGAGGGATTCATTGCACTCAAACATCATGGCATGGTTTTAAAAACAGTTTTTAGGGGAAAAAAGCATAAAAATAATAGCAGTAGATGTGAACACAATCATAAATTTACATGAATTGAAAGTACATGGACACCATCAATGGACATTTTTCAGAAGCGCTCACACAGAAAAGACGCACACTAAACACATGAAAAAGGTTGTCTATGGGAGCAGGAGCTAAGACTGAAAAATAAAAAGAAATCAAATGGATCAATGAATTGATAAAAAAACATATACAGGGGTAAGCTAAAGTGGAGGAAAATCATGAATTCTGGCAGCACGAACAGAAAACAGTTATCTCCCCTTTTGGTTGTCATGTTGGTTTTATGTTTCCAGGTTACAGGTGCCCGAGACTTCAGTGCAGTTATTACATAAGCCAGAAACTCTGCAGCTACTCGTCTTCCAGAACATAAGTACCCCCTCGTCATTGCATCCTTACGTGTGTCTTTTATAAACACCTCCGGCCTCGGGCGTCAACCACAGAAGTGAGAAGACAAAGAGGCTGAATTAGTGCTATTGCAAGGTCAACTGTGTTGGCTGCCACTTTAAAAAACGTGGAGATGCACAAAGAACAGACTGACAAATAGATGTACCCACACCATCTAGAATCAGCAATAGTGAGATTTTCGCCTCTTTTCAATTATTTCAGAATTAAAGTCCTGTAGGCAGTTTTCTTTCAATCATCTTAACTTGCCTATCGCCTGTCCTTCCTCTGCACATCTGTCTGAGACAATGAGCACCATGGCTTTGCTTGTATCCTTCCAGGTCTTTGTGTTCTTAGACTTCCATAAGTGTTACACTATCCCATACACACCATTGCTGAACAGGTATATATTTTTAGAAAATATGCATAAATACCATCATGATATGATACCATTCTATACTTTCCTATCTTCACTCAATTTTTTAAAACTTTGTTAATAATTTTTAAATAGATATTACAGTGTATAAAAGTAAAAAATAGCATAGACTACGATGTACATCCCCCTCCTACTTCTGAACTCCCATTGCTCACTTCATCCCTCAAGCACAGTTTTGAAGACACTCTCCACAAAAAAACACATATGCACACATGACTTCCTGTTATGCCAAATGTATGTTAAAGTTTAAAATCTACTCATTGACCTTTAATAGTTATTTCTCCCCCTAACTGATTTGCTTTTTTTTTCATATTCTTTATTTTCAAGCCAGTATATAATTATACATATAGCAACACCATTGAATATTTTTTTATTTGTTTTGACCTTTCTAAGGCTCTGGAATGTTTTATAAAGAACTAAGTATACAGATATATTTTGACAGACATGTCAAGAGAGCTCATGTACGACCTACTCTAACCTTTTGTTCTTCCATTTGAACAAAGATCACTTTTTAAAATTATATTGGAAGCTAATGTTGAAAATTCTTTTTCCTTGACAGAGTTTCTTCTTACATTTATACGTCCTCAGTAATTTTCCTATGTTCCGTTAATCAAAGGTGGCAGTACATGGCATTTTTTAC
Organism: Phyllostomus discolor; assembly: GCF_004126475.2. NCBI lineage: Eukaryota > Metazoa > Chordata > Mammalia > Chiroptera > Phyllostomidae > Phyllostomus > Phyllostomus discolor. Next base: position 11,970,671 of record NC_040904.2, on the reverse strand, counting down.
TTCCTAAGTAAAATCCAGATACCCAGACAACGCCAGCCTTTAAGTGGTCTTGCCCAGAGAGCCTTCCATGTGTCCAGGTAGGTGATGAGGCCCAGGCAGTGTCAGGGAATCCTGGGGAGCTGCTAGCTGGAGAGTGTAGCATCCGTTGGGAGGCTGCAGGTAAGCTGCCCCACACCTCCGTGGGCCTTACTGTATTCTCCCAGTAAACTTAAACCTGTAATCAAGAAAAGGGAGGGTCACTATCATATCCTGCATGGAAAAGTAGGTTACTAATCTTAGTACACTCTTGACTGGTGAAACCTTAAGATTGAAGGTTGTAATTGAGAAAGGCAAGAGTATAAGGAGATCTTTGTTTTGCCAGCCCAAGGGCTGTGTGGAGAGAAAGAGAGGGAGGAAGGAGGTAGAGAGGGAGGGGTGAGAGAGAGAATATTTTCTCTGTTTGGGAAAAACAGAAACCATTTCTACTCTCTTTGAGAATCTTCATGGATTCAGTCAAACTAAATTCCCCAACCTTACTCTAGAGCATGAGTCAACTAGGTTTTTCAAGTTCGTTGCCAGAATGAAAATTTAAACAATGTCCTCATCCTCTTTCCTTCTCCCACCTCCAGCAAGTCCTCAAGTGCCTTTAAATTGAGCTTGCCTTTCTAGCAGGTAAACCCACTAGGGTAGCTCTCACCCCCAGGTTCCAGGATGGAATTGGTTCCTGCCTTTGGAGCTTCCTGCCTGGAACTGCAATAGGTTTTCATTATCTATGGTGCCCTTTGTTCACCTTTTAGCTCATCAAGACTGATGCTTGCATTCCTTTTTCTGCACATCTTCCTCAGTGACTGGAGAGCTTATCTAAGTTGTTTAGCTCACTTCTGCCCCTGTCAGTCTCCTGACATTTATCCTGGATATTTCTTATCTTTCAGGTCCTTTTAGTAAGACCTATGTGCATGTCTGTTATAAAGTTCAGAATTTTTATAAGCTGCAATTTTCCCTTGTCAGCATCGCTGGACCCAATAATGTCTTCCATTAGCATTGAATGCAATGACTCACTTGGTTCTCCTCCCCCAACTTCTGCTTTTACAAAGAGTGTTCTCTCAAGACTGGTTTGATAACATGAGACTGAAACATTCACCCTCCCTTCTATCTCATTCTGGCTCTCTGTACTGGTTTCTGAGTTAGCACCAGCATGCTGGTTCCCAGGAAGTCTCTGCTGCACTCACTCCATTTCCTTGTAACGCTTATTCATACCCTACCACGTCTCAACTCTGTTTACTCTTGTACAAACATCTCAGAAGATATATCCCAGAATGAGCAGCAAACACATACTATGAACTAAGAATGCTATGAACTATGAACTAAGAACTAAGGTCTTCTAGTTCTCCTCAAGAAGTCAGATTCTAGAACTTAATCATCCATAGGAATAAAGTACCTTCCATTGATTTTTCTTCACATAAGAAGACAAAAATGAAAATCAAGAAGCAAAAAAAATAAGATAAAATTGCAGTCAGGCTCCCAGCAGTTACAGGTTGTGTTATTGCCCACACCCCCAAAAAGGTGTGTTGAATTTCAAATCCTCGGGGCTTCAGAATGTGCCCCTTTTTTGGAAACAGGGTTCTTGCACTTGCAATTAGTTAAGATAAGTTTATGTTACTCATTAAATTGTTAAATCGTTTAAGTAGTACTGGTGTCATATGAAGATGACCCTGAAAAGACAGACACAGAGAAGATGCCATGTGAAGATGGGGAAAAGATTCGAGAAGGTAAGCCAAGGAAGGCCGAAGATTGCGGGCAGTCACCAGGGAGAAGCATGGAACAGATTTCCCCACAGAATCCTCGGAAGGAATCAGCCTTGCTGACACATTGCTATTGGATTTCTGGCTACTCAATCTGTGGTACATTGCTGTGGCATTCGGAGGAAACCAGTACACCCGTGGTGGCTGATGGGAAAAACAAATAGGTAGAGGTAGTGCTATTGAATTAATAGATTATTCTATTTTTAATAGAGAATAAAACTGTTAACAACATGAAGGTTAAGTTCTAATTGGCATAACTATCATTCCTTGTGGTCTAATTCCAATAGAATGCCATCATTTAGAAATATCAAATAATTTTTTCTCTGCAAGGCATACTTTTTTCTATATCATAAAATTGAAGTATTAGATTATTCTTATAACAGTAAAATACCCTGTACAAGAAAATGTTTTTTTGTGGCTACATGACCAACTTTTTGAATTGAATTTATAATATAACTAGTTTGTCACTTGTAAAGAATGCTTAATCAATTAGTAGTTCAGGTGTTTCAGTCTCTTAAATGTACTTGAGAATATGTGCGTGCACACACACACACAATCTTTCTATTTATTTGTTTTAACACATGCTCAGCTATAACATATGCAAGGTAGTGTATAATTTGACTTTTAAAAAATGAAGAAATACAAATAATATGAATTCTTATTCAGTCTGAATTACTCTTCATAGCCTTCTTTTCAACTATAGGTGTACTGCAATATTAAAAGAATAGTCTGACCTTGCATTCAGAATTCTGTGGTGATAACTCATTACTCCATTTCTGCACCCTGTTCTGAGAATGAATGACCTTTACTGAAAGCAGTGCAGTGGCTGACATGCCTTGAAGACTTACTATGTGCCAGTCACGGAGCTAAAGTTTTAATCCTTGTTGCATTAAACAGAAAACTCAAAAGGTCTGATGACACAGGCACCAGCCGTTCCAGAGATTCCCACATAGTTACCCAATCACCATTTCCATCCCTCATTGGATTGGAGGCCATTTCAAACAACGCAATTGATACCAGACTAATTTTTTTAATATTCCAATGTAATTTTATGACGAAGAATACCAGACAGTTTGTTATTCCAAGGTATGGTTTGTCTTGCTTTACAGACATTGCCTGAATTTAGTACACCAACTGTGAGGCTTGGAATTCTCCTTCTGACCACTAAACTCATTTTCAATGTGCAAATGCCAAGAGCTGGCAGTCATAGAGTTTAAAATTGATATTCAAAAACATTTGTCAATTTGGGCCAAAAATCATTAAATTTAAGAAACATGTTTGTTCAGTTTTCCCTTTTTCCAGAAGAACTTGAAGAATTCTCCATAAGGTGGCAAGAGGAAATTAAATAAAATCCAAATCACATTTTTGTTTTCTATTTTTTAAATATTTAGGAATGCTCACTTTATTACTTTTCTTATTTATTTCCTTATTTGAAAATCGACACAAGAGCTAAGAAACAAAATATCTTACAGTTGACTTCATAAGTATATCCCAATATGCAACAACAAAAAAATTCACCTCTACTAATCTGCCCCTGAGTAAATTATGTCTATCAGAATGAGACAGAAATTGATGACCAGATTTGCGTATTAGTGGCCTGAATTTCCCTTCTCCAATGAATGCTGTGAACCTACAGCAACACACAGAGCAATTCCCTCTTAGAGAAACCCAGAAACCAGAAAATATCTGAGAAAATATCTGCATGGAAAAGGCTAGAAAAGACAGAGAAACTCTCACTTACACTCCATTCTTGGCACAGCGCCATATCATCAGGAGGGAACCTCCAGCTTCCAACTCCTTTCTGAAGAGTGAAGGCTTAGGCCATACATTAAATACATTGTGACATGTAATAAAAAAATCTCATCATGTTTTAAGTACATTTATGATTTTGGTTGGGCTTCATTCACAGCCACCTGAGGGCCACAGGTTGAACACCCATGATTCTAGCAACTTTTAAGACTGCCACCTGAATGATGAGCTCCCAAATCACCTAGCTCAGAAAGCCAACAAGTTAGTGTCCATGAGTCCCACAAGACTATAGCAAACATGAAAGCAGCTGTTGATGGGCACATAAGAACTCACAATGGCTATATGCCCAATGCCCAGTGCAGAGGGAACAGACAAAGACCTTTATCTCCTAGTCTTTCACTGGAATGGATGTGACTACATACTTTAAACTGATACCTGTCGGTCTGGCTTCTGATTAGAACCTATCTAAGTGCTGAGTCTGATTCTACCTGGAGCCCAATAGAGGCAATGGGCACTGCCCTCCTTCCTCCCTGTGGCCCACTCAACAATAAAACCATGTTGCCAGCATATCACTGAGAGGAGCCTGTCTACCCATCTAACACTCCACTGCTCTGACTGCCAGCCCAAAAGACTGGCTCCTAAGTCACTTAAATCTAGGACCTGATGGAGCTGACATTCATGAGTCCCCAGGACAATGCAAAATAAAAAGATTCTGTTTGGGTGAGCAAGCACTTCCATTTGGTATGCCCTCTGGCCCCCCCAAAGTAAATAAGCAAAAATACCCAGCCTCAGCTTCTCCCTGGTAGGGGCTAATCTGCATATCTAACATCTTGACTTCCTAAGCTTTAGGGATACACACAGAGAGAAAGTGAAGGGATGAAAAAAATATATTTTATGCAAATAGAATTCAAAATAAAGCAGGGGTACTTACACTTATAGCATATAAAGTAGATGTTAAAAGAAAAATAAGGTCATTGTATAGTAATTAAGGGGTCACTGTAACAAGAAAATATAACAGTTATAAATCTTTATGCTCCTAACACTGAAGCACCAAAATATATAAAGCAAATATTAACACATAAGAAGAGAGAAATAGGCAGCAATCAATAATAGTAAGGGAGTTCAATAACCCACAACAATGGGTAGATCATCCACACAGAAAATTCATAAGAAAACGCTGGACTTAAATGACATGTTATATCAGAAAAAAAACTGAAAAGTTCATCCAGCAGCAAAAGAATATGAATTTTTCTCCAGAACATATGAAATATTCTCTAGGATAGATCATATGTTAGACCACAAAAAAGCCTTAATAAATTTAAGAAGATTGAAATCATATTTCATCCTTTTTTATATGGCTGACTCAGTCATACAAAAAAATGAAATATTGACATTTGTGACTACATGGATGGATCTTGAAGGTATTATCTTGAGCAAAATAAGTCAGATGGAAAAAGACAAAAACTGGATAATTTCACTCATTTGTGGAACAGAGAACAAAAAAGAAGCAAACAAAACAGAAACCAACTCATAGAGACAACAGATTGGTGATTTCCAGAGAGAAAAGGGGGAGGGTGAAATGGGTAAAGCGGGTCAATTATATGGTGATAGATGGAACAAAACTTTTGGTAGTCAGCATGCTATAATGCATATACATATCAAATTACAATGTGATACACCTAAAACCCATAATATTATTAACCAATGTCACCTCAATAAAAAAAGATTAAAATCATATCAAACACATTTTCTAAACACAATGGCATGAAACTTTAAGTCAATAATAATAATTTAAAAACTTGGAAAAATCCCAAATATTTGGGGATTAAACAGCATGTTTCTGAACAACAAATGGGATAAAGAAAAATCAAAATTAAAAAAAATATATATTGAGACATATGACAAAGGAAGCAACAAATAGAAGTTTATGGAATAGAGCGAAAGAAGTCCTAAGAAAGGAGTTTATAATAGCCACAGCCTACATTAGGAAAATTAAATAATTCAACCTAACTTTCTACCTCAAGGAACTACAAAATAACCTAACAACCTAAGCCCAAAGTTAGTATAAGGAAGGAAAGAACAAAGATCAGAGCAGAAATAAATGAAATAGTGATTATAAAGAAAATAGAAAAGATCAATGAAACTAAGAGCTATTATGTTAAATATAAACAAAATTGGCAAATCTTTGCTGGACTGAGGAAAAAAGAAAGGAGACTCAAAATAAAGAATAAAAGAGGAGCCAGGACTCCTGGTGGCACAGAAATACCAAGAGGATCATAAGTAACTACCAAAAATAGAAAATCTAAACAGGCCAACTACCAATAAAGAGTTTCAATCAGTAATCAAAACCTCCCAACAAAGAAAAGCCCAGGACCACAGGACATCATTGGTGAATTCTACCAAACACTTAAGGAAAAATTAATAAGAATCTTTCCCACACGCTTCCACAAAGTTTAAGAGGAAAGAACACTTCCAAACTCATTTCACAAGGCCAGCATTATCCTAATATCAAAGCTAAACAAAGACACTACAAGAAAAGAAAATTGCAGGCCAATATTCCCGATGGATATAGATGTAAAAATCCTCAACAACAACAAAAAATTAGCAAACAGAATTAACAGTACTTTGAAAGAATCATACACCATGATTGAGAGGAATTTATTTCAGGGGTACCAGCTTGATTCAACACATGCAAATAAAAAAATGTAATATATCACATTAACAAAATAAAGGATAAAAGTCATATAATTATCTCAATAGGTGCAGATCCCTTCATGAGAAAACTCTCAACAAACTAGGTATAGAAAGAATGTACCTCAACATAATAAACCATTTATGATAAAAACAGCTAACATCATACCAATGTGAGAAACTGGAGGCTTTTTTCCTAAGATCAGGAATAAGGCAAGGATGCCCACTCTCACTACTTTTATTCAACATAGTACTAGAAATTCTTACTAGAATAGTTAGTAAATTAAATAAATATATAAATAAATAAATAACATCCAAATCAAAATAAAAGAGGGGAAATTGTCTCTGCAGATAACATAATCTTATAGATAGAAAACACTGAAGACTCCATAAAAAAAGACCATTACAACCAAAAAATGAATTCAATAACATTTCAGGATAAAATGTACTGTATAAAAATCAGTTATGTTCCTATACAATAACCACAAACAACCAGAAGGAGAAACTAAGAATACAATCCTATTTTTTACAACACCAAAAAGAATAAAATGCCTAGAAATTGTTTAAAAAAAAAAATGGACACCTAAAACTATAAGACATTGATGAAAGGAACTGAATAAGACACAAATAAATGGAAAAATACCTTATGTTAATAGACTGGAAGAATTAAAAGTGTTAAAATGTGCATGCTACCCAAAGCAATATATATATTCAATGCAATCCTTATCAAAATTCCAATATCATTTTTCACAAGTAGAAAAATCAATCCTGGAATTTGTATGAAAGCACAAAAGACCACAAATAGCAAAAGCAATATTAGGAAAGAAGAACAAAACTGGAAGCATCACATTTCCTGATTTCAAACTACATTACAAAGCTAAAATAATCAAAGCAATATGGTACTGACATAAAAAATAGACACATCGATCAACAGAACAGAACAGAGAGCTCCAAAATAAACTCAAACACATATGGTGAATTAATTTTCAACTAAGAGCCAAGAACATGTGATGGGAAATGAGTATTCTTTTTAACAAATAGTGCTGGGAAAACTGGATACCCACAAAATAAAGAATAAAACTAGCCCTCTATTTACACCATACACAAAAATAAACTTAAAATGGATTAAAGACTTGAATGTAAGACCTGAAACCATAAAACTCTGAAAAAAAATCATAAGAGGCAAGCTCCTTGACATTGGTTTTGGCAATGCTTTTTTTTAATTGATAGCAAAAGTAGCATGCAAAATAAATAAGTGCGGCTACATCAAACTATAAAGCTTCTGCACATCAAAGAAAACCATCAACAAAATGAAAAGGTAACCTATGGGATGGGGGAAACTATTTACCAATCAAGTGTCCACTAAGTGATTCATATTCAATTATTCAAGAAACTTACTCAACTCAATAACTAAAAAAACAACCCACTTAAAAAGAATGGGCAGAAAATCTGAACATATACTCAGAGAAGACATACAAATAGCTGACTTATAAATGGAGAGGTACCCAACACCATTAATCATCAGGAAAATGCTAATTAAAATCACAATGTGGAATCGCCTCACATCTGTTAGTATGGCCATTCTGGAAAGACCAAAGATAGCAATGCTGGTGAGGATGTTGAGAAAAGAGAACTCTCGTGCTGTTGGTGAGCATTAAGTTGGTACAATCACTATGAAAAACACTATAGAGGCTTCTCAAGAAACTGAAAATAGAACTACCATATGATTCAGCAGTCCCTTTTCTTATCTAAATCCAAGGGAAATAAATTACTATCTCAAAGAAATATGTGTACCCCCTTGTCTACTGTAGTGTTACTGGTGATAACTCATGGATGGAAACCAAGTTTCCATCACCATATTAATGGATCAAGAAAATATGGTATAATAGGGTATGATACAAATGCAAATATGATATGAGAGAATGGAATATTACTCAGCCTGAAAAAAGGAAATTCTATGAACCTGGAGAGCATTATATTAAGTAAAAGAAACCAGAAAGGAAATCACAAATACTATATGGTGTCACTTACATGTGGAATCTAAAACAAAATAAAAAAAAGTTAACCTGGGTGTTGAGGAACACGGGGGAGAGGGGAGAGGTTAGTAAAAGGGTATAAACCTTCATTTATAAGATAAATAAGATATCAGGTTCTAATATATAACATCATGCCTGGAGTTGATAATGCAGTATTGTGTAATTGAAATTTGCTGACACTGTAGAGCTGAAGTCTCACACACAAAAAAAGGTAAGTATATGAAATGATGAATGTATTAGTTAACTCAGTGGTAGAAATCATTTTATAATGTATACACACACCAAATCATGTTGTGCACCTCAAATATATTACAATTGTATTTTTCAATTTTACCTCAATAAAACTGATAAAGAAAGTAAATTCTTTTCCATTGCGTTAACGGCCTCGCAGGGTCGGTTTTCCTTAGCACTGATGGAATCCAGACATCTATAGAATGTTTTCAAGTTCAAATAATGATCTTACATGTAATTGCATTTCATTCCCATACAACCCTGTCTCTAACTGACCAATGAAGACATTGAGAAGTGTTGAATTATTTGGTAACAGCCAGATAGTTAATAGGCGATAGAACTGGAATGTGAATCCAGTTATTGATCCTCCCCTTTGCACTACCTGACACCACCATGCTCTTCTCTGTCACTGCCACTTACATGAGCCATGAAAGCTAGCTCAGTGCTTCTCATAAGTTCATGAAAAATATTCGGGAGTGAAAGAGACCTTGAGAGCATCCCTTTCTTCCAGCAGGTAAAAATCAAAGCCGGCACTTCCAGTTTGTTTTTACTGGCAACCAGTACTCAGGAAAGTATTAGACCGAAAGTCAGACTGAAGCGTCAAGCATCAGGACAACCAAAACATCATGGAAACAAATTCTTGATTTTGAAATTTTTATGGCGTGAGTTCTCAGGACTGTAAACCAAGCTTTTAAGACAAGGAGGCTCACCCCAAAAATCAAATAAAATTCCTTTTTATAAAGTAGTTTTCTTCTTTCAGTTTTTTTTCCTGTACTTTGTGAAGCCTCCTAAGGCCAAAGTCACCCTAAAAATACATCACCCACTTATGGGAATAATAAGAAGTCAGAGTATCCTTTATGGTAAGTATTGCAGGACGGCTGAGCCTCTGGTTTGTCCCTCCTGCTGATTCTTTTTACCCTGGTAATATAACAGGCTGTCTGCATGACTCTGAAAAAGTTTGTAGCAAAAGTCTGTAAATTTGAAACATGGCAACTACCAGATATAGGGAACTGAGACTCGGACGGTGGACACCACCTGCTTTTCCGTTGCTGACAGAGACCAGGTCACAGGAGGAAGTGGGAATTCTGGTTTGATGTCCCGGTAAAAAGAAGCAAGAATGAGCAATCGATGTGCTCATCTGTCTTCATCTCTGTGATTCTGTGTTTCAGGTTTTAAAGAGATTTGAAGTATTACTAAAATTGCATTAATAGTTTTCCCTGACTGTGAGAAAAGCAAAGTAGCACTGTTTTAAACCACGAAGTTTTGGAGTAATTTGTTACACGGCAATAGATAAGTAACACAAGCAGTAATTCTGCTGACAAAACCACGATTAAGGTCTGTTTGTCAACCCCGGCATATTCTTTCAAACAGCTTCTAGGAATCACACAGTAAGTTTAGAAACAGAGAGATGGACAGAGCAGAGGCCAGTAAAAAAAAAAAAGAAAGACTTCAAACACAAAAATTATGCCAGAATGAGGTTGCTAGCTCTGTATGCCCAAATATGGCATTGGCTTGAAATAAAATGACAAGATGATTAATGAGTTTTTATAGTGTTTTATAACCAAAGTATTTCTAAATCTGGTTAATACCAGCCATTGAAGCCTTAAAGCAACCATCAGGACCCAAAAACACAAGCAGAAAGTGGGCTTTGAGAACTTTGAACTCCAAAGAGGTCAAATTCTCTAACGCCCCTCTCAGGGTCTCCATGGAAGATGGTGGGCCAGGGAAAAGCAGACAGGGGGCTTTCTCCCTGAGGACAAAGTCTGCAGCTTTCAGATGGGTTCCCCTCCCTCTCCCGAAGATTTCCCTCCGTGACTGTCTTCATTATTTTGGCCCAACAGTATATGAAGATGACTACGGGCCAGTGGCTACTCTGTTCTTCCAACTATTGTATTTTCTGATAGGGAATTTTTATTTCCTTTTCCTACTCTGCCACCATATTGGCTGGGTCCGTGGAACCTAGCATTATTTGAAGTTTAGAGGGTATTGGATTATGGGTATTCACATAAAACCTGATGGAAACAACTGCATCTCATCCTGAGATTGTGCAGTTTGGTTGGAAGCATTAACCAAGCAAGGCTTTGGGTTTGCCTCCATTGACAGTCAGTGTGTGTCTTTTATGCTTGAGAACACAATGTGCAAGGATAACTGTGGCCAAATGAAGTACACTGTGCTAACCTTTATGCTTTGGTAAAAGAGCTACCCATTCAATAAAACTACCACAATAAAAAAAAGCCTGTATTCGTAGTAGAGCCACCACATTATAAATCCTACACTCCCGACATCCTATGAAACAACTACAGATGCCTTGAACCACACGTCACAAGTCAGAGGCGAACTGCATGAGCCGAAGGCACGTTCCCCACAACACGTCTCTCACTTCACGCACCAGCTGCAAGTCTGACAGTCCCCAGGGCCACCCTCACTTCAGACCAGCTGGCTACAAATTCTGGAGTTACCACAGTCACCCTGGGGTTCAATAATTCACTCAAAAGACTCACAGAATTCACTAAATACTGTTATAATCACAGTCACATTTATTATAGGCCAAGGATACAAATTAGAACCAGCCATAGGAAAAGACACAGAGCAAAAGGTCTGGACAGATTCCAGATGTCAAGTTTCCACAACCCGCAGGGTTTGGTGACCTCTCAGCATCCACGTTTGATAATGTGCAAATATCACATTAAAAAGATATGTGCATATGTACACACTATTTAATAAATGGCATTTATTGAGCCCCTCTTGCGCCAGGCACTGTCTAGATCTTAGAAACAAATTCTTTCAGGTCTCTTTTGTTTATTCAAGTCTCCTGGGAAGAAACATTGACAGTTGGGGTTTTTTTTTATTGAACTATCTTTTCAAGGATGTTTATGTAGCAAGCAGCCTTGGAAGAGAGAGATAGTGTCTCCTTCTAGGACAGAAGATGGATTTGTTTTATGTCCACGATTTTAAAGATAATGCTTCCCCTGGGGAAGAGATTGAGCAGAACTCCCTGAAGCCCCAGGATAAGATTGGCAGTTGCTAAACTCAGAGTTCCTCAGATGTGACCAAACAGGGTAAATACAGCACCTACCTGGGCCCACATGCACGTCAGCCCCAGGGGAACTGAGGGACCCGAAGCAAGGGAAACCAATGTACGTGTGAAGCTCGTGTTGCCGGCAGTGCCGTGAGGAGCTTCCCGTCTTCTGCCAATACGCACCCGCCTGTGTCGGGCTAACTTGCCAATGTGTGGTGCCAAAATCCGAGACCCTTCATAGCTCGTCACACCAGGTACTGTAGGGACAGCAGTAAACAAAGCAGACAATACCCCCAGGCTGGTGAACGTGCATGATGGCTGTAAGTGTTTTATAGATGCATCTGTTTATGTGCGTGTGTAGACGACACACTTCTGTTTCTTTACCTGTAATCTACTCAGCAGAATTCTACTCACCACCACTCTCATGAAGTCACTCTTCTGAAGGTCGTCAGGGGCTTCCAAGTTGCCAAATCTAACAAGCTAAGTTGCGTCTCATCCTTCCTGACCTCACCACCACCAGTTTTTGACGTTGCTCATTTCTGTATCTTGGCACGTCAGCTGAACCTGGAAATGCTCTCATGAGCATCCAGTGAAATTAGCGTTGTACTTTCATCTTTTCAATACTTACATGATAATCCACAGCATATGGCCTTAATAAGAACACATGTATATACTGGATTTGGTTGTAATGTTAGCTGGAACTGGGAGCTATGTATTATCCCCAAATCCCCTTCCTTATATGGTTCTCGATTTGAGTTGGATAAAAGAGGAGCTTATCTGAGTGAAGAAGCCAGCCTCTTGGAGGCTGTGGTTGTAGGAGGGAGGACAGGGTGACTGAAAGTCATGGAGGGGTCTGTTCTGGCTCCAGTTTCAGCTCACCTTTCTACCGTTTCCACCAACCGACCGCAGCTACAAACCATCCACCAAGCTGCACCCAGGTGGTAGCTGTGGAGAACAGGACCAATAAAATGGCATTCATCCCATCAAGATACCATAAAGTACACAAAACAAAGTGGAGTCACTCATGTCAAATAAAATGACTGTCAGTCACCATGACTGTTTGGTTCAAGAGGAAATTTACCTAGGTCAGAGTAAACACGTCTGGCGAGGAGACCCACCTACAATATCTGCACACGTGGTCAGAGCAGCCATGTCTGCAGAGCGGGACCACCCATAGATAGGTTCCTGGGCAGATTCCCCATTTGACATCAGGGATGCCAAGACATTTATTGAAAAGACCCAGAAGGGTGGAGTGTATCTCTTTCAAGGTATAACTGAGGCAGGCTCCCGACCACTGCTGAGACAGCCAACCTCCGCACACCCGAGTGCTGCCCCATGACGTGTTGATCTCTCTTGATATCGGCTGCCAAAGGCTCTGCCCTGCTGGACTGAGGACTTCATCTGCCCTGCTGCCCAACTGGCTCCGGAGATCCTTCCTTGAAAGACACTAACAACACCCTTGCCTGCTATGCTGTCTCCCAGACCTGCAGACTGAGACTCTGGGACTTGGGTTCATTTTCCCCCACTGTTAGATACTGAGTAGGATATTAATGCATGTTGATGTTCTACTTTGAGTGAACCTGCATTCAATAAAAGCTGAATAAATAGAACCATTACTGCGTGTGACTCTTGTCCATTCCTCGGTGCCGGGCTGCTCAGCAGGCAGCTAGCAGAGCAGTGGCCCAGCTGACTCACAGGAAAGACCACATCACAAACATACGCTCGCGGCAGTGGCTTCCACAGACCTCTCCTCAAACCTTCCCCCAACCCCACAGACAGACTCAATTCAGCCAGCAGACATACACATTTTCTGGAAATTTTGCTGTAAGTGGTGACCTGCCCGCCCACAATAGACCTTTTTGATTAGTGACTTTTGCCAAATTTCACTTCCCTTTTCCACTTTTACATACCAACACCTTCCGCATGTTTGTAAGCTTTCATTATTACAACAAAGTGCCTCTGCACATGATATTTTTAATGCTCCTATTTATAGGCTGAACCCAAATGATAAATGTGTTGGATTAAAAATTAATGGTTATTCTTAGAAAATAATGTACATTTTACATTTGGTGGGTAAAACCCAATGTTAAACCTCTAAATGTAAGATATATCATTACACTAGTGTTGCACGGCACGAGTGCACACAGATTCAAGAATGCCTGCGTATCTCGTCTTCTGCATGGACTGAACTGTGTCTGCCCTGCACCAAATTCATTTGTTGAAAACTTAACCCCAGTGCGACCGTATCTGGAGACAGTATCTTTAGAAGGGACTGAAAGTTAAATGAGGCCATAAGTGTAGGGCCCTAATCTGGCCAGACTGTGGCCTTATGAGAAGAGGAAGAGATAGAGAGAGTGAGAGAGAGAATCTTTCTCTGCCCTGTGAGGACTCCGTGTGAAGGCAGCTGTCTACAAACCCCGAAGAGAGCTCTTACCACAGCCACGCTGTCACCTGACCTTGGACTTCCAGCCTCTAGAACTGTAAGTAAATAAGAAGATAACCCAAGCCGCGTAAGACACTTTCTGTATGACATCAGGTTCAGTTTGTCTGTAGAATCCACTTCAGATGTCCTGCCATAGCATTCTTGGGTATATTTGTGGGATAGGGAATTATAGAGAACACTAAAAAAATTAATTTGTACAGATTTTCAGCCAATTTTTCTATGATCAGCACCACTCTTGACCCTGGCCTGCAGAGAGTCAAGGGTCAAGTTGTGTTCTCTGTGGGGTGAACTGTCTCACTTTCTATTGGTCCAATCTGTGTGGTCCTCTTAGAGGTACGGAAATCTCACTAGCAATAATGGCTCCTTCCCTATTCCCTCTGACCATATAAGTTTTATCTCTTTTTTTATTATTATTTTTAGGAGACTATTTTTCAGAGCAGTTTCAGTCTTTAATAAAAATTGAGGTTGTACAGAGTTGTCTATACTCCTGCACACACTTTTCTTTATTAACATTTACACTATGCTTGCTAAAACTAATGGACCAATAGTGATACATTAGTGCTTACTCAAGGTGATGGTTTATTCAGAGTTCCTTGGTTTTTCACTCAGTTTCCTTTTTCTGTTCCAGAACCCCATCCAGGAGGCCACATTACATTTGGTGTGTCTCCTCAGGCTCCTCTTGACAGTCTTCCATGCCCCTTGTTCCTGATGGCCTTGACAGTCTTCAGAAGCACATACTTGGGTATTTTGTAGGGTGCCTCACTGTTGGAACTCTTCTAATGTTTTCCTCGTGATGAGAGTGGGGTTTTGGGTTTTGAGGAGAAAGATCAGAAAGGTTAAGTGCCATTTTCATTATCACAACAAAGGCACACACTGTTAACATGCTTTTTGGCTATTGATATTGACCTTGATGACCTGGCTGCAGTACGGGTTGTCAGGTATTGCCACAATAAGGTTGGTCTTCCCTCTTTTCCATATTGTACTCTTGGAAGGAAGTCTCTATGCCTAGTTCACGCTTAAGGAGTAGGGAATTATGCTCCCTTTATTTCTGTTTTTAAAATGGTTACATTTGACCTAGGATTTCTTTCTTTTTAATATATTTTATTGATTATGGCATTACAATTGTCCTATTTTTTTCTCCCCTTTATTCCCCTCTGCCCTGTACTCCCCTCTCCCAACACAGTTCTCCTGCTTTAGTTCATGTCCATGGGTCGTAGATATAAGTTCTTTACCTTCTACATTTCCTATACTATTCTTAACCTTCTCCTGTCTATTTTCTACCTACCATTCATGCTTCTTATTGTCTGTACCTTTTCCTCCACTTTCTTCCTCCCACTCCCCTGTTGATAACCTTCCATGAGATCTCCATTTCTGTGGTTCTGTTCCTGTTCTGGTTGTTTGCTTAGTTTACTTTTTTGTTTTAGGTGTGGTTGTTATTAATTGTGAGTTGGCTGTCATTTTACTGTTCGTATTTTTATCTTCTTTTCTTAGATAAATCCCTTTAACAGTTCATATAATAAGGGCCTGGTGATGATGAGCTCCTTCAACTTGGCCTTGTCTGGGAAGCACTTAATCTGCCCTTCCATTCTAAATGAAAGCTTTACTGGATAGAGCAATCTTGGATATAGATCCTTGCCTTTCATGACTTCAAATACTTCTTTCCAGCCCCTTCTTGCCTGTAAGATCTCTTTTGAGAAATCAGCTGACAGTCTTAATGGGAAATGCTTTGTAGGTAACTTTCTCTTGTTGCTTCTAAGATTCTCTCCTTAATTTTAATCTTTGATAATGTAATTATGATGTGCCTTGGTGTGTTCCTCCTTGGGTCTAAATTCTTTGGGACTCTCTGAGCTTTCTGGACTTCCTGGAAGTCTATTTCCTTTGCCAGAATGGGGAATTTCTCCTTTATTATTTGTTCAAATAACTTTTGCACTTGTTGCTCTTCCTCTTCTCCTTCTGGGACCCCTATAATTCAGATGTGGGAATGTTTAAAGATGTCCTGGAGGTTCCTAAGCCTCTCCTCATTGAATTCTTGTTTCTTCATTTTTTTTCTGGTTGGATATTTCTTTCTTCCTTCTGGTCCACACTGTTGATTTCAGTCCCAGTTTTCTTCCCATCACTACTGGTTCCCTGAACATATTCCTTTACTTCACTTAGCATAGCCTTAACTTTTTTTTATCTAATTTGTGACCAAATTCAACCAATTCTGTGAGCATCCTGATCACCAGTGTTTTGAACTGTGCATCTGATAGGTTGGCTATCTCTTTGTCACTTAGTTGTATTTTTTTTTTTTGGAGCTTTGATCTATTCTTTCGTTTGGGCCTTTTTTTTTTTGTCTTGACGCACCTGTTACACAGTGAAGGGCAGAGCTTTAGGTGTTCACCAGGGCGGGGCAACCCAGTCACTGGGTTGTGACACTGTATGTGGGGGAGGGGTCCAAGAAGGAACATTGGCACTTGCTCTGCTCTCTGCCTGATTGCAGTCACTTCCCCTGCTTCCCCCAAGCAAACTTGGCCCTTCTGGTGCTGATTGCTGTGTGGGTGGGTTTGCGTACATTCTAGGACCCTGTGTGTCTCTCCAACAAACTCTCCTGTGAGGCTGGAAGTTTCTCCTGCTGCTGCCTCAACCCTCACAGGTGTTTTCAATCAGTGGTTTGAGGCTTTATTTCCCTGCATTGGGGCCCTGGGTTGTGCAGTTCGTCCTGCTCCCCAGTTGTTCCTCCTGGTTTATCTGCCTGTGAATGTGGGACCACCTGCTCCACCAGCCACCACCTTGCCTGTCCCAGTCCGCCAGCTGCAGCTTGCCATGAGCCTCTCTACCTAGCTGCCTGTCTCTGCCCCACCTACTGGTCTGGGTGAATGGTCCTTTTTTAACTCCTTGGTTGTCGGACTTCCATACAGTTCAATTTTCTGGCAGTTCTGGTTGTTTTTTGTCTTTAAATTATTGTTGTCCTTCTTTTGGTTGTGTGAGGAGGCACAGTGTGTCTACCTATGCCTCCATCTTGGCCAGAAGTAAGTTTTATCTTTTTTAAAGCTTTCAGATGAAATCAGAAGGGAAAAGTTAATGTGATAACATCTTGCTTAATAAGAAGTTCTAATTTTACATAGAAAAGTCATTTTAAATTAGTCTTTGGTCGAATAAGGATTGGCATAATTTATCAAACTCTAGGTAATAAAAATGTGCTGTTTCAAGTGTTACATGACTTGAATGGTTTCTTAGTACACATTATTTGGGGAGAAAATTATATAACTTTGTAAGCCATGCTTTTCAACAAAGGACTTCTTTAGTATCCTTAGTGACCTACAAAAGTTGACCTGATCAAGAAGATGGCCAATCCAGCCTCTAGGATATGACCAACATGCTGGAAGAATCTGGCTCATTGTGTGCTGGGCTTTTCAGTTTTGTGTTTAACATGGAAAAAATGGGGGAAAGCATGCACAGCCTACTGCTTGCAGTCAACGTGTTGGTATTCAGTGTTCTGGGCAGGCTTCGAGGTCTTCTGGGTTCTTTTCAAGCAGCACAAACTCATAGCTAGATCATGGAATAAGGACACCGGAGTTCTATTTCTACATCCAACATTTTAGTACAGTCAAATGGAATGCAACATTGAAATATGAAATGTAATGTTTCAGCTAAATCCGTGTTCAAGTTGGCAACTTCATAGGCAGCCTGTTCAAAATTGAGGAATTTGCTATTGTCTAGACCATGCTTCAGACAGGGAGCCACAAACCCCAATGTAGAGGCTATTCCATTGTTACATAACTTGAATAAATTTCTTCTCCCAAAGTCATTGAAGAAAAATGCAAGAATGACAAATCTGTAATAAAGCTGGAACTCGTGCAAAACAAAACTTATTTATAATATATTGTGACATATGGCCAAATTCAAAGCATACTTGATATTAAAATTCTAAGAGGAACTTTACCATGTACAGAAATTGTCAAGCTAACAAAGACACTATTACACAGCATTTGTTAATCAACTATTTGCCAAATCCAGAATGCTAAATTAGACAAACCCACAATGTCTAAGCTAAGCGATATTATTCTAAAGAAGTCACAGCTATTCATTGAAGAATTCTAATTTGTATAAATAGCAAGTTTTAGTATAAAAACAGGTAGTTTATTATAGTAATAGTAAATGTCATTACGTCAATAAGATTATGCAAAGAAAGTTCTGCATTTTTCACCTTCTTTGCTTTAGTCAGCAGTTAACAGAGACACACTACCACCAAAAATGATCTTCTGGACAGCTTATTAAGTACATTTTGCTCTTAATAAATTGGAAAATATCATTTCTGAATAAAGGATATATTCAGATAATTGCAATAATAAAAAAAGAATACCCACAGAACTCCAAGACCTTTCCCAAAGAAAGCGAGAGCCAATTGGCACTAACACGGTTCAGTGGAGGAACAGACCATCAGAACTGCCTTTGCCCTGCCAAGAAAGTTAGAACGTTCTCACCAGTAATAATTTGGTCAAGAAAATAAGTTCAAATGGCATCATCTATGAAATAAAGTTTTATGCTCTTAATTTCTTTAAACTATATTAAGACTATTATAACTAAATTAAGTTCTACTAAAGTTATGCGACAGATTGGAAGAATTCATCTCAGAGCTCTTTTTCAATTTTATACTTTATGGATCCTAGGAGTGTCTGGTAGACTTGGAGTAGAATATAGATAAGGCAGGCTGAAAAAATAAAATTCCCTCCAGAATGCTGACTATATTTATTTGGTTTTCAAAAAACACAAGAAAAAGGAAAATTTATCTTCATTGAACTTTCTTTTTATGCCATTTTAGCAGAGTCTCCTTCCAAGCAGTTATTCCTCAATGACTTTTTAAAAATAAGAAAGGAATAAATGACTATCTAATAAGGAACAATTTCCTAATAGACAATGTGCATTAGAAAAATTGATTTTGAAGTCTTAAGTAAACCTCTAAATATATCTATTATTCAGAGACTGGCAAATTTAAACTGAGTTCCCATTCACAAAAAAAAATCACTTTATTCTTTTCACTTAAAAGAAAAAGTGTTACAGTTGAAGATTCTGGTCAACTCTAAAGTTATAAAAGAAAAAAATATACGCTGGTTAAATTTACTAATGAGATTAGATTCTATAACTTTATTATTGCAAGAAAGTATAATATTAAACTATCTGAGATTTGTGGCCATGTGTTACTGATCAAAAGTTTATTAGATATTTATTAAATGATTTGAAGTTATTGATTTCAAAATGTGTATCATGTTGATCACTCATTTCTTTTTCTTTCTTCCTTTTTTACCCCCTAACCAATTTTTCTGAAGCAGCATGAGATTTAGGGAAAAAAATTCTGGGTTCACATTCAGGCCTTGGCTTTCATGAACTATAAACTTAGTCAAATTGCTCGTTTCTCTGCAGATAACTTTTTTTATATGACAGAATCGCTAGGGTATTCACATTACACAATGAAGTACCTATAAGTGCTTTGTAACCCACACAGACCCATGAAATGGTTAATTAGATAATAAAGCAGAGATAGCTGGCTGTTTATCAAAACAGCCTTTCCACTTCTGTATTGATGTATTTGCTTAATGGAATGATGGACTCCATCAGCAAGACCACTTTGCAGCTAGCTGTGGCCCTGTGACCAGCACTCACAGGCAGGATGGAAATTATGTGTGCCACTTTCTGACCAAGATAGTAACCTTGTGCATCATCCACATTCTCTTTCTCTTCCCATAAACTAGATAAAAATGACTACAGCCCCCAGGAACTGACTGAAAATGGGAGAAGCTTGGGTCCTTGAATCACAATGTAGAAAAGAACCACCCACTAATCAGGAAAACACACCCAGGACTGTTACTATAGGGGTGAAAATAATCTTCTCTCGTGTTGAGCCCTTATACATTGTACATATGTATTTCAGCACAGCTCAGCATACCCTTACCAATATAGAAATTGAAGCTTTGAAATCAAGTGTTACTATTTAGAAAAAACAAAAACTAAAATACATGGCATGGGCTCAGTGGTTGGGCAATAGGGAGAAACATGATGTAGGCTGGGGAAGTTGGGGACCTATGCTATGCACTGTCAAAATATTTATGTAATTTAACTGTTGCCTGAGGTAAGTTCAAAAGCAGAACATGTACAATGGCAGCTGTAAGGGAATTGTTGGAAGGAGCTCAAGTGTTAGTATGTGTTGGCTTTACATGTTGCTTTTAGCAAAGTATTTCAAGAAAAAGAATTAGCCCTGGCTCATGTGGCCCAGGGGATTGAGTGCCAGCCTGCAAACCCAGTCAGGGCACATACGTGGGTTGCCGGCCAGGTCCTCAGTTAGGGGCGCACGAGAGGCAACCACACATTAATGTTCCTCTCCCTCTCTTTCTCCCTTCCCCTCTCTCCAAAAATAAATAAATAATATCTTCTTTAAAAAATTAGCTCTTGTGGGACAAGGTTGCCGAGTGGTCAGGGGATGGACTGCTAAGAAATTAGCTCATATGTGCCTAACCAAAAAGTAGCAGGGCTAGAAAAGTGAGCTACTCCTGCAGCTCACACCGCATTTTCTCTCCCAAGAGTACTAAGACTTAGAAAAAATAACTCAGCCATGTGGCAAAGGTCAGATTCAAGGCATCCCCTTCTCACCCAAGTTGTTCTGGTAGATGGCTTTAAGATCGCACTTACTGATGTTTGGAGAAACAGGCATGAGAGAAAGAAAGCAAAATTATAAGGCCAATTTAAGAACCACATCTAAGAATTTTGGGTATGATTATAGGTGCAATAAACTAAGTAGAAACAAATATTTCTGAAGCCTATCAATGTTTTTGGAAGAACTATATTAACAAAGAAAGCATGAGCCTGGACCGAGGCAAGTGAGCATTGGGCCCACTTTACCATGGGACCCCCAACATTGAAAGAAAAGTCAGCTATGAAAGCCGGTCAGCCTTTAAGGGAGCAGAATCCCTAATATCCACCTTAAATGGCACCATGGGGAAAATCCGTGAGAAAAGAACTCTTAGAGATGAAACCAGTAGCCATGGAGAGCAATGGACAAGAGAGTACCTCTCAAAGAGTAAGTACGTACCTAATCCATGATCTATTATCGGGGTGATTTTAATGCCTGCTCAGCAGAATATCACCAAGAAGCAGTGACCACTGTGGGGGTTTTGACATAATGTTCTACCCTAAGCGCCATTGTAGATTTGGTGTGGGGAAAGGCAGCGTGTTTCTTCAGTCAACAGCTCAAACTGATAGAAGTTACATGGACCATGAAAAGGACTAGACATCACCTAGAGATCTCATATTTTGAGCTTGATGTAGTAATAATTGAAACTTGGAATGTTTCCCTTAAGAATCGGATAGGCGTGTCCTTCCTGTGGGAAGAAAACTGAACACTTCTGACCCAAAGACCTAAGAATAAATTAGATGAGCAGAGAAATGGACTGTGGGAGTGGCTATTTCTCCCCTGTTCTCACTGTGTGGACTTGTAGCTGGGAAACAGCAAGCCAGTTAAGAAGTGCATTTACTTATCCTGCTAACTTCCAGATGTCGTCATGTGATTAGTTCTCATTAAAGTAGTATGAACAGAAATGATGAGAATCATGTCCAAGAAAAGAATTTAATGAACTGATTTCTCTTCTGACCTTTCCACTTTCCCTCATATTAGTAAATGCCAATGATGATGAAAGAGCCACAAGCCAGAAAGAAGTGCGTACCTAGGTCACCCTGAAGAAAATAAGCACCTGGAATTATTGCATGAACTAGAAACAAATTTGTATTGCATTTGAGCCACTGACATTATTTTTTGTTGTATTTTGTGATCACAGTTTAGTGCTAGCTTCCAAAATGTAGTTACATTATTTAAGAATGTCATTTAGTCAGGGAAAAACACAATGATAATAAATTTTTTGTAAATGTTCCCTTATGTAGAAGGAAAATATGCAATAAACTGTAATATATGATTTATATTTTGAGGAGTTCTGCTTTTAAAAGGAGAGGTGAACATTCCTCATGTAAAATCGAGATGGTTTCCATTGTACAAAATATGAAAAGCCTTAGATTCTGCGATATCTTTGATTTTGATAAAAATTATTTTCTCCCAATATTAAAACACTAAAGAGAATATTTACAGCTATCAAAAGGCAGTGTTATATATGAAATGAAACTTTATCTTCCATGACAAAGACTAAATGTTTATGTCTCTTACAAAACTAATAGAGCAAGCTACCGCCCAAAGTGATGCTATCTGGAGGCATGGCTTTGGGGAGGGGCTTAGGTCATGAGGGTGGAGTCCTCCTGAGTGGGATAAAGGCCTTTGTGAGGGAGACCCCAGAGAGCTCCCTCTTCCCCTTCAGCCAGGTGAGGACACAGCGAAAGTGTGGCTGTCTAAGAGCCAGAAAGCGAGTCCACCAGGCACCTCATCCTCCAGGCCCTTGTCTTTGGACTTCCTAACCTTCCAAACTGTGAGAAATAAGTGCCTATTATTTTGTCACCCAGCCTATACAATTTTTATTATAGCAGCCTAAAATAAAATAATAACCTTTAAATAAAAAAATGTTAAATGTTATTTTGAGCATTTTGGTTTCTTGATCAATTTTTACACATAAGCAAAATTATAGTACCCTGGTAATTATACCTCTTAGAATCTAAGTTTTATTTCTGTTTTGTAATACATGCTATTAAAATTCTGATTTGATGCAAAAGCTGCATGTCCTTAAATACACTTGCACAGAGTGTTTAAACATTCATGGCTTATCAAAGCAGATTAACATGGAAACAGCTTATTTATTATACAAGCCAGTGTTTGAAATGTGATGATATCCTCAATGTGTCGCTTTTTATATTATCATCAAATTAGAATGACTTTTTCTCATATAAACCAGCAAACTGTATGACATTTTTTAGAGATTTAATGACTGAAGAACATGACTATATCTTTCCAAATATACCCATTCTTATCCCAAATGGCACATATCTAAGAACAACTTGTTTACCTCCCCCCAAAGTGATCTGTATGAATTACCCTCCAAAGTAAGCATTCCTCCAGAATGAAGGAAGTATTTTTATATGAAGATCTTTAAATATATGAAATATGTAGAGGGTTTATCAGTCCACAATCAAGAGGTATAGAATAAGTAGAAAAGAAACTAAAACTAAAGAAATGTGGAAAAGGTAAGTAATTTTTACTTAAGAGGTAGTGTATAGTCTTTATGACACCAAAAGCTAAGTAGTAAGAAAATGTCATATAAACAGGTTGACTCAACAGAGTTGAGTGCACTTGGGAAATGAGAAAACAATGTCTTTTCTTGAATAAAGAGAACTGCCTTTGTATCTCCTTGAAGCAGAAGGAAGCCTTAAGATTATGCTGCTACTTTAATTAAAACACCATGGTTCAATTTTCAGGATGGTATGTGTTCTAGGCATTGACCTAAACTTTAGACAATGACAAATTGCATAATTATGTCACTCTTGTTTAAAGAAAACACTTTGAACTTATGTCATTGTTAGAAAGTAAAATATATGGTTATGTAGAAAGAAAAAAGCAAAACTCTGTCCCCACAAACATAATAAAAACTCTCCCATGGAAACCTTACATATATGTACATACATATGTATATATAATTTAAGAAAACAATTATCTACTAATATAAAGAAAGGAAAAATGAAAGGTAGACAACCACTTTGAGGGTGAAATCCTTTGCCTTTGAAAAAACTGAGCAGAGGCACCAGGTAAGTGATTCAGGAAAGATATAAACAAGGCTGTGACTGATATAACGTGCACCTTGAAAGTCAAGTGAGAGAAGCCACAGTACAGGTGTAGGAGAGGAAATGGGTTAGGAATCCAGAGACCTAGACAACGAGTTATCATTCACTTGCTGCCTGAATTGGCTCTCAGTCCACCCATTTCTTGCTAATTTTTTATTTATTTACTGTTGTTCAGTTATAATTGTCTCACCTTTTTCCCCATTGCTCACCCCTACCCCATCCTCCCTCACTCCCACAGGCAATCTCCCCTCATTGACCTTGCCCATGAGTCCTCTAATCGTGTTCCTTTGCCTGCCCCTTCCCCTTCTTTCCCCTGTTATCCCCTCCCCCCAGCCCCTCCCCTCTGGTCACTGTCAGTTTGTTCTTTATTCCAAGTCTCTGGTTCCGTTTGCTCTCTTGTTTGTGTTATTGATTAGCTTCCACTTACAGATGAAATCATATGGCATTTGTCTCTCACTGTCTTTCACTTCCTTTAGCATAATGCTCTCCAGCTCCATCCATGCTGTTGTGAAGGGTAGGAGCTCCTTCTTTCTTTCTGTTGCATAGTATTCCATTGTGTAAATGTACCACAGTTTTTGATCCACTCATTTACTGAGAGGCGCTTAGGCTGTTTCCAGCACTTGGCTATTATAAATAATGCTGCTATGAACATTGAGGTGTATAGGTTCTTTTGAATTGGTGATTCAGGATTCTTGGGGTATAGTCCCAGCAGTAGGATCACTGGATCAAAAGGCATTTCCATATTTAGTTTTTTGAGGAAATTGCACACTGTTTTCCACAGTGGCTGCTCCAGCCTGCATTCCCACCAATAGTATACTAGGCCTCCTTTTCCTCCACGTCCTCGCCAGCACTTGTTTGTTGATTTATTGACGATGTTCATTCTGACTGACATGAAGTAGTATCTCACTGTGGTTTTAATTTGCATCTCTCTGATGGCTAGTGATGTTGAACACTTTTTCATGTGGCTTTGGGCCCTCTGTATGTCCTTCTTGGAGAAGTGTCTGTTGAGGCCCTTTGCCCATTTTTTAATTGGATTGCTTGTCTTCTTGGTGTGGAGTCATGTGAGTTCTTTGTATATTTTGGAGATCAAAACCATTGTGCAATGTATCATTGGTGGATGTTTTCCCATACAGTTGGTTCCCTTTCCATTTTGTTGATGTTTTCATTAGCAGACTTCTATTTGAAAACTAAAATCTACATTTCCTGGAATCCCTTGCAGATATGGTTTTGGGTATAAAATTCTGCCAAGTACAATTTAGAATAAGAAGGAAGCCTCCTTCCAAATTTTGCAAATAAATATTTTCAGTGTTCTAACTCAAGTGCTGGTCTCTAATACCAGCCTTGTAAGTAGCAAAAACCAGGCTCCTGAAAAATTATATGACCTGCCACTCTTCCAGACTTTTAAAAATCGACAATTTTTAAAGAAACTAAATCCCTGAATTAAACTTCATTCTGCTCAAAACCCCTGGAGTTGTTCCTCTTTTCTATGCTGGTCTTGACCCACTCACAAATCATGAATGATTAGCAAACTATGTGAGCCTGACTGATCATATGTAAGTATAAATAGATTTTCAACTGAGAACAGCTATGCCCAGATTTATGCTTTCCAAACACTAAAGAGAAAAATTAAAAAGTATATAAATATGTCAAAAGGTAGACTATAAGAAAACAGCAAAGAAATGTTGATAAAAGCATAAAGTACAAGGACAGAACACCAAGCATGTATGCTAACAAAATAAATTTAAGTAGAATGGCCTTGTTCCATTTGTTAAAGAAAACAGTAAGAGGGTGTGTTTGTGTTTCTTTCCTGTCCTTTTGAAATCTCACTGAAAGAAGAATTAAGTTTAAAGTAGGATTTAAAGGGAGCATAAACCTAAGAAATTGAGGATAGTAAGAAGCACTTCCAAATTAATTAGACATGCCAACAGTTACCTGGAAATCAGAGAGTGTACGTAAGTGAGGACCACACAAATCAGGCAGAGGCGACCACAGGCTACACGGGGGAGCTGCTGAGGAGGTGGGAGTCTCTCTTCCTGATGGAATGTCTGAGGCGCTAGGCTCACTGTAGGCCGGCAAGGGGGAGGAAAAGATTGAGTAGTGAGAGGCTAACACAGACGTTCAACACATGTTCTGCAAACTTATGCTTGAGTATATTTGCTTGTTAAGATTTTCTCTATATCTCCCAGAATGTTAAAACAGCCCCAGATTATATTTTAATTTGATGCTATTGGAAATGAGAAGGAAAATGAGCCATTAAGGGTCGTGAACCAAATGGTTCATACCAGGAATCGATAACTACTCTTCCATTTCCTAAAGTGAGCAATCAAATATATTACAGGTGTCCACGAATGAAAAGGAACACTGAATCTGGGCTTGCAGGGAGACTGACTTTTCTGGAATACACTTAGAGTGCTTTACTTGTGTAACTGCTACATCTCTGGAGAAGGGGATGGTGGACACCTTCAAAGGAAAGAATAGACCAAACTACAAGGTAAATATTTTTTAAAGAAAGGATTCTTACTATCTATTTTTTAACAACCTAATCTTCCTCCCTCAAATGTGTCATTCTGACCAATTTGTTATTCCTGCATTGTTCTATCCTGGGTCTCTAGATATGCTGGCACCTGTAGTAAGCAGGTTGCAGTTCAGACACTGATAGCTCTAATACCCACACACACAAAAAAACCTAAGACCATTTACTAACAAATTATTGCTGATACCAACTTGCAATTATGGCAGAAGGTCTTATTGTGTATTCCATCACTGT
Organism: Phyllostomus discolor; assembly: GCF_004126475.2. NCBI lineage: Eukaryota > Metazoa > Chordata > Mammalia > Chiroptera > Phyllostomidae > Phyllostomus > Phyllostomus discolor. The sequence continues at coordinate 11,944,210 of NC_040904.2, read as the reverse complement.
TCTAACACTTGCAAACAAAACACTTTTACATGGCGAACTAATCCATATAATGTAAAAATCGGTTTCTAATTACTTTTATGTCATGTTGGAAAACTTAGGCATTGTTTTCCACAGGTGATGAAGGTTTAAAAGGCAAATATTTTCAGCAGTATAAAAATCTCTGAAAATTCCTTCCTCTACAAAAGCTATGAGAACACTAACAGAAATTTTCAAAATCCATATTTTTATAACTGGAAATGAACCAAAGGTTTTCAATAATATGTAGCCCATTTAGGCAGGGGGAGGTGTGCAGGTATTGAAGGTGGATCCTAGTAAAAGCAGCTGAAGTTGGTGAAGTTGGTTTTTAACTTTCCCTGTTCACACTCCCCCATGCTCTGCAGCAATCTTGAAAAGCAGCTGCCTCACAACCATGGCAGCTGTGCAAATCAGCACTCTCTCTAACAGCCACTGTGGATTGGTCCATCTGGGTAACAGCCCACCTGCAGCTCTTCACCTTGATTGCTGTGGGTATATAATAAGCCTTGAAATCAAGCAGACTGCTTCTCACTTTATTCTATCAAAAAATTATTTTAGTTATTTTTCTTCCTTTGCCTTGCCATATAGATTTTAGATTAATGTTGTCTATATCTACAAGAAGTCTTCATAAAATTTTGATATGAATGAATTGAAAATTATCTATTACATGTTGGGTGAGTTGTGGCAGTTTGTGCCTTTTGAAAAATTGGTCCATTTTACCTAACAAACTCATGTGTGGAGAGATTTTGATGGTGTATCCTTTTTATCTTCTTGCTCTCTGCAGAGTCAGTGGTGAGATCTTCATTTTATTCTTGATACTGGCAATTTATGCCTTCTTTGTCAGCCATGAAAGAAATTTCTCAATTTTATTGAGTTTTCAAAGAGCCAGCTGTTGTTTCACTGATTTTTCTCTATTCCTTTTCTGGTTTTTACCTCAATGACTTCTACTTTTAGCTTTATTATTGTCTTCCTTATGCTTACTTTGGGTTTATTTTGCTCTTCTTTTTCTAGGTGCCTGAGGTGAGAGCTCAGATTATTAATTCGAGATTTTCCTCTTTCCTAATGTATGTATTTAGCACGCTAAATTTTCTTCTCGGTACTATTTTAGCAGTGTTCCACAAAACTTGATATGTTATATTTTTATTTTCATTCCATTTCATGGCCTTTTTTATTTTCCTAAGACTTCATCTTTACCCCATGGATGAATTAGAAATGCACTGTTTACTTTCCAACTATTTGGACGTTCTCCTACAATATGTTTATAGTGGTTTCTAGTTTGATTCCATTATGATCAGAAAACAGATTTTACTAGTTTAATTCTTTTTAATTTCTCTAGGTTGGCTTTGTGGCTCAGAGTCTGATCAGTTGTGGACTATGTTCCCTGGGCACTTCCAACAATGTCTGTGCTTACGCTGTGCGGTACAATGTCCTACGCTGACTAGGTCTTAAAAGTTGATGCTACTAAGTTCTTCTGTAACCAGTTAATTGTCTGCCTAGTTGTTATGTCACCCAGACTGTGGGTAATGTAAATGTCTGTTGTCTGTTGTCACCCAGTCAAATGTCATTCTGCTGTGACAGCCTAAGTTTATACAGAGAGCGTTCTTTAACACTTCTTTCAGCATAGTTCTAATGGTGATCAATTATCTCAATTTTCTTTCATTGGAAAATGTCATGATTTCCCCTTCATTTCTGATGGCTATGTTCACTATATATGTAGAATTCTAGTTTGATAATTCTTTTCTTTTGGTACTTGAAAGAAAAAAGTCCCACTGATTTCTGATAAGAAATCTAATGTCGTTTAAATTGTTTTAATCCTGTCAGTAAGATGACTGTTCCCCCTAATTGCTTTTAAGCTTTGTATTTACTTTTAGTTATCAGAAATTTTACTATACAGAGGTGGGAGAAAGTGAGTTCACAGTTGTAATGTAAATAAATAACATAAAAATTAATAAATAATAATACAAGAATAAACTTTGTCTCACGTACTTACAACTGTAAACCTACTTTTTGCCTATCTCTGTATGTCTTGGTATAGATTTTTCTAGTTTTATACTGTTCGGGATTTTCTAATCTTCTTCAATCTGTACATTTATATCTTTTGCAAAATGTGGGAAGATTTTAGTCATTATTTCTTTGGATCAATTTTAGCCTCACCTTCTTTCTCTTCTGCTTTTGAGACTCCAATGACACAAATGTTCAATCTTTTATTACAACCTCAGATTGGATCATTTCTATTGTTCTGTCTTCCATTTCACCAATTTTTCCACATGTTCTCATCATTCTACTGTTAAGCCCATCTATTAAATTTTTTATTTTGGTTATTGTAATTTTTAGCTTTAAAATTTTCATTTGGACCCAGGTTACATCTTGTTTCTTGGTTGAGACTTTTTGTTTTTTGACTTACTTCTTATGTGTTTTTCATTGTTTGTTAAAATACTTTTATGGTGGCTACAGTGAAATTTTCTTCAGATAATTATAGTATCTCTGCTGTCTTGGTATGGCAATTATGGGTTATCTTTCTTTCGTTCAGTTAAGGATGTTCCTCATTCTTGGTACAACACATGATATTCTACTAAAACCTGGACATTTTGGGTATTACACTATGAGACTCTGAATCTTATTTAAGCCTGTTTCAGCCAACTTCCTCTACAAGGACAAGAGATGGTGCCTCCTTGTTACTGCCAGGTGGGAATGGACACTAAGCTTCCGATTCTTCATTAAGATCCAAGGGTGATGGGGACACCTTGTCACTGTAGGACGGGTATGGGAGTTCCATTTCCCCACTAGACTTCTGCTGACACAATCCTTGCTGGTAGCAGTAGGTGTGCTGACCACGTGGCCTTCACTGACGTCACAGAGAGAGGGATGGGGACAATGGTGAAAGTCCTGACTCCCCTGCAGGCCTCTCTCACACCACCTCAGAAAGGAAGTGGAGAGGCTCCTCTTTATTTCTGGATAAAAGTAAAAGTTCAAGGTTCCTAAGTGGTATCTACTGATACCATGAACAAAAGCGGGTGAATTGGCACCCTTCACAAGGATTAAAGTTACAACTTCTACTCAGTCTTCTCTGACAGCAACTCAGAATGTTGGGGCACCTCTCTACAGCCTAGCAAGAGTGCAAACCTAGGCTCCCTCCTGAGCCTTTGCCAGCTGAGGTAGGGTTTGGGCAAAGTAGAGCAGTTATTATCTAAAAGTTTTCATTTTTGCTAGTCTGCCTCTTTCCTGGTCCTCTGCACAGAGAGAACAAGCTTTTCTTGGGGATTTTTGTTTTGTACGTCTATTAGCATCTCTGGGTTTCCAGTTTCTTCAGCTCCACATGCAAGATATATAAGGCAAAAAGAAAGCACAGGAAACTCACTACCATGTCATTTTGGGGGTTTCAAATCTTAACTAGTCTGCCATTTTCTCTCCATCTTTCAGCATCTTCTTAAGCTTCTTCTTATGTATAACATCCAGGGGTTTCCGTTGTACCAGCAGGTCTACAAGCTTTGATGAAATGCATATGTAGTTACATATACCTGGCTTAAAATAAGGGCCCTGAGATCCATGTAAGGACAAATAGAATGTGATGATTTTACTCAGGCAAACCGGAAGATGAAGAAGGCTTGCTAAATCAGCATGAGTTGCACTGATTACAGAAGAGAGTTACCTGACTGTTACAGTCAAGATCGTGACACCCAGGGAGCGCAAAACCACACAATCAGTATCTCTCCTGAATTCCATCATCAGTAGGAACATCAGTTCCTGGCAGCCACCTGCTTATATAACCCCAAGCAAAATTTAGTACTCGGTTGTCTGGTCCATATTTGTGTTTTATTACTTGTTTCATGAGCTGCTCTCTTTGCTTCTGGATTTTCAACCGGTAAGGATCCATGTATGCAATTTTGAAAATGTGGAAACACGTGAAGCCTAAGTCAATGAAGGTACTCCTTGTAGAGGTGACAAATGGAATTTGATAATAAACAAAATCATCGCTGTGTTAGGAATCCTCTTAAAATTCCTTAATGGCTTCCATTTCTGCACAGCATTGTACTACATGGTGTGCAACGCTATGGTGCCCTGGCTTGTGACAAAGGCATGGCTTAAGTGACACGGAAAAAACCCTTGAAAATATTTATTCAAGTAATACATACCTTTTTGTAATGAAGAACATGTTCTTTTTCTGAAGACTTATTCCCATACAACAATCAGAATATTAGAATTTGAAGCTTAAGTTCTATTTATTCTAATTATAAAGTGAAGTTTTGTTTTGTGTGTTCACTTGTTACATAGAAGGAGCTAGAACATCACTACAGGGTGCCAGGCACTCCTGCAGCTCACACACATGTTCACTGAGCTTCCGGACCATGTTAGGGGCATGCAGAAGCAGCCAGACCACAGCTCGTTTACCTGCCCTGCTTTCCCCTTTGCTGTAGGTGTGTGTGTGCTGCTCCCAGGTAAAGGGCACCTATTCCCACTACAAGATATTCATATCATCAGCATTGGAGGAGGTGCAACTCAGACTAGCTCTGGTTTTTCCTTGCAGAATCCAATTTGTTCTCATAGGTTTCAGTTAGCTTTTGCTGTTTCTCCTACTTCATGTCCAGCTTTTTCCCTGACTACCAGCCTTGTGGACCTACAGCAACTTTAGGCCCTTATCAGACACAGTGACAACAGTCTTCATAGACTTCTGGCCAACATCCAAAATCATTATATGTGGTATGATCCTGATAATATTTATATTATTTATGATAGGTATCTCTGCTTCTCTGATTGAACCTTAAATGATGTAATATACTGCAGCAAAATGAGGAAGGAAATTTCAAAAGTAAAGACAACATCAGACCAATAAAACAGCAAATTCAATGGCCCAGAAAGCTATGAATTATTTTCCCAGGATGATAGTTGTGGAAATCAGAAAGCAATGAGTACAGACAGGTCATAAGAACATGGACTTCGGTAAAGAAGTCTCCAGGCAAATGGACTCTGGACGATAAATAGCATGACTGAGAGAAGAGATAAGATCAAGGATATGCTTAAAACCGCATATAAATTTTAAAAGATCAATCAGAAGCTCCAAGTAGAACAAACATCTGCATAAGCAATCATGCTCCACATGTCAGGTTACTGGTCTGTTGGCGGCAATGTTGACATTCAGTTTTTGATCATGCAGGAAAGATTTTTTTAACAGAGTCCAGGTGATTTTTTCCTTTTCATTGAGTTTATTGGAGTGACACTGGCTAACAAAATTACACAGGTTTCAGATGCACAATTCTACAACACATCACCTGTACCCTGTATTGTGCGTTCACCACCCCAAGTAAAGTCTCTGTCTATCATCATTTACCCTCCATACCTTCCTACACCTCCCCTAATCCCTCCCCTAGCCATCACCACACTGTTGTCCATGTTCATGAGTTTTTCTCCTAAAGCCAGGGACCATGAAACAAAGAAAGGGCTTAAGACAGAAAAGGCAATATCATAACAACAGGAGTGAACCTAGGCAGAGCTGCCTTGGCCCTTTAGAAAGAAAGTCACTGAGGCAGAAGTGAGCAAGCGGGGCTTCATGGACTCAGGAAACAAGTTATTGAGGTGAAAGGAGATTAGGAGAAAGAAAGCAAAGATGCATGCCTTAGCATAGAAGGGAAGGAATGGTGCAAGCACACTCTAGAGAGAGCACGTGCTGATTCCTTTGCCTGAAGAGATTTTTATCTGTGTCTCAAGGCAGAAATGTTAGGGAAGATCTCAGGGCAGGATCTAAACAGACTCTTCATCAACTTTTAAGATGTGTCTCTTCAGGGTCATTGTCTCCACTGATTGGTCAGTGACAAGGTAGGAGGTCATTAATCATTTCATCTAGCCTTGATGTCAGCCATGGTGTTGCTTCATCAGGATTTGCTGCTTTTCTGAACCTGGACCTGAAACAAAACTGAGGCCTAGATATTATCTCTAGTTTGACCAAAACTCTGTCTCTACGGTCAATAGACCTGAGGTTTTGTTCCTAGGATGATTTAATGATAATCAGAACCTCAATGTCCTGAGGGCTCAATGCTCGCAGAGTCAGATGTCATGCAATGAAGGCAAGTGAGTTGGGGTACTGGAGAGGCCAGTTCAAATAAACTTTTCATCTCAATTTCTTCACTCCAATTGCCAAGGAATATTCTTAACTTCTTACTGTCCTGCCTCAGGTCCAAATTAAAACAGGAAGCCAGGGACCTGGAGAGGAAATGGAATGAATTTTAAGCAATAGATAGAATAAACAAAAAGCTAGATGATATTAAGGACATGACAAAGGAAACATGTTTCTTTTTCTAACATGAAAAAGAAAAAAAAAACAAAAGTATTTATAAAACTCCAGATAGTACCAGAAAATATTGCAAACATAGGAAGGAAACTAAAATGGGTCATTACTTTGAGCATTTGGAGCACAGTAAGAAACAAAAATCAATTTGGATATGCTAAGTATCCCTGGGGTTGTGTCAATGGCATTGTAGAAACAGAGACATAATTAAATTATATCAGTTGGCATTGTTGTGAGGACTATTTACATAGGCATGCCAATTTAGTTGAAATTAATTGCTTTTCAACTTTTGAAATAAGCCTATTCTTAACACAAAACAGAACTTAAGTGGAGTCAACAATGAGGACATAAAAATAAGCGTATATTAACCAAGTCATTTAAAAAAAAGATATCATTCGATGTTCTTCATTTGCTACAAACTGTTGAGAAAATAGCATCAAATACAGGGTGATGTTTTGCTGAGAGAAAAATGGGCTGAAGTCAAGAAAATTATCCCATATAATTGTACTCCACACCATAAAAAAACAATTTAGCACACAGTAAAGCATCGATTTACTATATTCCTTGCAAACCTGAATTTCTTTGAAGATGACACAAAGACTACTATGAACCGAATGCTTGAGTACCCCCAAAATTCATATGTGGAAGACCTAACCCCAGTGTGGCTGTCTGGAGATGAGGTCTCTACAAAATTAGCAAGTGTGGGACCGTGTTCTGATAGGATTAATGTCCCTATTAAGAGAGGCACCAGAAAGCTCCCTCTCTCTCTCACTCTCCTCATGCCACCTGAGGACACAGTGAGATGGCTGCTACCTACAACCTGAAAGCTCTGGCTAGAAACAAAATCAGCTAGGTCCTTGAACTTGGGTTTACAATCTCTAGAATTCTGAGCACATACATTTCTGATGTTTGTGTCACCCAGGCTATAGTATGTGGCTATGGCAGGCTGAACTACAACAGAGCTATGACGGGGTTACAAAGGAGGTGAAAAGGAGATAAATGTTTCACGTTTCCAGTTTGATCATCTTAGCTCCATATTTATTTGTGTTATATTTGTTGGTTATTATGCCTGATATCAGAATTTGTCTGATGAAAGGAGTCAAGAGTTCTAAGTCAACAAGAGAGTGCCCCTGAAGCAATTGAATGTCAACAGCATGTAAATGATGAACAGCTTCATCTGCCTATTCTCAAATCATGATGGTTTTCCTTCCCACCTCCATTCGTATGTACTAACATTTTATTGTACAATATCTTCCAAGTTACAGAAAAGTTGTTAAAAATTTACAATGAACATTTTTGCATCTTTCAGCCAAATTCCAGAAATATTAACATTTTGCCAAAATTGCTTACTCATGCTTTCTCTCATCCTCCCTTCTTCTCTCTCTACATAATATAATAATATATACATACGAATCTAAACCTTTGAGATTAAGGTCCCAAGAACAGGGAACTAATCTCATTCAATTGCCTTCATTACTCCAGTGAACTTTATCTTCCTTTCTCTATGCCTTTCCCATAATTCCTTCAGACTGGATTTGGTTAGTTTTACTCATATCTATAAATATGCACCAATATTCTAGAGTGGCGAGCTGGGTAGAAAAAGAAAGGGCAAATATGTAGAAGAATACATAGAATTCAGTTGCCATGGTGGGATTATTAAAGGAGTTTGATGAAAATTTAAGCAGAAATAATCATGTATGGCCTTCTCCATTTAAAACTGTAAAAAGCTGTATATAGTGTTTTGAGATGAAATAATCCTGTGTATTGTTGTATCATAGGACAAGTAACTCTGCATTCTATTTTGTTTTTCTTGTTCTTCCTTCTACTAATTCATGAAAGATATCCAAAAACTGATCTTCACTGAAAAACAACACTACAATCAAACAGAAGATTGTTTTGGCAAAACATATCGACTGATACAAGACTAATTAGTGTATTTGAGTTCAGGCCTCAGGACATTTCCTTCAAATGTTTTCATTTTTATTCACAATTTAAAATTTACCTCTCTTTTATTTTGAAATACATATTTGTTTTGGAGAAAAAACTCTGGCAATCTGTCCAGGAATAAGTTATAGCTAACTGATTTGAATCGTATTTACTGAGAATCTTTGGTAACTTTTTCTTTTAGAACTATAAATCTGGCAAACATAATTCAGGGAGATGTTCGGTCTTAAACAGAGATGTAACAGTTTTGAACTGGGTGAAATGTAAAAAAGACCCTTCTATCTCTCACTTGAAACTTTTGGTAACATAAATCAAAACAAAACACCCATAAAACACTGGTCTGCTTCTTTCATCTCTTAAGATTCTGTGCTCTGTGAAACTATTTCAATGTGTTGTGTGTCAGCTGTACTCACACCGACTCGTAGATTAAGTGGGAAGCAGAATTTTTGAGTGGCACAGTGAGGATGTAAGGGGATTCCTCAAAGGCTTAGTCATAGTTCAGAGGCTTAAAATTAACCACTACCTCAAAGAGAAAAGATAGGCCAATTTTTCTTTAAATTAAATTATCCTAGTGATCTGCTAGATATTAGAAAAATGTGTTAAAAATTTATGTGAGGAGATGACACACTTACTTTATTATTTTTTCCAGGTTTATTGAGATGTCATTGACCTATAATATTGTGCAAGTTTAAGTGTACGATGTGTTAAAATACACTTATCTATTGCAAAATGATTACTACCACATCTTTAGTAACAACTCCATCACGTCACCTAATTATTATTTTTTTGGTGGTGAGAAAATTTAAGATTTACTCTCTTAACAACTTTCAAGTATATACTACAGTATTATTAACTATAATCAGATCTGATCACTGTGATCACTGATCAAAGATGAAATTTGTCATCTTTAACTAAGAGCTCCCCTGAGCCGCTGGAAACCACACATCTCTGTTTCTATGGCTTTGGCCGGATGTTCTTCATTCTCACGGCTGAGTAATATCCCATTGTATATGTATACCACACCTTCTTTATGCACTCATCTGTTGGCAGACAAATTGTTTCCAGTTTTGGCTATTTTGAATAATGCTACAATGAACCCTGGGAGCACAGGTACTCTGCGAAAGTGATTTCATTTCCGTTGGATAGATGCCCAGAAGAAGAATTGCTGGATCATATGGTAGATCTATTTTTACATTTTTGAGGAACCTCCACACTGTTTTCCACAGTGGCTGCACTGAGCTGCATTCCCACCAACAGTACACAAAGGTTCATTGTTCTGCACATCCCTGCCAGCACTCGCTATCTCTTGTCTTTTTACTGACAGCCGTGTAGCAGGTGTAAGGTGCTCTCACACCTGTATAAGGTGGTTCTGATGTGCACTTCTCTGATGAATAGTGATGTTGAGCATCTTTTCACATACTTATGGGTCACTTGTATGTCAACTTTGGCAAAATATCTATTCAGTTTCCCTGCCCATTTTTAATAGAATTTTTTTGTTTTTTGTAGGTTTTTTGCTACTGAGTTATATGAGTTATAATGAAGCTTTTCTCAGATTTGCAAATATTTTCTCCCATGCCATAGATTGCCTTTTTATTTTGTTGATTACTTCCTTACAGCACACCTACTTTCTGCCCGGAGAGTTATAAGGACTTTTAGTATTATTCTGGTTTGTTCAGTCTCCCCTCGCCTAAAACATTTCCTTATCATTCACTGATGAAAAAAATCTTCCAATGGAGACATATTCTTTTGTGCACTACTCAATAGTCCATGAATGTTAGAGTAAGTTCTCCATAATTTTTCAGTGGCAGTTGAATATGAGAAGGAGAGGAAAAAAACAATAGGCTAAAGTTGAAGTCTTATTTCTAGAAAGCAAAACTTCGTGGACTTAGTAGTGGGTTTCTGCCTCACTGAGTTATCATTGTGAAGCTATCACAATATAAATGGCGGAAAATGAATGGCACAGTGTGTATAATGTTGTATGTCCTCAATAAACTCTAATTATCTTCCTTGTCGCCCACGTCCCTTACACTCCACACACCAAAATGGCCAAGCAGGACATGAGTATACATGAACATTGTAAGTTCTCCTGTGTTAAAAGAATCCCATCACTCTTCTACTTGTGGTCTATGTAAAGACATCACATTTTGGCCACCCCAAATTTATCTTTCAGATATCCTGGATTTTCTGTATATAAATTACACATTGACAAAACTAAATCTATCATTACTAAATCTATCATTAAAGTACATTCTGTTTAATCTTTTGAATATTATCTGATTATTGATAGACTCACACAAACGCATTATTTCTCTGTCCTGTAGCCAGGGGTGAGGGGCTGGGAGGAGGAGCTGGAAGGGCCCACCTCCCCCCAACCCGGGTGTTGGAGGGCATCTGTGAACCAACCAGCAAAGATGTTGATGTGGACCCACAGAGCAACCTGAAACTCACTTCTGCAAGCGGGACACTAGGCGGTAATGCCCTCTTCCTGAGTTCAAACTCCCCTTCCATCCACTCCTTTTTAGGGGAGACTAGAGCTGCAGTAGGTGGTGGGAAGCAAAGGGCTGACGGACATAAAAATCCGCTGTGCATGTGACAGGGTGGCCAGATGACGCCCCAAACTCACAGGCCAGGGTGGAGGGAAGCACAGTATCTCCCAGGACCCCTGCTCCATATAAATAAAGGTAAGGTAAGGTGCTGAGGTAAGAGATTGTCTCATCATTCTCTCTGGTCGGTCTCCTGGAAAGGTTCAAGGCCAAGAGAGAGCAGCGGAACTGTGGAAAGGGTAGGTGCCCGGCTGGGTTTCCCTCAATAGCCCGGCGAGCGGTGTGTGGCTGTTACCCATCTTGACTGAAGCTGATTCCTGTCCCCGAAAGCCTGGCCACCACCGGTTCTCCCTGGAGCTCTCGTCCACCTAAAGCATTGTCCAGGCCTGAAGGACACCACCTCCTCACGCTCCAAAATTAAAGCTGGAGAGCATTTTTAAGTCTCGAAAATGTGATTGTCCTTGCAGCCTCTAAGTCTATTGCTCAACTTCCAGATGGTTTGCTTCCAATTAAATTTTCATAAACATTCATTGTGAAAGTCAAACACTGGCTGTCTGTAGCTGTTCAATCATAGGACTCAATTTTCCAGTGTTCCATTAATCCTAATGTATAACTTCTGACAATCTCTGCTGCGGTGCAAAAAAATTGAAAGTGTTTTACGGGTGGTAGTATCTGATAAACAATTTCATTGACTTCACACTTTCGGATAAATCCGGGAAAGTGTCCTTGTCTCGTGTCTACTAGAATGACTAACATTTGTTACAGGTTGCCTGATTCTCAAATGCAGGCGTTTTAAAGGGGTGTGGTCCTCATATCATGTTGTGTTGTTATCTTTTCCATAGATAGAAGATATTAATTATAAGATTATAAGATACTCATTTAATAAAAATATTTACTTCTTAAGTGGGAAAATCTGGTGTCAGTAGACATTTTAGCCTTTGGATGAAATTTCAACTAAAATTATGTGCTAAAATGATGCCTGGTGGACAGGCCTTTTCTAAAGTGGAATATTTGAAAAACCATGATTGCAACTTATGAAAAGCACAACCCACTGTTAAGTTATAGGTTCAATAAGTGACTGTAGTAACTAATTAACCACATTTTCAAAATAAAGCTAATCATAATACATTTGCTTTTCTTTATATAAATTACAAGAGGCTAGTATATGAGCTTTTCCTATTCTATAGTTCATTTTGTTACATGCAATGTCACCTTAGTGTTTGTGGACAGTTAGTGTCTCAACAATTGCCAACAATTGCTTCTCTTTACTAACGTTTCTAAATTCTGAGTCAGTTAAAGCTAAGTGACTTAAACTGTAAATCTCAAAAAGAGCAACTCTGCCACCTGGTGTTCTGTAAAACTTGGAGCCCATGCTTGTTTCTGGGAACCGGCCAGCAGTTTCCTGCCAACGTGAAGACTGTAATTGTGAATCAGAATTCTAGAAAAACCAGCTGTGACCCTCCCCTTCTTTTCCCCCAAGCTTGTACAATCCAATCATGGAAGCTGGTAACCTTATCTGTACCTGCGCCAGAGTAAGGACTCATTCTTCAGGATTGTTACTAAGATTTATAAAGCCAAATAACAAAACTTTAATTGAAACCATATGTTTTTCTGCTTGGAATTTTATTTTAAATATATACATGAATGATATATTTGTGTATTTGAATTGCTAAATTACCAGTTGATACCCTAGACCACAGAGAGTATATTGTGCTATATTTTTAAAAATAAGAACAATAAACAAAACAACCTTACAATTTTTTTTTTAAATGCAACTTTTAGGAACTAGGAAAAGTTGTGTGGTTTTTTTGAATGCAGATAATTAATAGAAGTAAACCGCCAAACATTTGTAAAGTTATCATTCATGGGATTGAAAAAAGAGGCAAACAACCCACTACTAACAAAGAAGTTACCACTAAACTAATTGCTGTGTCTCTTTCATAGTGGGAAGTAGAAAGAAACAATGCGTTGTTTCAAGGCTTCCAATGTATCACTGTTGCCTAGAAAGAACAGAGATGTAAACCTTGGCCTGGACGTCTGAGTCTTTCTTCCCTTGATACTTAAATCACTGAACTCTTTGTACCATTTGGTTCCTTCTGTATATTTATTTCCAAACAGAAGATATCAATTAGTCTTCATGGGACCAAATTTTAAATTGAGTTTTCTCAACCTCCGGAGTCCTTGGAAGATCTTCATCAGAGATATATATATGGTGGGTTAGGGCGAAGAAAAACCATCATTTTCATCTGATTCTCCCTGTGACACTGTCCCTCAAATGGCAGAAAATGATCATGGAAAAAGGTCTCTGATCTCTACAACCCTAATCCCTGGGACCAAACCAGGAAGGTTTGCGTGGTATGCTACTGCCATCTTGTGTCCAGCACGTGTCTCTGTTTTCACCAAGAGGGATCCCTGGAGCGGTGGACTCCAACACTCTGAATCCAGCCTGCAGGGCTCTGCAGAGAGGTAAGGGAGCAGAACCTAGAAGGAAACGGAACTTCTGGCTGTGGTTTTCTTCATGCAGAGCACTAATATAGTATGTGCCACTGAGCATTAACGATTTGTCCTCCGTAGCTCTTCTCTCAAATGACTCTTGTACTTGGGGCACAAATTACATCTGGCAGGAATCCTATATGAAAGGATATCTAGATAGTAACATTTTACTAGTGCAGGCAAGGAAAGATCACTACCTCACTGGGATGCCGCAAGGAATTTTCAAATCTTAGAGCCTTAATATTTTCTCTATCTCTGAATTTCTGTATATTCAACCAACGTGAACAAAACTTTCTAAAGCTTAGCCATTTGAACTTAAAAAATTAATATTACAAAGAGAAAAATGTTCTCTTGTAATAGAGAACTTGTTGCATAAAACCAAAAGCATATTTTAGCCTTGTGATTTCTGGTTATATGGCCATATTGATACATGTTAATTTCATTACTGCACATTTTAGCTGTTAAATGTCCTTGAAATCTAAGAAATGTAAGATTAATCACAGAACATCAGAAAGAAAATAAAGCTCCAATGTTCATCTGCCGATTCAATGTTAACCTGCCAATTCCAAAACCTCATGGCCCCTTTTAAAATATATTTTACCATCATCAACCTGTCACCTGCAGGAGAAGGTGCCAGGATAGCGCTTGAGTAATAAGTGACTTCCAGAGCTCAATGGAGGGAGAATCATTACGTTTCTTTCTCACCATTGTGATGACAACTATCTCGGGAAAACTCAGAAAAGTCATGGCAGATATCGTGGAGGTATTTCCAATCAGCACAGAATTTCTCCTTATGAGGGAATTCGAAGTAGCCCTTTGGTTCAAAGGGGCTGTTGAGAATTGGGCTTGAACCTGACTTTGCGTGGCAGGAGCACAGATCGATGGCTGGTACAGGGAATAGCATTTGTCTCGGCTTCTGTCAGATTGCAAGCTGCTCTTCTCAAGAAGTGGACTTTGGCCTCACAATATACCACTAGAGTCAATAGAATACGCAGGAACAATTAGTATAAAATAGGCAAAAATAAAATCATCTCAAGAGAAAGTTATTTCATGTTATGTTTTCATGTGGGTGGTGGAGGCGGTGGAGTCAGATGAGTTTAATTCAAGACATCCATTGAAAAAGCATTACTTGTATTTTCTGAATCGATTTGCCCTCTGTTTTAACCTTTGATCCAGCACTTGGCTTCCTCTGCATGCTGGGACTTCTCAAGGCATCTAAGAAGTGCCTCAGTCAACATATACATAAGACATGCCAGGATTCAAGGACCTGTTTCTGACCACTTAGATTCTTCAGTTAACAAACATCTCTGAAGTCAGGGCCCTGTACCTGTTTTCTGGAATCTGTTCCCCAAGGGCAGGTTAGCTCTCCCCCATTCGCTGTACTGTTGCTAGGCAACTGCCTGGCTCAGGGCGTGCCCATCCGATTTGCCTATCTCAGAGGAAGAGCTGCAGGAACTGATAGATGCTCGGAAAGCCGTGCTTCCTTCCACTTTATGTTTCTTGACCAATGAAAACAAAGCACAGAAGGAGCAGAACCAGTAATCACATCACCAAAGTGCTCAGGCATAAAAATCCTTCATTTTGGACAGCGGAAACTTGATTTTGTTACATCCTCTCCAAAATTTGCTTAGGAATCAGAAAAACAGACCTCAGAAGACCATTTGAATGGCCAGTTTCCTGCCACCAGGGGCCTGTTTTATGTGCCCCTGGCTTCCCCAGCCCCACCAGACGGAGAGCAGAGACGTGCAATTTGGCAACGTTTCCAGTTTTTCGCTCCAGTGGTAGCTGGGCTCTGCACTCAGCTTCCTTGTGACCTGATTCTGCAGCTGCCGCGTCCCTCCTCCTCCCAGCGGCACTGGCTGGATTTTGACCTGAAACTTCTTTCTGTGCCCACAGTGAGCTCTGATGTTAACTTGTTCAGTCCTTCTACTGCTGTGGTTCCCAATGAACTTGAGTGACTGCCAGAGCTCCTCTCCACTGCCTTCTTACTATCAGGACCTCCCTTGTAGCAACGTCCTTCACACCAGCCTTGCAAACAGAGGGCTTTATTAAGGCCTGCCTCTATGAGCTGCTTCTCTTGAGGACTTGATTCCCCCGCAGTTTGACAAGCCTGCATTGAAGCGCACCACAGAGTGTTACAAAGTGTCCACCAGGCTCTTTTCTCCCTGCCGTCCAGTGGCCAGGATCCATTCAAAGCAGCTTAATTACTTTCCAGCCTCAGGATAAACTCTTTCTGCACCCGAAGCACCTTAGAGGGGTTAAAATAACCTTTGATCCCACTTTTGTTACAGAGAAAAATGTCAGTTCCAATGTGCTCTGCACTATTTTTTCCCCAGGAGTGTAGTTAATTTTTCCACGGAGCTTTTAATGGCTTTTATTCCTAGGCTGAAGTCAGTAAAATTGATATGCAAACAGTCCGGTCCCCGTGGGACTGTTGCTTCACTAGAAAGTATGACTATAAACCTAAATGGTAAAATCATACCCTTCCTTGAATTTTCAAAGTTGGGATGGGGGTAATTTTTTTTTTGTTCAAATATGTCCCATGATCATTCCAAAGTATTTGAATGCACAGGGATATTTTCTAACCACACTGTGTTTTTAAAGAAAATTTTGTTTGTTGTTACTTGTTTACCAAAAACCACATTTTGTGACCCCGAATCTCTTTCACCCTTTAAAGTTGACATGTGTTTCACTCTTTCTTACTGACTTCACCATGTTTTGAACCATAGTAGTATCAAAAGTCAATATCAATTTCTTCCTAAAAGAACCAGACTCATTTGCTGTTCCCATAAAAGTAATTTGAAAAAGCTCTCCTCTGTCTGAGTAATTTCACTTAGTGTAATTTCATCTAAAAAAAGAAAAAGCAGAAACAAATTCACAGATATGGAGAACAAAGGACAGTTGCCAGGGTGGAGGGGGCTGGGGGGCTGGGGGGCTGGGTGAAAAGGTCAAGGGATTAAGAAGTACAAACTGGTAGTTACCAAATGGTCACGGAGACAGAAAGTACAGCATAGGGCATATAGTCAATAATATTGTAAAAACTACATATGGTGCCAGGTGGGTACTAGGCTTATCACGGGGACCACTTCTCGAGTTATATCAATGTCTAACCACTATACTATACCCCTCAAACTCGTATAATATTGAACATCAAGCGCAACTGAAAAATTATTGAAAATTTTTAAATAGATCTTCTCTCCTAAACTAGAATTAAACTTAAAGAAAGTTTAAAGAAAAAGTAGAACAAGTATTTTCACCTTTAACTATGATTATATTTTTGAAACCTGCAACAAAATTGGGCTCCCCTTAGAGTATCTGTAGTCTACAATTAAACTAAACTTTCATTGTCATGGGTAAGATTATACCTGGTTGTAAAATAGGTTTAATGGGATCTACCGTGCATATACCTGTATAATCCTGCATGTGTGTACTGGGGGTGGAGTGGAGTGTGATTGTGCTTTAAGAAGTTTTGAGAGGAATCAGTATCGTGACCTCCCTGAATGAGCAAGCCGGGTGCTAGCAGAGTCCGCTTCCTCAGAGATAAGGTGACAGCCTGCATGTGTTCTGATGAGCGGTGGAAGGTGGGATGGCCCATACCTGTGGACTGCTACTCGCATAGTGGATTCCCACGAACTCATTCAATTGGGTGTATTTCCCTGTGACATTTTTATAGTTTCATAATCATTTATTTGCCATTCTGAAATCCAAGAAACTGGAAGTTTGGGTGTTTCTTCCTAAGTCATTTGGTGGCAAAATGTGAACTGGAGCTATGGGTCGTCTTTATTTATTTTATCTAAATTAGTTTCTATGTTTCACTGCAGCCATATCAGTGTATTTTATAACAAGGTGGGTGGGTAGTCATACCATATCTCCTGCCTACAGCTACGACTCTAAAATTTCTGAATTCTGAAGTTATCTGGTCCCCAGGTGTTTAGATCAGAGATTTGGACCTACACTGGATAACACAGCCTCTTCTGGAAGGAGAAATGCCCTCAGAGAAGGGCCTCATTAAACCACTGGTCCCTGACTGGCAGTAAAGGCGGCATGAATACTTTAGGGACAAGGGTGGGGACTAGAAATGAACAGGGGAGTGAAAAGAGGAAAGATGGGCATCAGGTGGCAGGCCTTGCCTGCGTGGCATGGATTCAAAGGACACTTTGCTCCAGATCCTCACCCAAGGGGCAACAGTGAGTTGTTTTCCTTCAGGACCCTTCCAGTGCCCTACCTGGGAGACTCCACACCTGTAGGAGCCTTCCTCCAGCAGTGAGAGGCGGCAAGTAGCTCCCCCTGCTCTTGCAGTCTATAAAAATACATCCATGCTTCATTGTGTTTACATTTGAATTCATGTATTCCAAAATACATTTTGAGAAAAGAGTCTGAGAAACTTCAGCAAGTTCTTCAGATATTACAGCTATAAAGGTTTTCATGTAAAAAAATGTATAATATTACAACAATAGTAAGAAGATGTCAAATAAGTTACCCAAATGTATAATGATGGAACACTAGATGGCTATAAGGTAGCACTGAAGAAACTAAGATTTCTGAAAATTTGACCAAATGCTCATTTTCCTCCCTTATATACATTAAATATTGTATATATTTTAAATGCCACTTTGAATAACTTTTTCTGTTATAAACATTTGAAATGCAAAAGGAAGAAATTATTTAAAATCAGTAAATAAACAAGTCTCTTTTTTAGGATTTTATTTATCTATTTTTAGAGAGGGAAGGGAGAGAGAGAAAGAGAGAGAGAGAGAGAGAGAGAGAGAGACATCAATGTGCGGTTGATGGGGGCGATGGCCTGCAACCTAGGCATGTGCCCTGACTGGGAATCGAACCTGCGATGCCTGGTTCGCAGCCTGCGCTCAATCCACTGAGCTACGCCAGCCAGGGCAACATGTCTTTTAAATAATGTTATAAATTTATTCTTGTGCTCAGAATCTATAAATATTCTACAAATATTCTGACATATTACTTCCCAATTGCCAAAATCTTAAGCACGTATTATCACTAAATATTGTAAGCAATTGAAACATTTTCTTATGCCCTGTTCTTCAAACATTTTCTAATTGGTTGTTTGACTGGGAAATTTCATTCAACTATAAACAGCTCCCTTTAAAAAAGCAAAAATGCATGAATTTGAATCGTACAATATACTTGGTTTACCAATAACTTGGGAATTCGTTGTTAGATTATATTTAGGGAAAAGAGATTTCGGTTGCAATTTGATCATGGACATAGAATTATAACCAAACCCTGGCAGCAATATGTTGATTTTTCCCCAGACACAATAAATAGATTTTTGATTTGATCACATCCTCAGGAATTCAGCGTGGCTCACTGTGGAGTGGAATCTTGGACTGTGCTGGGTTAGAGCTGGACAGGAAATGACCAGCAAGGGAGCTCACCGAAAGCAGACTGTGCTGGGTGGCTTCTCACCACTCGCTCGCCATCTGAGACACTCCCGGGCTGTTTTCCCTTTGTCATGTAAGGTTTGTCTGGGAAGACAATGAAATCCACGAACTTGACACATCAGTTGGAAGGCAGGAAGTCTAAGTCAACAAATGGAAAAGCGGAGGGCCTGCAGCTGCTTGGGATGAATCCCTGCGGGGCTGAGCATCTTTCGAGAAGAGCCACTCCCAGAATGAAGCCACAGAGGTCTTCCCCCGCTGCACTAAACACTCCCGTAGGTCAAAGCTCATAAACGGAATTATTTTTTGCTTCGGTTCTGATAGACTTTTATTAAACATCAATGTCAATGACTTTCTGTATACAAAGGATATATATAACCAGTGATGTATGAAAATTCACTAATTAAAGCTTTCCTTCTTTGGCCTATTATCCCCAGAATTAGGCAAAAATCTTTTGCCTTTTTGTTCCGTGTATTTAAAGTTTTTGGTAACTATGTGTTTGTAAAATTCTGGGAATGTTTATGCTATCCTGAACCTGAGATTTTAAAAACACATAATGGATATCAAGTTTGACCTCTACTTGACTACAATGTAATAAGCTTTCAAAATTCCATTTTCAGCTATCGCAATCAAACATTTTTAAGAGAGAAAATTCTGGAAATATTAATATACTCATAGGTCACATTTTTATCCATATTATATATTTTGACAAGAAAAGAGTATATTCCTAAAATATAAGGAAATATTTTTATAAATAAAAAATATCAATTAGAAAATTGACATTATTTGTTGTGGTGGTTTTTAGGCATTGAAATCATTCTCTCCCAACTTTGAATCTGTCGTATAAGATAGAAATGCTGATACTATATTCGTTTTTGAAAATGAGCGTTCTGCTAAAAGTATACAGTGTATAATTATAGTAGCACTAACCATGGGTAACCCATCCCAGATAATGCCCCAATGGATGGTTTCAAATCCAAACTATATCATTTTGTACCATCAAATTGTCAGTTCCCATCTAGAGAAAATATGTGATGACTTAATAGTAAATTACCAAAAAATCAGTAAGACGTGACATGGGAAGGATTGAAACAATTCAGAGTTTGGGACACAAGGAATACTAAAGAGGACTTGTTGTACGAGCTTCTTTCTATTCTTTTTTTATGTGCTCTTCATGGGATACTGTGCCCATGAGAACAACTCAGGGTTGAAACGCAGTGCTTGGGTGGTCCTTTATCGATGTGTGGGTGCCATGGGAACTCCTAGAAGAGAAAGTCAGGGATGATCCCATGGGAATGAGCAGGGGTCAGAGGCAGGGAATAGCGTATCTGTGTGAGAGGGAGATAAAGAAGGAGTAAACCAATGTGACTGTGGCAGGTGGAGACTTATTTTCTCATGAATCTTGAAAATCATCCTCTGGGCTGACTTCGGGTTATAACCTACGGTTTCTGCAGCAGCCAGAAAGTGTGTGGTAACAAGGGCACTGCAACCCAAAGGATAGCAATTCTAGGCTACGAGAGGTCACCAATGCTGCCATCCTCACTCACATCAGTGTGTACATCCGAGAGAGAATTACTTTTAAGAACACAAATCCAGCACCTTTCACCAACTTAATTCATTGAAAATGTTAGAAAAACATGATTTTTCTCCTTCAAACTTGTTCTGAACTGACTTGAATTTTCCCACCCAGGGAGCAATTCAGAAAAGATATTTGTTGCCAATGTTTCATGGCTAAATTTTTCAAGCATGACGTACCAGGCAAGACTTAGGCTAGTGTCTTTAAGAGTAAAGTTGTTTCAGTCTTGGGATGGTTGCCCTTTTTCCGTCTATCAATTCTACTTTTCTGTTTCATCTCCACAGGAAAGTGTGTGGTTGGGGAAGGGGGAGCACCAAAGAGTGGCTCCTTTTGCTGGAATTGTGTCGTCTCATAACTACGATTCTGTCACTTCAAGATGAAATGCTGACAGCTGGAGTGGAGAGTCAAAGGAAATATAAATTAACACTTGTGACTGGTGTTCAAAGCTATGATTTCATGTGAAAGTGACAATGATTATTCCATAGTGGGATAAATGGCTGATGAATGGCTTAATAACCTCCAGCAATTATGTGAAGTTGTTTTATTAAAGATAGTGAGGCGCTGTTCTCTGTCTTTCTGAAGACGGAAGGAGACTAGAGAGGCTCAAACTGCCACCCTTCCAGGAGAGACATGATTTAGATATTCCTGATTTCCTAATTAGAGTGGTTGTTATGGCTTCTAAGAAAGATTGCAATTCACTCCCTCCCAGGAAGAAGATATCATTTGGTTAGACATTGGTCTCCCTTAAGGAAAGAAAAAGATATCCGATGACTGGGGTCTCCCGCACTGGCAGCCAGCATGCTGTGTAGGACACAAGCCTATGATGCTAAAATCTGCCTCTCATACATCAAGGGCAATAGGCTTTTCTTCCAGTTGTTTGGATACAAAAGGATGTTGAGTTTTCCACATTTATTGCAGTCAGAAAACAAAAGAGTCACGTTGCATTTGTTAAATAGTGTGTGTTATAATTTCTAAAAAAAACCCTAAAGGTTATGCCAGCTATTCATGGGATAAGTGTGTCTTCTGAGGTCTTTATAAAACCTAGAACCTGCCCTGGCTGGTGTGGCTCAGTGGATTGAGCTCTGGCCTGTGAATCAAAGGGTCGCCGGTGCAATTCCCAGTCAGAGCACATGCCTGGGTTGCTGGTCAGGTCCCCAGTAGGGGGCGCGCCAGAGGCAACTACACATTGATGTTTCTTTCCTTCTCTTTCTCCCTCCCTTCCCCTCTCTAAAAAACAAACAAACAAACAAACAAATAAAATCTTGAAAAGAAGAAATCTGGAACCTTTCCAGCAGATTTTATACTCGAGCAGAGTTCTGAGTCATAACCTCTTCTCTGCCTTATGTGGCCACTCCCCTTCCTCCTATTGCCCTTCCAAATGCATGACAGCAGAATGCTTGCACTGCCAGTCAGCCTGCGAGCATGGGAGCAGGGATGTGCTCTGGGAGCCCTTACCAGAACCCCTGGGAGTCAGGGACATGCATCCATTGTCCCACTGTATCTCAGGCCTCACAGAGATCCTCTTCTTACCTCCTTCTGTGGAGGCAGAACTAGGTCCCTGGAGTTCTCCATTCCAATCAGTCACAATTCATTTCATTGCATTTTCTCTGGATGAAGCTATAAAATCAAACATCCACTCAGGAGAAATGGTGCAGGCATTAAGTTTGGGCAGGTTTCCGGTGGTATATGCTCAGCTTCTTGCCTCATTTCCTCTAGCTTTGGGTCATAGAATTTAAAGGATTTCTAAAGACAATAAAGCTGAAAGCAATGGAAAGAAACTTGGCAAGAAAAAGAAGAGAAAATAAGCCTTCAATATTAAAATCCTTTAAAGGGGATGAAGGAATTACATTAAATGGCAATTACAGTATAGTAAGGAAATGACTCCAGGGCTGGTAAGCTCATCATGATTTGGGGGGAGAATTCCATAGCACAGCAGGCAAAGGCAAAGCTTTGGAGCCAAAGCACAGACATCAGTGCATTTGTGTGTAGGGGATGTTGCTAGGGCAAAAGCCGTTGAGGTCAAGGTCTGTGGGAAGACCACCACTAAGGCATCTCTTTCACCTTCAGCGGTCCTTGCCTTCCAGCACTACTCAGTTTTCCGTGTAGCTGAGAATCATGACGGTGACTTAATAGCATCTGGCCAAGTGTTTAATTTACTTAATGGCTCTCATAAACCTCAGAGTACCTCTCAGTTGGGGTAATAAGAAATGTAAGCAATGCAAGAGTTATCATACTCAATCAATATTTATGTGTTAATCACATTTCATTTAATACATTCTCCATCATCACTGCCCAAATGTCTCCTGAAGCAGCCCTCCAAATCCACCCAGCCCAACAGCGAATCACTCTTTACGTGAGCTGTAACTCTACCTTGTATACAGCTTGGTATCATGTTGAGCTTTATGTCTCCCTTCCTTGTCTTGTATCTACCTATCGTGTCTCTACCTCTCTATCTATCTCCTTCTCCCTTCCTTATTTTTTTTCATTCTTTGCTATTCTGGCCCTCCAAACTAAATTACGAGTCTCTTAAGAGAGAAGTAATTGTTTAATTTATCATTGTGTTGCATTATGAGCCTGTGATAAATATTTGTTCAGCTGGACATAACTGAAGGTTCTGGGAATCACTCTGAGAATGAGAAAGAGAGGAAGGGAAAATATAGTTCTGTACCTATAAATTGTATATAACATCTTTCTCTAAGAGTTAACTAGTGAATTCTGATATCATGCCATACATGTCTGGTATATGCTATGCTCTCAGTTAAGTGGGTGTGGCTGTATTATCATTATTATCAGTTATGATATTAAGTTTTTATTATTTAATAACAATATTATGTATATTACTGAGTTCCTAGGTGGCCCTGGGATGACTTCAGCTGTCAGGGACTTGAGGTGACTCTCTTTGTCCCCAAAATAGAGTCTTGATGATGCTGGGAAAGGTTTTAGCACTCATCTTTTCCATGTTTGTTTTATTTCTGAGTATATTCTTGTTTATGCTTTCTCTGTCTTTTACATCTTAAAGTTTTTTTCAAGTTTTCTTAGTGAGACGTTTTTCATTCTACAGGTTTTCATATTATATTTCTAATCTGGTTTTAAAATGCAGCCAGTTTACAAAACAGAAGAAACAATGTACAAGCAGATAAAACTGGTGTTGGAGAGGCTGATAGATACAAATAATTTTTTTCAATATGAGAGCTCCACAAATGTGAAGCATCTGATGCCAGATGATTCTAGTCAATTTTGTGTCAGGTATATCCATTCAGTTCAGATGGGAAATGGATTTATTTTTTGGATGCTTCTTCTTATAATTAGTAATAAACTAGTTCAAATAATGAGAGGAAAATAAGAAATGGAAGGAAAAAATCTTCGATCTGTGATGCATAACTATTTTTGGATCATCATTATTGCCCCTTTTTTTGCATTTTTGTGAAAATAAAATATCAGGCCAATATTTACATTGTGTTATGGAGAAAAAAAGGAATATCATTTTGTACCGAGTAATTGGCATTAATGACTTCTACATATTATAAGAGCTAGCACTCATCAATTTACTGCAATGTTCTGTCTGGGACAGATTGATTTTAACATTCTAAATAACAGACATTCAGGCAATTGGATACTCTCATCCTTCCCAAGGGAGTAGTTATAACTTAAATATACATTTTAGAGTCATTGATTTTTAGGTAGTGTTTAATTAAAGCCATGAGACCAGATGGAATTACTTAGGGAAAGAATAGAAAGGCACAGACATCATTTTGTTATAGTGGTTCTGAGCTATCAATCATTGGAAAAACATGATATGTAATCAAGCCAATTAACTGGGGCTCAGTTTTACCATTAAAGAGAGATACATGACTACGGCACCATAGGATAATAAAAGTATTGAAGTAAAACTGTTTGGGGATCAAGTGGAGGGCACTTGCCTAAACCCTTAATGGTTTCAGAGGTGATCTGAGACCCTGTACACTTTGCCGAAGCCAGCTGTGGCTAGGTTTTACTAGTTACTTAAGTGGATTTGTCTTGAATTTAAAAAAAAACACTTTATTGTGCCTTAGTCCAAATTAGTTAAATTCTAAAATAGCTTTTTTTATTATTTTGCTAACTCTTATTCTAATTCAAATGGCCAAATACAGCTAGACAACTTCATGACCCCACTTTCCAACTCTGCACTCCAGCTTCCTCTTCAGGCTGGTTTCTTCCAGATTAACATTCTCCACATCAGAGTTATTCCAAAAGGGGTCAACAGTCTCCACTGAATGTGCAGCAAAATGACAATAAATTTTATTTTTCTGCAGTAACCAAGTAAAACAAACAAGAAATAATGTCCCTAAATACACATGTATAAGAATTTTAAAATTAATGGAACATTGGAAAACTATGGCCAATAAAAAAATATAAAACCTTGTGCTGTTTTGATATGTCACCTTCTTTCTTAGGTCTCATGTTACTTATTTTGTTTTGTACCGGAAAACAGTGTGATTTTTTTACGGGTAGACAATGTAGCAGTAGAACATAATCACAGAAAAGAATGTATTTAAGTATAACATCTCATGGTTCAGTTGAGCATTTGTGAGGTTAGCTAGGAAACAGAGCCACGAATCTCACAAGGGCCGTGGTACAAAGCAAAGATAAGCACAGAGCCATACGGAGGCTGTAGTGTTGACTGCCTTTATCCAACTGAATATATTTAATTCAGCTCCTTTAAATCTTTAGGTTGCAGCCTCATTCGTAAAATGTGAGTTCCAAGGGTTCTCCCTCTTAAATTGTCTCCAAACTTGAGGACTGTTACCTCAGAGATCTATCTGAGATATCTAACTCAGATATCTTAACTCCATTCTTATCTGAGGTCAGAAACCATTGCCTGCCCTTTCAGTTAGTACAAGCCACGTGGATGTGGTGGGGTTGGTTCATTGAATTATAATTCTCACCTCTTCTCTTCAAGTTCATAGAAATTAACCAAAAAAGGGGAGCTTCTTAAACCAATTTTTCCCTCCAGAGTCTACATTGGGCAATGCTTGGAGAGAATAGCTTCTCTCTGTTTCATTCAGAATGTGGAGGGATGATTTCAAGGCTGGAGTTGGGAGTCATCTGAAGGTTTGCTCATTCGCTTGTCTGACAGTTGATGTTGGCTGTCTGTTGAAATCTTACCTGGGGATGCCCATCAGAAAACATGCTCATGGCTTCTGTGCCTCCTCTCAGGACAGTGGCAAGGCTTCCAAGACAAGTGTTCTGAGAGAGAAAGAGAGAGAGAGGTAGATGAAGAGGAAGACAGAAAGTGGAAGCCTTGAAAATCAAACAGCACCACACCCAATGCATTCTGTTCATCGATGCAGTCACAAGGGCCACCAAAATCTAAGAGAATGGGAAACAGGCTCTACTTCTTGATGAGGAGAGGCAAATTCCCATAAGAACACGTGGGAAATATAATCCGCCATATTGGTTTGCTCCACAGGCATCCGTAGTGTTCCAAAGAGGCATTTTGTTGTTGCTGTTATGTTCCAAAGAAGTAAAATTTCATCATGAAAAGGGAATTGATGAATATGAAGAGGAAAGGAAGCACTTAACAATTGTGTACAGAGTCAAATGTTGATTCATGAGAAGTGTACATTGTTTAGCCACTATTTACTGCCCAAATACTTGTAGTGGGAGATTCTTTCTATGATATGGTTAAATATAAAACAGCGGTTTTGATATACACTTTTGTTTTTCTTCTCTCTCTTCCTTCTGTCCCACTTTCTCCTGCTTATTCTCTTTTGCTTTTGCACAGTAATTTTTACATTATTTTTCTTAAGGTTTTAGTTATACCTAATCATACTCCATACTATTTCTTTAGACATAAGATTATACCCAAAGACCAGGAGTTGTCAAAGTGCACACAAAATTCATCTGCAGACAGAATTTTCTAGAAAGTAAGAAATATGGAAAACTCTAAAGGATAAAAAAGAAGGGCGTGAGAAGGAAAATAGAGAAGCATGTTTTTTCACTTCCTTCCTCTTGCTGTGGGCAAAAAAGGGTGGAGAGAGGAAAGAATATAAAGAAATAGCCAGCTCACTGAAGAGTGAGCCCAGTGTCGTGGGGGAGGGGCACAGTTGGTACGCTCTGGAGTATGGTCTGGAGAGACTTCAAGTAGTTATATCCAGGTGTGGCTGGGAGAGATGACTAGATAAATGATTACAAGGACCTCTGCTTATTGCCACAGACTAAATGGTACATTCAGGGGTTATAGAAATTTCCACATGCCCAGCAACAAATCACAGAAGTCTCAAAGGAATGTGGCTGAGGGAACCTTGCCCATCTGAGTATACAAAAATATCGCCACCAGTGGCAAATGTCCAGGACTCTGGACTCCAGTAATGGGGACAAGAATGTTGACCACATAGCAAATATGACCGGTTCTGCTTCATTGGTCACTTGTCAAAGAAAAGACCAAACAAGCCCCTGATTAGCAGAGATCAGCAGGATTCAGGCGGCAACTTACAGATCAGAGAAGACTGCCACCCAAGACCTGCCTTCCAGTACCCTCAGAGAGAGGGAGGGGCGAGGAGATGAAAATCTGTACCTTTGAGTACTCAAAGAAGCTCAAAGAAGGCTTTTCCACCCAAAAGTACTTACATAAAGTGGAAAGACTGAGATACTATTAATCCAGGTTGTAATTTAGGTTACCCTGACCATTTATAAAATAGCCATTAAAGAGAAAGATTAGATGAGTTAAAGTACCATATTTTTGCGGTACTTTATAAGTACTTTATAAGATGCACTTGTTTTTCCCCAAATTTGGGAGGAATAATGGTTGTCAATGCTGCTGTTGAGTTTTGTTAACATTTGCATTGGTGGAATATTATGTTCTTTATGTAAATATTTTATCACTTTTTTTGCTTCAAAATTTGTTTTCCTATTTTCCTTCTCTAAAACCTAGGTGTATCTTATGGTCCAAAAAACATGGTAAATTAAGAAAAACAAGATATTTCCCATCTGATTAAAAATGTGTGTGTTGTATATATACGTATGTGTGTGTGTGGAGAGAGAGAGAGAGAGTCTATCCAGAAGGTATCCAGCCATGAATATGAAAAATAGAGACATTTACTGAAGAAGATACAAGAAACATTGTACATGGGACAATGGTGCCTCAGTCTCCTTCAAAGTAGGCACCTTGGGACCTCACACAGTTCTCCCAACTGCCATCAGCTGCCTCATCATATTTCCCTGAACTTCAGTGACAGTCTGAAATCTCTTCCTTTTGAAAGGTGATTTTAGTTTTGGGAAAAGCCAGAAGTCATAGAGCACCAAATATGGGCTTTGGGAGGTGAGGGTGCTGAGTCACCTGGGTGATTTGATGTTTTTCAGAAAAACGCTGCATGAGACGTGATGCATGAGCCAATGCCTTTTTGTGATGAAGCTGCCAGTTACCAGTTGCCCATAGCTGTGGCCTTCTGAATCATCTGAATAATTTCTGTGAAGGAATTTTCAAGCTTAACACAACAGTTGATTCAGATCCGTTGCTCTACTCACTCAGTCACTTTGAATGTGATGGCCACACAGTACACAGGCTCACTCAACAGGGTTTACCACCCCCACTGACTAGTGAAGTAAAGTCATCATTGCTCACATATGTTCATTATAGTCTACTCTCCTTGGCTTCCAGGTTACATCAATATCAGGCAAACCATTCTCATATTAACAATGGCTGGACTTTTTCCAGATATTTTATATATATAATTCCTCTTACCATAGAATCTGGAAAGTTGACTCTTAAAGAATCAAGGTAACCCATCTTAAAAGCAGAGAATATCTTTCCCTTACAAAACTGAGGTTCAAGGAATGCAATAACTTGCGTATTCATAGCAGAGTAAAGACCAGTATTCAGGATATTCAGCTCAGAGATTTTCCCACAGGTCACTCCTCCCACATGTGACCATGTCTATTTCCTTTCTTTTTCATAGAAAGCCAATGAAGGAATGAGTTCAGATAGGAAAGGAGAGGCCCGATTAAAGATGTGAAAGCCCCAGAGCCAAAGTTGGCAAATGCCAACTTTTTCTTGAATGTCATGACCTCATCAGTAAGTGTCCACTATTCCCAAACCAGGTGGAACCATTGAAAGATGCTACTGAGTCAACTGAAAAAAGTCAAGGTCCATCTCGGATCACTTCTTGTTGGAGTCTGATCATGGAGATGTGAAAATTTTCCTTGATAAGGCATATTAGCCCCTTGTACAACCATCTAAGTAAGTTCAAGAAAGTTATAATAGATTACCTTTCAGAGAAGTAAGACCACTCACACCTGTCACTTTAAAGAGGCAACCTTTTGGAACATTTTGAAGTACTTAACATCATCCCCAAACTGGTAGAAAATAGACAGAATTATTAGAATTACAGTATTGATAGCTTTGTCTTACTCTAGCCACAAAATCTTTCATTAAATTATAATAGTATTTTTATATTGTAGATATTTTGTTTGCTTAATCTGACCCATTTTGTAAATTGCTGCAATATTTTATTATTTTGAAAATTGTAGCACTGTTTAGATATATAGTCCAGGCTATCTTGTTGTTGTTGTTTTTTTTTTGCATTTAGCATAATTAGAAGTTTAGTTTAAAAGATTATTTCTTAAAATTTGTTTGTTACTATATAGACAATTAATTTCTTCTACATAATATAGATACTTGTACACTAGCTTAAAACTGAAAGAATGTAGCAGTATAGCTGATGAGTAACTTTATTTGTACGCACATATTTTCATAGTGAAGTCAAATGCATTTGCATATTTAGGGCTCGATTTGCATGTACAAATATGGGTTTCAAGTACCCAGTGAAATTAAGCTACATAAACATACATGGTAATATAATCCAATATAGTTTTCAGATTCTTCTCTAGGTAAAATATCAGGAATGAATGAGCTCATTAGTTCCACAATAACCAATGCTTCCTTCCCAGAGTATCTTATTTTAAAACACGAGTTCCTTCCATCTTTGCAAACTGCTTAAAAATACTTTAAAATAATTTTGGATGGCAACACACAAAATATTCACTGTAATTACATAATCTCTACCATTGTGAAAAAAAAAAAAAACTATGAGAAGCGAGAGTCATCCTAGACTCAAAGTTATAGGAAAAAAGTCAAACAGTATCCAACTATCAAACAGTATCGAAATGTCAAGACATGACTCTATGTTCACAAACTGATTTAAAATTAATGTTGTCCCCATTAATGACCCTTGTATTCTAAAAAGCAGTAGAGTCTCTAATGACCATGAAGGAGGTGGTTGCAAGTGTTTCATTCCAAAGAAGACCGGGTTTTAAAAAGTGTTGAGAGATAAAGTCTGGAAGAGAAAGTTTTTGTCCCAAATCCAACTTCCATTCAAAGAATTCTATGGTGGCCAAAGGTCTCAACCCCAAGCACTGGCCACATTTAACTTCGGGCCAGAGTCCCCACATTTCTGTCATTTTTTACAATTTTTTTACTTGTCCACAATGATGGAAATTCATACATAAAAGGATATTTAGAGGAAATGTGCACAAATTTGGGCATTTTTACTTCATCCATTAAAGGATGGTGTCCATTTCTGAATTCATGCTTACTATTTCCAACCAATAAAACATGCAGGGAAAATTAAAAAAGGTCTATCAGCTCATCTTGCCAACTTTTGGTTCATCTCTTGGTTCACTGCACAGTCCAGGAGGCTAGCCAATGAAACCACCCACAGCAGGGCATCTCCAAAGGCAAAGGGAAGGAATACCATTGGAATTGAAATAGATGCCCAGCCGGCCAACCAGCCAGCCACAACAAGGCTCTATGGTTCACTATGAGGTGTGATGAAAAAAAACATAACATCTTTTATCATCACATGTCACCTCCCAATGTGTCTCCCTCCTAGAATGAATAAACACAATGACACTGATTTTGGGTGGGGGGAGTACTTGGTTTTTTTCTTTTACACATTCATATGTAATGATTCTGTTCATTGCTGTTAATACTGATAGACTCATCCCACTGAATTCCCTCATTTTGCATGTCTGTGTGTGTGAGCACCAGGCTGGAGTGAAATCTCAGGATCATCTATATCTGACAAGCCTGCTGCACTATGCTAATAAGTCCTAGCAGGTTTAATATATGTCCCCCGTGGCTGGCCTACTTCAGGCGTATTGCATCATGGGGGGAAAAAAAGCTTCGAGTTTATGCCAGAGCAGAATGTTAGGACTGCTTCAAGTAAAATACGGCCCTTCATTCTCTTCAGGATCATAATCAGAACTCTAGAAGTGTGTTGGACAAACCCAAGTGTTCTTATGAGTTAGAATGAGAGCTTTTCTTTCTTTAATAGAAATGAAACAGGTCATTCGGCATGTTGAATAGCAACAAGCTGGTGCGTAACAACAGAGTCCAGTGGGGTAATCGCATACACATTTCTTTTACTTCTAGGTTGGCAGGCAGGCAGTGTAAGATTTAAATGTATACCAGAAAAAGTCCCTCCCATCTCTCCCTGGGAAGCTAGTTCACTGATGGGGAAACTGTGTTGAAATTCTCAGAATGCTGGCTCTGGAAAATGCTCAAGTTATCAAAAAGTTCTCAGTTATTTCACTTAGCATAATACCATCCATGGTGTCTCAAATGGTAAAATTTCATTCCTTTTTTTCCTAAATACACCTGGAATTTTATTTGTACTCATTTGTATAACAGCAAATCAAGGTCCCATTAAATATTTTTCAGAAATCATAAGGCTTTATGGATACTATAACCAAAGAGCCAATATCTCGCTCTTATTCAATTAATATAATGTTCAAGGTAGGAAAGTTCTTTTATTTATTTATTTTTAAAATATTTTATTGTTGTTCTGTTAAAGTTGTCCCAATTTTTCCCCCTTTGCCTTCTACCACCCAGTCCACCCGCACGGCTCCCACAGTCAGTCCCCACACTGTTGTCCATGTCCATGGGTCATTCATACATGTTCTTTGGTCCCTTCTCCTTTTTCCCACCATATCCCCCTCCTTCCTCTCCTTTGGTTTCTGTCAGTTCCATCTTTCCTTGCCTCTGGTTCTATTGTGCTTATTAGCTTGTTTTTGTTCATTAGCTTCGGATTCTTTCCAATAATGTATAGTGTCTGATGAATTAGCTGTCCATTTCCTGTGAGGGGCCAATCTGCATAAAAGGGCAGCTCTTTCCTACTTGGTGCAGACAGCAGCTCTGTCTAGGCACTGAGGCTGGGCGGAGCCCTGAACAGCCCTTGTTGCACCTGTCTCTAATCACTCTTTTCTGCTGGTTTCAGTGCATCAGGGCCGGAGGAACAGTGTATGTCATAGTGTCTGGTAAAGGGACCTTTCAGAGCTTTTTCTTCTTTCCCCTGAGTAAATACACCCAGAACAGAGCTCCTGAGCCTGGCCTCACTGATCTGCAGAGTCTGTAATCCCACAGGCGGGGGTTGGGCTGCCCCGTCTGTGAGAGGACCTGCCTGGCTGCAGCAATCTCAGGCATTTGGTTCCTGGCCATCTGGTCACCAGCCTCCCACTCTCTCACTGGAGACTCTGGCCTGAACTTTCCATTGTGTACAGTCCCCTGCTCACCAGCTGACCTGGGTTCAGTCCCACAGTCCCTTCAGTGTGACTCTATCCCTATGAGGTCTTTGTTTGCAGAGCTGCTGCACATGCACACACACACATGCACACAAGCACACACACAAGCACCAGGTCCCTGCTGGTTCTGGAGTCTCAACTCGGCTCCTCTTTTAAAAGGGTTTCTGTGTAGCCCTCACACTGCTGCACCAAGTCCTTGGGGACCTGTTCTCCACGCACCCCTTCCCCCCAAATCACTAAGTCTCTCTCTCAGTCAGGGCTGGCCACAGCCTGTCAGAGCCTCCAACAGTTTTAGATAAAGGTTCTCTCTGGATTTCTCCCCGATGGAGCTGGGAAGAGTTCCGCAGTGATACCACATAGTATGGGGTGGTGATGGGGTGCTCTCACTGCTCTCTCCAGTGATTCTCAACCTCAGGTGGGCCTGGGCCTGCCATGCTGTTTCTGCATCCAGCACCTGCCCAGCTGTCTCTCTCCAACCCCTGGGCTCCCGCCTCCTGAGCATATCTGCAGCCTCCCCAGATCTGTGCAGCCAGAAGTGCCAGGCTGGGCAGCAGCAGCAGCAGTTGCTCCACTAGGAGAACCCGGGCCACCCACTCCCGAATACCCTGCAGGCAGGCAGGCTCTTTCCCACTCACACACACTTCCCTCACTCTTGTCCACGTACACACTCACTCACACATGTTCTCACTCACTCTCTACTGGATTTTCAAATTGGTTCTCTGTGGTTTAGCTGCAAGACTGGTTGGTGTCTGGGAGCAAGTGGAAAGAGCTTCCAGCTATTCTACAGCTCTCTTGGGTCTCCTCATTCTTTTTCATGACTGAGTAATATTCCGTTGTATATATGTGCCACATCTTTATCAATTCGTGTATTTTTAGGCACTTAGGTTGCTTTTATAGCTTGGTTTAGCAAATAATGCTGCAATGAACATGGGATTTCACTTATATGTGGAATCTAAAGATCAAGCAAACAAACAGAAACAAACTCATAGATACAGAGAACATTTTGATGGTCACCAGATGGGAGAGGGGCTGGAGATATGGGTGAAAAAGGTGAAAGGATTAGATGTACAACTTATTGGTTATAAAAACAGCCCTGGAAATGTAAAGTAAATATATAGGGAATATAGTCAGTAGTATTGTCGTAAGTATGTATCCTGTCCAATGGGTACAAGACTTACCAGGGTGATCATTTTCTAAGTTCTGTAAATGTCTAATCACTGTGCTATATACCTGAAACTAATATAATATTCCATGTCAACTGTAATTAAATTTTTTAAAGCACTCAGAGATTTCCTATTGATTCTAAAATATGTAAGAATTTATCCTAGTGAACATTGTTTCTCAGGCTTGATTAACAATATGGTCATTGAAAGTGTTCTCATCTCAAACACCTAAGCTGTGACTTACGGTGAAGCATTTGCAAGCTCAGCACTACATCCACAACGTAAGTTAGGGCCTGTTCTGTGTTCTCAACCCTGGGGGCATGCTAGCATCACCTGGAAGCTCTCACTAAATATCTACACTCAGCATCCCATCCCCAAAGTTTCTGACTTATTGGCCTTGAATGGAGCCAGCCATTGGCACATTTTTATAGCACTCCATAAAATTCTAACATACAGCCAAGGTTAAAAGTTGACGAGCAAAAAGACTAAAATCAACAAGCTGAAATGAATTATAGGTATTAGTATAGTATAACAGTGTATAAGCCTTTGTTAGAAGACTTTCAGAAGCTTCTAGAAGAAAATTCCTCTGGTGTAGCAGGACTACTGCCTCAATACTTTACTTACTGCCTTCTGCATACCTCAGAGATCAGGAGCCCTTTGGTATAAATGTGTATGTGAGGGTCAGCTCAGGGTGGTAGATAAGGAGACAGCTTTTAAATTCTCAGCTTTGAATCCTTCCTCTTACGTTATTTACTGGTGTGATCTTGGTCAAGCTGCTTAGTCCCTTTGCCCTTCAACTTTCCCTCCTGTAAAGTGCTAATAACAGCTCCAGTTGAAGGGATCAAATGCCTCAATATGAATGAAGCACTTGCCTTGGGGCTTGGCCCAATGGAAGCTCTACAAAAATATTAGCTATTACTTCCCCCAAGCTGTCATTAACTGAAGAGTAAGGATTCACAAAAATCCAAACCTGAAGTGGTTAATTGACAAATAAGCTTCTAAACATAAAAAGTTGGCTTTTCTTGTTGCAGGCCTACCGTTCAGTGATCTTCAACTTGGACTTCTACACAGAACTCAGCCATATGAACAATTCTCTTTCATCGTAAAGTCTGTGCATTTTTGACCAGTATTTGCAAACCTGAGGTCAGTTATAATTGTATGTTTACTGGCAGCATTGTTACAATACTATGAAAACTATAGTTTTAAAAACAGGGCTGTTATTCCCAGATGTCTTGTGTACTTCTCCGGCAGTTATGGTGATATTTGCAGTGTAAACATTACGTAAACCCAAAATTCAAATTTCCATTTGTACAATAACAGGATTGAACACGATGTAGGTCCAAAGTGCTAATTCAAAAGTGGAAAAAAAATTAAAAGCCTGTAGTGTAAACTTAGGTAGCTACTTAGCTAGTTACTTATTTCAATGCTTGAAAAAATATCATTGCAAAACTTGTTGGTGCATGCCATCAATATGGCTTAGGAGTGTCAAACTCATCTTCACTGGGGGCCACGTCAGCCTCACAGTTGCCTTCAAAGGGTCGAATGCAATTTTAGGGCTGTATAAATATAACTACTCCCTAACTAGGGGCAAGGAGCTTGGCGCTGCCGCCGGGTAGAAACAAGGTGCCAGGAGGCATAAAACAAGGTGGAGGGCCAGCTTCGGCCCTCGGGCTTTGTGGTTGCCACCTGTGGGCCTTGGACTTTGATAACCCACCAACCCTACATTAATGTTGTGCTTCTAATCTTGAAGAGGTATTTTCTTTAGGGGTCAGAATAAAGATTTCAGTCATGTGAGGCAGCAGAAGAAAATCTTCCTGCTGCTTGAAGATCCTGTTATATTATAACTTAAAGTAAAGAGAACTTGGACTTAATTTAAATTTGATGTGATTGAATTTTTATGTAGTTGCCTTGCCAGGGAGCAGTACTTTCTTTTTTTTTTTTTCTTTTTTTTTTAAAGACTTATTTATTTATTTATTTTTAGAGAGGGAAGGGATGGAGAGAGAGAGGGAGAGAGAGAGAGAGAGAGAGGGAGGGAGAGAAACATCAATGTGCGGTTGCTGGGGGTTATGGCCTGCAACCCAGGCATGTACCCTGGCTGGGAATCGAACCTGGGACACTTTGGTTCCCAGCCCGCGCTCAATCCACTGAGCTACGCCAGCCAGGAGTACTTTCAAATGTCAGAAATGTCCTTTTCCTCTAGGTGGATGCTTCCTTTGTAGAGCAAGGGACTTCACGCTTTTTCTGTAAAGGGCCGCATGTAGATATTTTAGGTAGGCCATAGGTTCTCTTGTGAAAATGGCTGAATTCTGCTGTTGTAGTGAGAAAACAGCCATAGACAATCCACTCACAAATGAGTGTGTCTGGTGTGGTAGGCTCCCCAAGATACCCCCGTCCTAATCCCTGGAACCTGTTAATGTTACTTTATGAGGCAAAGGGGACTATGCAGGTATAGTTAAATCAAGGATCCTGAGCAATCTGGGTGAGCCCTGAATGTAATCACAAGTCACCTTGTAAGAGGGAGGCAGAGGGACATTTAGCCCCAGAGACAGTTGTAGGAATTTGCCCTAAATATGAATATGAACTAAGTTTTATCCAGTGTTTTTGTATTTATTGTTTGTATGAGTAAAAAACTGGAAACAATCTAAAAGCTCAAGTATAATGAATAGATTTTAAATTACCTACAAAAAGTGCTACATGATAGTAAACTAATAATCATTAAAATAGCATTACAGAGTTTTTATTTATATGGGAAAATATTAAGTAAAATGTAAATACTTCAACAGCATGCACAGAGTGTTCTTACTTTAACATTATATATCCAAATATATGTGTATGTGTAGATATACACACTATACACAAATACATACACATATTCTAGTGCAAGTCACAGAAATGTGTTTTTTGTGTTATAGCATTCAGACTGTATCTTGAGTGTGCATGAGTGTGTGATTTATGGTGTTTTGCCATCATTCTGCGGTGAGTACATTAATTTTGTCATCAGAAATAAATTTTCAGCATGTTGTGCAAATGTCTATGCTCTCAGGCATTTCTTTGGCCTCTCTCCTCAGGCTAAACTAAAAACGTGAAGGATGTTTGTGTTGGCAGATTGAGATCTGAACTGTGCACACAAAGGTAGGAAAAGGTGGAAATTATGTTGATTCAGATGTTTTTGTGGGAAAGTCATAAATTACAGTGGTTAAACATGCCTTTAAAGTTAATTAGGTAATTATTAGCCTAAAGAAGCAAAAGGTCAAAGTTGCACACTTCTAGAGATAAAGCTTACAAGATGACTAGAAAGGACTAGAAGGGAAATGATCACAGGAAGTTGCAGAGCCAAAACATTAGTCCACAGTTCTTACAACTGAAGTGGTCTTCTTCTGATCATTTTAACTCATGTTTCTTCACCCAACATGGTAAGGAAGAAAAAAAGGAGTCTGTTATTGCCTCCCAAAAACAGATAAATGAAAAGAGTAATGTTGGAGTAAAGAGGTTTAAGTTGACTAACGTTTCCTGGTGACATTTAGTAAACGTGTTCAATTTTTCAAAACCAAAGAAACAAAGGCAATGCAAAGAAATTTGAGACTGAAAAGAAGGGTGCTGTCGAAACTACCCTGAACTCTCTGGATGGCTCAACAGTAGTGGTGCTAGTAACAAAAATTAAAATAATATTTTTTAAAGAGAGGGGGGAACTGTCAAAGTCAGAGGTCATATCAAGAGAAGAAATCATAAATGTGGATTGGTTGGTGTTAAGAATGTCTAATACAGGAACTATCCAATGAACACCTTGGTGTTAGAGTTCAGAGGAGCTCTTAGGGCAGATGTTAATAAGCTGGAAGCTAGCCACACAAACCTGATTACTGAAGCAATGAGCACCAATTGGTAAAGTCTGGGAAAGAATAAAAATGGGTCAAGGACACAGTGTCCTGAACTTTGGCATATTCTTAAAAACTAACAGATCAAAGATGAGAAAAGTAGAAGTAAAATTCAGAAAGCTCATTGAGAAAGAAACAAGAGAAGATAATTTTAGGAGTCAAAGAGTCTGGAAAAGAAGTCATTGAAGGAAAAAGTAAACAAAATGAAGAAAACTATTTTGAAAAAAACAAGGAGGACCCACATAAGAGGCACGGCACCAGTTTGTGGAGGAGCCAATCAAGAAAGTTCCATGACAGTCTTGGGAAACACTTGAAACCCACACAAAGAAGGAGCAGATAAGTAACCTATTTTTAAAAGCTGAGGGACTACCCAGGACTGGGAATTGGCACATGAGGAGCAGTAAAGTGTCCAAGAGGCTACATATTTTTTTTAAAGCATGGATTTTTGAAGCACATACACCTATGTTCAAATACTGACCTGGGTGACTGTGGACCTCTACTCTTTTTGAGGTTCATGTTTCTTGCTATGCAAAAGAGAGAAGAAGATAGTCCGTTGGAAACCAAATCATTGGGTTCAGCTTATAACCTCTGGCATTCAGGGGAAGACAATTATGATTCCCACTAACCACTGTCCTATGGGATTTTTGCTTAAAAGGCATCTGTTTTCAAGCCCTTCACCTTGTGTCCTAACCAAAATGTAGTTTTCCACCAGGCAGGCCTTTGATGAAAGCCTTCTCTGCTCCTTGGACATCAGAATAATTTTTCAAAAGTTGCTAAATCTCCTTAAAAGACAGCACTTTAGGTGAACTCTGTAGAAAAAATCATGGTTTATAGAGTGCTATGTAGAGTTAACTGGCAGTTATTCAGAAAACGAGATAAACTTCATTGAATCAGGCATTTTGAACTTTCTGATCATTTTCCAGCCTGTCCTTTCAAACTGAGAGGAACTGGGAAGCTTTTCTTTCCTGTGGCAAATACTATTATGCTTATAAGAAACAGAGGGCCCGTTTGCATATGTAACATAATTTCTTAGTTGAAACCAAGTTATTTAAGAATCACAATCTAGTTTTAGACAATTTCCGTTTTTGAGAAAATACAATTTTGTAATTATGAGAGCAATTAGCTCAAGGATAAGCCTCAGAATATTGCATTTGGCCAGACCAGTTGTAACATCATCAGGGAATAAACATAATCATGCTCCAGACAAATCCTCTATTCAGACATCAGATGATTTTTACATCAATAGATGACATCATGATAGGCCTCATTTAAAAAGAGTAATCACTTAGTGAAAACCACGTGCATTCCTGCTATATTATTTGCATTGTACTAATTTAATCTCACCCATTAATTGATGGTGCTGACATTTTAGCAGTCTGAGCACAAGAAGAAGATGACGTGTATGTATATGATCTAAACTCATCACATCAAGATGGCGACATGGGTTCTCCTCAGAGGAGTTGACATAATTTAATGTTAGCCACGACTCCAGAGTCATACAATAACAGGTGAGATGGAAGTTGTATGAAAAATGTTTTTTGAACAAGGGAAAATATCAATGTATATAAAGCTTATAAGCTGTTTCCATTTCCATTTCTCGAGCATCACTCTTTGCCGGGTAATGACTTAGATTTTAAGAATGCCAACATGGATAAGATATAGTACCTTATTTCTATGAACTCTCTTAAGTCTAAGCCCTATATGCAGAAATAATGAGCATTAAGATGTTTTCATAAAGGCTGGAAGGAGGTTAAATGTGATTAAATGAATATCCAGGTCACAGAATACTAAGCCTGGGTCTTAGGATCAGCATCTAAGCATTGAAATTGAGTTCAAAATACTTTGTATCATCTCTTTCTCACAGTCTTCAAATGACAGTCACCTTTTACGAGCCAACCCCAGGTGACATAGTCTTAAAAACATCTTCTCCAAGTATTCTTTCCATGCTTGTTGGTGATTAGTCTGTGTATCCACTCATATATGTGTGCATGTGTCTGCATGTGTGTACTTATCTACCATGCTATTGCGGTCGTTTGGAAAGTAAAAACTTCTGCTGCCTGTGTTTAGTCTATTTGAAGATAAATAATCAAATTAACTATATTTTGCATTAAATCTGCAATTCTTTTGGTGAATATATGTAGCCTAGGTGACTTAGTTTTTTTAACAAGTATATCTGCATCCAGATAGCATTTTCTTTCAAAGAAAGTACTACCAAAGGCTGTGTCATAGTGTGCCATGAGTGATTCCTTTACTCCAAGGATTGTTAATGAATGTTTTAGTTCTACTTTTCCTCACATTATTTTACATTTGTGCAATTTTTCTTGATTTTTACAGTCTATTTTTAGGAAGAATCACATTTAATCTTCACCATAATCTCTTCAAGAAAGTTTAAGATGGGTATAATTTTCTTCTTTTGAAAAACTAAGAAATTATACAACAATGAGATATCACCTCACACCTTCCAGAATAGCTATCATCGATAAATCAACAAACAAGAAGTGACAAAGGTGAAGGGATAAAGAACAACAACAAGAAAAAAAACTTCTTAGACACAGACAGCAGTGTGGACTTTCCAGACAGAAAGGAGATGCAGGAGGTAGAAGAGAGTGAAGGCGAGGCTAAATGGTGACAGAAGGAGACTTGACCTTGGGTGGCAAGCACACAATACAATATACAGGTGTTGTATTACAGAATCGTACACTTGAAACCTCCAATACATTCAATAAAATTTTTTAAAAGAAGATTCTTACCTTAATCACATCTGCAAAGACTCTTTTCCCAAATAAGATAACATTAACAGGTTCAGGGAATTAGAATGTAGACATATCGTTTGATGGGTCACCATTCAACCCACTACAGAGTATGCATCTCAACACAAAAACCACTTTGTAATGGTTTGTATATTTAAAAAATTATCAACTATTATGTAATCTTTTCTTCAAATGAGAAAACAAGATTACAGATATAATTATTATTTATTATTAGAATTATGTTGGAATCATACTGGAATGACATTTGCAGTACACAAAAATGTTCTTACCCAAAACAAGTGTTGGTGAAATAACAGTACATTCTCCTTTAAACAATTGCAAGGAATTGATCTTGGAAGCTCTAGCAAAATGAAGCTTAATAATAATAATAATAATTAAAGTGTAAAACACCATACTGAGTGTTGTGCACATTTTCTAGTTTAATCTTAACAATAACCAGTAAAGTACAGACATCACTGGGTGCCAATGTTTTCTTACTACAATTTCTTTTTTTTTTCTAACAACTTCCACCGATTTTTTTTTCTGATGTTCATTACCATCCAAAGAGCTGGGATTTCATTAAGTCAGTTATGATAATCCCATCCCCTCATAGTCACATAAATTAGGATTAGACTTGTACACAGTTGTGGCCAACAGTTTTTGAGAGAAAGTCTGATGAAGCAATTTCTGGAATAAAGTTTTCTTGCACGTTATTTTAGTTTTTTAGGGCTGCCATAACAAAGCACCATAAATGAGGTGGCTTAAACAACAGAAGCTTATGTTCTCGCATTTCTGGAGGGTAGAAGTACAAGATAAAGCGTTGACCAGGTTGATTTCTTCTATGGCCTCTCTCCTTGGCTTGTAGATGTCCATCTTCTCCTTGGGTCCTCACGTGGTTGTCCCTCTGCATGTCTCTGATCTTATCTCCACTTCTTATAAGGACACCAGTCACATTGGAGTATGGCCCACGCCAGTGGCCTCATTTCCTCTTTAAGGATCTTCTCTCCAAATATGGTTATATTCTGAGGTATTGGGGGTTTGCACTTTAACATGAATCTTAGGGGAACACAATTCAGCCCATAACACAGAGAAGGAGAAACTGAGAAAACGATCTTTTCCACTTGATTATTTAAACACTATAATAATTGGGTGTGATGTCTAAAGGAAGACAACCCTATAGATGAGAAAACACTAGAGAAAAACCAGGACCTTCCCTATATCGTTAAACTGAGCATTCCTGACCTAGGACTTCTTTAATGAGAAGCAATTACTTTTCACATCTTGAAGTAGTTGCCATAGGATTTTTCCTTCTGCTGCCATATCTGATACAAGTAAATATTGTTATTTTCACTTTATACATGGAGAAACCTAGGCATTTTACACATGGAGAATATTGTCCTTATTCATACAACTTGTAAGATGAAAAACTAGAATTTAGATCCAGACCTCTAACTCCTACACAGTTGACCATAAACAATAAATCTCTGATGTAATGGTGTATTCCCTGATAATTTTTCACTTCCCTTTTATAAAGCCCTCATGGAAAATTTAAGGAGGCAAACATTGGAATGTGACTGGGTGGATATTCTAGATAACTAGCGTAAAAGAACTGTCTAAAGAAACATAAAGTTGGCCAGGAGGAGATTTTAGGGGGAAAAGAAACTACTAAGGTAAGTCTGAAAGATAAGACATATGCACTCAGTATAGGCACAAAAAAAGGGCACTAAAACTGCTTAAGATGAGGTCATCCTGTGAACTGTCTGGCTTACAAATCACGCTTTTGCCGAGCAGTCTCTGCAGATAGTTTAAATCTGATCTTTACTTCTTTAGCGGCAGGGATTGCAAATCTTCCTTTAGCTACGTGTTCCCTTGTCCAGTTGGTTTTGATTATATAGTTTTGCATTACTCCATAGTTTTCTGATTGCGAGTTAAGCCTGCCTCTGTTAGTTCATACATAATGAGGAAATGAGTGCCTGTCTTTTTTTCAAAACTCCTTTCACATGTTTGTATCACATGCCCTTAATTCACTTTTCTGAAACAAACCCGTTCACTCTTCACACCCACAGATGCTTCCTTGTCTTATCATTTTTAATATTCTTAGTGTCATTATTTAACAAAAAAATTTATGTACTCTTTCTTCTTCTGAAATAGTGGAAAGAAACAAGGAAAGCCTATTGTTCATGCTTTAAAGAACACTTTCCTAATATTAAAATCACTGTTTGTTTGTTTTTTAAATCCAAATCCTTCAGGTTAATACCTTAGTTTGACTCACATCTGGAATGCCTGACTTGCAGTGTGAACTCAAGGTTAACACCAATTTCCCACCAGTACCAGGAAGGATGGCACCCAACCCGGCTGTGTCCGATGAATAACACCTGACTTAACAGAAACCACTTGTCGCACCCCAAATTAAGCAAGGTTCTCAAGGAACCTGCCCTAGTGGAGGGACCCTGAGCTCCGGATGACTCACTCGGCTCACAGGCTCTCTGTTTCACTTTCTGGAGATGGTTTGATTTGTTCTATTTTCTTTGGCCAATAGCACATGGTTAAGGTAATAGCGGGTCACTTCTGACCCCAGGTCTCAAGAGGCCTCATGTACTTTCACTGTCTTTGAACTTCATTTTGCCATGAGAACAAGCCAAGCCTGCTGGAGGGTAGAAGACCATGTGGAGTATAGAAAAGTCATCTCAGCAAAAGGCATCTTTAGCCAACTAGTCCCCACCTGACTCCCCCCGCCCCCCAGCTGGCTGCAAACGCATGGGTGAGCCCAGCCAAGATCAGCTGAGCTTGGCCCAGACCAGCAGAACAACCCAGCCAATCTTAAATTCATGGGAAAAAGTGAATGTTCACTGTTGTATACCATGGCAGTCTTGAGGTTATTATATAGTATTAGTATAACATAAAGAGCTGTTACAAGCCCAATTCTAAGTACTAATTCTTTTTTTAATATTTAAACTACATTTTTTATTGTTGTTCAAGTATAGTTGTCTCCATTTCTCCCCCACAACTCCCCCCACCCCAGCCATCCCCACCTCTAACTAATTCTTGAATTCTCCATTATGCACTAGATATAGTTTCTTAGGTAACCTTTCTTGTCTTCTGATCATGATTGCTAGACATTCTGTCTCCCATTTTATTAAAAGTTGTGACAGTCTTTTCTTGGAGAGGAGAGGGGCCGTGTATTTCGACTTGCATACAAATACACCCAGCAGCCAGCCAGGCTGAAGTGAGTGTCCAAGTGAGACTATTTAATGAATGGTTGCATGCTGGTTTCCACAGACTGACCTCGCTTGTTCACCCACACTGCTTCCTGGCCCGTTAACTTTGTCAGGCACCATTCTATCACAGACCTGATCCATGAAGGCATTACAAGTACTGCCTACGCTTTGACCTCCATCAATTAGTAGAAACACATAGTATGACTACACCAAGCCTCTCGAGGGATGCTTCTTAGCCAGTAGAATCAGCACAATCACCTTCAGCACCTCAATCAGCACTACACCTTCTAGTCACGGCAGCAACTGGTTGACATATAAGATTCGTCCGCTAATTTTAAGTGAGAGCAGATTTTTCCTCCTAATTTTGTATTTCAAAGTAAATAAATAAGCAAAAGCAAAATGACTCTGTAAGTACAGACCCCTATAATATTTAATTTCTTTGGAACATGAAAGCCTTTTCACAAATTAAAATTAGTAGCCACCCCTACTTACTGAAATTTTTCAAGAAGACCGAAAGTTCAAGGCACCGGATTGTCAGGCTTTAACAATTGCTCATTGAAAACACAGGCTCCAGAGAAGGAAGGCTAAACAAAACAAAACCCTAGCACTTACGATGAATGCAAATTCACTGTCTCAGAGACTTGTATACAGAGGGCCAGCTAACTGGCTCAAGTATTCAAGTCCTGACAAACACAGTGCTAGCCAGAGTGAGCCGGGGGACTGTGAAGGAAACTCAAGGAGTCATCCTTTCTGGCACCTTGGTGAAGGATTTCTGACCTAAGGCCACCATGGGCTGGTAATAGATTTCTGAGAAATTAAAGTCAGTGGGGAGGAGAAAGGTATACAGGTAGAAGACAGGACCTAAAAAGAAAGGTAGATGCAAAAGGCAGGGTGTGCTGAAGTGGAAAACACTTGAGGAGCACAAGGACCTGCCTGGAGTAAGGAAAAGAAAGGCATGTGCATGTTGTGCACAGATCAGCGAGCGGGGATGCCTGTGGCCACGCAGGGTAGGTGTTGCATGGAACACCCATGGGAGACTCGGTTGCCTTCAACCCATTGTCTGAAAGTAGAACACAAACCGCCATGAATGAACTACTGAAAACTAGATTTTCCTAAATAATTGAGGGACAATCTATTACTGCACAGATGTATCAGAGAAATAGTAAAATCAGACTGTAAGTAAAAAACTGAGCCATTTGGGAAAGAAACCATCTAGTTTGAAGAATAGGTCAGTTTAGTAAACTTCAAACTCTTCTACTGGCCAGTTATCCTTGGGGCTATGAGAACGTCGCAGCTGTGGGACTATTACAGCAATGAGAGCAGTAACAGCATGGAGTTTCCTGTTACCAAGACCCCAGGTAATCTCTTCCTCTGACATGCCTGGCTGTTACTCAGTACACAAGGTACAGGAAAGCAGGCCTGAGCCCCACCACCACAGGGTGTATCCGTTCCTATTTCGGAATCCTCTCTGCCATCTGTTAAAGATGGAACATAATTTATCTCGCTCACTCTCTGGTTTTCCACATTAAAAACTGGGCCATGAGCTGTACACAAATACCATTTCTCAACTTCAGGAGGCTCTGTGAATTACAAACAGTAAAATACTTGACATACTATCTTCAAATAGAATTCATCATAGTTAGAAAACGTAAAGTATAGATTCAAAATCCAATGTGGTATTTGAAAAATATATAGTGATATTTATATGCCACAGTAGATTTAATGTACTTTATTTCTTCC
This sequence comes from Phyllostomus discolor, assembly GCF_004126475.2. NCBI lineage: Eukaryota > Metazoa > Chordata > Mammalia > Chiroptera > Phyllostomidae > Phyllostomus > Phyllostomus discolor. Next base: position 11,899,646 of record NC_040904.2, on the reverse strand, counting down.
TTTCTCCATGGCAAATAACACTTTACATATTAAGAACTTTATTTCTAAGAATAAAACTTATGAGAAACTTTATTATAAAACTGTCAAAAAACAAAACATCATATTTTATGCATATATTGGTATGCTTAGATCTACCAAACTAAAACTATAATTTTTTGAGAAAATCATAATTGGATCATACTAGATTCAACTTAAATATAGTTCTAATCTTGTACATAACTGGCTTGAGATCAGAATTTATATTATTATTAATTTTGTGAAAATCATCTGGTTATATTAATAATCTCATGAAATATATTTCATTCACAGTATTTCTGTATCCTCTTTAAAATGTATTATTGTGTTTTTAAATAAGAATGTATCTATGACCATATAAGTTAAAACAAAAACTTCAAGATATTTTTCCTTTGTTGAACAAAAAAAAATCTATGATTATAAATAGTGCCTTTGTCTGTTTGGAGACTTTCTGCTTCTTACTCAACAAGGGAATACAGCTGCTGGATATACAAAGAAAACTAAAATTTTACTCTGATTTTTTTCCTGACTTTGTTTACATAAACACATGTAATTCCCAGAGGAGGCACTAAATCATCCCATACACAATAATAAGATGTTGTCTTAGGAGCCTATTAAATTTGAATTTGCTTGAGAATACTAAAAGATATACTAAAGGATATATATATATATATATATATATATATAAAATGAACTACAAAACATTATCTCTTGAATGATTTCTTTCTCCCTTGGCTGTAAAAGTTAAGCACTCTGAAAACTTAAATCATTGATGTACAGCAGTCAAATAAAACAGTGCCAGGCCATTCAGGTCTCTGTGCGGTCCTCCACAAAGCCAAAAAACTTTCATCAGAGCAGAGGTCTGGAGAAGAACATGTTTTGCTTAATACCTTTGCAGTTAATACCGTGTCTTTATAAAATTCTCTGAAATTATGTCTCCAGAATTAAGTAATCTAAACAAAAGAGGCAAAAGCTGGGTTGCAAGTTGACCATTACCTCACTCATCTCCTTATTTTTAGATAAATGTTTCTTGAACTCATTTATAGAATGATAGAGCATACAAATGATTTTTTGCAAGACATAAGTTGAATTTAATTGATATATTAAACACAGTAAATAGTCACATTTGAGTGTATGTGCACAAGATGAGAGAAGACTGGATAATTTTCTAAATTCAAGAAAAAATGAGGAGAGGCTAATATTAAAGGTAAAATATCTATCTGAATTATTTCAAAAAGGTTAAAATTGCATTATAGATGTCACATCATCTATTTTCATTTGCTTGTGTTTAAAAAGAAGAAAAAGAGTAACTGAACAATAAAAATTTTTTAATAAAAGGAAAAGAAATGAAAGTGAATAACAATATTCAAATGTCCAAATCAAGAAACTATTTGAATTTTCCTAGGAAGTAATATACTTTTCTAAACGCCTAAATAGTTTTTGTTTGTGTAACCCAATAATAAGAAAACATCAAGCAACATGGATAAAGGGCATATGGACAAAGCCAAAGGAGGGGTAGGATCGCTGGTGGGAGGTGGGGATGAAGGGACATGGGGGGTGTGGAAATTGAGGCAACTATATTTGAACAATGATTAAAAAAAGACATCGGTAAAAATGTATTTAGAGGTATAAAATTAAACACATCTCTGTACAAAAAAAAGGAAACATCTAAACCATCTCCATTTATCTTTTAGATTAAAAGTCTGGATGTATAGCTGTTTGATTAATAAGACGGGTAGATAATAGGTGGATAGACAGATAATAGAGGATAGATAGACGATAGATAGATGTAAAACATATTAAAGTAAAACTTCGTAAATACCACAGACTCAGTATCTGTAAAGCAGTAAATTATGTAATCTATGCCTCCAAAACAGAAGTGTGGGTTTATATGACCCACTGTGAGGAGTCTAGAGTCCTCAACTTAATGCCTTAATCATAGTACTTCCGGTCTCCTTGTAAGGGCTCAAATGAAGTGTGAGTTGATTTCTATTGTTTGATTGGGAATAATTCATCTGAGATCCCTGAGGTCTTTCCCCTCAGCCCTCCAAACACACACGTGGTACACAAGGTAAAAAGCAAGAGCAGGGACCCCTTCCTCTTGTTTCTCTCTCAGCCTGGAGGGGCAAGGAAATGCTCACGCACTTTAAGACTGCTGCTCATTCCTGAGCGGAGCAGTTGTTAGATTAGAGAAACCAGGAAAATCCCTGGACCCTATCATACTAGGAACAAAGGGGTTCAAGGTGGAAGTTGTTGTGCCTTAAAGGAATAGCCCCCCTACTTCACGTTCTGCCTCTTGCTAAGAGGAGAAACGACTTCATCCACAGTCTCAGTGGGAGGAGCCCTCAGCCATCCTCTTGCAATTGCTCACACTGTAGGTCTCTTCCGTGTGGCTTCAAAAATGTCCCTTCCATTTCTGGACAGGCTGGGACACTCTTCCTGGGCGCCTAGCTATCCATGAAGTAGAACACATTGGCAATCGCCAAAGCACAAAGTTGTTGTTGTTGTTGTTGTTGTTTTAAGATTTTATTTATTTATTTTTAGAGACAGAAAGGAGGGAGAGAGAGGGAGAGAGAGAGAAACATCAATGTGCAGTTGCTGGGGGCCGTGGCCTGCAACCCAGGCATGTGCCCTGACTGGGAATTGAACCTGCGATGCTTTGGTTCGCAGCCTGTGCTCAATCCACTGAGCGACACCAGCCAGGGCTTGCACAAAGTTTTTAATGACCTTCACAAAAGGCCACCATGCTCTTTTTGGACAAATTTTTCACAAATGCTAAACAATATTTTTGTTTCTAGTTGGTCAGACTGTTTCACCTGCATCTACACTGGAATATTTTAGATAGCTCAAATTACAAGAGATGACTTTTTGACATTGCATCTGTGAATCCTGGAATAACTGCTGGGAATATGAGGGTTTGGTGCTTGACGCTTACAGCTCACCTTGACTCCCTGCAGGTTCTCCATCAAGGACTGCAATTTGTACCCTATGGCCTTATGCTAGGCTTTCTATCTACCTGCTTCTTGTGAATAGCCCAGCTGCAGGGCAGGCCAAGCCTGACACGCCCACAGCCTCTGAGGAAAAGAATAATACAGGGAGAGCAAGCAAGGTGACAGAGGAGCCCCCAAAATCCCAACCTGACCTTTCTCCTAGATGAAGATTTCAACTACAGATTGACAAGTTAATGTTCAAAAAAAGATGATTATAAGCATCTAAATTGCTTACCCAAACAATATATGTGATAGGTTGGTTATTGAGATTATTTTGTTTAGTCACAGCTAAGGATCAGAAAAGAGTCCTCACTTTCAGACAAAGCCCCCTTCTCAGAGTTTAAAACATGTACACCAGCATGGTTGCTGCAGTAGAGAATATCAAGAGTAATTTAACCTCTGTGAAGGAAAATGCCAATTCATTTTCAATATCAGCAAACTTTTGTGCAGGTTAGAACTGTCTCTAAACGATTTACAACAACCAAGTTCATGTTTCAGAGACAACACTTTTTCTGTAATAACTATGTTGGAAGATCAGAATGCATCTTTTAGAAGCTTAAATTTCAATGGAAAATTAAAGTTCTCATTTAAGACGTATTCTTGCAGCAAACCATGTTTGCATATAACTTAGATAACATCATTGTTCAAGCCATCTACACAAACAGCACATGGCCAAAGGATGATGTTAGGGTACAGAGATGTGCAGAAAAGCACGGGCCCATGGAAAAGGTGGGAATAGGCACTGAGGGCCTCAAGAACATTTTTTACAAATGCAAAAATTTTGAACAGAGACAAAATCAATTGTCTTTCTTAAATATCAAGAGAAAAGGAGTATTTGTTTCGTGTCATTTTCCTCTCAAAATCTAGTTTATACTTCCTGTTCTGGTGTGAGAGTCTTCCTTACACAAACTGAAGTAAGTGGAGTGTTTCAAAAAATAGAAAGTAGATGGGAAAAGGGCGATTATTTCTTGAACTTCATCTTGGTTTATATTGTTATTATTTTGTGCAGGAAAATCATTAACAAGATGCTAAGTTCAGAAAATAATGATAAGCAAATAAGATCAACAAATCGTGTAGGGATCCAGGTTCTGCTGTGTCCTGGACTCCTCGTGGGTGTGGTGCACTGGAAAAGTGGAAGGACAGAATATTCCAAAGGAGCAGCTTCCCGCAAGTAACTATTAGAGTTTAATTCAGAGGAAATGAAGTGAGAACAGTGATGCATAATATAGTTCAAGATAAGGGGGATAAGAAGTCCCAAGGATGCCACCAAAGACAGATGTGTCTCTTCATTTTTCAACGTGAAAAAAATTCACTCTAGGTTGTGCTATTTGAATGGTTCTATTGGTTTGCTATCACTGTTAAAACAGATCACAGCAAACTTAATCGCTTATCACAACACAAATTTATTATTTGGAAGTTCTGGCAGTCGAAGGTCTGAAACGGGTTTCACTGGAATTAAATCAAGATGTTGGTAGGGCTGATTCCTTCTGAAAACTCCAAGAGAATCTGTGCCCTTTCCTTTTCCATCTTCTGGAAGTTACCTGCCTTCCTGGGATCTCAGTCCCTTCTTCCATCTTCAAACCCAGCATCGGCACGGTGACGTCTTCCAGTCTCTGACTTCACCCTTCCTGTCTCCCTGCTCTCGGGTAGTGATTACATCTGGCCCTCCGATACAATCCAGGATAATCTTCTCATCTCAGGGTTCTTAATCTACTTACATCTGCGAATTCCCTTTAGCTACGTAAACTACCATATTCATATGTGTTGGGGACAAGGATGTGGATATCTTTGGAGTCACGGACATTATGCTCCTACTGCAATTGTGCATAAGCTTTTTGACTTGGTTAAAGGGACTGAGGACTTCATTCTGTACTACACACACTTGTGTCTACACACATGTATATATACGTAAGTATGCACACATATACACACATCCACAAACATACCCACATCTATACAACCACATAAAGCATTCTTATTTATTTTGCAAGCACCAGTCTGAGTTTGACATAACAGTAACGACAAATGTTGCTTTACAGGAAAGCATGGCCTGGGGAAGTGGGTCTAAAATTATGGTCAGAGACCACAGATTGTTTCTGAGGGTTTTGCTTAGAGGCAACACAGGGATTTAAACACAGGAGAAAGTAACTATTGTTTACACTGAGTGGTTCCACCTGCTTCTACAGAACAGAGTCAGTTCCCCATGAGGCAGTGACCCGGGGTCTGAGAGCACAGGCTCTGCAGGCAGCCTCCTTGGCATTTAAGCCCCAGTTCTACAGCTTATTAGTTATGTGTCCTTGGGAAAGTTACTTACCTTCTCTGCCTGTTTCCCCATCTGTAAAACAATAACAATAATAGTACCTATTCCAAGAAAGCATTGCATTATTGCAGATAAAATATATGACACTGGCATATTTAATAATCAACTCAGTATATAAGAAATTATATTGCTATTTTCATTCTTTTCTAACACTGAATGATCAATGGGTTCTTTAACAATCCCTTGACCGTAAGACGATCACTGTTTAATGGCATTTTCCCAGGTGGTAGTGGTGCAGGGGGCATCGGGGATTGTAATTTTGAGATACTCTCCCAGTTTGGGATCTATTGAGCGTGTTGCTACTAAAATGAATAATAACAAACATTTAGGAAAAAAATAACTTTTAATTACCTGGAAATGGCTTGTGTAGATAATGTATTTCATTTTAGAAATTTTGTCACAGTCTGAATGAAATTCAATTGTAGGTGATATCCAGCCTGGGGCTAAGATGTGGTTAAATGGGTGAGATGGGACAGACGTAGGGGACTCCAACACAGAAGTCCAGTAGGCCTGGTGATCAAACAATCTCCATGTAGATTAAATGAAGAATGAAAATCCCCACAGAAATGGCAGTTCTCATCTGAGCTTGACTTCTCAGGTGAAGTAGGAGAATTACTATAAATCATGCAAGACATTTAAAGTAGATTCAGTCAAAAGTTATGTGGTTTTAGGAAATAGTTTTGCACTGCAGGTGAGAGCAATCCCAAAGCATTTTCCACCCCCAGTGTATAAATTTTGAATTTTATTTGAAGATGGATCTCTATGGCACACATCCAAAGAGATGGGAACTCAAGAAGAAATAAAATTAGAAATATATGTTTCCCTCACTACCACAGTGAATGAACTTCTGCTCTAAACACAGCCCTAAAAATTTCTTCTTTAGACATGATAATAGTTTATAGAAACAAAACATTGATGTAAGATCTTCATCCATGGGTCGGGATATTTTACTCTAAATTTAGGTAAACCACTTGGGTAGAAATGGGTCACTCTGTTTGTTACTCATTGCCGTATAACAAGTTGCTTCAAAGTTGAGTGGCTTGAATCGACCAATGTTCATTATCTCACACTTTCTATTGGTCAAGAATTTGGAAGCAGCTTAGCTAGATGGTCTCTCTTGAGTCTGGAACCAAAGCATTGCCTGGAGCTGCAGCAACCGTCAGGCTCAACTAAGAAGAATCCACTCCGAAGCTCACTCACGCAGCAGATGGGAGGACTGGGGAGATTCGCTTTTGAGCTCTCTCTCCTGAGCTTCTCAACAGGACTGCCCCACGTCCTGAGTGTTGACTCTCACCAGAGTGAGCAATCCAAGAGTCAAGATAGCATCCAAGGTGGGAGTTAGGCTCTTTTGTAGCCTAGTCTCAGAAGTAACATCCCTTCTGCCATTTTATCCCAGTCCACACTCAGTGAGTGGGGATCCACAAGGGTATAAATATCAACAGGTAAAGCCTACTGGGGACATTCTTAGTGGCTACGCACTGCAGCCACCCTGAAAAACCATCCTAAACTCACTCTCTGTGGGGATTCGACTTTGGTGTTCTTAAAGATTAAAGTTTGCATCTATCAAAATAAAGTCAGGCACTGAAGTGATAAAAACAGATTTTAGTCTATTGTAATAGACTACTGCAATAGGGTATGTAGAGCGGTATGGACTAAACTCAACTTTGGTTCATACAGAGGTGACTGGGTGTTTTAAAAGGAGAATGAGGGAGCGGATGAGTGGAAGGTCGGTAGAGTAAGGAAAGTGAACATCACAAAGGTTTGGTCAGTGTCAATGCCAGTTAGACCAAGTGTATCTGAGAGCTGGCCATTATCAAAGTTAGAACCCTATTCTCCCACTGAGACTAGAGGACAGAGACCCTATTTTTCCTGATAACATTTTAAATGAAGAGCTTTCAGGTCCTCAAGAAAGACACTCCTGAGTTGCAGGATGTACATACACATTTCAAAGGGAGAGAGGAAGGATCAGTGGTAGGCTCTTTTTAATGAATCTTCTAAGAAAGGGTGGTCAGGGCTCATGTCAGGTATTGGCTAGAACAAACAGTAAATTATTTTGTCAGCCTTGAGCTTTCTTCGGCGGGCACTTGGGGCACGATGGAGAGGGAGTCTAGGTTCCTCCTGGGGATATGACCTTGAGCTCTGTTATTGTTTAAGTCTTTCAGTGCTTGTGGGGGAGGGGTAGACAAAATCATTTGTGTTCACAGTCTGTAGTTTCTACAGACCAAGGTTGAGGCTTAGTCCAGAAGAGGGCTCAGAGGAGACTGGCCAGAGGTTGGCCAGGGAGAGTATCTTTATCGTATTCCTATTACAGGATTTTAAACCCATTCATCCTTTGTAGAGATGCAATTTCCAAGCTCATTAATGCACATGTTCAATGGTACCTGCATCAGTGCTGGGGAAAACAGAACGTCCTTCTTTTTTTATGTTACTCAGTTTTCCCCTGGTGACTGGAATCCATCATCTAATTTATCAGCTTCTTTCTCGCTCCTGAATTTGCTGATCATGAGCCTCTCTGATGCTTGGTCCCCCGAATGCAGAATCGGTTCATGTGCCAACTTGGCCAGATGTAGGAGCCAGCTGGCGATGCTCACTGTTCTCTGCACCAGGGAGAACCCAGAGTGCGGCTTCTGCTAAGCCAGCTGCCAGGCCCCAGCACACCAGCCAGAAATCTCTGAAAATTTCCAGAGCTGGCCAGCTATGCTAAACATCTGTGTTCCTGAGCCGGGAACCCTCAAGCCACATTCCAAGCCTACAGGGCCAACTCTCGCTCTGAGATGGAGATCCCATTTTCCATTTTCAGTCATCTTTTGATATTTTTGCATGTTCAGGTTTGGCCAGTTGTGCTTGAAAGAAACAGGTTTTGTTAGGTTCAACCTTTTCTAGCATACATAGTTCAGCGCATTTTCCAAGGCTCTTATTAAAAACAGCCCAGTGAAAGTCTGGATTTTCCAGCCTTCAGTTCCACACAGCTGAATCGGAACACATGTGGGTAATTTTGATTTATAAATTAACTAAATTCTACGTGATAGAATAAAGTACAGTGGCATCATCATTAGCATTTCTGTTGTTTTTGGTGTTGATCATTGTGAATATTTTCTGTGACATGTTGTCTCACACATAGCTGAGTCTGGTTTTCTTTCTGAGCTTTTATTCTTTTTTTTTTTAGCTTTTGGGTGCTTACAGTCAACTGTCTTTTTGGAAAATTCAAGATTTTAGTATAGTAACTCCTTACATAAACTTTGGGACAAAACAGTTCTGAAATATGACAATGATGTCACTGTTGAGACAACATGCCTTGAAGGTCACTTGAGACCTGTTTTCAGGTATCGCTGAGCTTCCATTTACACATCCTTGAATTTCTACTACTATTACCCTTCTCTCAATATTACTGGGCAAAGGAAACGAAGTAACACTCTGGAAAGCTCCTAGTGTAATGTCTTTTATGTAACAAATACAAAATTAATATTTTGTTTCCCTTATTGGTAATATTAGTTCTTTAGTTCTAGATGTTTCTTTAGCAGGACTAGAGGGCAAAGTTTTAGGTCTTTGCATGTCAGCTCTTCACACTGTTATCTCAAGACAACTTTGTAACTCAAAATCTGAATTTTGTCCCTGTGAGTAGGTTGGGGGAGGGAAGAAGTGAGTTGCTTCTCCTCATTTCTTTGTTCAGTGAAGGATGTGGAACTGAACACAGAAAATGGATAGTTTTGTTGTTGCTGCTGTGTGTCTCCCACAAAAACTATCAGGAAAAAATTCATGTATGTCTTCAATATGATGAGATTTGACATCTCCTGTATAAGAAATCTTAAATGCCTATTCCTTTCAAGTTGCCATTAATCCTTTTTATTCTTCTTTCACTTGGAACTGAGTTATAGTAGCAGAATCTCCCAACACAACATAGCAAAGAGGAAACTCTTCCATCATCTAAATGTGTATGGACAGTTCCTATGAGAACATGATGGTCTTACACTGCATGAGTGATACACTTCGGGTAAAAAGAGAAGAGGAGAAAATACTAGGGAGCTGAGCAGCAGTGCACAGGCAGAAATGCCAAATACATAGTCAGAGACCTAGATGAGGCCATTTGGGCTGAAATTCATGGTTTATGTGTAAGAGAAAATGACAACCTGCTTCCTCAGTTAGCTACCAACTCTGTTCTCCCTGTGGCCATTCATTGCCAGCCAAGAGATCTGCCAGATTTCTCAAATGGATTTTCTACGCCCATTACATCTATTTCCTCTCCACCTACTTCCTCCTTCGCCCCTGAAGTTTGCTTTCTGTGTCCAACAATGCACTAGGTTTGTTCTTATAAAGGCCACCAACAAGTTGATTCCTGCCACATCCAATGACTTCTCAGTTTCTGTTCTACAGGGTTCCACTGGTGCGTTTAACCCTTTCTCTTTACAGCCCTTCACCTTGCCTTCGATGACACAATCTTAACAATCTTTTGTCTGTCTTCTTTCTGCTTTCTGACCATTCTTGCTTATTTTTTCTGGTTTTCTGCCCCAGGAATGCCTGTGCATAACTTAACTTTAAAGATCTGTCCCTCAGCTCAGCCCTCTAAGTATGCTGTGCCTTTGAGTGGAGCCATTGTCCACACCTTCACCCTCTCTTACCACATCACAAGCATCAGTTTTAATGGTGCCTTATCAAACACTGCTTCCAAGCTGCCACATCCTAAAATCTTCCCATGGCCCCTCCCACTGAGGTGTTGTGTCCTTACCTTAGCCCTGCACGTACTAGTTCCACTCTCTCTCCCAGCATCCTACCTGGCGGCATCTCTCACTTGCCTGCTGTTCTCAACCCTCTGGCTGACATGCAGTTCTTAAAATTAAACAAAGAATAGTAATGTGGGATGATTCACCTGCTATCAGATGGCCTGGATTTTTTGCCCATACTCCCCTCCACCTAGAATGGCCTTCCTCATTCTGTGCAGCTGTTTAATACCTACTAGGCTTTCCAGACTCAGCTCAGGTTTCTTGATATAGATTCCCACAGTCCCCATTGGAAGGCAAATGCTCCTCTTCACTCTGTGTTGAGTTGATTTTGGAGATCTAGTCTCCTCTTTGAAGGTATGGATACTTTAAAAAGACAATCATTAGCCCTGGCTGGTGTAGCTCAGTGGATTGAGCACGGGCTGCAAACCAATGTGCCGCAGGTTTGATTCCCAGTCAGGATACATGCCTGGGTTGCAGGCCATGACCCCCAGCAACTGCACATTAATGTTTCTCTCTCTCTCTCTTTCTCCCTCCCTTCCTTCTCTAAAAATAAATAAATAAAATCTTAAAAAAAAACACATCTAAAAAAAGACAATCACTGTCTAGTTCCTCTGCCTCTGAAGCCTTGCATAACTTCTGCCCCTTCACACACAATCAAAGCCTCTTTGTTCAATGAAAAAAATGAATAAATAAAACAAGTAAGTCAGTAGCCCAGACTACCTCCCTTATGAGTTTTCTAATTTTATTTGTGTGACTATTTTCTTGGCATGCCCCCCTCTACGAATCTCAAGTCCAATGCTTTCAATATTGAAACAGTACCTCACATCACAATGGGGACTCCACCTAAAAGTCCATTCTCTGAGAATTTCCCATGAAGGTTGGAGGCCCTGGCCAGGCAGCTCAGTTGGTTAGAACATCGCCCTAATATGCCAAGGTTGCAGGTTTCATCCCTGGTCAGGGCACACGCAAGGATCAACCGATGAACACATAAGTGGAACAATAATCACTCACTATTCCTCTCCTCTTTTCTTCTCTCTCTCTAAAATCTTTTTTTTTAAGCCAAGATTTTCTGCCCCAGTCAGCTACAAACTTCTTGAATCTCAAGCTCATTTGCCCCAGTGTTCAATAATAATTAACCCACACAGGCACATACATCTGACTAACTACCTAACTAAAGGACTTGCTAAACAGTAAACACCAAAACTGAAACTGTAACTTGGGGCCAATGGGTAGAGAACTGAAACCAAATGTTTGCTCTGCCGAGAAGGCCTTCTACTTGGTTTCTGTCAAAATCCTTCCCATGTCAAATTCCTCCGTTAAACTCCTAAAGTTCCACTTGGTAGGCAGTACTCAGTAGGTGAAGAGCTATCATTAGCGTGTTTTGAATGTGCTTTTCCCACCCCGTCCTCTCTCAACAGGAAGCTAGCAGAAGTCACAATCACATCTTACCTCTAGAAGAACGCCTTGTCCAGAGTAAACATTTATGGCTGTTTGGGTGAATTAAACACCAAGGACTGGGGCCCACGGAGCTCATTAGAGGTGCGAGGTTGAAATTGAAGAGATGTGATCAGGGGCACAGAGAGCACAGACAAGCCCAAAGAACTGACTGTTTATCCCATGGGGCCTCGCTTTGTTCAGGAAAGGAGATGGCTTCTGGGATGTTCTCCGTGTCCATTTCTCCATTCAGAAACCATGCTCCATACTCCAAGAGGGAAGACCCAGATGAGAAGCTGGCTTCTGGCAGGCAACCTCACATCCGGTGAAATAACTAAACTGCCCCACAGACAGCCATAGTCAGAGGCCCAGGGTAACTTGCCCTAGAATTTCCCAGGCGAACATGTCTGCTTAATAACAATGTAGCAGATGTGATAAGAGCACCAATCACGGAGAGAGCTGGTTCGGCCCCGGTTAAAAGTTGATGATAATTACCAGACTAAACAAATCATTAGAAATATGTTCCCAGCTTCAATCTGGATTTTTAAATACTTAAGAGTAACTTGGAAACTGAGCAGCACTTTAACAAGCTCCAGGATAACTAGTACCAAATGATTTAGCTACAGCTGTCCTTTGAAAAGATTTTTGATTTTTTTTTTTTGGCATGTCAGAGAAGATAAAATTTGAGAGGAGTACATTCTCTGGAAGTATCCATGAGTTATTTGGAGAATATAAATGATAGGAAGTCTATTTACCAATATTTTTTAGACACTCTTAGCCTGCAAATATGCGGACACAATTCAGACATCATAGGAGATAAATAATTGTAAATATTTTAAAGGACTTTTTCATTTTACAAGCAAAGCAAAAAGATATTTACTGAAAAAAAAAAAAGAAAATCGACCTATTCCTCTTTTTGTTCAATATCCAAAAATGCATTCATAAACTAGGAAGCAATTTTCCTAGATCTGGGTAGCAATAATTTGTAGTTAAGTCTGTTCATTAAACAAGTCTATACTCTCAACTCTCCTAAAAAGTGGTGGGGAGTAAAATTAAATACGTAGAAAAGTTTTCCCAAATCAGGTGGTGTTTCAATCATCAAAGAGATATAACTATTTTTTCACGAAGAATATTTCACTCTGAGGCTTCCATTCTTGTCCTCTCCGTAACCTGTACAGTGTGTTTTTCCTAATGTCATTTTTCCTGGCTGAGAAACACATTAACAAGAATAGAGTTTTCAAAAAAAAAGTGGAGGTGGGGAGAGCATGAGTGTTATGTCACAAGTAACTTCAAATGGAAGAAAAATACCAATTCCACATTTCATCCTGCACAGAGAATGGAAAGTTAAAGGTCATGTTCACTGACTGTCCTTTTGTGCCCACGGTCAACCAGGGTTTCTGTGTTTGCTCAGCCCAGCACTCATCCAGCTAAGAAATCGTATTTTCACAGAAAAGGACGACCATTCCAACACAAAGGGAAGCAGCGTGAATTCTTTATCTTTTGCCATGCTGGCTCTCACGAAAACTGGCAATGTTGATTGAACTGTCGGTTCTTTCTCCTAAGGACTATTTGGTGTACTTGAATAAACCCTCCTTTATGCTGACACATATGCATAGATTCTTCCAATTTGCCAGTGGTTTTAGTTACGGATTTATTTTCCAGCTTTACTGAGGTATGATTGACCAAAAAATGTACACATTTAAGGTGTACAATGTGATGTTTTATACATTTGCATTGTGAGCTGTTTGCCACAATCAAGCTGATGAACACATCCATCACCTTTTACATCGTTACCATGTTTTGTGTGCAGTGAGAACACAAAGTGCACTCCCTGAGCAGATTCCAAGTGTGCAACATGTTACCATCAATGGTAGTTGCCCATCGGTGTATTAGAGCTCCAGGACTTAGCCATCTTCTATTTGCAGCTCCAATTTAGAGAGAGTTTTTTTGCGCCTTGCTAATCAATATCGATGTATTATTAGTGTTAGAATTCATGATAATGTATGAAATACTTTCATCAGCTGAAAGAAGGAGGTTCCACAAGATTTTACCAGTTGCTGAAGGCACATTACTTCTTTCTCACAAGCTGTAGGCCTTAAGTAAACCTCTTTTATTCAGATCCAGTGACTTACTTCAGATGATATCTAATTCCATGACTAGTGTTACGGCAGCACCCACTGTTGCTGATACACAATAAATGATCCAGAAAACATTTTCTCCCCTTAGCAAATCACTTGTAACTCCTAGCAACACTGGCCAAGAAATAAACTCCCCCATCTCATGGGCCCAGGGGCCAAAAGAATTCAGGGTGGGCCTGATGGAAATTACATCCCAAACAAGAAGTGTAATATTCTCAGCCTCCTCGGGCTCCTTTTGCGTTGGTTTACATGGGAACCTGTGTTTGTAATGGAGTTTTGTGTTAATCAGCTCCAGATAGAGACCTTCTCGCCTGTGCTTTCCCAATCCCACATAACTCTTTTTCCTAGCATTTATCCAAGTAATATTTTATGCCTTGATATAATTTTTTATTGATTTCAGGCTTTTCCCCTTGATTTCAAGTACTATGAAGGTAGAGATAATGTTTGTGTGTTGTTGTTATTGAGGGGTTTTCGTTTGTCTTTGGTTTTGATGTGTTGTTCGCTTGTTTGTTTGGGTTTTTTGGTTGGTTGGTTGGTTTGAGTTTTGATTTGCTTATGTTTTCTCACGTATCGCTATTATATCTAACAAGGCTCTAGAACATGGTAGCTATTTAAAAATATCTGTTCAATTAAATTAATTAAAGTTTTAATGTTCTCTTAAGATTTCTGAGATGGCACTCTATCACAATATTCATTTTGAGCTCCTCCTTCTCCTTTTCAGGTCCCTCTGCCTTACAGCAGAATGATTTTGGTGAGTCTAACATGTTTCCACACACTGTGTTTGTCAGCACACCCCCACCCACAGCAGCCACCTCAGACACTGCGACTGCCACAGTCCTTGTCTTTTGATAAAGAAACCCCCTACCTCTTCTCTGGCTCCATGGTTTGAATTGTTCTTACATGTTAGGCTTTCTTCCCTATACTAACCTTGTGCTGTGGAAGACACTATGTGGGATAGATCACTCTTTGACCTATGCAACTAAATCTTCAGGGTTGTTTTCACTTTTCCAAAAAGGAAAGCTTATGCAATCTCTAAAATATAGCAAATGACTCTGTTGGTCTTCTTCTTACGTGGCTATGTTACTGGCTAAAGGTGAGAAAACACTGGTGAAGACTCATGGATCCTCAACTAGCTTAAAGCAGAGAGCACACACGTGAGCCACAGCTGCAGTGGAATGACACAGTTGCTATTAGGAAGTTGTATTTGTAGTGTTGCAAGATGCTAGAAAGAGACACACTCAGATCTGCCACAAGGCCAGCTCTGCCACAAGGGATTAAGGGGAAAGTCACCAGAGTGAAAAAAAATTTTTAAATGGTGACTTGAGTGTTAAGTGTGCACTTGCTGGAAAGAGGAGAAAGGGTGCCCTGGGCATGGAAAGCAGCGTATAAGCAATAATAGTGAGGAGAGTCTGCTCAGCTAACACGAGTAGCTCAGCTGTGTGTGCGTGTTTGTATGCACCCACGTGCAAGAGCTTTAGTGGAGGTGTTAGGGGATTAAATACTGACAGATGAGTGTATGCAGGTTCACAGAGTTCAGCAAAATGAGTTTTACTCGATCGTGTGGGTGATCAAAGGTCTTTTCATACATAGCAGTGAGAAGGATTTCTGACGGAAAGGGAACTGGTGAATGAAGACTAAGACTCAAAGCAGGGAGAATGATGTAACCGCTGAGGTAAGAGATGACATAAATTGGTGAGTTATTATTACAACAGAGCCCGTGGCGAACTTTTTAAGAGGAATATTAAGCAGGAGTTGGGGATAGATTAAATGGATGTGGGGTGTAAGGTAGAGGGGGGCAACGGGGGTAAGGGCCAGGGTTACAGGGAAGATGGTAGAAGAGTAAAATTGAGGTAAGAGGACAAATTCAGTAATGGGACAACAGGTGGAGATAACCATGTAGGAACAGAATGTTTTTCTTTTTAAAAAATATATTATTTATTTATTTTTAGAGAGGGAAGGGAGGGAGAAAGAGAGAGAGAGAGAGAAACATCAATGTGCAGTTGCTGGGGGCCATGGCCTACAACCTAGGCATGTGCCCTGACTGGGAATCGAGCCTGCAATGCTTTGGTTCGCAGCCTGCGCTCAATCCACTGAGCTATACTAGCCGCCAGGGCCAGAATATTTTTCTTAGGAGCTCAACAGAGGGCTCTAGCTGAAAAAAAAATTGAAATTTATCAGCAGCTGAGTGCAGACAACGATGTAGAAAAAGGGTAAAATTACCTCTGTGCCGTGACAAGAAAAGAGAACTAAGAATGAAATGCTGACAAATCCCAATATTTAAGCTGAGGACAGGGGAAGAAGAGCCACAAAGAACACTGAGAAGTGGCCAGAGAAATAGAAAAGAATTTATGCAAAAAGGGAATTTAGAAGAGAAAGTGGTAAACAGTATGAATGTCATAAAGCCAGTCAGTTAAGAAGAGAACCCAAAATTTCCCTTGGGCCATAATACTTTGGAGGGCACTGATGAGGTTGCTGGAAAATTGTCAACAGTGTGGTGAAGTGCACTGACTCATCATGTGTATAGAAGAGCAGGGAAGGGGCCATCTAGACAGTAGCTACATGGGGAAACTGAGTCTGGGAAGAGTTTCATCTTAAAGGTGAAAAAAGAAAATTTTATCAAGACTGAAGATAGCATCAATGGAATATAAGAAGTAGAAGATACAGAAAAGAATGGATAATTTTTCAGCCCAAGTTTCCTGGGGGGGTGGGAGGGTACAGAAAAAAATATAGTAAAAAGAAGAAGACAGAGGGTGGTATTAACTGGGATAGTGATGGACGGATCCTCGCTAACAAAGCAAACAAAGGGGAAAGTGCTGATGAGTATCAAGAAGAGGAGCTAAAAAGTTAAAAGCATCCCTTCCATCAGCCTTTACTTTCTGGTGAAATGAGAAACAAAGGTAGTAAGGAACTGGATCGGCCAAGGCTTCAAATGACTGTTGAGGAACAAGGGCTCAGAAGAGGGCTGTTGTGAGTTCACAGCTCCTGACACTAGCTGACCCTGAAGCAGTGTGATGCATCTGGCCTCCAGAGGTATGAAATGCAGGCTGTGGCAGGGCCAGAGGAGGGCAGGGCCTGGCTCCATCCATGCGGGAGGGGCAGGCAGGGACATGCCCACCGAGGGTGCACCTGAACAGGTAAGACGTGGGCAGCACTATGAGCAGAAGAAACAGCCCAGGAATAGGAGGTTCTAAAGCATTTCTGAAAGTGCCTTATTTCTTATGTCTTTAACTTCTGCCACAACTACGGATGCTCCTTATCGAGGCTTGGATTTTATTTGACATCGCACTAGAGAGCAAGCCATGCAGTTTGTGCTTCCAGGAAACGTTTCTTCTGGGAAAGTATGACAGGCATCTGTGTGCTCAGGGCTGCCCTGGCTCGGCCACATGCTGGCTGCATCCCAAGTCAAGTGGATTTTCAATCATTTGTCTGAAGCAGGGATATATTTATGTGAAATCTCCAATAGTTTATTTATCTAGTAAGATACACATATTGCTCTTACTATGTATGTGTCCCCACCATTCTGGGTCTTAGAGTGCTTTTAAAATATTAATTATATCCTCAGAACAACCATCTGAGCTAAATACTGTCATTATCTCCAACTTTGCAGCTGAGGAAGCTCAACCTTGAAGCATGAGGTCTGTTTACAGACCTGAAGCCAATAAGAAGCATCGGTGAGACTCGAACCTGGCAAGTTGACCTCTAAAGTGTAGGTTCTGCCATGGCTGAGTGGCTCGGTTGGGACATTGTCCCATCCACCAAAAGATTGCAGGTTTGATCCCTAGTCGGGGCAGGTACAGGAGGCAACTGATTGATGTTTCTCTCCCACTTCAACATTTCTCTCTACTTCCTCCTCCTCTCCTCCTCCTCCTCAGCCTCCTTCTTCTCTCCTTACCCTTTGTCTTCTCTATTTAAAATCAATAAACATACCCGCAGGTAAGGACTTTAAAAAAAGGAATTTAAAGTGTGGGTTCTCACCCACTGTATCAAGCTACCTTATAATGACTATTTAAGAAATCATAGTGTTCCGTGGAGGAATTTTCTAGAGAATCCACTCCTTTTTCATCACATTGTAAAATTTTAGTAAGGTGGGCCACCAACAATTTCAATTTTGTTGTCTTCCTTAAAGACTATACACTGGGAAGTTGTGCCCCATAAAAGTGGCTATTTTTTTGTATCAGAAAATGTTTTCTCCTTCTCTGAAATATCATCCACATCTTTGATTGCACAGTGAGTCATGGGATACTCGTGGGCTCCCTGGCTCTCGGCCTCGCTTCAGCTCCCTCTGTCTCCAGTGCAGGTGTCCGTGAAGCCGGTCAGAGTGACCGCTGTTTGTTTTGGATGGGTTTTAGAATTAATAAAAATAGTCTGCCCTTAGCCAGCATTCTACTTGGCAAAGTCGCACGCGTATCAAGCCTGCTTAGATACGTATGTCTTTAGTGAACTTGATTTCCCTTTTTCTTAGCCAGTTACACATCTGTGTTTGCATTAATTGTTATGGACCTAATTTTTCATTGCCATATATGTGTGTGTATGTGTTTGTGTCTGGAAATGATTTTAAAATTCAAACACATTGTTTTGTTTTGTTTTGTTTTTAGCTAATAACGTACCCTGTCTTCAACAGAGATGCTTGCTTGGTTTCTAAAGAAAAGGTTGTAGGATTTTGGAAGATTTATATTTTGATCATTGAGCCAAATTCTGACCACATTTTTTAAATGGAGACACCTTTGACCAAAAGATAAAGTGAACCTGGACCCTTTGGATTTGAAGTCTAAACATAAGGATAATGTATGAATGTACCAATTATTTCCTGCTTCTGATTTAGCTGCTTTTTTGTTAGGTATAAAGAGATGCACAGCTCTGTCTCCTAGCAATTAACAGGAAAGAAAAGATGGATTTTTAACACAAAGTAAATTTTAGAATGACATCACAAGGAAAATGAGAATGTCAGTTTGATAATGGAGTAATTAAAGTTTCATAAATAAGACATTTTGACTTGGCATGTAATTGAGATATCTTCTACTACATTGGAATAATTTTAAAATTTTAAATGAAAGCTGAATAGTAAAATATAAAACCCCAGGTGCAAAAACTTTTAGCATCCTCATTGCAGGAGACAGGACAGCCTGCCTGAAGAATAACGTGGGACTCTAAGCAATTCTGAGTCCTACCTTTCATACCAGATCTGTTCTTTACGCTCTGGATGGCATTTTTTCAAGAAGGATTCATGACCTAGAATATAGGTGAGAATCTCATCGGTAATGAATAATGGCTTATATGAGTGCAAGAACTTATTTTTGGCAAAATCATTCCTTCATTGCAATTTATTTGTTGAACATCTACTATAGGCTTGGCACTGAGTTAGGTAACAGAGGAACATGATCTTTACTCCCACCAAGTTTCCAATGTACCAAGAAAGATAATAATAACATGCAATTTTAAATGTAGAAGGATGACATGATCACTGGCCTATAGCGACAGCGCAACGCTGCAGATGGCTCATCGAAACACAAGAAAAACACACAGAGACAACCAGGTACTGTAGGGAAATATGGATGGAACGGCCTCTCTCTCTAGTGGAAAGCGCCTTGGCCACTCTCCCTAGGGGAGAGCACCCTGTTCTCCCGCCCGAGAGGGTTCATTGGGTTCATTGAACAGGAATTCAGGTAAAACTCATTACTCATTGCCAGGAAGTAAGGATCAAACAATAGATAACAAGGAAGTCTGAGGGCCTATTTTGAGTCAGGGTCAGATAGCTAAAGAGCTGTAAAACTCTGAGGAACAAACTTACTTCTTGCTTGGACCCTTATCAGTTAATTGAGAGCATTCTAAACAAAGCAGGTTTTACAGGATTTTACATATTCTTTCTTAGGCCTGATCACCTGTGGAACCCGCCCTTTCCAGCACAGGGCTGCACCACCCTCTGTCATTGTTTCAGCCTTGGGTGGAGCAAGGGAAGTAAGGCAGCCAGGAGATTAGGAGATTTTCTCACAGACAATGAGGACTCAGGCTTTCTCAAAGCCGAGGGGCGAGGGTCCATCACCCCCTTTAGCTGTAGGCCCCAAAGTCCTTCCTTGGTCCTTCCTGTCTTAGGTCATTCCCCCCTTGGGGAATCTTACCCATCATTGGCTAACTGACCAAGCATTAGGGGGCAGGCAGGGTGAAGTAAAAGGAGCAGAAGTGGTGTTCCTGCCAGGGAGATAACCTTTTGTCTCCTTGGTGGCTTACGGTCCAAGGTCACTCCCTCAGCCTTAGCCTTAGCAGGGGTTATAGCTTCTGATACCAGGCAGGGTGGTTCCCAACAGAAGAGCTAACTACAAATTGCCACAGCAGCCAATCCAAAGGGGGACTTAGTCTTAGGGCACATAATAGACTCTGTATGCTTTTAAAGATGATTTCCAAACTGTGTGTGTGTGTGTGTGTGTGTGTGTGTGTGCATGTGTGTGCGTGTGTATGCTAAAAAGCTGTATACCAGCCTAATTTTAGCCATAAATGTCAGCATTCATCACATTCTATGTGTATACATTTCTACTCCACTGAACATACTTCTTAACTCTGATTGCAAATTAGAAACACTTGGAGAACTTTCGAAGCACACCAGCATTTAGGTCCAAGTCCGCAGATATTCTGGTTTAAGTAGTCTGCAGGGGGAGGGCTCAGGCAGGAATATTGTTTAAAGCCTCCCAACTGGTTTGACCACACATCCATGATTGAGGACCACCACTCTGAGGTTGAGACACCTGCTCAGCCTATGCTTATGCCTAGTTGCAGGCCCTCGGAGCTGCACGGATTTGGTGTACAACAAACCTTTATAAGTTGGATGAAATTGATTTGATGAACCCTAGAAATGCATTGCAAACCACTCCTTTTTTATTGTCTTTTTATTTTATTTAATTTTAATTTTTCTATCCCCCCATGCCCTCTTCCACCTCCACCTATCTCCCTTCCTCCCAGTCACCACACTGTTGTCCATGTGCATGAGTTCTTTCTTTTTTTTTTCCTATTTTTTACAAGCCACTTCTTAGGTAAAGAAAATCTTGCTATTATGTGTCCTTGCACTTCTCTGATAGCAATAAAAACATGATGAAGACATCCATACAATCTGGCGAATCGTTTTCCTGCTCTCTCAGGGAGCGCAAGAAAGATTACAAGCTTATCATTAAATAATTACAAGGAGTTTGGGTTAAGACATATTCATATTCACCCACGGCTTATGTAGTTTACGTGATTCTCATTGTTCTTGACATCTCTTCTCGTCAGCCCCATGAGTCTGATTTGCTCAACGTACCCTGCCTCTGCAACTGGACAATGCTTTTCACCCTGCCGTTTGAATCAGCGCTTCACGCCAGCCCTAAAGACAAAATATCCAGTCAGCGGAATTCTGGGAAGGATTCAACTGATTGAACTGTCCAGATATTTTGGCTGGGAAACAACAATCTGAGGCTTCCCCCATAAACACAAATATCCATGGAAACCAAACCAGGAGACAGTGTATATCCACTTAATTTTAGGTCCAGCGAACCTCATGGGACCCTCCCTGAGTGAGTCTGGGTTCTTGGCATCCAAGCCAGCGCTTCTCCCCATTGCTGGCTATCACTTGAGCTGTTATTTTAACCAAGCCCAGGTAGCACTTGCCTTGAACAGACTCCAAGGGGTTTCCTGGGGAGAACTCACGTCTGTGGAACTGTCTGCTCACCCAGACTGCAGACACCCTTTGTCTTCCCAGACAGGGAAACACATGCGCAACCCCGCACTGTTATTATTATTAAATTCATTGACTGTTACTTTTTTTTTTTTTTTTTTTAGGTACAGCTGCACTCTTCACGGACTACAATCTATCTGCCCCTTGAAACTGTACCTGTGATTTTTATGACTGTCTTAAAGACATCGGTGATTTATATCTTATTCAAATATAAGTTAACCTTTGTGTTTCTTAACTGAGTGTTATGAAATATAAAAAAAAATGTTTTTTACTGTGAAAATTTACTCTCTAACTTACCTGATTGTAAATTTAGATTTGGGCGTATCAAGTCTTTCATTATTTAATGGGAAGGAAAGTGCATGTATGACTTCAAATAAATAATGTAGAGCATTCCTAGAAGGGAAATAGAACTTTGCCTTCTAAACAGTCACACCTTTCTTTGCTTGCCCATTGTATTAGGAGGCATTTGATGCAGCACAGAGAGACCACTCTATGTATCTTCAATGAGGACAGATTTAAAACAGGGAATTTAGTGCTTCTAAAATCAGTGAAAAGGCTCAAGGAATGGTTTCTAGGGTTGGCCTCCTGGAATGACTTCAAAAAAATAAATAAATAAAAGCTGACCCCAAAAAGGCTGCCACTGGAGCTGCAGCGGAAGGAAGAAGCCCAAAGTACTTGTTCCAGCGGCTTCTCCACATCCAAGAAGCTGGAAAATGGGCCTTGGCAGCTGCAATTCCCAGGCTGGAAGTCCAGATCAAGATGGCACCACTTCTGTCTCTGCTTCTTGAAACCCTGGGAGCTGAGGAATGGACAGGAAAAAACTGAATTAAGAAGACTTCCTATTTCTGTGACCTTGCTGGCCAGCAGCAATAGCTAAAAGCTGCAGGAGAATGGCTTAAGCCTCATGTCCACCTTCCAAATCTCACGGCAGAAGCAGATTGGCAGATCCTCATTGCTTCTAACGCCCAGCTGCAAGGAAGCCTGGAAGATACTGTTAATAGTTTTCCAACCTGTTCAACCAAAAGAAAGGTAGACATTGTGAATATATATGACACAGATATAAACAACAGAGATTAGATACTATCCATTGCTTTGTTTATACATTGAAGTTGGATACAAGTAAAAGATTACAAATTCCGATGAGCCAGAGTCTCCCTGATTCATCAGTTTTGGAGGAAAATCAAGAGTATGTACTATACTAATATTAGCTAAGGCTTCAACTCCCATGTCTTCAAAATGACAGTCAAAGATCACCCTGAACTAGAAGCCCTAGGTCTCCAAATACTTGACTTTTCTACAATTCACGTTGACTGAGATATCGAATTTTTGCCATGAAGCTGCATAAATTCAGTCTCTACAAGTGTAGTGTTCTGTAGAATGACCAGAAATTCCCACTCAGTTAAGGAACACAAGATGAAGTTGCCTTTTAACATGTCCATTCTTCTGAATGCATTTCACCCATAATAATAATAATAATTGATGCCTCAAAGTAAATAAAGAATTTTATGATGTGGCTTAGTGGTTTTATTCATGCTTCTTCAGGAAGTCAAGAGACCACAACACAAGTCTGAAAAAAAAATTAGCCTCTGTTTTTTATTAAACATGTATTGCTTCAAGCGAGGACAAGTCAAACAAACAAAAAAAATTGCTGCTAATTCGTATCAGCAGTACTTTGGGGAGCCCTTTAAATAATGAAAATTATGTGGGCAGTGGCAAAGAATAAAAGAAATTAAACACAAGTGTTTGATTTTGAAATGCAGTCAGCAATTGTTTTCATTCATAGTCCTTCAGTCTTTCTTATATGCCCATGTGCCCAGGAGATAAGATGTATCTAGAAAATTCAGTTTGTAAAAGACATTACAGAGGTGGCTAAAGTACATTTAAGCTAAAACAATGATCTTTAAATTTTTAAAAAATTATTTACCTGATAGAAATTCAATAGTGCAAGCCTTATTAACAAAATTGTATGGCTATATGTTATGGTTTCATCTTTAAAACCTCTTTTTTAAATTAAGATAAGCATTTCTTACACATTGCAAGTTAATTCAATGATGAATCTGTGATCCCTTTAAACCACTTGCTTCTGAATTTTTGTCTTTGACTCTCCCAGCATCTGAATCTGCAAACAGAGAACACATCGAGCCTGCAACATTATGCATACAGTGACATTTCTTATATTTTTCATTAAGAAAATTTAACAGTGTGTCATAAATGAAGTAATTTACTAAATATGGATAAAATGCACATAGAATGTTGCTGAGGATGAACATTTCAGTTGTCAAAATAATATTATTTTCAGGCATATGGTATAAATAATCATGTTTTCATGGCATGCACACACAAAATCTGAAAACATTGGCAAATATTTCAACATTTAGTTCACAAAATACAAAGCATGTCCATATATAAACATATCTATATATTTGTGCTTTTAGTTTCTATCTGGAAGTTTTCTGGAAAAACATATTAGTTTTTGTGTGCTCACAGTTATGAATAATAATTGATAATAATACTCGCCCTTCAGGCATAATTTTCAAGGTAGGAACCTGGGGAAATGTGTTTAGTCTGTTGCAGTTGAGTATGTTTCAAAAGAAGATTTGGGAAATACACTTCAAAATTCATCAGTTCTTCAAGTTCAATCAGATCACAGAGTTCATCGTAGCCAAAAACAAAGTATTAAGGCCACTGATTTTATCTTATGTTTTGTGATATAATTAGGGAGAAAATTCAACTAAACATATAACATTAAGAGGTGGATGATTACTCCTCCACTTCTTCCATGTGAAGGGAGCGCCATTAACGTGCTGGACAGCCAGGAGTCTTTGCTGTGCCTCCTTCGGTCCTCAAAAGGGCAGCAGGCTTCATCCGAGTGCTAAGTTTGGAAGGTGAAACTAGACCTCGTCTTCCTGGTCCCTCTGTCTCAAAGGTGTGAAGCCTGCAAGAAGCATGCATACTCGTCCGTGCCTTTTTGCTCTGTGTTTCAAAGGATCATCTTTTGTTTCTCAACTGGTTCAAGATTTTGGCAGCTTAATAAGATTCTAAATATTGGGTTTCTCTTTAACCCCAACTTAAGGTTTAATTTTTAATTGTCTAAAGAAGGATCCGAGGCTACCAAGAAGCTTTAAGTTCATCAAAACATTTATGATTTCCCTTGTCTTAACCCATGTGGATCAGTTGGTTGGGTGTCAAACCCTGCAAAGTGAAAGATCTCTGGTTTGATTCCCAATCAGGGCACTTGCCTGGGTTGCAGGTTCTGTCCCCACTCAGGGCGTATGCAAGTGGGAACCAATCCAAGTCTCTCTTTCTCACCAATGTTTCTTTCTCTCTCTTTCTCCCTCCCTTCTCTCTCTAAAAAGAAATGAATAAAATCTCTTTTAAAAATTTATGATTTTCCAAATTGACATACATTTGCCAAAAAAAAAAAAAAAAAAACTTTAAAAGGCCTCCTGTGCTGATAGTTTTTACATGGTCTTTTTTCTTTCCTATGATGAAATCCCGGTGGGAAACAATCAATCTATATTTTTTTCTTTATGATACATCATGAAAATATGTCTTTTGTTTCAAAACTATTATCAAAATCAGAAGACATAGGTAACACATTTACTATAGTCCTGTGTTGTTGTCTAATAAAAAATGGATGGGAGATTCATGTATATGGTTTTTAAATTTCAGAATGGCTGCTTTCTGCTATTGTCTGAATGTTTGTGTTTCCTCAAAATTCTAAATCCATAGTTGAAGGTATTAATTGGTAGGACATTTAGGAGTACAGCCTTCATGAATGGGAATGGTGCCCTTGCAAAAGAGGTCTCACAGAGCTTCCTGGCACTTTCCCACCATTTGAGGATATGAGAAGTCTACAGCCCAGAAGTAGACCCTAACCTAAACATGCTAGTACACTGATCTTGAACTCCCAGTGTCCAGAACTTTGAGAAATAAATTTGTCTTGTTTATCAGCCACCAGTCTATAATATTTTGTTATAGCAGTGTTAATGGACTAAGAAACTTAACTGATAGAATTCCATAAACAATTAATGAAGGCTTATTTTGTTAATTATGTGAAGATTTGTTTTAGTTGTACTTTCTAGTACCATTTTCATGCAAAACAAGTTGAAATACAAAATTAGAAATGTCCAAAAAAAAAAAAAGAAAGAAAGAAATGTCCAGTTAATGTGATAAATGTAGACCACCAAGCTTATTAATTCAGGCCAAAAAAGGTAAATGCTGGTTATCTGAGTTGGATAAGTGAGTAAACAGTCAACAAATTTCCAGTGTGTTTTATATTATGTAGATGTAGACTAGCAGTTTACACTGGCTTTTCCTACTCTTCTTGTTCATAAAATAAATAGAGAAATTTGTCTAACTACCAAAACTAAGATGAAAGCTGCTTAAATTAGTAACATCTGTTTATATTTCTCATAATTAGTGCACTGTGGATGCAGGCCTATCAACCCACACTTCACAACCACACCAACCAAGGCTCATGTGGCACACGCATGTGCAATTTGGGGGCAATCTACATGCTTTCCATTCCATATAATCTTCAAGGTCAAAGGGACACTCCATATAAATGGAGTATTTTTAAAATGTATGTTGCTCCATCTTCACAGTTAAAAATAAAGAAATATTCATTGGATAAACAATGGAAATTCACAAAATCTGAATGGTTCAATGTCTATATGCCTTGGGAATGCAATTGTTTCACTGTATTTTCTTGGAATGTCTGGACTACATGATTTTTTTTACCTGAAAAATAGAAGCATAAGGGAGTGTTCATAACATCTTGAGTCACTGAAAACCAATTTCAACAGCCACTCTCTATGTGCTTTTTTGATATTCATCTATTCACTCACACATTCATTCACAAAATGGCACTATTCATGAAGCTATGATAACACAAAATTTCTAACCTCAACTTTTATTCTCTCTGGGGAAAGCATAAAAGCAAAATGATAAGTCTCATTAAGTTTAAAAAGTGATATAAAAGAAGTACATGTCCTGGGAATTACAGAAGCATAAGGAAGGGTAGGTACTTCACTCATTTAGTAGTGGGGGATGGAGGAAGGAGATAACACCTGACTTTGACTTTGGAGGATAAGTAGAATAAGTAGGAATGAGTAAGGCATGTGGGAGAGTGATCATTACATGCAGTGACAACAGTGTGAACGAAAGCACAAAGAAGTAAGAAGTGTATTTGAAGAACTGTAAATAGTCAACATAATTGGGAAGAGTGGCAAGAGTAGCAAGATCTTGAAAATGTAAGCAGGGAGCGACATATGCCAAGAAATTTGGGCTTTATTCTGAAGGTAATCTGAAGCCAGTAGTTGACAGATTTTGACAATGGACCAGAAGTGTAATTTGAAAGGGTATGGGTATAGGGTGACTAACAGCCTCATTGACGGCAAACTGGGCAGACAGCATCTCCTTTAAGTGAGACTGAGATACAGAGACAGAAGCTTGGTAGGTACATTTCAAATAAAGGCGACCAAAAAAGTAAACACAAAAGCAAGAAATTTAAATATTATAAATAAGGGAAGAGAAAGCTCTCTTGGAAGAGATGTTTAAGAAGAAACCTAAGTATGAGAATGAAGTGGTGATTTCAAAGTGGGAAAAGAACACAAGCATATAGCAGGATATTGCAAAGACCCTGAGCTGGCAGTCCCTAGGTGTCCTCCACCAAGGCTAAAACTTACAACGTATCCCTGACATAGAGCTGTGTATTGGGGAAAGAAAATGCTATGTGTAGAAATCATTAACTATTAACTAAATCATTAGCTATGTGTGGACTGCTAACTATTTGGGACAGAAAATCTTACTTTGCTCCAACAGTTGTCTGTGCTATTTTTAAATAAATAAATGATAGATAGATAGATAGATAGATAGATAGACAGACATAATAAAAGTTAAAAAAAAAAGAACTCCATCGAGACTGAAAAAAAAATGAATGGGAGTCTCAACTACATTGGATCTCAAATATTATCAGAGTTATACATGGCACTTTTTACTTAGCCCAACATTCTTAGAAGTAGACATACTCCTTCCAAGTCAGGTTTTTTTCCAAAGAGTTTATTACTGAAAGTTTCCCTACACTTACCAAACCAAGGACTAAAGAAGGAAGTTCTTGTTTGTTTTTTCTTTATTTTAATTTTATAACACTTGGGAGTCTCTCAATCCCTTTACTCTCTAAATATCACCTATTATGTAAACATACATGTCTGTGCATAGCATAATGTACGTGGAAGCGTGAGAGGCCTCCACAAAGTTTCAAGACCCTGGTGATTCAATCAAGCTTAACCGAAGGGCTGCTATGATGGGATTTTGAAGATGTAATTAAGGTCACAAATCACTGGGCCTTAAAATAAGGGATAATCCAAATGGCTTGACTTAATCATGTAATCTCTTTTTCCCCCCAGGTTTTAAAACTTTTTATTTGCACATTTAAAAAATTGCGCATTCGAATAATTAAAATTATTCTAACAAAAAAAATGGCACTCTAATTAAACTGCACCTTAGAGCCTGCAGAACACCTTAGAATAGCTTGGTTTTCACTCTATATTTCACTGTCACCCCACCTAGCTTCTTTCTTCACCAACATGCAAGTTCTTTCCCTTCCCTGCCAGCCAGGGAGGAAGATGGGAGAGGCAGGTGCAGCCTTCATCGTCAGTAGTTCTCATGTGAAAAGGGGCAGCACAGTCATTTAGACTGATCCAACCTCTTCGCAGCTTACAAAGTTAAATAGCTAAAAGAAATAGAATAAGAAGGCAATGCTTGTGGAATGTACAGTGCATACTGGCAGTGTGGGCCTCATTACAATTCGCCTGCTTGCTTCTCCTGTTCATTCATTTCTTTAGAAGGCAGTGGATTTTTCTCTTGTGTTTCTATCTTCTTCAGTTTTGACTTATCAAATTTCTCAGTCTCGGCCACATCAGGTTTATCAGACATGGTTGCTGAGGAAGCCGATGGAGGTGCATGAACGAGAGGAGAGTCCACTACACTCAGTGACTGCTGCCGAATGACATCATCTCATAAAAAGCGGAAAGTTTTGTCCAACTGATTACAGAAGGGTAAGTCAGAGACTCAAAGCATGAGGAAGATTTGGTACACTGTTGCTGACTTGAAATGGAGGGGCTTTCTGTCAAGGAACGTCAGACAGCACTGAGGCGCTGAAAGTAGTTTCTGGCCAACATCTAGAAGGCAACTAGGAAACTCAGTGCTACAACCACAAGAAAATAAATGCTGCCAACAGCTAGTGAGCTCAACCAGGATCCCAACCTTAGCCAACTGTTTGACTGCGGCCCTGAGCAGAGGATCTATCCATGCTGTGCCCAGATTTCTGACCAGAAGAAACAGTGAGATGAAAAACTTCTGGTGGTGTAAGTCACTAAACTTGTGATGATTTCTCTGCAGCTATAGAAAACAAATACAGTATAGAATAATAGCAACAAAAGTGAGGGGAATCCCATCTTCTTTTTACCAACAGGCTTTTTCTCTAGTTTTCGAGGAGTGTTATGTGTGACACAATCTTGATCATTTATAATTAACACTTTTTTAGGATTAATCTATTTGGACAGTGGTCTCCTCCTTAGACTAGAGTAAGTGACTATCACATATGCTAAAAGCTTCTTCACCAAAGAAAAAATGCAAATGTAGTAAGAATGTTCCAGAGGACAGTATCACTACCAGTACACTTCTAGTGGAACCAAATGTAAGGTAAATAAAGCAAGACTAGCTGGAGTTCATGACTCCAGGAAAGTAACCTGCCTTGGAGATGAATGTTTTCCTATTCTCAATAAAAGACCCAGTTGTGGAAATCACAACAGTCAGCAGAGAAGCAGGTTGAGCAAGAGTCTTTGTTGTGGAATGCTACGCAGCAGAAAGAAGGAGCTCCTACCCTTCTTGATAGTATGGATGGAACTGGAGAGCACTAAGCTAAGTGAAATAAGCCAGGCCGTGAAAAACAAACACCACATGATCTCACCTATAAGTGGAACCTAATCAACAAAACAAACAAGCAAGCAAAATACAACCAGAGACGTTGAGATAAAAAACAAACTGACAGTAACCAGAGGGGAGGGAGGAGAGGGGTAAAGGGGTGTCATAGGGAAAGAGCCTTCATGGAACACTTATTAAGGACACATGGATGAAGCCAAAGGGGGTAGGTTCGAGGGTGGGAGGTGGGGATGGGTGGGCCAGGAAGGAGGTATGGAGGGTGAAAATGGAAACAACTGTACTTGAACAGCAATAAAAAGTAATTAGTTAATTAATTAAAATTAAACCTTCCCCGATGCAAATTGTGCTTCTTTGTCTTCTTAAGAAAATTGAGGACAAATCATTAGCAAGCTATTTTTTAAAAAACAGCCTCTATCATTAGTCTTTATAATTTATTTAACTTTCTGGGGAAAAAACACACACACACAAGTTCAGTGGAGAAAAGGAAACCCGAGCGCGCTGTTGGTGGGATTGTAAACTGGTGCAACCACTATGGAAAAATGTATGGAATTTACTCAGAAAACTAAAAATGGAACTACCTCTTGACCCAGCAATTCCACTGATAGGATTATATCCTAAGAACCCTGAAACACCAATGCAAAAGAACCTATACACCCCAATTTTCATAGCAGCACAATTCACAATAGCCAAGTGCTGGAAGCAAACTAAGTGCCCATCAGTAAATGAATGGATCAAAAAACAATGGTGCATCTATACAATGGAATTCTACACAGCAAAAAGAAAGGAGCTCTTACCCTTTGCAACAGCACGGATGGAACTGGAGAGCATTATGCTAAGTGAAATAAGGTAGATGGTGAAAGACAAAGATCATATGATCTCACCTTTAACTGGAACCTAATCAACAAAACAAACAAGCAAGCAAGATATAACCAAAGACATTGAAATTAAGAACAAACTAGCCCTGGCTGGCATAGCTCAGTGGATTGAGTGCAGGCTGAGAACCAAAGTGTCACAGGTTTGATTCCCAGTCAGGGCACATGCCTGGGTTGCAGGCCATGACCCCCAGCAACCGCACATTGATGTTTCTCTCTCTCTCTCTCTATCTCCCTCCCTTCCCTCTCTAAAAATAAATAAACAAGATCTTTAAAAAAAAAGAAATTAAGAACAAACTGACAATGACCAGAGAGGAGAGGGGGAGGATAATGGGGGAAAAGGGTGAAGGGTTTACAGGAACAACTAACTATAAAGGACACATGGATAGAAACAAGGGGAGTGTGGAAACAAGGGAAGGAGGTGGAAATGTCTGGAGTGGTGGTGAGGGGTGGGGGGGAATGCAGAAAACTGTACTTGAACAACAATAAAATTCAAAAGTATTTAATTAAAAAAACATGTACAAGTTCACGTCTTTCAGATTCCAGTGTTTGTGGGATATTTCT
The DNA here is from genome assembly GCF_004126475.2 of Phyllostomus discolor. Classification (NCBI taxonomy): domain Eukaryota; kingdom Metazoa; phylum Chordata; class Mammalia; order Chiroptera; family Phyllostomidae; genus Phyllostomus; species Phyllostomus discolor. The sequence continues at coordinate 11,868,949 of NC_040904.2, read as the reverse complement.
TTAATGTTTAAATAAATAAAAGAGTAGTTTTAATTTTAAAAAAGCATGCCAAATTTGCCTTCTGTTTTCACAGTGTGTATGAGTGCTTCTATATTACTCTATCACCTAAAGAATTACCCTAGAGAAGGAAAATCACGTCACAATATTTGCACACTTCAGTTGTTAGAGATCTCAGTGAAGAAAATGCTCATTGATGGGCTGGATAGTGCTAGACCACAAGGAAATGAGAGAAAGTGAAGATTTATTAACCTAAAAAACAACTTCAGAAAGAAATTCAAGAAAATTATGGGGATATATTCAAGCATCTGTTATGTGGAATAAAATAATGGTATTTGAGGAAAAATTGTCAAAGTTATGGCATTTGGCTTTATCAAAAAAAAAAGCCAAAGGGCTAACTATGTAAATTTCATTCTTGACCAGTGCCAATTGGACTGAAAGAGGACTGGAAAAATAATAAATTTTTATTAAATTTAGAATTGAGATTGACAAATGTGATTTTGTGGGCATTCAGATATTCAGGCATGCAAGTAAAATAATTTTGGGTCAAGGTTGATTCAAATTTTTAGAAATAAAAAATATGGAATCACATTTACAGAACAAATAAACACTTGTAAAAGTGTGTGGATAAGAACACTTCGAGGTGGATCTGTTAAATTTCTTCTAACAATTATTCCAGCACTGGAAGGGAAAAAAGTGAGTTTAAGAGTCTAGTAAACAAATGTAAGACATAATAAAGTGAACTCTTAGGTAAGGCTGGCTGTGTGCATTCAGAATCTTGAATATATTCACTTAAGATTTTTATAAATACACACAGTTGTTGCACTAAGTCACTTGTTCTTCCAGGTACATTGGACAGAAGCACATACCTCCCCTGAATTTTCCCAAACTGGCAGAAGCCCTTGTGGTTGAAGAGGGGACAACATGGGACACAGCCCTGGACTAGTTCTGAGAACCTGGCTTCAGATTTAGGCTCTTCTGCCTGTTAGATAGGTGCCTTTACACAAGTTGATAAAATTTCCTGAGCTCTAACTTATTTACCCAAACAGCATGTATGCTAAAAGATATGGAAGTGCAGATTAAATGAAATGATTCACTAAGTAAGAGGTATTGGCAGTTACAGGTTCTGTACCAGACAGAGGTCCAGCAGGAAGTAGACAGTACACTCCAACAGAGTAACTGAGAAAAGTTAAATGACAAACAGTGGGCAGAGTTCAAAGAAATCAGAAAGAACACTGACTACCTCAAGCAAGAAAAATGAGGAGATAGAGCTGAAGTGGAAAGTTAAGGCTCAGTTTCCAGAACTCCATAAAGTTGTGACATCAGCGGTGAGGTTTCAGGGAGACAGGTGGCTCAAGGTAGAAGTGAGAAATCAATCCTACCCTGCAGCCCAGCAGGGAGAGAGCTGGGGAGACCAGTATCCCATCCCCTCTTTCTTCCTCTGTCTTCAGCTCTCCCACTGAGACCCCCATTGGCCGTGCTCAAACAGCAGAGAGCAAAGAAGCATACGCATTCACAGCTGTCACAAGAGAAGGAGAAAGAGAAGAAAATTGTCACTGTTGGCTCAATTTTAAAGAAATTTTATTGCCCACAGATACCATCGGGAACAGAGGACCTCCACTCCAAGAAGGAAAGCAGATAGTCTACAACACCATGGCAGTCATTGTGTCCCCAACACACTGGACACCTTGCTTCACCCACACACACACGTCAGAACCAGGGGTTTAGAGGCAGAGACAAAGCTGTGTGCAAACTGAGAAAAGGGGAGGAGCTGCAGAAGTGTATGGTGAGGTCCATTCTTCCTTGGATACAATCGTGTGTTTTTAGGAGGTAAGAACTGAACAATTATAAACTTTGATGGTTGATAAGCAACTTGTCAATGGAGCAAACTCCATGAATTTTTGTGTGTTGTTTTTTATTGTAGATTTGTTCTTACAATTACAGCTTACATTTATTGAATACTTACTATGTGCCTGGGAATAACGATCTCTGTACTTTTCTTTTAATCCTCATAAGGACTGTATTAGGTAAAATTAAGACTCAGTTTCAAAAGAAAAATCACTTGACTTCCACCAAAACCATATTCTTCATTTTGAGGTTGTTGGATTGAGTAAAGTCAGAAAGGACAGTGAGCTTCATTGCAAAATCACCTCAAATCGACTTTCCACAAAGCCAATACATCATCAAACTAGGTCGTAGTTGCAGAAATCTCTCTCCTTTTCATTCCACCATTCATTTTTCTCATGAAGCATTAACTGGGCTTTTATCCTGTGCCAATGGTGCGAGGCCCCGGGGCAGAAAGAGACACAAGTCTCAAGTCCTGTCCACAGAGGGGCTCAGACCTGAGTGAACACACATTCCCAAACATTCCATCTAACCCAGTGTTTAGACATTCTCTGAGGTTACCCCCTACATCCGCTCCCCTCACTCCCAAACACAAATACGATGAGTTGAACTAAATGCGAACGTTTTCTTAAATGTATCCTCACACATTGTGTTAGAACTCTTCTGTTGCAAGTCATGGAAATCCTGTTCAAATCATCACAAGTTTAAAGGAGGAATGTGTCGCTCATGTCGGTGGGAATACCATTGGTGTAACTCATGAGATGGAAGAAAGAACTACAGGCACCAAGACCCCTTTCACCACCAACCTCTCAGCTCTGTCTTGGCTCCCTTCTGCAGACAGCTTTTCTCCATCTAGCAGGAAACATGTGTGCCAGCAATGCAGGTTCACATTCTTCAAAAGGAAAGCATTTCCTCCCCATGTGTTAATATGTTAAGTGAAAAAGATTGCTCCAGTTGGCCCTACTTGGGACATATGGCAACCCCTGAACTATTATTTCTTCTGGTAATGTCTGTGTGATATGTGGACAGGAGACCCCCAGGAGGCAAAGAGGCAACGCAGAGTGGGCTTGTCAGGTTACATGACCAAAGGGAAGGAGAAGGTGTTCTGAGAACACAGCCCCCTAGAATCACTCAAAGTCTGAAAGCCATTATGCTACATAAATGTTTCGTGAAATGAAATGTTATTCATCAGTCCATTATGACTCACATTTTGTCCACTATACAAAAATCTGGAAAGTGGTAGAAAATAGAAAGATTGAAAACCTATTTCAGGGATAGAATGTACTAAGCAGGACTGCACGATCTGTTTCTGTTCTTGGTCAAATCGCTTCTATAAGAAGAATTATATACGTTTGTGCTCTTGTCTGTTTCCACTACAATCTGGCATGTAAACCATGCCTGCCTCTTACATTTTGGGAGGCAGAGGCCCTGCTCCTTTTTTATTGCCTTAGACATTGAGAGATCAGCAAGTACAAATGCATTCAGGTTGTTTCCCCTGATCAAAAGCTCTGTACCTGATGCTGAAGGAACCCAGTCTGGAGTTCCTCCCTGTAGGCCATGGTTTCTTTCCTGCCAGAGGACCAGGAGAAGGTGGTGTGAGAGGTGATAAACTGAAAGGACTAGTTGTCACAGCACTTAGAGCGATCACAACTTTTCACTTAGTTTTCTGCTTTCTTTCCCTACTTCTATCCATCTCCTCTAATGCTCACATTAGATAAAATGCAATTGTGCTCAGGATTTCCTTGGACATTGTTTAATGTGAATTAGCTCATTAATAAATTACATGTCCCAGCTTTTTCTTTCCATCATTACACAGTATACATAACACATGAAGCAAAGTAGAAAATTCCTGGAGACATCACTTGACCATTTCTACTTTCTCTCTCACCTAAATGTTTTGTTCCGTTTTGCTCATTAAGAATGTATAATATTGAGAGTAAAAAGAGGAAAAGAAAGAATGAGGAGGATAGGCATGTCCATTCTCATTTGCATTTCTGAATCTTTTGTCATCCTTCTCCCACTACCAAGCCTTGACTTACATAACCATTTTGTAATGCTGGCATTTCCTAATCCCTAATGATAAATATTCACCTTCTACCCTCTCATCTTTTATAATGTGCCCCCTTGGGAAAAGGTTGACCTAGACCAGAGACTATGAACAATCTGTGATGTAATTTAACAAAGAACCCAAGAACACCTTGGAGAAGCTCAGTATTCACTGAAACTAACAGTATTTGTACAGATCTGAATTCTGTTTCAGTATAATCTGTACTCTTTGGAACCCCTTAAACCTAGCCTAATTTTTAATGCTGTTCACCAGAACAACACTGCAAATTTCAACTAAGAAGTACAGGGCACATGTGCACTAATGCTTCAGAAAACGGAAATATCACTCTTGTGACAGCCCAAATGAGGTCATCATTGTGCCAGGGTCATAAGAGTCAGCGCACTCAAGGTGGTAGCGACCAGCCTTTGATTAGCAATTTCCAGTTAGTCAGAGTCATGGCCAAGGGCAGAGGCCAAAGCATAAAAGACATATCAGCAATAAGTCAGAAGTAAAAAAATGTAAATTTAAACGAAGAAAAAACAAGAACTTTCCGAGGACGCCAGGGATAAAACGAGGAACACAGGTCACAGCTGGGAGAAGTGAAGCTAAAGGTGGAGAAAGCAGGAAGGAGCTGAGTCACAAGCCAAGGAACAAAGAGGGCACAAAGCCTGGAACACCATGAGTCAACCATCCCCTGGACAATGAGCCAGGACAGCCTTTCCATGGAAGAGCTGCCCGTGGGAGGTGCTGATGGCTGTGTCTCCCAGTCTTTCTTAACAGGGACCTGGGCCTGTTTTGTGGCCTGGTACATGATACTTGAGGGTCTGGTGGACACAAGGACCTCAGTGGAAGTAACTTTAAAAGAATCCAGATCCACTAAATGAAAAGAAAATATTATGCCATAATGTGATCGTGTAAGAAAGAGACAAGTTGATCTGAGAGCAGACACTGTAAGATTTATTTCCTTTGAAATTTAAGGTACATCTTATGGCCCAGAATGTGGTCTATCCTGGTAAACATTCTATGTGAGTTTGAGAAATGTGTATTCTGCTGTTTTTGGATGAAGTAGTCTAAAGATGTTCATTATACCGAGTTGATTAGCAGTGTTTAGTTCAGTTATGTAAAAAAGAGAGGGAAAGAAAATAAGGAATGAAGGAAGAAGGGGGGAGAGGGGGGAAGGAAGGAAGGAAGGAAGGAAGGAAGGAAGGAAGGAAGGAAGGAAGGAAGGAAGGAAGGAAGGAAGGAGCTGAGAAGGCAGATGGGTCCAGATGGCAGAGGACACTAGATTTCCAGGTTGAAGTTTTAAGTCAGTAAGTTAAAACAGAACTGAAGGTTTGTTTTCAAGAAGTGGAACATAATATAAGCAGAGTTGTGTACATTAAAAGAGAATTTTTGTAATTTTAACTTCTGTTTCACTTATATTTTTTAAAACTCCAATTTGTTGCATATTAATATTTAAATATCATACAATGGTGGAATTCATAAATCTTATAAAATGCTAGGATAATGCAAAGTTAAAACAATCTTTAAGAAAATGAATTCTTTTTCAACATTTTCCAAACTCAGTTCCTCAAGTCATTAATACGTATTAATATATAATAAATAATTAATACACATTTTATATATATGTGTGTACCTGTATTTAGGGGTGTATATTCCAATAAATTTGAAAAACACCAGGAAAACATTTAACAGGTTTCTTTACTAATGTCATTTAAATCTCCAAGAATGGGATCTGTGTGTCTCCTCCTAAATCTCTTGATTCTGTCCAATATGTTTTTTGAAGCCTCTAATGACACCACTCCCAGAACTAGTATTCATAGGAATATCAGTATAGGAGACTCTGTTTTAGTTTGCTGGTTTGTTCCTAAGAAACCAGGCTATTTGACTGATTCTGTCCACTGAATGGATGTTTTCAATGCAGTAACTCTTCAAGGGAAGAGTCAGCCATCTCCCAGTTGCCTAGTCCTTGGTATTGTCCTTATGAAAATGTTTCACGAATACCACATGAAACATCTTGTGAAGAGAATGATGTCCTGCTTTCAAGATTGTGAAGGCATAAGGCTCTTTTGTTGCCTTGTGGTAATTACTTTCGAATACCACTTTGCTGATTAAGACAGGGAAGCCCAAGTTTTAAAATCTACTTCTTAACAGGTGGCCACAGAACTTAAGCATATATATCTTATGCAATGAGTACATTTATAGACACTTAAATAAATAAATCTAGGTTTTCTTTTAACCTTGGTCATGAACCAGTGGAGTGTGTTAGTCCTTGGAGTCCTGATTCACAAAATGAGTCTGTTTACCCCTATTCTTCCACCAGAAAGGGTCAAGGAGGTAAAAGTATTTTGTAAATTGTTTAGCTGTACTCAAACACAAGTGGTATCAATCAGTAACTTTAGGTGTAAGCAGTATGTTTAGCAACTTTGTTTAACTGAGTAGCTTCATCATGGATATAGCTTATTCACCTGAAAATTCATGATCTTTCTGTATTTATTTACACTAAAACCAAGATCACATGAATAAGAAAGATATGTCTAAGTTGACCTAAATTATCACTGAACTTGAGGTCACATTGTGTAGACCTGTCTAAGTATTAAATTGGGACAAGTAGTCCATTCACCATTAATCTCAACACACATGTGCACACATACACAATTTCCCCCTTAAAGTTGTGTTATTCACTGCATCTCATAAACATTTGTGTAACAGACACACTCAGGCCGTCAGCTGTAATTTCTTGTCTACCACATCCCTCTATTAAACAGTGACTGGGAAATACAAGGGAAAGATTGGATATAATGTCCGTGACACAAAATATCGACTCATAATTCACCTAAGCACAGATTCTGAGTATTTCTGTTATTCTGCAAATGAAAAGCATACTGTTGATGCACACAGTCAATAAATTAAACATGAAATCTTGGAATCCTTCCCCAGTTTTTCACTTTACCAGGGTTTCTAGTAGTAATTCCTGTATTTCAAATTGAGCTTGTTGAGATCAGATCTGAGCACAGGATAATCAATGAACTATACCTGTGGTTGAAAATGTCACGCTGAATGTTAAAAACAGGTGCTAGATAGTAGCCCCAATCACTAGGTACTTCGACTTGATTTTTAAGAAGGTAGTTAATGGGGTTATGTTTTGTTTTGTTTGTTTTGCCTATCCATAAGATACTTAAGAAAGAAAAATGGCCAACATTGTATAGCAGACACAAAAAAAACTTGAACAATACGTTGAAATGTGGTTTGACCCTACTAATTAGTTGAAAAGGCAACCAATTTCTCCCCCCAAAATGAGTAATTCGAAAATAAGCTTCAATCAGAGTTTAATCTCATGTTTTCTAAAGCTGGGGAAATAAAACAAAACCAGAATATTCCAATATTTTGCAAACACAACATAGACATTTCATTTGGTTCAAGTCCCTGATTTATAGACAGTATAAACAATTGGGCAAAGCAATAGGCTGCTGGAGCTTCTTCAAAAGAATGATGCAGGAACAGGAAAAAAGTTAATAGGCAACAGATGCGTGCATGAACATTCTGTGTAACTGGCTGTAAGTACAGCGTGTGCTGTTTTGTTTGTGGATCTGTTTCCTTAACACGTGCCATGTTTGTATCTGTAGATATCCTACCAAACTCACCATCGCAAGAGTCTTGGATGTTATCAATAACTATAATTTTAACAGAAATTAGTAAGGAAGACAAGTGTCCATGGGGAGAAAATATATTTTTCTTTTCAGCAAAATACTTCTTTCCCTTCAAAAACAATTTATGGGTAAGAAAACGCAATGCAATGGTTTTGCCAGAGTCCAGTGATGCATGCAAGTGTGAGGCAATTTTCAAATGTGCAAATCAGTTCCATCCACGGGTTCACCTTGGTTTCAAATCATTTGTTTCTGATGCATTGAGAGAAATTTTCCAAACAAAAGTCTTCTGATTGACTCTGAATAAGTTACACCTCCACTCTCTGTCCATATTTTTCTTCTTTCCATATCTGGTCACGTATCAAACTGATATAGAACTAAGAGAGATTCAGCTTGGGTTGAAAAAAAGATTCAGATTGAATGTGTTTCCATTAAAAAAAGCATCAGCAAGGTTGCAAATTGCATTATTTCCATACTAAATTGTTGTATTTTTATTCTTTATTTATAGATTCTAAAAATATGCAGTAAATGCCAACTAAGTACCAGGTAGCTGGAGCTAAGGGTTCAATAATTAGACTGAGAGACACAGATTATATTTTCACTTAACTTGCCATCTAGCTAATAAAACCTAAAGATAAAAATGAATTCAATTGAGGTAAAATTATAGTTAATATTTATAAATATATTTATTAATATATATTAAATAAATTAGTTTTGACATCCATCTACTGAATAGCCTTACTAATTTGCTTAATGTGCTCAATCAACCATTTGCATATTTATTCAACAAACATTTAGTCTATGCCAGATGTCAACAGCTTAAATACACCTTCAATGTTATACATAAAAAGGCCAAAATAACATTGTTTTGGAAAAGCTCAAAGTCAAATAAGTGAGGTAGACAAGCAAGTGTGTACTAATCCAGTGTGGTGAGTGCCAAGCACAGAGTGGGTATCGAGTAGGAAATGAGGTCTTGCTGTAACAGAAGAGGCCGAAGGGCTACGTGGCCGCAGAGGAGTTGACTAATTCTGCCTGAAGGAGCTGGAAAAGTTTCCCTAAGGAAGTGGCATCTGAATTGGGTTTTAAGGGATGAATACACATTTCCCAGATGGCAAAGAATAAAAAGGCTATTCTGGGAAGAGGCAAGATCACAAGCAAAGGCAAGGAGATCCTGTAAAAATGTGTAGAATGATCACTCCTGCCCCATCTCAGGTTCTCCTTGTGTGAAATTCCAGTACCGATGGATTTACTATGCGCAGTGCATCCTCAGGAAAATCGAGGTTTCTGTACACATGAACTTAAGGTTCTTCCTGCTGCAGATAATTAGAGACATAGAGGACTAGAAGCTGGGAAAGGGAAATACGGTGAATCCAAAGTGATGGAAGGTAATGTTTAGTCACAAAATCAGAAAGTCCTTGAAAATGTAGAGGGGGACTGACTTCTGTAGAGTTGGTATCTGTAGAGGACTGGTTCCAGGGTCCTGGCAGGTATCAAAATCCACAGATGCTTAAGTCCCTTACAACATAAAATGGTGTCATCTTTGCATATGTCCTGACCCATTCTTTGGTATACTTTAAAAGTTGTTATACTGCACTGTGGAGGGAATAACGACAAGGAAAAGAGTCTGTACACATCTGACACAGATGCAACCATCACAGGCCAAACTACATAGTACATGTCAGCAACAGCATAATGAGTCTTTTAAATATTTTTATCTCATTTGGCTGACTCTGCACATGTGGAACCCACAGACACGGAGGGCTGACTGTACTGTAACTTAACAACATCAAACAAAACAAATGTTTAAAATTATATTTGGAACGTGGAGAAAGGAGTACTGAAAGTTACTGGTGATCAAAGGAGGAGGCATAAATACGAGCGACAGGGTCTGTCCAGAAAGTATCCAGCCGCATACTATGAAAAATAGAGACATTTATTGAAGAAGATACACGATGCAAGAAACATTGGACATAGGACAATGATACCTCAGTCCCCTTCAATGTAAGCACCTTGGGACCTCACACAGTTCTCCTAATTGCCATCAGCTGCCCTGTCATATTTTCCTGAATCTCTTCAACAGTCTGAAATCCCTTCCCTTTCAAAGGTGATTTTCATTTTGGGAAAAGCCAGAAGTTGCAGGGTGCCGAAGCTGAGCTTCAGGGGCACTGAGCCACCTGGGCGATTTGATGTCTCACAAAAAAATTCTGCAACAGACATGGTGCACGAGCAGGTGCACTATTGTGATGAAGCTGCCCATCACCAGTTGCCCATAGCTGTGGCCTTCTGAGTCATCCAAATGGTTTCCTCACAGGAATGTTCAAGCTTAATGCAAAATTTGATGTAGATCCATTGCTCTACTCACTCAGTCATTTTGAATATGATGGCCACACTGTACACATGCTCATTCAATGGCATCTACCACCCCCACTGACTAGGACAATGAAGTTATCACTGTTCACACATGTGCATTCCAGTCCACTTTCCTTGGCCACCAGCTTACATTAATGTCACACAAACCATTCTTATTATATTAACAATGGCCTTGACTTCTCTGGACAGACCCCACATGTATCATTTCTATGCTGTTAATAACCAAATGAAGATATATATAATGATGCCTTACTTAGTAGACTGTTTTTATGGTTCTGTTTTGATAAACATAAACTATATCTAAAATTTTGATAGTTTCACTCATGATGTCATCCCCTAGACTCTGCTTTTCCCCATTGGACTGATCTCACATGAGGCTTACAGAAATTCAACTACAGGTATTGGGAAGGGAAGCACTGTATTATTTTCAGCTAAATTCACCGAGTCCTATTTGGCTGTATAAGAAGACCTCAGGGGAGTAACAAGAGGCAAGTATGGTAAGGTAAAACCAGGGAGTTTGAAATTTATCCAATAGCCAGTAAAATCTAGAAAAGATGTTAAGTAGCATTGTCTTGAAAAGAACTGTTTATTACTGCCTACTTTTCTTCACCATTGAAGGTCAATTCTCCTTTCGCAGCTGGGTGCAGTGAAACAGACTCTGATGGCATAGTCTCTCCTGAGAAGCCTTCTGAGTATTTACACTAGGTGAGTGGATTTGGTTTTACTCTTAGACAAGGCTCCTCACAGACAAGGTTATGAAGGACACACCGACATGCCCTTCACACTGAAATTCAGGAAACGCTGCACCAGATTCACATCAAGGAAAATCGTGATTGAGCAAAGTTTCACAATAATGTTACTCGATCTGCAATGCATCATATACACAACACAAAGCATGGAATTCCATGACTTTCCAGGACACTAAATTGCCTCTCAGTTCCTCTCCTGGTCTTTCTATGACACACACAGACACTTGTACCAATTGCCCGTCAACCATGACTAGGGACTGAGACTAGAAAGGAAGTTGGGTGTTTACATTTTTTTTTGCATTTATAGGTACATAAGCATCTGAGAGCATAAGTACTAGCTTTCGTGGTTTCCTAGGTAATAGGATCTTTTGGCTTATAGAATGATGCCTATATTGACATAGGAAAAGAAGCCACAAAAAAGCTGTGGGCTTTTTACTGGGGAAAGCCAAGTGATAAGAATGAATGATGAAATAAAAATGGATGCTGGCTTCAGTGACTTGTCATTGAAAGTAGACAGCTATCAAGAGAAGCAGATTTGTAACAGAATGTGGGTGTTTTTGATACCTTTCATTTACCTTTTTTGCAACCAATACATATTGTTTTTAAGCTACTACAAATAAATATTTGGAAAAATAGTGAATGGAGGCTCTTTTAAGGGTAACAAACTGAACTGAGTTGTTTTTAAAATTTCTTTCCTTTCACTTAGGTGCTTCTAAGTAGCCACTAAAGACATAGATTCAAATGACCTTAAAGCTGCAAAGAACCTAGAAATCATCCGGCAGCCTATTAGTTTAAGAATATTTTACCCAAAAAGCACTTTGTTTAAAATCAGTAAAAGTCCAACACAAAATATGCCTTTGTCCGGGTTGAAGTTCACTTGGATTCCTTTCCCCTCCCAGTCTCCACCTGCAGCAGCTCCTGAAGGAACTCTGGGTAATTCCCTGCAGAGCAATCTAACCAGTGTCTCCCAGGTGAGAAATGAAACACCGGAGGCACATAATGATGAAGAAATACAGCATCACAAAGGTGATAAACAGCAGATAAACATTCCTCACTTGCTTTTCCATCTCTTAAGTTTGTCTTCTTGTACTTAATTTATTTTGTAGGTCTGAAGAACGGCTTTCCAGAGGAGGAAAACTAGAGCAAATAGCTGAGAACTGATTCTCATTTTTTTTTTGTTTCGTTTCAAGGAATTAAAGAACCTGGTTGTGCAATGCAATCATTTTGAAACTGACCTAGATTCACAGAATATTTCATCGTGGCCCACTTACTGATAGCATCAGTTTTATGTGAACTCTTACGTTGCCATTAAATTTCTCGGATTACCATTTTTATAAAGCTCTCCCCTGTGCGTCAATGGCAAAGGATCTGTTTTCCAAACCTGTCTTGTTTCCTCAGTGAGTCAGTCTCTCAAAACTTATATTGCAGTCGTTGTTTGTATTATAAAAAAATAATTAATCCCTAACGTAAGAAGAATAACTACATATAGTCTCTACGAAATTCCTAGCCTAAAAAGTCATTTCAGATGGCTTGCTTTCCTAAGGATTGCCTAATATTACCTAACCATGCCTAGTGCCGCACAAGAACATGGAGCACAAGGGAGACGACTCTGGCAACCACGGGACTTGGGAAAATATGTGTATTGGAAGGAAACATCTAATGCTGGTGGTCACTGACGAGCACAATTTTGGGGGGGAAAAAGGAGCATATAAGAGTTCGGTGTATTGTGCTTTTCCAAATGTTTGGCTATATTTAGCAAACTTGGGAGAGTCCTGATTTTTTTTTTCTATTATTATTACTTGCGTGTCAGCAGGCACCGCCTGGCCTTCTCCTTCGCAGGCCTGACGCTGAGTCAGCACTTAGCCTCCCAACCACACATAAACTATTTTTTTCCTTAGAAAGTGCTCATCTGGTGACTTAATGAAAGCACTTTAATGGTTGGAAAGAGAAAAGAAGTGTTTGCCTTATGCTCTTACACTTGAAGCTGCTTAAGACATCTAACCTGGGGGGGAAAGTAGGGACAATTGTAATCACATAAACAACAAAATACAATAAAAAGTACTAGTCTCAGCAACATTCAAAAGGGAGAAATTTTGAGGGTAAAATCTACTTCTATGCTACTTCTACTGTTCCTGTACCTGGAAGCCAGAGTCACACAGTCCTGGCACTGACCAAATTGTCCTGAGGCCGGGACAGTGGACCACTGACTCGAGTCCCCTCATACAGTTTCAGTAAAAGCACAGCAAGAAGAGGAAGAGGCTATAGCACTGAAGTCATGAGTGATAACCATGCGGCTCCCAGTAATAATAATAGCAAAAATGTTTTGAACATTTATTACATTCTAGCTCCTAAGCTAAGCTCTACATATGTTGTTTTCCTTATTCTCCCAACAACTGTTCCATTTCTGTTTTGCAGATGTGGAAAGTAAGCTTTGAAAATGAAGCTTAGGAAAGTAAGGTAATTCATCCAAGTTCACAGAGCTGGTAAACTGTGGGGCCAATAGTAGGAGTCCGTTCCCCACCTCCACTCCCTGATTCCAACACTGTGCGGAGAGGAAGTTGGAGCAGATCTGCAAATTCCAGGTGAACTCTTCTGAGCTTTTGACTTCATACGAAAACCACGTCCCAAATCTCCACTAGCAGGAAAAAGCACGGCCTCTCCCCTAACATGTGGGAACACAGTTAGGCACCTGTTTTTACACATCCCACGTTTCACATGAGCTGGGGCCCCTGCTCCCAGGGAGCAACTTCCGAGGGCTTTTCACCTCCCCGACTTTGTATCCACTGTCCTGTTTTGCTATTCTCACTCTCCCCTTTCTTCTTGAACCCATACTTATCAACATCTAAACTCGGCTATAATTTCCAGACTACCTGGCACTTTTTATACAAAGCTTTCTCATCCGATGGCATCTGCTTTGTGTACTATTTCCAATGACCAGTCATATATGTCCTGTGAGATGCCCTAGCTTTCTTTGTCCCCATAGACTACACAAGTGCAGGCCACACATTGAAAATGCACAACCTTCTCTAACACTTCTGTGCTTCTACTGTGGCAGTAGGTAGCTGATTCTCCTGTCACCCTCATCCCTACTGACCTCCACAGTCAAGTACAGCCAATGAGGTCATGAAAAACTGCTTATTTGCAATAGTTTCAAAAGGACAACAACAGAGCTTATAAATACTAACTGTGAATCCTCACACACACAAAATAACAAGCAATTGTGGAAAAATGCTGCTAGAAAATAATTGGGTCTAAAAATTCTGAAACACAAGCAAAGATATGTGTGCATGATCATTTAGGTGCCATGTTACAGCCATACTTCCAGTACTTCTGGTGCTTTCCAGCCTGAGACTACATTTCAACAGCAGGTCCTACGGCAGGAACCTTACAACCAGTAGTAAAACCTAGTCTCAGCCTCATGGATCTTGTTCAAAAAGTCATAATATCAACAATAATGACAATGAGGAAAAGAGATTTTATAATATATAAACATTAATCAAATAATATATTGAGTCTGTCATATGTTATAAAACATAAAAACATATGTGGTAACTTTAGGTGAAGGGTATAGGAATCAAAGATTAAGGAAGTAAGGGGAGCTCATGACTGATGTACAAGCCATGGGGGAAGGAATTTGGGGAGAAGGACCAGTGAGTCCGTGGGCAGTGGTAGGAAAGCACGGATTTCACGTCCTAGATGCAGGCTCCTCTGCTCTCAGCATTCTTTTTGTTTGTTTAAACCTTATTTCTCAAATACAGCTTATACTCAGCATTATTTTGTATGAGTTTCAGAGGTGTTGGGGAAAATTTTGTAAAGTATGTCACTGTCTAACCACTATGCTGTCAGCATTCTTGACAGTTGGGCCTTCAGTTGGCTCAGCCAGGCTAGAAGACTTCAAAAGGATCAGCTAAATTTTCCCTTCCTTTAGAAAAGAATAAAAAATGTAGGGCTGCATCTTCTTCACAGTGAGGTCAGTGTGGACAGTGTGAATCTGAAGTTTTATAAAGAGTAATATATATTTTTTAAAGATTTTATTTATTTATTTTTAGAGAGGGAAGGGAGGGAGAAAGAGAGAGAGAGAGAGTAATATCCGTGTGTGGTTGCTGGGGGACGTGGCCTGCAACCTAGGCATGTACCCTAACTGGGGATCGAACCTGTGATGCTTTGGTTCACAGCCCGCACTCAATCCACTGAGCTATGCCAGCCAGGGCTAAGAGTAATATATTTTTTTAAATCTGGATATATTTATATAAAATATTTTTATTGGTAAGGGATCTGCCGGTAGGGATGCCTAGAGTTATCTAATTATAATAACGTAACCTTTGACCCTTATTATACAGACTGCGTATCTGTGGGAGTGTCAGCACAGTAGCATCAAAGAGCTATACTCTGATCTTGGTGGCAGCTCCTCACCTGCCCTGATGTCTGAGTTGGTGTCCTCACAAGGCCTATCGTGTTACAGGAAAGATCTGAGTGGAAGCCTTGAGTTCCCAGCACAACTCTTCTATCTTTTCGCAAAGTCTCCAAGGTATGAGGGTAGAATAAGGATAATAAATGTGAGGTGGACGTTAAATGGGATACTGAATGCAGTTCAAACTCATTGCCTCAGTGTGTAACCTGTGAGTCTTCATACTGAAGAACGATATCATTTTTATTTATCAGAAATAAAGTTCTTGAGAACATTAATATTTCTATTTTCAATAAGGCATGTGTTAGATTTATCATAGTTTATTTTATTTCACAACCCCTTGGTTATTCCATAAGTATTTATTTAATATTTGTTAGACACATTTGGTTTAGGGGTTTTCTTTTCAAAATGGACATATTAATTTGACTTTCCTTCCTAAGTTATAGTTTATAGCAATTGTTTGGAGGCATAAATTTACCCTTTGTTAAATGTTGGTATTTTATAGTTTGTTTCTAAAATCTCAGTCTCAGATGTTTTGCTTTAATAAGCAAAACATAAAGAATTTGATGTGTAAGTCCACAGACAATCTACCTATTTAGGCCTGCAGGCCACACTGAAGATGAACAAAACTCATAGGTAACATCACAAATCCCTGGTGGGCCTAAGATATATAAGTAGGGAGGAAGGGAAAATGATTCATAAAAAGACAAAAAAGAGAAAAGATGAGAGTAGAAACTTAGAAAATAAAGAAGAGCATGTACTAAAAATGATGGTAAGAAGTTGCATGAAGAAAAGGTACTTCAAGGGACATGTAGATTCCAAATATAATAAGACATAGTCGTGGGACCCATTTCTTGTAGAAGAAAATATCATTGGGTTGGCCAAAAAGTTTGTTTAGTTTTCTCCATAAAATGAAAAAACATATTTTTTATTTTCCCCAGTAACTTTAGTGATTTGGATATTTTAAGTGTGTAGGCTATCTCCAGCATGGCATAATGTTTATTGTTCTCAGTTAATGTTTCAGTTTGATTGCAATCAACTTCAACTTGTCTACCTGACTGTGGAGCATCGTCCTGTGAGAAATCTCCAGCGTGAAACTTCGCAAACCACTTTTGACATGTTTGATCAGTCACAGCACCTTCTCCAGACACTGCACAAATCTTTTTTGTCTTTGCTCTTGGTTGCCTTTTTACCTTTGTTGAAATAATAGAGCATAATATGCCAGAAATGTTGCTTATTTTCCTCCATCTTCAATATTAAAATGGCTACACAAAAATTCTCCAAATTTGATGTGCCTTTATTAAATGCACACTGAATGACAGTTGTTACAACACAATCTAACAAAATTGTTTTGGATGAAGTTAAAGACAACTAAGCACAATTACTGAGCCACTATATATATAAAAAACGAAACAAAACTATTTTGGCCAACCTGATATTATTGGACCTATACTTCAAAATGGAAATCATTACAGTATGGCTTTTAACTAATTTAACCTAGAGAGAAAAAACACAGACAAAGACCTTCCAACATAAGAAATACATTTTTCAAATGAGTACAATAAGCTGAAGGATTCCATGGCCTAGACCCAAGACTAACTAGCTCACAGCCTGGGTCAACTGTGTGTGGTTTTGCAGCTGCGTCAAGAATTCACTGATGAGCTGGTCCCCTGGTAACTGATTCCAAGGATATGGTAGAGTAAATTGAAAATATTCCACTGCTATCCTTTGGTTTTCTTTCTAATGATTAATCCTATGATCTTAAATTATAAACCCTACTTAATAGAGCTGGTTTAATAAGAAACATCTTGCCGTATTATGAAAAATAATACAGAACTTTCTCTTGTCGCTCAAATTATGGCATATTTAATTCTTTGTGGATTTCATGTAAAAACTCCACAAAAAAGTCCAAAATAAATAGACTCTTAGATACAAGGGATAAATCAAATGTTAGGGCTTTGGTCAGTGGTTCTCAACATTTGTAACAATTTAAAATCACCTGGGGAGCATGAATAAAAACTGATTTCTAGGCTTTGCCTGTCAGATAAATTATATCAGACATTCTTGGGGTAGGACTAGGGCATCAGTGTTCTTGAAAAGCTTCTCAAGTGACTGTAATTTGCAACCTGAATAGAGAACCACTATCCTGTCTATTTACAAGAAGGCAGCAAGCTGGTAGGAGGAAATTTTTCCCTATATGGGAATTCAAACTCAAATTGTACAAGGGGTCAGGTTGTGGGGTTTTGAGCAAGTGAATCTGCCTCTTTGTGCTTCATATTACTTATATTTTGAATGAAGGATACGTATCTTCCCTCAGAGACCTCTCTGAAGTTGCCTGAAGGTCAAAAACTGTAGAGTGGCTGGCAAGTGGTGAGCGTACAATGATAAGCTGTGACTCCCTCCTGCTCTTGGGCACGCACTTTCTCGTTTGGCCACCGATCTGCTGTAAGACATCACTAACTAAATTAATTCTTCCCTCCATTTTATCAAATACTGCTCTCCAGCAAAAAGGAGCTGGTAGTTATCAATTTGTAGGAATACTGTAGTATAGGTATTTGCAAAATTTGTTATTCCACAGTCAAGATTTAATGCATTTATTAACAATGGTCTAAAAACAAGTTTTCATTACCTTCCAAATATCAGTAAAACACTTACTCTTAAAATAGTAATCCCCACTGAAAAACACGAGGGTAGACATCTCAAAACCAAGTTTGTTCTTTCATACAAAGGACCATTTTAGAGATCAGAAAATTGTAATTCCTAATACATTTTTTTCTTCACTCATGTTGATTTGCCAAAGGATCAATTGGAATGTCAAATATTCAAAGAACATCTAAAACTGGCAGGAACACAGCACAATAGACTGTGCAACCAGTTCAGACTGAGCACCGTGGACACGCAGGCAGGAGCCGTGGCCTTGCTGGGCGTGAATAAGTGACAGCTGCACCAGAGAGTCATCCAAACCTGGAATCACTGTGTCTCTTGCGTACTTCTTAGTGGAACGCCGCCATTACCACAACCCCCACGTTGCACTGTTTCTCTCATGCACAGTGTGTGTTGGGAAATGCTCTTTAAGCAACCAAACCCTGCCATGGCACACATGTGCCCTGTGGACCATAATTTTACTACCACCTCTCATTCCTGAAAACATACGCTACATGCCGTAGAACCACCTCCAGTGGAACTTTTAAATCATTGAGTAAAAGTATCCAGTAGCATAGTTTGTTCTTTTGATACAGCCGGGAAAAGTCTTTTCCAGGCTGTGACATCCTCTCTTTGTTGGGGAGCAGGAAGTGGGGGTAGGTAAGGGGTTGCTTTTGCCTGTTAACATTTTGCTAGGTTAGCTCCCTCCTCTCCTCCATAAGATATGTGGGTTTTAGGAGCTTTATCAGGGTCTGAGGCCCTAAAGAGGTTAAATGTGATCATTATTCTGCTCAGGTGCCAAACGTATTTTTATACTAACCAGCACGAGCAAAACCAACTGAGATATATAAAGCATTTCAAAAATGGGAAGTCTGCTTTACATTCATTTATGCCCTCCATGCATTTACTTATTCATTCGATAAGCAATTATTAAGTCTCTATTATGTACTAGACAGTGTGGGAGGTAGTAGACATGAAGGGATGAATAAGACATAACCCCTGACTCAAGGAGTTTACAGTCTAGAAAGCCTAGAACAGCATTTCTCAACCACATCAATATTGACACTCGGGGTCAGATAACCCTTTGTTAGACCATCCTGCATATTGTAGGAAATTTAGCGTCACTCCTGGCCTCTACGCACTAGGTGCTGGTAGCAACTCAGCCCCACCCACGCATCGAGACATTGTCACATGTTATCTGAAGGCAAAATCACTTCCAGCTGAAGACTACTGGTGTAGAAGGATGAGATAGACATTTGAAAGTGCAACAAATGGCATAGGTACAATGACAGAAAAATATATAAGATAAAATGTAAACAAAGAGAACAGGAAGTATCAGGACATTCTTTGAGCAGAATAGGATCACGAATAGGATCACAAACCTTTCTGACTAAATATGCTTTCTGTTTCTATTGCAAAATGTGCCAGGCTAAGGTGAGAGGCATCGGGTGAAGTGGCCTGTTCTTAGAACTGCAACTGGGACCTTACCTTATCCTTCCCACCCTCCCATGGATGCAAAGAGATAGTTTTCAAACAGCCCTTT
Source organism: Phyllostomus discolor (assembly GCF_004126475.2). NCBI lineage: Eukaryota > Metazoa > Chordata > Mammalia > Chiroptera > Phyllostomidae > Phyllostomus > Phyllostomus discolor. The sequence continues at coordinate 11,849,700 of NC_040904.2, read as the reverse complement.
CAATGCATTTTGCCCCTCGATGAAACTACCCCAATGCCACCTCCTCTCCTTTCCTGGAGTTCAGTGAGCTTATTGGCTCTTGCAGATTATCGCCAGCATGGTTAAGGAGAAGGAATGTCTGAGACAGCACCTTCGTTCCTCCCTCTGGTTCTGTGTGGCAGAACGGTGGCCCAGAAGTCCTCTTGTGTCATGCAGAGGTTTCCAAAGGCAGGAAAGGGAGAGCCGCTGAAACTGCAGCGAGAACGTCAGCATGAGGCCGAAGCTCAGAGGGGACTGCGGAGCCTATAAGAGCCAAGCTGGGGTCCAGTCATCAGGAAAGCACCATTGCAGAGGGACAGGAGGCAGGACAGAAATCTGAAAGACTGGACATAAACTTAAAAGAAATCGAATGATATCCAAAAACTTACATAGAAAAAAACCCAAGTAACATTAATTCATTGAGAATGCCTCACTAGAGTGGGAATTGCTGAGGAAGATGCTATTTCTTATATTAATAGTAAATGACTGAGCTCCATGTTGTTTGCCTATCTGCATTTTGGTGGGAAGACTTTTTATTTCACTACACAGGAACTTCAGTTATGGAAATGCGAAGCTCTGCAGGAGAGTAAAGAAGAATGTTTTAAGCAGGTCTGGATACTGAGGGAAGACCCTGATGAAAACATAATTTTGGACTGAGTTTGCACCTTGGACAGGAAGGAGCCTGTGAAAGACAGAGGAAAGAGGAGCGATGTCCTGGGAAAGTGAAGAGAGAAGTAATAGTCAACGTTTACTCAGGATGTATTATATTCCAGGCACTACGCTAAGTTCTTTTTTATTTTTTTAAATTACAGTTGACATAATATTCTATTAATTTCAGGTGTACAACATAGTGAATAGATATTTCTATAACTTATGAAATGATCACCCCAATGAATACCCATGTGACACCACAAAGAGTTACCAACTACATTCTTTATGCTGTGCTTTACATCCCCGTGATCACTTTGATAACCAGCCATTTGTACTTTTTAATCCTCTTCACCTTTTTCACCCACTTCCCAAGCCCCCTCTCATCTGGTAACCACCAGTGGATGAAGAAGATGTGGTATGGTGCATATATATAATGGAATATCTCAGCCATAAAAAAGTATAAAATCTTACCATTTGTGACCTGGATGGACCTAGAGGGTATTATGCTAAGTGAAATAAGTCAAAAAGAGAAAGATAAATACCATATGAGTTCACTTACATGTGGAAGCTAAATTCTTTACAGACATTATCTGGATTAATTTTTATAATAAATCAAGGAGGTTATAGTTTCCCTAGCTATTACTATAGTTTCATTTAGCTATTATTAGCATCATCATTATCACATCATCATATTTGTGTTTTAGAAAGTGTACAGGTACAAAGAAGGAGCAGATGGACTAAGAAGAACCAGTTAAGAAGCTTGCTGCTAGTGTACGCAAGGAGGTATTCAAGCTCCAGATTAAGTCATTAGTGCTTAAAATTTAAAAGAAAGGTGACTAATGAGTGATTTCAATGGTAAATTGAATAATGCTATGCAATCAATTGATTTTAAAGTGCAAAAGAGAGAGGAATTGAATATGAGGCCCAAGTTCTAACTGTGAAGAAGTAGCAAAGTACCACTGCCAATAAATGAACCAACAGGCAGGCTGCAGGACGCAGGGGTGTAGAAAGGGTAAGCAGTGAAATAGGGAGCTAAGACGCTAGGATTTGCACTGCTGAGTGTGAGGTACCAGCAGTTAGCTTGAGTTGGGGAGCTGGCACTTTACTGTGAAAGATGTCCAAACAATACGTTTAGATGACTTGCACAAATTTTAGATGACTAGGTGAAAGTTGAAGTCCTAAGAGCGAATAAGATGATAAAAAGATAAGGTAACATTCAAATACATACTGACAGTTGTGACCAAAAAAAGACCAATAGTATACATCCATGAGTTCACTCCGTCTTGCTTTCTGCTCAAATATTAACAATTCCAAGAAGTGAAATCAATACTGTTTGTGCTTCCTTTTGTTCCTAAAGGGCTAGAAAGAATGGCCATGATTTGAGAATTGCTTCTTTTCTATGGCCTTCCCTGACACAACCATTTCTAAGCTTTGTTCTCTCCCCTACTCTACATTCTCATTATCCCATGATCACGAGCCTGGACCTGACTCTTTCTCACGTATTTCTCAGACTCTGTGTCAGACCAGGTCTGACCAGGTCTGAGGGCTCAGAGAAGGAGTTGCATGTGTCTGAGTGTCACTGGGGCAAGTGAAATAGTGACTTCCCACTGAATGGCTCTGGGCTTTGCAGGTTGGTATCAGTAAATGACTTCAGTCTCAAATGTTGAAGTGTCCCATCCTTGCTTTGTGCCAAATAGAAGAACCTAAATGTCCAGATATTAAGAACATTTTCCTTTTTATTTAAAAATGTACATATATTTATATATAATGCATGAAATATATAAATATGTATTACATATCATATTTTATTTATAAATATCACAGATATGCTATTTACATATTCAGGACACTTGGCCTTTGCCTCATTATCTATCTTTAGTTTATTAAATTCTGTCCACTTATAAGTACCTTCTCCCCAATCTGCAGCTGTCAAAACCCCATCTTTCAATATCTAGACCTCAAACCTCTTTAGGAAGTTGTCCCTGCTCTGTCCCTGAAGGAATGGATTGTCAGTCGTTCTGTGCCCCTTAGTACCTTAGCACCTGTTAAAGGGTTGAGGGTGGGAGGTGGGGGTGACTGGAGCAGGGGAAAGTAGTGGTAGGAGAATGGAGATAACTGCACTTGAACAACTACAAAAAATAATTCAATGTGTTCTTCCATATTTTAGTGGGGTGTGTGTGTATGTGTAAGTGACTGTGATTTGAGTTAATGAAATAGACACATGGTCATGTAAGTAATAATAATTAGAAGGTTTTCATGAAAACGCAAGCCATGAATCCTTCCCTCTGCAACCCTACCACTTCATATTGAAAGTAACACTTTCAGCAGGAAAATCACTCCCACATTTTCAGATAGCAACAGTGCAATTAGCCTCCAATTGTATTTCCTTATTGGTGATGCAGTTCTTCTTTCCACACAATGCAAGACATAGTCAAAAATAGACATCTGTATAATGGATTGGAGGAGCACATACTCTAAACATCTGGATTCTTCCACGTGTGGCTTAGCTATTGCTGCAAACGCCAGTATGAACTCCATGTTGATGCAATTAAATGTGACTAGAAAAATACATGCTTCTCACATTTTTAGTTATACATATGTATATATTTGGCATACAGTTAAATGCAGTCCCAGGAATTTTAAAATGAAAAGCTTTCTATGGCCATGTCTGTTAACCATCATTGCGCTACTTCCTGGAAGCAAGGGAAAAATGAGTAGTGCTGGGCTGCCGGCCACGTCACCACATTGCCATAGTGAGAGAACGTCTCATAATAAATAAATTTGGTCAAGTATCGGGATGTCTAGCCTGCTCTTCGTGATGGTAACAATACACTTCCACTTGAAATTCCCCAGAATGGGGAAAAAGAGTTTTGTCCAATGTTCCTTAATATGCAAGAACACAAAGCAGGTGATTACTGATAGCACTTTTTCTCCGAGTCAGAATGAGAACACAGCACATCAGCTTCCCAGTCCTGGGTGAGCCAGCCCAGAGTGCAATCCAATAGCAAGGAAAAATAGAAGCAGACTTCCATGTCTGGTTTTATTCTTGCAGTCTTCATTTTGCCCTTTCCATGCTAAAGACAAAGTGCATGTCCACATTCAAGTGTCTGCATGCATCAGAGCCTCAGAAAAGAGAAGTCATTCTCCAATATTTTCTCTATTATAATCATTACAAAGGGAGAAGGTGCATTTTTCTTTCCTTTTATCTGTTCATCTGCCATGAGGAAATAGTGAGTTATGTAACATCTGTATTCATTCTCCCATGAAATCTCTCTCTGCCATTCCAAACTAAGTAAATTCTAGACTGAAGATGGCATGACATTATTCATTTAAATCACCCAAACCATCCAGGGAAATGAATGTACGGATTGTCTTTCATTGGATATCCTGTATACAAACACAGAGATCACATACAGGAGGTTTTATATGGCTTGTCCTGTCGGAAATAACACATGTAAGGGAAGGACGGAAGCAGGATTGTGCAGAGGGAAAAGCTGAACTGTGGTGCAGTTACAAAAGGCTTCAGCCTTTCTGTGAAGAACACAGAGGAATCTAAATCTAGGATGATCTTTTAGAGATGTTCCAATCTGATTCAAGGGGTCAAGCTTTTGAAACCCCAAATGACCAGTTATTGAATGCTGGTTACCCTCAGCAAGGGAGCAAACCTTACGTGAAGGAGTATCCTTCCACCAAGGGCAATTCCCAGAGAGAGACACAGGTCAGAACCATCAGCAGCTAATGTATTCAGAGTTCGAACAGGAGTACCTTGGCTCGTAAGAGGGTAGTCTGGATAGTACATAATAGTATCCACTACAGTCCATCCTAATGTAAGAACTTGGAGTGGTTGCTTCTGGTAAAGTTTTCCCCATCTAAGAACATCTTCAAAATTCGAAATGGTCTCATGTTCCAGTGGAACTTATAAGAGGAAGGTTAGTAGGATGAACTACAGCCCTCTCCTTTGCAGCTAGTCTCATTGTAAGTGTTCTTCATCAGTTCCCACCTTTACTACCCATTCTAGATTCTCCACATCCTCAGCCTGCATCTCTGTTGGTCTAGCCTGCTTATTTCTTTGAGTGACACAAACCCTCATCTCTGAGGGGTAGGAGCCTTGGTCACCATGCAGTTTTGGGTCATGACTGCTGAACTTTCCAACTACTACCCATCACACTTGGGAGTGGGAATACCAAGAAACATACTGGTGGTTCTAAACTTTCTCCATTTTGAAACAGCAACCCATCTTTCCCTTGATCAAGATCAACTGACTTTACCCTAGTGAGCTCTCTGTTGAGAGCTTCATATCTTTATACTTTAGAGGAAACTCTAATGGAGTTCTGCATCAGGAGTTGAGAGCAGAGACTTCTGTACACTTCCAATTTTAAACCTCAAAATAGAACCAGCATTGTTTTATTCCTATAGGAATAGCAATGTCATATTCCACCATAACTACTTACCAAACTACTTTGACATTTGGACCATGTTCAAATTCTTTGTCTTGTTCTGTGTTCTTAGCAGTGTTCCTCCAAAGGAGAGCAAAGCAGAGTCTGAGACGAAGGTTTGCAGGCCAGGAGTGCATGTGAGAATGTGATCCCACAGAGCTGAAGTGAAGTCCAGGAGGAGAGAACCAGGAAACGAAGGAAAGCCAGTACACAGCCAGTTGACCCACTGAGATGGTCAACTGCTATAGCTGCCGGGGCTTCCAATGAGCCTTCTGAAATGCATCTTAGAACTAGGAGAAAACATTGCTCCCTGGTCCCTTGGCCCCCACTGGGTCAAAGTGACACCATGGGCATTATCTATCCTGAATCTCCAGGTTGCACATGTGTGAGGGCCAGAAGGGCTCCCGCAGCAACAACTGAGAATCCCCACAGCAGAAAACAAGAGGTGCTGATGGAAGTCCAAGGAACGATGGTGCCAGGTCTGTCTCATCTGAACAAAATGGGTGACAATCTGCTCTAAGGAGTAGTCTGTGATCATAGGTGGGGCTGCAAAGATCTAGAGTGATGTCTAAGAGTTATCTAAAATGTGCCTCCTCTGCACACATTTTTTGTTGGTAAAGACAGTAGCTTCTCTGTTCTGTTCAAAAACAAGCTACCTTGAGGCCTAAGTCATATTTCTCACCCACGAGAGAAATGTTATCACTCTGCTTTTTCATACAGGTCCTTTCTTATGTCACAGAGCCTGTGTAACATAAGAGCCGAGAGGACAGGTTCTGGAGTAGACTTCTGCAGTCAGTAGCTCTGATGCAACTTGACCAAGTTAACCTCTCTACCTTTCTGTTTTCTCACCTGTGATAGGAAAATAACCTTGTCCATGCAAAGGGTTCTTTATAAGTATTAAGTATACTATTCGCAAAGCATTCAGAAAAGTGTTCAGCACATAACCAGAATCCATGAATGTTATTTATTCCCCATTAAACAAAACTTCATCATTATTGATATTTTTAGATTAAGCTTAAGGATAATTAAAGAACAGCAATTTCAATGAAAGACAACATATGTTTGATTTGCTTGCATTGAGGTCTAAACTGATGGGTGGACTCTACTGAGTTTGGGCAAAATATGTTCCCAGTTTGTTCATAAATTTGTTAAAAAAAAAAAAAGAAAGAAAAGGAAAAAGAAAGAAAGAAAAGAAAAGAAATGGGCATGCAAGTCCTAAGTATGAATTTATTGAGGGCAGTAGTTGGTGTGATTCATTTCTAAATCTCCTGATGTAGATAAGTTTTCCATCTTCTTTTTTAGTACTCTGCTCCTCAGTCCTCATAGCCTTCCCCAGAAGGCTTCTGCTCCCAGAAGAATCTTTTTACAAGCTCCTGTGGTTCCGCAGCTGGCTCATAAACCTACCAAAATGAGGGATTATAAGGCTCAAGACAATATTGCCCAAGGTATAATCTTTGGACCACCTGGATCCTAATGACCAGGGTATGCATCCACAACTAATGCAACAAGCCAGATTTCATCCTGGGGTGGGGCCCCGAATGTCCTTCTTAACCCCACCAGATGATTACTATACACTCTCAATATTGAGATTCCCAAGCTTGACCACTTCTAGTATTTCCAAGTATTTTAAAGGAAAAAACCTTCAAACTTTGAAGTAATGAATATATATATGTATATTCTTATATATATTCACACACACACACACACACATACACACGTATGACCTGAAGATCTCTTGCTTCCCCATAAGAATGAAGCTGCTTCAGATCATCATCTATGTAGCAGATTTGCACTTTAAGATTAAGTGAATTAATAGGACCATGTGGAATTGAGATCACACCAGCTCAGGGGGTTATTGACTTTGGCATCTGATATCAGTTTAAACCTGAAGCTAGAATTTATGAGCTGCTTAGAGATATGTTTTTAACTTCCAGGAACTGAATGTCCTTGTGGTAGCAAACACAGTTGGAAGTCTATAGAACCTCAATAGATTTATTGGCCTGTGTGGTGGATATGCATGATTACCTGAAATACTGGAGAATGTAAAAGAAATATTAATGATTTTGAAGAATCCTGTCAAAGCTGAAGAATCTGGCTGTATGTTGCATTTGAGTAGCATCCAGAATCAATACATTGGTGAGCGATGCCTTATGCACAGTGGGACCAAATAAATACAATAATAGATAATATTTATTTTATGAGCAAGGAATTTCTAAGTAAACTCAGAACATTTTTCTTCATAAACAAGCTATTATTTTCCTATAACGATGATTCCTTTACTAGCAAAAAACATATGTATTTCTTGATCTGGGTAATTTTCATACTGGAGTGAAATTTCTCTGGCTGAACACTGCATATGATAACTGTTCTGAATAGTGCATTAGTTTCTATTGCAACTGAGCAAGGTTGCAATAGAAACCTTGCAACCTTGGTGATCATCTCCAAATGCAATCTTTTGACTAGAAGTTGGTTCTCATTTGCGGGGACAAGGCAGGACATTCCTTATTTTCCTATATATGATTGGGTACTAAGATTTCAGAGAGAAAGAATCTCTCATCAAAGGGACACTTTATATCCACCCATCATCTCCTGACACCCCAAAGAGCTCCATTCCAAATGAGCTGGTATGACAGTCTGCTAAGACTGAATCAGTAATGGGATATTGCCATCACTCATTCAGAATGTGGAAAACCTCTAAAGGAATGAAAGATTAAGGCAGTCTGTCTAGGCATACCCATGTAGGCATCCTTTCAAAAGCATATGTCATAGGAGTTCATTAAAACCTATATATCTTCAAAAATAATGCAATACTAAGTATCAGATATTTCACAGATCCACACACTAATAAAAATACACTTGCCCTTCCCAGACAGTGTTTAACTAAACAATAACAAAAATAATGAAAACCTGAGTATAAGGCACATGATGTTGAAAAAAATACTGGCCCTCAGATTTGAATTTAGATTCATTCCTTTTTATTCAGTAAAGATTTATTCATCGTTTACTCATGCCTAGCACCACAATAAACATCAATAATTCAAAGAACAGTAATATAATACTCTCCTTGTCTCCACGTAAATTCAAATTCAACAGGGAGAGATAAACACGTTAACCAATAACTATGACACAGTGTGCATCAATTGTCACAATATAAGGACAGCCTTTTAATTGAAGCCTTGGAGTTCTCATTAAAGATGACATTTGAGCTTAGTCTTGAAGAATGAGGGAAGGAGAAGGGATGAACACTTTTGTCAAAAAAGCAGCCAGGGGAAGTCAGAGCTAAGTGAGCAAACTCAGTGTCTTCGGGCGCTGGCTGGAAAGTCCAAAGCTTATAACAGCACAGAATAGATGGAGACCAGTGCCTAAGGGCCCACGAATAAGTTACCCTTGACCCTTCACAAAATAAAACTATTTGTCAACGGATGATTTTCTAAACCAATTACATAAAATTTCTCAATAAAAATTGGCAGCTTGAAACTTTCCACCAAAATAGGAAATACTTGTTGAAAAATAATACAATCTTATAACCACATACCCCTGCGAAGCTTAAAATTCCATTTTACAATATCATAAACATTGCTTTTTGAAGTCACAGGCAGTTCATAATTATAAGGAAACTAAACAGAACGAAGACAAACTAGGTCAGCAATTCAGGGCACTAATCATCTGATCCTATTCAGTCCTTTTTAGAATTCTGAAGACTAATCCTTCCAATATGTGAAATTAGAGGATTAGCTTTTTTCTAAAAAAAGTGCAAAAGTAAAATAAAAGTAAATTCAAATCTTTGGAGCTCAAAATGGTATGTAATTATTGGCCCGTTTCAACAAACATGTTTGTCTGAAACATGTTTGAACAGTTTTCCATGTCCTGTCCCCAGTGTTACACAGCACTTCAGTTCAGCTTTCACAGACATGCTTTGAAAAAAGTGATCTGATAAAAATGCAGATAAACAGGAAATGCTTCGCCCACTCCTCAGCCTGTCCTCCCTGCACCGTCCCAATTTAAGGCACTATCTTAATGCAAAAGCAGATTCTGTGAAAGCCCCTTCCAGCTGACTGAAGAGCAATATTTACGTTGTAGAAAAGGAAACTTGACCGAAGTGAAGACATATGATTCAAGAAAAATCAGATTTTGAATGTTCGTCGTCCAAATTATGTTCTCATTTTGACCTTTTTATTTTTGTGATAATGTGTTCCCAGAATGCCTGCCATTTTTAATTATCTCGACTACTGTGACCATATCCTGTGTTAGTCTTATACAATAGGACGTTCAAACTTTTAGAACATTCCATTCAGATACAAAAAAATGAACTGAAACACAACATAAAAGATGAAATGAAACTAGATGTTCTTGGATAATTTGTGGAGGATTTGCATCAACTATACATTTTTTTCCTCCCTTCATGTTATATGTTAAAGTTAAGCTACAAAAAATATATTATTTGGTGAGAAAATAAACTACACATTTCAAACATTTTGCTCTAGATTTCCTAAATAATTATTTTAACTCTCTGCTTTGCTCTCACAGTGGAGAGCCTAAGACACTCAGATGAAATCTTTGTAAATACCCACCTGTGCCTTAACTCAACAAGGACACTGTTACGTTTCTAACCCTACTCGAAGAGTTTATTATTGTAAATTAGTTAGCTATTTCTTGGACTGAAATTACTTCACAATAGTATTTGCTATATTGACAGTTTTCATTTATGATTTAACATCCATTAATATCTAGAACTTAACCCAGAAATTTTCTGGTGTGATGTACCAATTGACAATTTCACTGGCTCATATTGTACTAAGCATTCCATGGAAAACAACTAGAAAAGTTGATAAAATATTATAGAAAATAAATAAATATAAATGTATATAAAATATGTAATCTAGAAAGCATATAAATCAGTATTGAAGAGCTACAGAGACAGACAAGCCTTGAGGGACCAGGATCTAAGAAAAGGGGAAGACGAGATTTTGAGGGAGCAATCTGGTTGTTCTACTCTCCAACAGACATTGGCCAGATCTTGAGTGAAGCCAAGAGACTAAAAAGCCAAACCTTTTTTCAATATTCCACATATAAGTGAGATCATACAGTATTTTTCTTTCTCTGATGTATTTCACTCAGTTTAGTGCCCTGAAGATCCATTTATGTTGTCACAACCGGCAAGAGATTTTTCTTCTTTATGCCTGATTAATATCCCATCATGTATATATGCCCTATTTTCATTATCCACTCATCTATTAATGTACAGTTAGGTTGTTTCCATGTCTTGGCTATTGTGAATAATGCTTCAGTGAGATGGGGGTTCAAGACAGTGACTTCAATCCCTTTGTATATAAATCCAGAAGTAGAATTGCTGGATCATATGATAGTTCTATTTTTAATTATTTGAGGAAATTCCATATTGTTTCCCATAGTGGCTGCACCAATATACAAGCTCATAAACAGTACCTAAGGATTAATTACCTTTTCCCCAGCTCTTTGCCAACACATGTTGTTTGTTGATTTATTGATGACAGCCATTCTGACCTATGTGAAGTGACATCTCATTGTGGTTTTGATTTGCATGTCCCTGATGACTAGTGGCCTTGAGCATCCTCTTATTTGTTTGTTGGTCATCTGCATGTCCTCTTTGGAGAAATATTTATTCATGTCCTCTTTCCATTTTTTAATCAGATTGTTTGTGGTTTTTGTTGACCTTGTAAAATTTGGGGTGTCCTGCTGTGTTTTTTTATTGTTGACACTATCACAAAGGTCTCCCATTGCCCCCATTTGCTCCCCTCTACCCAGCCCCCACCCCCACCCCCGGCCTTCACACACTGTTGTCTGTGTCCATGGGCTATGCATATACATATATGTGTTCTTTGGCTAATCTCTTCTTCTCCCCACCACCTCCTTCCCCTCTGGAAACATTGAGTGGGTTGGAGAAGCATTAACATTAGTTATTTTTTAAGATTTAGAGTAGTTAAAAAATAGAATAACAGTTTAGAAAAAACTAGAAAACAATCTCTTTGATTTTTATGTTAAAGTGTTTTTGTAAAGAAGGAACTGTTCTCTACCTAACACTCTATAAGAAACTGAGTGTTTGAAGGTAAGAGGACAAGGGAGCCTATACAGGCTCTTAAGAACTTGGAGGAATTGTGATCAATAAAATTTCTATCATCAGAACTTTAACACTGTATATCATTCTGCTTTGAAGTGTATGGTTCAAAGTCTGCAACTCAGCAGTGACCATCAAATTCCTGTTTTATTTGAACACCTTACCACCTCATATTGTTTCTTTTGTCATATTGTCTCTGCAGTGGTGTGAAAAAATATTATTTAATGTTGTTTAAATTTGGAAATGTAATAATATACTACACTTCAAAATCCTAAAAATACTGCATTCTCATGGCAAGATTTAAGTATCCTCCCTAAGTCAACTGTAGGGTTCTAGTTTTTGGACTGATGGAAACTGATGTTGAAGTTAATGAAGAGAGGTATTTTTATAATAGAAGCAAGCTAAACTGATAAATAAAAAGGAAAAAGGGAGGGACATGAGAGGAGGAATGAAAAAGAGAAAGGAGAATGTGTCTTTCTAGAAATTCAAAGATTATACACTATGTGTCAATTCTCACTAGGCTTAAAGTAGGAGCTGTGAAGGATATGGCCTCCGAGTGCCATGAGCATGGATGGCTGAAGAAAGACACAGGGTGTAAAGAGACAGGTGATGGCCTCTGTGGGTGGGAAGAAGTCAGAGGAGAAGAGAGGATATGCTGGGGTTACACAAAAAGACAATATTTGTCCACCCAGAAGAGACATACGATAATGAGTTGCCCTCACTTTGCCAAGTTGTCAGATAAATGAGGATGATAATTTCTCAGTACGGTCTTCCTCTATGGTCAGATTAAAGTCTCCTCTTGCTCTTTCCCTCCAGCACTTTGTCCTCTGCCTAACTTTATAAGTACAGAAGTTACGAAAGTCCACAAACTAATTTTTAATGTTAAATCCAGCATTTTCAAAAACTTTATATAGAATTTAATCTGTCCCAGAGTCTTTAATTCACAAATACCATTAAAATGTTAATCCCAAACAGGTCTGCAGCCCCTGCCAGATTTCAGGAAAGCTCCAGAATCCAGGATGTTAATAGGGTTGCAAAAATGGAAAAGGAGATTCTTACCATCTGTCCATCATGGACACGACTAAGATTTGTGGTTTCCACCCGGTGGTTTTTTGGTAGCTGTCTTACTACAGGACTTTGTTGAAGTTCAGCCGCCAGAGTATGCTAGTGAAGGACAATACCAACCAGAAGGTCTTGGATCCCTGCTGTCTCTGGGACCACTCCTTACTCCCAATTTTCTTTTAATTCTTGATCATTTTCCCTTCCCCCTACCCCAGCTTGACTCTCAAAGGTCTCCCTACTTTTCTACCCCTCCCCATTCTCCTTCCTTCTGGATACCTATCACAATCTTTTACATGGCCTTTGGCTCTTACAAGATATGAATCTCCCCTTGGCAGAAAAGAACTGTCTACCTATCTGAGGGTGGGGAGGAGAAAAACAAACCAATCAGGTACTTTAGCCTTTTAGTCTGCTCAATTCTATCACTAAATAACTATTTTTATCTCACAGAGAAAATTTACTCCTCACTCAGAGCTCATTCAAAACAACATGGAACCAGGTTTCTATCCAAAATTAAGAATAAGAAACCCAGCACTCATTCAAAGGCTGACTGGGTCTATTTACCCTAATTTCTCCAAGTGCTGGGCAAGTAAGCTTGGGTATTGGCCAAATTTCCTGCCTCCTTACCCTCTGTTGGAGAAATTATCGCCAATGCACAGTAGCTACATTCCAACCAAGGGATTTATTTAGTTATTCATTCAGTAAATATTTATTGAGTGCCTGCTATGTGCTAGAAGCTGTTCTAAGCACTGAGAGTAATACAATGATCAAAACAAAATACCTAATTTCATACTAGAGTTGGGGAAAAACAACAAACAAAAAAATAAAAATGGTAAACTATATAGTGTATCACATAGGAATAAATTCTGGGGAGAAAAATTAATCAGAAAGAACATTCCCTTGAACTTCCATCTGGTAGGGTCAGAGAGTGGGATGGGGAAAGGGAGGTTAAAAAAAAATTTAAGTTAGTGGTCAGAAAAGGTCTCAGCCTCAGGGGCCAGGTATGTCATTGGTATCTTTACGTAATTACATAAAGTAAAGGATGAGAGATTGAGGGCGAGTAAATGACACTTTGAAGCTTCAAGGTGGCCAGGTGTTGAGTCAGCTCTAACAAGTGGTAGGTTGGTCCTTGGTCCTCTGCCTGACTCCAACTCCAGCCATAACTCCTCACCACTAAGTCAAGACCTTTTCTCTGATTTCTTACATCATGAAATGTGAAGGCTGTGCTCTGTGGACTAGCATAAGGGACATGGATTTGCCATGCTGATTTTGGCAACAGGTGTGGTTCACCAGGTCGGGAACTCAGCTTCTACATCCACCCATCCCAACCTGTATCTCTGAAACAGGCAGGGTGTCAACAACCTAAGACTCCTATGGAACCAGAGAAGCTCCACCCTCTGATCAATTTCTGGTTTCCTGAGACACCCCATACGTTACTTCCATGTTACCAGCTCTGGTTAACCTTCATAGAAGGCTAGCTCTCTGGCCTAAGAGGAGCAACCCATTCAACTTCTTTTCCCTCTTTTATCTGTGTTAATAGCACTCAATAAATTATTCTACTGCATAAAAGCTTGTATTCTTGTCTTTAGCACTAGAATGTAAACTCCTCAAGGGCAAGAACTACATGCCACAGAGATCACCATTGTAGCACCGACACCCCAATGGCCATACTTGCCACGTAGAAGAAGCTCCCTGAATAGCTATTAGAGGAGAAAAACTGAGCAAACTGCATGCTGAGACACTGGATGGGAAAGGCTGACCCAACTTAACCCCAAGAACTAACCCACGCATGCAGGTGTATCTGGTTTAACTTTGCATACCTTCTCTGAAAAATGACTTACCAAGCACAACTTCACACATTGCGGTTATGAGGATAAATTTTTTCACTGGCTCTAGTTCACATGGTTTAAATAGCATTTCACTTTGCTATGAACTTTATTTTCATTTGAAACTCCACCAATGTAAAACCATTTGAATCAAACCAGATGCAAGCAGTCAGAATGCCTCGCTAGCTCCTTTCTGTCTGTTGCACGTGTGAAGCAACTGAAGTGAACTCATCTAGGAGTGCCCTTCTCTTCTGACAGTCTTTCGAACCCCTCTGTCCTTACTGGATATTTGGGGCTGGGGGGAGGGATTAAATAATCTTGAAAAAAGTTTTGCTTTTATTCCTTAAAAACAAATTTTTTCTTTGACAATTACAAATAATACAAAAGTGTATGAGTATGCACATTACATGTGCATGTATTGTTTGCATACTCAACTCACCCACACATACACCCAATATCCTCTTAGTTCACTGTAGTTTATATGGACATGTAATAATAAGCCAGTTCAGAAATGATGTCTGCCTTAACTTTAACAGAAACATGAGGACAGAGTTTTCCACTGTCACATACACTACTGTTTAGGTATGTAAGCTTCCAATGTGGTTGGCATATGAGCAGTAAGTAATACTTGTTCCAAATTCAGCTTGTCACCCCAACTTACCCTAAGCATTATTTCTTTACTTTTACAATGGAAGATTCACAGGACCTAGAAAATGAATGGATTTGCAGCTACAGTATATTCTCCTCAACTGATTCTATTTTTCATTCAAATGCTGCTCTGTAAATCCCATCTCCAATATAAATGACCAAGCAATTAGTGTCCAGATGCTGGACTAGTGACAGATAATGTCATTTTTCATCCAAACACCAAAGTGAATGAATGACCTCTATTAAAATGCATCCTGCGACCTTCATTTTAGAATCACAACAATGTACATCTTTATAAACAAGCCAAAAAAAAAGCAATCAAAGGATGGAAATGTCTCTGTATGCCATCCATATAAGATAAATTATTTATTAAAATAGGAACACAACAAGGAAAATGATACTAAAATAAAAATGCATAAGAGAAAATAGTATTTT
Organism: Phyllostomus discolor; assembly: GCF_004126475.2. Lineage (NCBI taxonomy): Eukaryota > Metazoa > Chordata > Mammalia > Chiroptera > Phyllostomidae > Phyllostomus > Phyllostomus discolor. The sequence continues at coordinate 11,834,533 of NC_040904.2, read as the reverse complement.
TTTTGTTCAGATCCTTGATGGGAAATCACACAGAAAAACAATGAAATGAAGCCCCTTTGTCCTTTTTGCCCCTCTGCACCACTGTTGTGGTTTAGGGAGATGACAGAGGGACAGAGACTCACTGCAAGCTGTCTGGAAGCCCTGGCGGATCCATTGGGTGACCTGGCTAGGTCCCACTGAGAGTTCTACTGGGGTTTTCAGAATGCAGATTTACACTACAAGACCAATAGTCACATATGCACTCAATGTCTACTACAGGCCAGCGGCACTGGGAGCCTATTGATCCTCCCAACCATCCTTTACCAGGTCTCATTATACCCACTTTTCTTATAAGGAAGCAGAAGTTAAGCAGAAGCAAGCAGGTTGCCCCCAAAATCACAGGACTAATAAGTGAAAGGTCAAGATTTTTGAATTTCAGAACCAGAGCACTTGGACTCCTTTTTATTTTTAATATTTCTGTTTTATTCCTTCTTTGTTGGTGATTCCAGGTTTGGTCCATTCTAAATTAAAGATTCTTAATTTACCATGCTTCAGTTGTTGATCAAAGTAGTGAATTCTATCTATGAAAAAACTCACTACAGAAGGAAGAAAAGAAAATCTTACATTTTCCTAAAAGGACTGGGGTTGGGAGCAAGTAGGTCCCTATTATGGATTAAATGGTGGCTCCCAGAAAAGATGTGTTGGTATTCCCATCCCAAGTACCTTTGAATGTGACGTTATTTGCAAACTGGGTCTTTGTAGAGATAACATAATTAAGGTGAGGTTATTAAGGTGGCTTTCATTCAATATGACTGATGTCCTTACAAAGAGGGGAAATTTGGATTCAGAGACAGACACACATAGAGAGAAAGTGATTCAAAGACACACAAGGAGAAGACTACTACGTGCCTGGAGTGATGCATCTACAAGTCAAGGAATGCCAAAAATTGCCAGCAAACCACCAGAAGCTAGAAAGAGACACGACCCTATAGTTACTTTGATTTTGGACTTCTGCCTCTGGATCTGTGGGACAATAAATTTCTATCATTTCTATTGTTATTGTATTGTTCTATTGTTTTTCTATTGTTTCTGTTGTCACCTAAGTGGTGGTACTTTGTTATGGCAGCCCTGAGAACCTATATGGCCTCCAAGAAATGAAAACGAAGAACTATAAAGGTTTGCTATTCCCAGTGTGATCCTGAGACCAGTAGCACCTGCACCACATGCAAACACGATGGGGTGTTCTGACTCAGAATCTGCTTTTCACCCCCTCTCCAGGTGAGTCACATGCACATTCAACTTTGAGAAGCACTACTGTAGAGAAGAGGGATTGCCTGTGGGGTGGACAGCAAACCTTGATCTGCAGCTCAGAAAAAAATGAGAGTTAAAAAGATTGCCAGAGGACACTTGACATGCTGTTTCAGGGGAGGCTGGAGGCTCCAGGAGGCACATGGAATGGGCAGAAATGTGTGCAGCTAGGCAGAAAGTGAGTACCTTCACCAGCAAAGACTAAGAATATGCCTAAGAAATATGCAGGGACCTGGAATGACCAAGAAAAACACAACAGGAGCAGACCCAGGATAACCTGGAGAAGGAAAAGCTAAAAGTGGCTGTAAAACCAGAGGAAATCTAGGAGGCAAGTGTGTGGCAAAGGACAGCTGGGAGCAGGCCCAGAGGAAGGGGGGCACATTGTCTTCTAGTACCTGAATAACCAGAGGGCTGGGAGGGGTGGGAGGGGGGCTGGGACACAGTAGAACTCCTGGTTATCACATGCCTGTTACAAAGACTTCTCATTAATTCCTATAAAGTAAACTCTGTCCTATTACTTAACTTTTCCCCCAAAAGTATTGAGTGAGGAGTGCTTACAAAAAGGAAGCCGGAACCTGTCGGCAGGTTTTTGCCCAGGTGCCCCCAGTTGGAGCTGGAGCTGGATTGGCTCCCTCCAAAGCACACAGGCCAGACTCAAACTGGACCCAGTCATTTGCAGCGTTATGGGCACTTGTTCAACACACACAGGAAGAGCAGGGACTTAAAATGAGGGAGAAATGATTGATCCCAGCTGAGATTTGGAACGAGGGGTGAAAATGCAAAGAATCTGTTCCAGATGGCAAAAGTTACAGAGAAGCAAGTTCTCAATCTGAGGCTCATCTTAGAGAGACCTCTAAAAAGGAGAAAACTAGAATGAAATGCTCAGAGATTGAAACCAGCTTGATGGAGGGCTGAAATCAATAAACCTCAGCAGCTACCTTCTGCTCAGCAAATCTACTTCCCACTCTAGTGACAAAATTCTAATCACTGTAGTAAGTGGTTCATACAGTTTCAAACTGAGGGCTATAGATTCTTTATCCTCGTCTTCTCCTATGTATAGACACAGACCAAAACAAATATAATACAATAATAAAAGAAAAGTTAAATCTTTGCCTGGAAGTTAATCCAAATCTCCAGTTTTTCTCCAGATTCTTCATTTTAAATCTCTCAAAGAACAGGACAAACCAATGAGTCCTACGCAAACTTTCATCTAATGCTAACAAAATCAAATCACCTACTCACTTTCTGTTCTTCGCCTTTTAACTTTTTACCAATCAAAATATTTACCTGAGATAAAAAGAACTTTTTAAATGCACTCCAATAGAAAATGTGTTACAGAAATAATGTCTGTTTTATAGATTAGAGTGCTTGCCGAAAACAGTTGTCTACAATTATTGCATATGAGCTTATTTGGGATTCTTATTTTTGGGAATAAGTAGGTGGGGTGGCTAAAAAAAATCCGTTTCACAGTTTCGATGAGCATCCTAAATAGCCCACTTCGAGAGCAAATGAGATTGGCATATCAACACTTAATAACTATAACACAATGGCAAATAACTGAAAGACCGAAAGGAAAAACCCTCTGGAAATGCTGTCTTCCACCACTCTCCCCCACACATACACAGCCAAGATGCCTCCCATTTTTTCAAACACAGGAAACATTTTGTGGGACAAATGTAGAATGGGAAGGATTGTATCACACTCCCAAGTCAGCTCAATTTGAAATAAATCAGAAGTTAAGGTCACTAGACACCTTTGTCCTATTTCTTCCTCTCCACTTGTCAGTTTTCAAGGCCCAGTTTAAAAACTGCCATCTTCCATGACTCCCTTCTGAATTTCAATTTTGTTCATTGTCTGAACCAGTTGTCTGTTTCAGGTCCAATGTCTGAAGACACTTATCGTTTTTATCCAAAATGTACCCTGTACACATTAAAATGCACATCAATGAAAGGAATCTTAACATTGAAACTGGAGTATTAGTATACAAATATCAAGTCATTGTGTTCTGTACCTGAAACTAATATAATGTTATACATCAATTATACCTCAACTAAAAATAAAAGATCAACTGGAGGCACAGTTTTAATAAACAAGGTTATTTATCCTTTTATTCAAAAACAAGCTGGACTATGGGTAGTACACGTATTATTTGCAACAGTCTGATTCAAATAGTATAAAAGGGTTGAAGATCAAATGATGCCTTTTAAGTAGAAAGACTACAGCTGAAATGGTCTACAAGCATCAGCCACATCCTGCCTTCCTTGCAGCCAGACTCATAAGGCATCTCTTTGCACATGAGGGAATTTAATTCCTTACAACTCCTGGTGCTAAGAGCAGTTGCAGAACGGCCTCTTGTGTTTTCGAGAGTTTGACCACTGCTCATGTGCGTATGCCATGGCCGAGCTTACATTTCCCAGGGAAGCCCGGAATCACTGGGGCTGAATGATCTCAAAAAGGGATCATTCCGTGTTGAAGGCACTTTTCTCAGAAAGGCACAGATGAACCCAGAATATGTCATAAAACAAGTTTCCAGGCTGCCAACCTTGCACTGACTAAATGTTCCTACATAACTGTGGGCTTATGACTTAGTACCATCTCAGTCCATGATCTCCAGACAATTGGAATGAAGCAGGGAAAAATATGTCAGGCAAAACTATATGATGTATTTGTTTCATATGGACACAGTTATAATGTTATGAGTAGACATTCCACTCCAAATGGGCTCTTCAAAGCAGTCTTGATCATCACCTTCCCCTTCATTAAAAGAGGAAGCACATCATTATTGCTAAATTGGCTCTCTCTCTCTCTCCCTCTCTCTCTCTCTCTCTCTCCCTACCCTTCCTCCCTCCCCCTGAAGCAAAAGTGCACATGTAACACTTTCACAAATGTTAAAAACAGAGCTCTGTGTTTTGTGAAATTTTTGGCATTGCTTCATACCACCAGGCGGTCATTCCTTCTCTTCAAACCTGATGAAATCATAATGATTCATATGCTTTGATTAGAATGACACACCATTCTTGCAGGAGCAATAAGCCTATTGTATTACCCAAAGAAATGGGTTTAAAAATAATAAAATAGCTACACTCTTAACTAAATCTAATGTGTCAGAGACTAACACAAGATTTTAGTCATATTTGACACAATAAAAATTAAGTCAGCATAAATGTATTCAGCTTTGGAAGTAAGCAGCTGCCTGTGCATGGGGGTGAACAAGAAGAATCGGGGTTTTAATCCATCAGGGATGTGTTGGATAAGAGGTGAGACTCTCACCGACCCATCTTCAAATTCCATGAAGCCAAGATTCTAGCACAGAGGGTCAAATGACTGCAAAGGAAAAGAATGAAAGCTGATGAATCTGAAATAAAATAGTGTAATCGTAATGAATCAGGTCAGGAGAAAATGGCATTTCAGGGGATCAAAAGGAAGGAAGAAGAATGTTGACCAGAGTCCATGGCCCAAATAGAGCAGAGAATTACATCCTGAGAAGCAAAAGAAAACTTATAAGTTGTCTAATTCAATCTCCTCATTGTGCAGATAAGAAAATTGAGTTAGGAAAATACAACGATTGGCCTAAAGCCATCTGGTTATGAGCAAGAACAGAAATGGAACCCAAAGAACGTCACTCCCAGTTTAGTTCTCTCTCTACCATATGAGGGAAGATCTCTACACATTAATGAAATTTCCCAAAAAACTGGGACAGATGGCGCCACTATAGAAACCTAATGGTTATTGGGTTTCATTTATGAAAGCTTTATGGTTCTCTATATTTCCTTGGTAATGTCCTAAAACTGATAAATTAACCTAGTCGCCAAGTTAATTTCATATTTTCAGAGCATGTATCTCAACCATTATTTGCAGATCATTCTTTTTTAAAAAAAAATCCCATTTCGCATATACCCTGGGCTTGAATACTGTTTTCTGTCATCTGCTGCAAAGTGAGACAGAGAGAACACGTTCTTTCCACATTGTTATGATGAGATGAGCAACATAAAAGATCAAAATTCCACCTTTTTTCTAACAATACTCAAATCTAAAACTGATTTGCATCTCAGTTTCCCCCCTTGATTGCTCGTTACTTGGTACAAAAGGAACAGGTGGTGTGTCTTCCCTCCCCAAGAACATCTCTGAGCAGAGAACAGTGTGTCGCACAAAACATCGCACTGACTACAATCTAACTGGAAACCATGTGGTCCTGACGTGTGCTGCTGTCCCTTCTTCTCTCTGCTAGTGTCATAGCCCAAGTTTACAGTCTACTGGAGATACAAAGTTCACAAATTTGATCCAAGGACACTGGTCGCAAGAAATCTCCTTAGGGATGTATCATTTCTAGAGTTCTCACAAAACCAAACTTCTTATCATCAGAAAGATTGTCAGCACTCAGGCTGCAAGTATCCAGGCAACTATGAAATGAAACACAAGGTTGGTCATAAGGCAGCAGGAAAAGATGATAAGAATGTACGAGTCACTAAATAAATCAGACCCATGATCCATTTGCCTAAGCCAGACACTCCCTACAACTCCAATTAGAACAAAGAGAATTGTGAATTAGGAGGAGAATAAAGTTGCCACCTTCTGGAGACTTGCCCTTTTCATGTCTTCTGATGGTCTGATGCCCCCATCCTTGATCTGCCCCCCTATATCCCTGGCCATGCTCCCAGAAATATTTCTTTTAGCACCCACTGCTCCCTTTCCCCACTGGGCTTCATATCTCCTTGTTAGGAGAAAAATATTCACTTAAAAGCATTTCTCTGAAATTGCAAGTGACTTGCAGCCAAACTTAACAGGCTCACCTCCCAAGGGCATTTTATATCTCCACAGAGGAACTTGTTGATCCATAGCAATGAATTTCTAATGCTGGGATTTGGGCTGAGATGTCTGGGAGCTCAAAGGTCTTCTCAGCACTTTGGAAATTATACTAGAGGAGTTTCCTGTCTAAGTTGACACACTGAGCCCCAGGGTGGAACTCTAAATCTCATGATGTTAGAGTCAGGACATTAGGGTGCTCCTTCTGGTTCCCCAAAGTGGCAGTCAAGCAAATAACCCGAACTCTGCTTCTCCATTTATTCATTCATGAAATAGATTTCAGAATACTTCAAATCCCTTACCTCGGGATCATGAGGCTGATCTGTATGCAAAGCATTTTACAAACATCAGTCACCTTCATTGTCAAAATTTATTATTTTTCTCACTGACATCAATCACTAGAGAAATTCCTCCTAGGGACTCTAGCTTTTCAAAAGATTCTTTGTGAAAAAGCCAGATAGTAAGTGGTTTTGGCTTCGCAGACCATGCAGTCTCATCAACTGTGAATCCCTACAGAAAGCAGCCGCAGGTGATACGTGAACAAACGGATGTGGCTGGATTTGGCTCACAGGCTGCAGTTTGCCAACTCCTCTTCCAAAGGCAGAATACCAAAACAGGGATATATGTTCATTACAGGTATGAAGAAGAATCCAAGGCGTGTATTCTGAAACTAATCATTCTTCTACCTCTTGGAAGGAACAATATATGTGACAGTACCCACTTCCTTGACTTTCATCCTAGCCACTACATAAACTAATGATCTAATAATCAGCCTATACAGCAAACAGCAGAAGGGATGTACATCCCTAAATAAGTGCAATGTATTCTCCACTCTATGCTCTCATGCATTTGCGGGCAGGTCCACGGCTGAGGCCAAACTGTTATCCAACTCCCCTCCCTGTCTCTCTCAAGTTGAATGATAGGAGATGAAGGCCTTGAAGAGGCACAGAGGAGATGATAGCATAGGGTTTCTGGTGCAAAGTCTTCCAGACTGTGGCTCCCCTCCAACCCCACCATCACATCCTGTACCCCAAAGCTGCCAAATGTGAGATTGTTACCTAGGTGTCCGTGGCCATTTCTTTGGCTACTTGGTGCCCCTACCTTCACTCCTTGCTCTGGACTGACCTTTGCAGAACTGCTGTTATGTCTTTGCTCAAACCAGAAGGGAAAGGACCCCCCAGGAACTCTTAAAGAGCAGAATACAGTATAATCCAAGTTATTTTTAGGTCCTCTGGAATAGATTGTGCTAAATCAGTGGTTTCTTATTCTGCAAACCACCCCGAAACAATTGCATGTTGATGGTCAGGGTGCTTCCCACCTTCGGACCTTCACCCTGTCCTCCTCTATCCTTCTAAACATGGGTTCCTAGCACACCCTGTCACCATGCTCACATAGAAAATCACAAAAATGAAATTGAAATGTAAACTTCTCTCCATTTCTGTATGTGTTACAGTTCCTAAGAGCCCACATGCAGTGTTACCTTGTATGCACATCCCTCGGACTCAGATGGTGATTTCTTCACTCACTTGAGCTCTGTCTAAGAATCTGATGACCGTGGATAGGTGCTGAGAGGAAAGCAGTCTGGACTGACTGAGGCAAGAAAATATGAAGCTGAGATCCCTGTGCTGTGATTTCTCTCTCTGGGCAGTCAGGCTTGTAACTCTTCGGCCTCCTGACCTCGTCTTCCTGGAAGGTTCATTCCAGAGCCTACACCTTTCAGAGCCCATCCCTCCTCTCCAAACCTGCCGCTGCTGCCACACAGGTTTATTATCTGTCACCTGGAACATTACTCTCCTACCTGATCTCTCTTGCTTCCCTCCCCCTTTTAAATGCCCTCCAACCTTAGAATGCTTCCTTTTCAACACCTGTCTCTGGGGAACATGTGGCCAGGGACCATCCTCATTGTAACAAGCAGGAGGAGGAGTTAAAATGCATATTCCTGAGCTCTACTCTTGAAAACACTGAACCACAATCTAGGAGTGGGACCTAGATATCTGCATTTCCTCATTTCTCAACCCCTCCCCTCCCCACCCAGCAATTCTCTTGTATGCTAAGTGTGTAGAGAACCACTGACTTAGAGGAAAAGGCCCAGCCTCTAAAGATGACCTCCAACTTATTACATGGCCACACAGTGTCAAACTGGTCCACTCACTGATTTTCATACCCTCATGGACCTTTGGAAATGTGACAGAACTGGTTGTCATGGTAGCTGAATGTTTCTCCAGGTTTTTTCTGGAAACATAAACTTAGACTCTCAGGGGTGCTCTTTGTTTTGGACTTTTGAAGGAGGCAGTTTCCTTCCCATAAGCCCAGGCACCAAACTCCATCCCCCACCCCCATACTTTCATACAGCTGGCAACACATGGGTGAAAGGTGGCCAATTGTGAGAGGACATGGAACCTGAGTCAAGGGCTGTGTCCTTCCAGCTGCACTCTTTGTTGGCATTGATGGGGAAGGTTGATGGTAGGAAGGGTGACTTCATCAAAACATGACATTCACTACATCTCAAGCTCCTGTGGTGGCAGGGACAGGGTCTACATCCCCAAGAACTAGGTTAATGGCTGGCTCAATACACATTTGCTTAAGGAAAGAAGGGAGGGAGGGAAAGAGGGAGGGATGGAGGGAGGGAGGGAGGGAGGGAGGGAGGAAGGGAGGAAGGAAGGAAGGAAGGAAGGAAGGAAGGAAGGAAGGAAGGAAGGAAAGAAGGAAGGAAGGAAGGATATAAACAGTGTAGACACTCAGGGAAAGAGACTGAGCTGAATACCTTGAAAGGCATTTTTGTTATGCACAGGCAAGATTTTTGACAGAATAATTCAATACATCTGCTTGTTGGTTTGTTCTTTGGAAATGACATGCTGGAAAAGTATATTGAGTATAAAAAATAGTATAAATTATACTGTCTTTCTGTGATTATTCCCCCTGTGATTTCACTATTAACCAAAGCCAATAAATAGTACCCTTCTAATTTATTCATTATTCCTACTGTTGAAATTATGACAAGGCCCCAGCACAACAGCTTCCCTCTATCATCATTTTGGACAAGTAGAACATTCTTTGAAGCACGTGGGTAGGTGGGTGTGGGACTGTGGTGCGTGGTGTGGAGGAAGGATCAGGGAGGCCTGGAAAAAGTAATACTTTGAAACTCAAAAAGCAAACTGCACCTATTTCAGCAAATTGGAAATTGATGGTGTGTAACTCTGAAGGCCTAGCAGTAGCTATTATTTCCATCCAGGCTATTATTAACTGGTAATATTTTCTCTAGTAAACATTCAATTACCATAGCAACAGGAGTCATGTCATATGGACACAAGGGCTCCCTGGCTTTGCCAAAAAAAATGAATGGCATTTTAAATGAGTTTTAGAAAATGCAAACAGACTTGCCAAAAGTTATTTTTTAAATACTAAACTCAATTTTTTCCTTGAGACAAAGGAAAGAAGAGAATTCTGATTGAGTGGAAACTTCACCAACCCCATTTTTGTCATGCTGAGTCCATTGCCTCCTCAGCAAATATAGAAGAGCCTTTCCTCCGATCTGAGCCAAACTCTCCACTGGGCTCTAGTTGCCATCTGATGCCCCCTTTTCCTGTCCTCATTTACAATGTCGGACACTGCGTCTAAACCCTCTAGCTTCATTCACTCCCCCACTGCTTCTTCCCATTAGTGTTTTTAAATAATAATTTGTACTGACCTGCAGTATGCATGCAAAGCATAATCAGAAGAATATAGATCAATAAACTATTTCAAAATGAATTCAGTGGAGCGTAACAGTACCCAGAAATTCTCCCTATGCCCTAATCTGTATACTATGTCTCTCGCCCCAAAGGAAACCACTACACATTAATTTGCCTCATGTTTGAAATACTTATAAATTGACTTTGATAGCACACACTCTTAATGTCTAGCTTCAGCCACTCAAAAATGTAGTCAGTACAATCATCTGTGTTGTTGCATGCAATCAAAGTATGTTCATTGATTGCTGGGTTAGTTTCCTAAGGCTACTGCAACCACAAATTGAGTGGCTTAACAGAAATGTAGTGTCTCACAATGGTAGAGGCTGGAAGTCCAGGGTCAAGGTGTCAGCAGGGTCAGTTCCTTGTGGGGAAAATCTGCTTAAGCCTCTCTCCCAGCTTCTGGTGGCTTGTTGGCAATCTCTGGTCTTATAGGTATATCACTGTGTGCTCTGCCTACATGTTCACATGCCATTCTCCCAATATGTGTCTCCTTACAAGGCATTTCCTAATAAGAATACCAGAATTTTGAGTTAGGAGCCCAATCTACTCCAGTGCAGCTTCATCTTAACTAATTATACCTACAATGACCATACTTCCAAATAAATCACATTCTGAGGTTCTGTGGGTTAGGACTCCAACATATGAATTTAGAGGAAAACACACAATAAGTGCTATAAAGTATACTATTGTACAAACATACCACAATGGAATTACATGTTCTATTTTTATAGATATTTGGTAATTCCTGATATGGGCTCTACTATGATAGCCCCAGGCTTGATCCTTGACAAAATAATAAAGAGCATGAAGTTTATCTCTGACATTTCTCGCTTCCCCATTCTAGGCTTTTCACCGCATATGGGGATTCCTTTCTTCTCTGACAGGTTCTATCCTGTTCAAGCTGCTTAACAACCAATAGCAATAAGGCATTTGCTGATCTGATCTTCGGACGTTACTCTTCTGCCCAAGCTTCCATTTAGGAGACCAGAAAGTATTTAAACTTAATTAAATAAGTCTCCAGATTTTGACTCCAGGATGTGGGAGATATTTCTTGGCATGAGTTTTTTTCCCCAGATCACACAGGAAAACCCACGGAGGCTTTCCTTACACAGTACGACCCAGATACGACGTGTTAAAAAAGATCTCAGGATAAAATGGTAATAGATGCATCGGCTAGTGCCACAATAATGCTGCACCAAAAAACAACCCCTTCAAATATCAGTAGCTTACAATAACAATAATTTTTTTTCTCACAGGTTGAGTGTGGGCTACAGCTTGGCTAAACCAGGCTGGACTGACTCTCGATCCAAGCCACAGGATGGGTTCAAATCAGCCCTGCATGTATTTGTCCAGGGGCCCAAACTTCAAGGGCAAGACAGGCAAGTTTAGTGTGTAAACACATTCCAAGCTACTGCTCAGCTCACACATTCCAGCACCTAATGGACTAAATAAAGTAAGTCACCAGGTAAATGGAAGTGGGACAATGAGGTATATTCCCCCCATGGAGATGAAGGGAGGGAATGTCTGTGGAACAACAAGGTAATCTACCACAGAAAGGTTAAGCAGAAGATTCTATAGATAGATAACATGAGGTAGAGAGGAAAAAGAGCTCAGACTATTTGTCTCTGACCTGATGATTTTCTCAGATCAGCTGAGGGTTCCCAGGCTGGACAGTTTTCCAGTCTAATGAACTGACAATGTACAATGGTGGCTGTATTAGTTTGTGAGTTCTGCCGTAACAAATAGCACACACTGGGTGGCTTCATCACCAGAAGTTTATTGTCTCACAATTTTGGAGGCTAGAAGTCTGATAGCAAGGTGTTGACAGGGCTGGCTTCCTCCAAGGCCTCTCTCCTTGGCCGTCTCCTCCCTGTGTCTTCACACAATCGTCCTGCTTTGTGTGTCTGCATCCAAGTTCCCTCTTCTTGTAAAGACACCAGTCATACTGAATTAGAGCCCACCCAAACAACCTCGTTTAAATTTAATTACCTCTTTAAAGATCTCATGTCCAAATATGGTTACATTCTGAGACACTAGGGCTTCGGATTTGTAGTGGTCAGCCTGTACTTTGGAATCAATCAGAGGTTGGTTTGAATTCTGTATCTGCCACTTATAAAATTGGATAATCAACTTTCCAAATTATGCACACCCCAGTCTTCTGGTGTCTAAAACCAGAGATCATAATATCTTTTCAGCACATTGCCTCTCGTTGCTTGTAGGAAAAAAATGAGATCATGTAAAATACTGGCACAGTATCTGACATAGTATTTTAAAAGTCACGAATAACAATTACAGTCTCTCTTATTATTTTATTATTAAAATATTTTAACAAGGTGCATTCTCAGTCAAATACCTCATACAACATATAGTTGGTTTATAAAGCAATATAATATAAATATCACTTTGCAGTATCATGAAAATAATATACTTTAATGTGTAGAACAGCAACTCTTTAATAGTTTTATGTGTTTTAATACCAACTTGTCCTTTTAAAAAAAGAAAACGCTTCCTTAGTCTTTCCCTGAGAAAGGTCTTCTGAGCTAACTGTGCACATTATTATGCTGACTTTGCAGTTGAAGAAACTGGGACACATGGAAGCTTAAATATCTGACTGCCAACATAGAGTTTGTGGAAGAGAAGCTACTACTAGAATCCAGGGTTTTCATACCAGCTTGGCTCACAGATCTAAACTGAACTCCCTTTACTCCTTTCTTTGCTTTGATCATCATATATACTTTGATTGGAAAGTTACACTATAATTTCACAGGGATTACATGCCCTTGAAGATCATTTTAAAAGTAAATGTTTTGAAACCAAAGATAATCATTGTTATACGACCGTAACCCTTTCTCGTATGCCATAGTCTCCACCAAGAATTTAACCGAGCTAAAGTTACACTTCAGAGTCTTGGTAGCTGGCTCTAGGTTCTGATCTGCATTTCTGGGACTCCAATTTCATCACACTATCTGGAGATGCATTGTTGTATTCTGGCCTGTGCAAGAACTCCCATACTTTCCACTTCAGCAGATATACGAAAAAAGCTACCACTGTGGTCTCAACATGAGTATTCTCTAAAGAAACACACTGAGTTGGAATAGATGCTGTGCATGATAAGAAATGAAAAGTAGAACATCGTGTCCAGGAGGTCTGAAATGTGCTCCTGATACTAAACATGCCAAAGATCGTCCTCCTTTTTAGACACTTCCTACTTGTTTGGCTACATTGTCTCCAAGAGCATCTCCGGGCTCAAAAATTCTCTACTCTTGGTTAGTAGCTCTGAGCTACCTCTAACTGATAATTCTAGAGGGAAGCTCACAACTGCAGGCTTCCTTAATCCTCTATTGACAGACAAATAAAGCAATAAATCACAGAACTAAACAGGTAACAGTGACTCTTGTTCTAGATAATCTACATTTCCTATATTTCCAAATCTGTCTGGAATTTTTATGAAGAGTGATAAAGTTTACACTATTCCCTCTTATAGACCTACAGAGTGAATAGGCATCTTTTCACCCACCATACTATGCTGTCTGCCTGCCCATAAATCCCAGAGTAAATCACACAAGAGAAGCATTTTCATGGCCCCATCCACCTTTAGTATTTGACAAGGTGCTAAATATAAATTTTATACAATATAATAATATAATATAAATTATTGTATATTTATCAGCTACCATTTATCTGGAGTCACAAGATAAAATGCGACATTCTTTTTAGCTGTTGGCAGTTTGCATTGCTTCCAGTCTCTGTCATTTACTTCTCAGAGCCCTATAGGTCTTGTGTGGCCATGTGGTAAAACTCATCTGGAACATTTAATGTTATTTTGCCTTCTTATTCCATTTTCACTTCTTGGTGTAAATCAAAGCTCTTCTGGGTGCAATAATGCTTTTCATGCTTTTCATGGCAATGGTTTATAGAAACAGAAATGATAGCAGCGTCCTTATTCACATTTCCCAATATACTTGTCACCAAAAGTTCTCAAAGAGATGTCATTAATCACTGTTAGTCACTTCTTCCATGCAAATGAGGAGGCCTTGAAATGACGTGAGTTGTGCTTGCAGTGGATTCAATGGCAAAATCTAAAATAATATTGAATTGTTTTCCAAAGAATGGAGGATGTCCTCCCATAATTCCTGCGCATTGATAACACTAGAGGATCAGACTTTCCTAATGAAGGGAGGACCTTCCTAAAGAAGAAAGCATCTCAGGTTTGATGCAGGAAAAAAGGAAGGAAAAATAATGTCTCATGTTGTTCCTTAATGCGCTTAGGAAAAAAATATAATTTAGGTCTAACAATTCGCATTGTGCTCACTTGAATCTGGTGAACAGTGTCTTCAATACTGGACTAGTGAAAATCAAGAGATGATAAAGAGTATAAAGAACAGTATTAAAAGTTAAATTTTTGCATGTGTGTGGATATGCGGATGTGTGTTTTCTTTAAATGGGCAAACCAGCTTTTACTTCCTTTCTTCTGAAACCTGCTTTGGCACGGCTTGCCCTTACGAACTCCGGATAAGCTGCTTAGGTGGGATTCTGGATTGGTGGCTGGAAATGTGATCCCAGTCTGCCCCCTGATTTCCTGTGTAACCTGGAGACATTAATCTCTGGGCCCTGTTTCCTCATCAGTAACTTCATTCAAATGTGGGAGGTGAGGGAGTCGTATGAAGGTCAAGAGGGTAAAAGGGGATATACAAGGGACAACTCTTTTTTAACAGTAGATTGCCTGAATATCTCATTAAGTCTGAATGGGCCACACATTTTTGCTGGGAGAATTCGTTCTTTAAAGCAAGAAAGAGAAAATGTTTTGTAGGTATATCTATCTCTATATCCCAAAACCACAGTCGTTTTTCTTAAACTTAAGCTCTGAAAACGATATGGAATGAAGGGGGAGTGGTATACATTTTTACATAACTAAGGCCCACTTTCCCCAGTTAAAACCACTAAACCATTAGGTTGTAAGCAGAGGAGCAAAGGTGAGAATATTATTTAAATCAGTTCAGCTTTCTTAATGTGACTATGAAACAGTGGTTTTTCAACCCCAACCATGCCTCAGAGTGTTTTCTACATCTTTTGAAAAATATAAATGTTTGGGCTTTATACTTAAACTACTGAATCAATATTTCTGGGATACTTTAAATCTCCGCAAGTAATTTTGGTAAGCAGCCAAAATTGGGAAATATTTAGCTAGGCCTGAAGGACTCTGATTCTTTGGGGCTTATAAAGAACATTCTAATCACTGGCTGCTATTTCTCTTGCTCGTTTTTAGAACATTAAATAGGCAGTGTCTGAATTAAGCATCTGCGTTCATGTTAAATATTTATAATGGGCACTTTCCTGCCTAACATTGTCAAAAAACAGTTATTCTGTCTTTCAGACTCCTTTCACCCCATCATGCGGACAGTAGGTAGAACCTCAGTCCTTGAAAATATCTTCCTCTGGGTCAAGGTATCTTACCCTTGGCATTACTGATATTTTGAGTCTGATATTTCTTTGTCGTGAAGGTCTGTCCTGTGCATGTTAGAATATGCAGCTATATCCCTGGCCTCTGCCTACTCAACGCCCTTAGCACACCTCCTTCCCTGGTTTTGACAACCATAAATGTCTCTAGTCATTGCCAAATGTCCTCTAGCAGGCAGGATCAGCCCCAGTGGAGAACCACTGCTTTGTATGAAAGGCAAAAACATACAGCAATCAAACTGCATTAAATATTTCTCACCCACCAAGCTCTCCTTGGCTTGAGTCTCTCGTATCACTGAGGGAAGCAATGCACCTCTCTAGCACCAACAGGAGCGAGTTCTCTTTACCGCTCCCACTGTGTTGTTGTGCCCATCAGTAGTGGCCTCTACTGTTACCCTCCCTGCTGTTTCTACCAGGGAGAGGAAACTGCTAATCACTGCTCCCTTCCACCATCTCTATGGTGATGACAGAGCCGCTGCAAAGGCTTTTCTCCTTTCACTCGTCTTTCCTGTGAAGTCATCCCCTCCAAGTCCTGTCCAACTCTGGGAACCCATCACCTCCTATTGCCTCTAGAGCTCAGGCTTCACTGTGACCTTGGCACAGTGATTTGATGGACCCAGAAAAAAGTAAACTGTATTCTCTATGAGGTATAATAATATTTTTACCTTTAATTATTTATCATTGTCATTTTTTAATTTCTTTTATTATATTCTTCTCCCAGTCATTGATAACAGTGAGGGCTCTCCTTTATGCAATCCTGGACAGATATATTAAGGAACCAAGTTACCTGAAGCACTGGATAGATTTTTTTAAATTTATGACAGAAGCAAATATCATAAAAGCCAAGATAATACTTATGCCCATCCTGGGATAATTACTTCCAAGAGGTAAGAAGAAAAATGGAAAAGAGAGAATCATGAGTTGATAAAATTTAAATACTAAATTGATCAATGTAAATGTAGAGTAATTATGCTATTTATGTTATCATTAGGCTTAGGTACAGAGGAATTATTTTTTAAATTACATTTCCATAGGTAAGAACTTATACCTACTGGTGACCACCCCCTACACCATTTCTCTGTAAAAAGAATCCTCTGAACACCCTTCAGATGGTCCTCCCACTTCTGCCTGAGTCCCCACATTTCCATTTCCCCTTCAGTGGATAAGCAAACTTGGTTCTGGGATAATTTTATTTTTAGATTTCTTTGTCTCCAAAATTGATAATACAATATAAAACTTTTCAGTTCACAGTATGCTTTCTTGTATATTATTCCAGTAGTTATCTCCATTTTACAAAGAAGAATCAAACAAAGGAGGATAAAATAACTCACTCAAAGTTAACAAATGACAGTTCTCAGACCAACACGTACAGCTGCTTATTCCGAGCATAGCATACTGTACGAAGTAGCCTGGTAGCTTAATATCCAAAGTGTGGTTGGTTGACAGGAAATAGTTCTGTGAAGTTCTTAGGTTATCAGAGAGTTGAAGCAGAGGACCACCTTCCAACACTTGTCAATCTGCACTAGTTGGTACATAACAGAACAATATTGCAAGAGGCACCAACAGCAATTAGATCTCTGATTTATGAAAGCATTTTGGTTGGCTTGTCAATAACCCATTTTATTTTATGTAGGCACCACGTTCTCTTGACAGATGCCTGGTTTTGCCTCCTTTTCATTCTGTGTTGTTTTTCCCATTGTCTCTGGAATAAGCCTCATCATGTCCACAAAGTCTGCGTCCTGGAAGGGAAACTGGTTTGCCTTAGAACACAAGCACCTACTTTTCAGGCTTCTCTCCCCTCCTCCACTAAAGGTCAGCATGTAATGGAATCACGGATGCTCATGCTCAGATGTTAACGGTGTGTTCAATTTTGTGTTCCATTCCAGTGAATATGGTGAATACATATCATTGCTTTTCCTGTCCCCACCCTTCCCAAGGACCTATAAAAAGGGAGGGGATAGGTTGGGTTTTCCCTTTTTTAATCAGGTTTCCTGGAGTTCCCTATTGTTTCAACTGGGAATAGTCTATTAATAAGCAATTAATATTCTGAAATTATCATCCTTTCACAGAAATTTCCAAATTCTTTGATAAATAGAAATCATTTCCCAACTGCATGCAGGGGGAGCAGGAACATCCTTACCTACCAGCCCCCTAGGACAGGAACATTTGGTCATCATCGCTTCTAATCCTGATACAAAAATTTTCACCCAGTATAGACAGCAACTGCTTAATATTAGCTATGACTAGGAAAATTCTGGGAAAAAATATTCTTGGTGTTGCATTTTATGAATTAGGTATTATTCATATTCCTTTGCTGTTGCCTGTTTATGGAAACAAGTGTAGACAAATTAGACTAAATACAACTTCTCTACAACAAATTATCAGTAGAAGGAAGAGCAAAAAGAGAGAGGAGGGACAGAGTGTGAAAGAGAGAAAGCCCATACACTCACCTGTCTCAGGGCAGCCTCTAAGTTATTGCAGCCACAGATCTGACTTTCCTTAAGCTCTGGGGATGTGGCAAAAAAGACCTGAAACTGCAGTTTTTCTTCAATGAATATGTAAATATAGCATGAATTGTTGTTTCTCTAAAAGCCCTTTGAGATCTTATAAGACTGTATCTGTCACTGTTTGGGCAGTCTCATCATGACTACTACCAACAAGGCTTCTTTCTTTGCCTCCACTGCATCCAAAAGTCTATCTGATGTCTCCACTCAAATGATTCAGAAGTATCTGAACCTCCTATGTCCAAACTAAATCATTTCTTCTGTAACCTAGGCAAAATGAAAAGAGCATCTGGAATTCCTAATATGACATACTTTATGCCTAATGAAAAAAATATGTTTAATAAGTGAATTCAAAAATCAAACACAATACTTAAAAAAAAAAAACTACATTGAGGCCCTGGCTGGCGTATCTCAGTGGATTGAGCATGGGCTACAAACCAAAGCATCACAGGTTCGATTCCTAGTCAGGGCACATGCCTGGGTTGCAGGCCATGGCCCCCAGCAACCACACATTGATGTTTCTCTCTCTCTCTCTCCCTCCCTTCCCTCTTTAAAAATAAATAAATAAAATCTTAAAAAAAACTAAATTGACTACATGGGAATGGAGATATTAATACCTTAATTAATGTTATTCCAGTGTTTGCTTTCTTCTTTGATTTTCCTGAAGGCACAAGTAATTATGAGGTTAAAAAAAAACTAATAACATTAAGGACCCTTATTATAATTAAAATCTGATCCTATTTTGCCGTTTTCCCTTAAAACTCCCATTTGTCTTCCTTCCTTCTTTCCATTCTTATTTGCTTACCTTGTATCCTTCATTTTAATTGCCTTATTATATAGCATCCTTAAGACCCAAGTTACCACATATGATCAGCTATCTAAACAGACTTCTTTATTATCCAAAACAACTATGGATTATTAGCCATTTAAAAATTAAAATAAGCAATATATCAGAAAATAGGCATTAAGCCAGTGGGCTTACTTTGTCACCTGGTTTATCATTAGTGTTTCTCATCTAACAGTTCACAGTGGTAATCTTTACTTTAAACAATTTCATAATACTGTCAATGGCTTTTATTTTTCACGCTCTACCCAGCCATACATGACATTATAATTTAGCATAATTGATGGTTAAATCCCAAGCTAAAGAGCTCAATTAGAGTGAGACCTCTGATTTCTGAATCAACCTTTTCATACATTCTATTTTTAGAACAAGTTATGTAGTCTGCGGTGTGTCCAATAGGGTGAATGTGATGAAATGTATAAAACCTTTCAAGTAAGAATGAGGTCCATTAGTCAAATTGTGTTTTTAATCTGTACAGGCATTACATCATGAGTCATTTAGAGGAAAGGGCAGAGTTTCCTCTTGAATTCATTACAGCATGAAAAGTAACATTTAGAAGGTAGAACGTACAAAATGAAATTGTACCTCTCAGGTAGAAGTATTTTTCCCATGAGAAAATACACCTTCAATTTGAAAAGCAACCAACAGTATTCTTTCTCTATTTCATCATATATAAGTGACTGGAAAATTATGAGCTCATTAGTAAAATCTCTAAGACTTCTCATGCAGAAAAAGAGGCACTACAAATCAAGATATATAAAAATATAGCAGAGAGATCATTTTATTTAAGAAAATGGTATATGTCAATTTTTAAACTTAAGACTAGAAATTTTTCTAGCAATGTAAATATCCATTGAACACATATTCTTAAAGATCACCAGATAACTACCTGGCTGGCATAGCTCAGTGGATTGAGCGCGGGCTGGGAACCAAAGTGTCCCAGGTTCGATTCCCAGCCAGGGTACATTCCTGGGTTGCAGGCCATAACCCCCAGCAACCACACATTGATGTCTGTGTCTGTCTGTCTGTCTTTCTCCCTCCCTTCCCTCTCTAAAAATAAATAAATAAAATCTTCAAAAAAAAAAAAAGATCACCAGATAACTAAAATTGTTGGCTTGTTTCACATTCTTGTCTTGTGATTTACCAGCTTAATAACAAGGAGCACCCAAAATATATACACTTGATTAAACATTAAAACACCTGAAAATTAAAATTTTAGTTATTTCAAAATGTATAAACATGTAGAGTCATTGTTATTATTATATGGTTATTTTCAATGTTCTTTGCATTAGTGTCAAAACTACCTAAAGCATGAGCTTTACAAAGCTATAAGGTTCTTTAATAGGGGGAACATTTCTATACTGTTAGCATCTCCTAATTAAAGAGAAAAGAAGCAAGCAGAAGCATCTGGAGTGGGCATACCAGGAAATATAGCCAACAAAATAAATATATAAATGGTTGGAAACCTGGGCCAGGAGGAGAGGCACAAAGAGAAAGATATATTACCTAATGGCATTGCTTTGTCCTGGGACTAGTTCTGTGCCGGCAAAAAATACATAGATCATTTCTATGGCTTGAGTTTAACCAAACTGGTAAGATCCATGATGTTGAGGTGTTACATTTAGCTGTGGGTAGATAAAGCTTGTAGCAAATAAATGTTTTAATTAAGTGATGTTCCAAGTAATTTATTGTGATTATTAAGAATAAAATTGGTAATCACCTAGTGAAACAGATTACACACTGTCAAGTTAGCTCAGACCCTAACCCTTCATTTCCTCAGCATCAGTGTTCTCCTTTGTTGTTTTTCCATGACTTACCCGAATAATCTTCTCAAAGCTCCATAGCTGGCCTTCCTGGAAACACTCTGAGTGTGCGGTCGACACAACACTGACACGCAGCGCATGTTCTGAAGAACTCGGGCAACATCTAACCCTTTGCCTGGAAGGCCCAGAAGTAACCCTCAGACCAATTTTAGTATCAAATTTAAAGTATGCTCAACATTAAATCAGAAAGACATAAAAGTTCATTTAATGAACATGTTGGAGCATCTTGTACTAGGAGTTGGAGCCATGAAGATAAACATCACCAATCAGGAGATCCCGGGGTCCCACAAGCCCATTCCCAGTCTCTCTGACTCCTGCCTCAATAAGCATGTACGCTTATCCAGTAGCCTTGGCTGAATCCGTAATAAGGTACCTGCATACCTTCTTATGATGAAATTTCACAAATAAGGTAAACATTAGTTCTAAAAATCCCTTAAACAGAGTATTGTACAGACTGATAAATTTGAATCTAGAGCAAATGATAGTTCTATAAGGTTTCTTATATGTCAAGGCATACATATAACCTACTAAATGAAATTGACTTCAAGTATTGTTTCTTAAATTAGCTTTTAATATGCATAGTTAAAGTGAATTTTAGGCAAAAATGGCAATAGGTTGTAGTTAACCAGTGGCTTGCCTAAAGAGCTGAGGATCATTAGTGTTCAAACATCAGAAATAAAAACTTTGTGAAATTCTGAGTTCTGGAAGTGTTCAAGAAAAGCCATCCTATTATAAAAACAGCAATGTTTCATTACTCAGTTATTTTCTTTTTAGCCACTAAAACACACTAAAATCATTATCCACGTTACAAATCATTTCAGCAGAGGCAAAAGCTCAGAAAATCAAATACATTTAACTGGCAAGACACAATAAACTAAGCAGGAAGTTCAAACTAAAATTTTGAACTTATAACAATAGTTAGTGACTAAGGGGAGTCTAGATGAAGGCAGAGACATAAAAATTCACCTCTTTCCTGATAGCGCAAACTAATAATGGAGATATACAATGTTTGAATTTGACTAAGACACAGCACCGGCAAGACACGCCATTCCCCTTGTTTCACCTTCTTCTCTCCTTCACAAATCTTGATTCTCTTAAGATGGAGAAGGAAGCGAGGCAATGAGAGGCAGGGGGTGAGTGGACAGGACTGCTGCGAGAGGAGAAACAGCCATTCAGACAGGATCCTTCAACCTTGGCCTACCATTTTGTGAGACTGATTTTTTTTTTCAAAATGTTTGAATCATGTGTTTATTGGGGTATAGTTGGAATGAAAGTCAGGTTCAAGAAGGACCTCTGTTCTCCTCAAACCAGCTACAGTTCAGTTCATTCCAATGTTTCAGGTGCAAAACTAAGTCCAGACACACCCCACTGTGGTCCTCAGATGCAAGCCAGGTGCACTAGAATTATCCGAGGCTGAAAATACAGCCTTCCCAGAGCTCCTGCGGTAGAGCCTGGAACTTTGCATTTTAGCTGTTACCCAGGTGATCCTGAAAATGGCCATTTGGGAGCTACTAGTAGGAAACTCAGACACATCTGTCAATATGATTCTTTTCTCTAAATTTTCTTTATTTTTATTTTAATTGTTGTTCAAGTACAGTTTTCTGTCTTTTACTCCCATCCCAGCCCACCCCCCACCCTCCCCCCTCCCAATTTCCACCCCCCCTTAGTTTTTGTCCATGTGTCCTTTATACTTGTTCCTGTAAACCCTTCCCCTTTTCCCCCGAAATTCCCTCTCCTCTCCCCTCTGGTCACTGTCAGCCTGTTCTCTATTTCAGTGTCTTTGGTTATATTTTGCTTGTTTGTTTGTTTTGTTGTTTAGGTTCCTGTTAAAGGTGATTCTTAAATCACTAAATCCACCAACCTTGCTCCAAAAACAACTGTCACAAATACTTCAGCCTAGTAAGTGTTCCTATTGACTCCCTCCATAGGTGCTGTCTTCTAGAACTGAGTCTATTTGATTTATAATTCCCCAGGGCCTAATGCCCTTGGGACAAAATAAACATACAGTAAATATGTATAATGAAATTAATGTTGTTTTCCAACCTGGCAAATCTTTTAATTTCTTTTCTTCTCTTTTGTTCACTTCATTCTTCCTTCCCTTCACTTCCTTCTCACACCATTACGCTTTTTAAGAATGTCTTTCAAAAACATAACCCACTGCCACAACACCTTTTCTAGATGAATGTATGCTCCTAGAAAAATGTGGAAGACCATAGCAACATCTGGAGATAAAAAGAGCTAAGGGGCACTCCTTTAGTTCAGAGCCAGAAGTTGGTAGATAGAAGAATTATTGATCTATTTATTATGTTCTACCCAATCCTATTCATTTTTTTGGTCTAGTTTTGCTAAAAGGTAAAAATTCAGAACTGCTATGCTGAGCTAAAACACTGAACCTGCTGGTGCACCCACCACCTGAATCAGAATCCCCTGGTATTCTCCTTCAATATAAAAGTCCCTGGGTCTCACCCCAGATCTGTCCAGTCACAACCCTACAGGGACAAAGGGCATGGGTATTTGCCTTTCTTATGAGCTTCCAAAGTAAATCTCAATGCAAAATAGCATTATCCTAGCACCACTGACCCAGCTTCCAACTTCCTTGAGATTAGATAAGGTTTCCTCCACCTTTTTCTCAAGAAGACCTTTATTCATTCATTTAATGTTTATTCAGGGCCTGGTTCAGATTTCTAGATTCAAAAAGAAAATTAGCCCGAGTTTTACATGTTATGTATCTTTAATTCCCTAAAGGAAAGTACATGTTTAATAAAAAAAATACATTCCACTGACTGTGGATTTTTTAAGTGTTTTTTAAATTAATCCTTTAGAATGAATTTCTAATTGCAAAAGCAATTTATTAAATGTTTCATTTGAATCCATCATTATGAATATAAATGGCACCATAGAAAATATTATAAACTTAGCATATTAATAAAGAATAAATGGTTTCTCTGACTCAATGACACAGATCCAATTTGGAAGTATAATTTCCATTATGCCTAAGAACATGACTGACTTTGTAGGTGCTACACCTGTGTAGTTGCTCAGGGTCCCAGTCTCCATTGTTGCCTTCTTGAAACTTTTAATAACCCAATCTTCAAACTTGAGTTTTATAAGTTTAGCCCAATGGGACCATGAAGCATATGCGTGAGCAGAGAATATGCAATACACTGGGAGGCAGCCTGTGCACGTCACAGGCATAGGTCTATTCATGGCTGGAAGCGGGCATCCTGGAACATTTGGCATAGCCAATCATTGTGCACACCTGGGGTGGGCCTAGGCCCCTCAAGGCCTCCAGGAACAGCTGTAGTAACATGAGAAAACAGATTGGCATTGACAATGGCAGCAGCAGCCCCAGAGGACAGGAAGACCTCCCGTGGAAAGAACCCTCAGTGGGAGGCCAGCTGCCTTTACCACTCCTGGAGCTCATCCCCACAGCTTTTGCACAAGTATTAACTCCAACCCAAGCACAGGGACAGGAACTTCCAGCACACAAATTATTTCAAAATAAAGTGTACATGTGGACCTTCCAATAAGATATAGCAGGGAGCAATTCAAGTTTTTCAAAGAACTTAGAACTTCCGTTTATGAAAACTGCTGCCCCATGGCAAAGGGACTATCCACAGGCTTAGGAATAGAAATTATATTTTAAAATCACCACAATTGATGGAAAAGAGTATTATTATTCCTTTTTGGCCCCCAAATCTTGCATTTTTGCATTTATAAGTTTCTACTATTAACACATTTATCACTATTACCCAACCCCATTACATTTTATGAGTAACAAGATATTTTTATAAGAAAAAGGTTTTATATTTTACTTGTTCTAACTGTACTTTTTAAATTTGCATTTTGAACAAAGGGCCCTGCATTTTCATTTTGCCTTGTGTCCTGGAAATCATGTAGCCATCCCTGACTGAGAGAAAAGGGACTTTAAGACTACAATTAAAAGTACTAGAATCTATGAGGGGTCATTGAGTTGGCCATGGTCCCAAAGCTGGCTAAAGAGATCTTGCTCCTTGACTTAGAATTTGAGAGGGCAGAGCCTTGAGCCCATTAAGAACCCTCCCAGAACTCATCTACTTACAGGAAGGGAAGAGTCTCTGTGCTCCCTGGGCCTAACTTGACTGGTTAAAAACGACCACAGGGAAACAGAGAAGCAGCAAAGTGTACGTAGCCGTGAGCCCCTGCATAGGAAACTGTCATTCACCAGGGAAATGAGTCCTCAGACTGAGCAGAAACTATTGTTATCTCTTTCTTCTCAGTGAAAACCTGCCCTCCCTGGCAACTGCCGATGAGCAGCCGGCCAAAATCCCCATGCACTGATTTATTTTGTAAGTAAAGTAAAATAAAATAAGTAAATAAGTAAAATAAGTAAATGAGGCCTATTTTGTATATTAGCACTGCCCAAACTGTAAGGTGCCACTTCACTGATCACCCAGGATCTTGTCACAATGCAGATTCTGATTCAAGAGTTGAGTGAAGCCCAGGAATTTGCATTTCTAATGAGCTCCCAGGGACTACTGCAACTGCTAGTGGTCTGATGACAATGATTTGAGAGACAAGGCGATAAAGACCACCTATCCCCAAGAGCAGTGCGCAGGTGAGAGTGTGCAGGTCCTTACTGTAGCGGCCATGCCAGCTGTGAAAATACCGACATGCTTCCATAGTCTAAAACACAGTCACAGGGTGAGCGCCCATTGTCCCCAGTCATCCAGCACCTCTCCAGACCCCCTGCCTCCAGGACCCAACAACAGTTGGCTGATGCTGCTGGTGTCTCCAGAGCAACTTCAGAGCTGCAGCCAGCATCCATTCTGATTGGTCAGTGACAGGCTGACCAGGTGTTTGATGTCTTGAATGCCCCTCGGGGAAAGAGCTCCCAATAAATATGTGTTGAATGACTCTGAGAAGAATTCACAACTTGCTGCAGGATAGAACCTTGTTTATCTTTACCTCCTTTTTCCCCAAACATTCAGTTACTGGTCCTTTTTTGGCGAACGTGGATCTGGTTCGCCCCCACTCATGTTGCTAATGAGAAAACTGGGGATCAGAAAGTTGAAGTGATTCCCCCAAAGTCAGATAGCTACAGAGAAAGCAAAGCAGGACCAGAAGTAATTCTCACTCCCACAATGTCATGCCCAATGGAGTTTTCCGAAAATGAAAGAGAGTTTGACTATCATAGCATGGTGACAACCTACAAAGTTTATACAGTGAATCAAAGTTTGAATTAATGTTACTTTAAAGAGATATCACTATCTTGAACCTGAAACCCTCAGCCTTGAATATAAATGTGTATCAGGACCATAGAGATGTGTAAAAATTATCCTGTCTCTAAAATCCTTAAGTTATACTGTCCAAGGGCCCTCACTGCAGTCGCAAAATTGTGTCGAAGTGACTTGTTTAATTAACATCACTGAAAAAAAAAGAAAACAAAATTTAAAAAATCACTACCTTTCATGACAAACCTAAGAGACCAGCCCGCAGACCTCTTCCCTCTCACCGTGGTGCTCCTTGCTCTCAACCACAACTGTACTCACCTGGGATTTTTAAGGAAGTGTCTGCACCGATGGCCCATGGCCGGTTGAGAGCAACAGAAGCTGCTGTGTAACCAGGGCTCTGACTACTCGTTTGCTTCCCTCCAGGACGAGGTGTGAACAACCACATCAGAGAAGTGTGAGGGAGACCCGAGATCACATCACATGCTGCGGGCCTGGGGAACCCGCCCTCTGCTGGGATGCTGAGTGGCTTCCTTTAACTCTATACCTTTCAAGTGGGGGGCTGAACCATTACGAGTTCCCTGAGGCTCAATGGAGAATAAAGGGGCATGCAGAGAGATTTGTCAATGGAAGCAAAATCTTCGGCCACATGCCTTCATAGAAAATAGTTTCCCAGCTTCACTTTTACAAGGGCCCGAGCAGCTGTAACCCTGCTCAGCGGCGGGGCTCCTGCAGCTTGGCCCCAGGGCATATCTGTTACTGGGCTAAATGCTCTCTTGTGAGAAATCAGGGAGGCACATCCATCCCAAACCAGAAGGCACACCGGTTACCTTCGTGGGTTACCGGATAAGGTTGCAGAATGAATGAGAGAGCTGCCTGTGATTCAGTTTAAGGCCAATGTACAATAAATGCCATCGTCTCCTCGTGGAAGGGCTTTACAGAGGAAATAAGCACCATCAGGATGCAAAGCCGGTTTTCCTGTTCAGTCCTGAGCAGGAACTGCTCTCAATAAATCATCTTCCTAATGGAAATGACAGAATTACTCTCCCAGGACGGGTAAACCCGGAAGACTGCACAAACCACACGTCTCTCTCAAGGACAACGGGAAGGAAACGGAGCCTCAGCTGCCTGGAAGGATCTAAGGCTTCCTAGGGATTGGTCCCACCTCTCTCCCTTGGAGGCCACTCTTAATGCTTTTTATAAGTCCATTGTTTTCGTCCAAAGATAGAACCCTTCTTAGAGGGTATACTGCTGGTTGTTTTTTAAAAAAACTCTCTCTGTGGTTAACCTCAAAGGAAAAAAGATCATCATATACCTTAAGTAAAAAGGAAAATTGTAAAATCAGTATAAGATATCTTTTCACTAATAACGCCAACAAAATTAAATGCATTTGGAAAAAAAAATCAACTGGTAAGGGTGATAGCTTTTGGAGAATATTGTATGTGGTTCACTTCCCTTCCTTGTACTTGTCTTAATTTTCAAATTCTCTGTGATTTCAAGTTGAATTATAACTACTTGTTATTTAAATTTGTTTACTGTATAGTATGTAACTTAAAATAAGAGTTGGATGTCTGCTACTATTATGATCTACTTTGTAAAGTAGAGCAGAAATATATGGATAATATAATGGGATTTTAAAAGCAGAACTAATCATTCACAGACATTTGCGTTCTGTGTCAACTACATTACTTGTATTAAGACTTTATAATGAGCTTTGTGTATGGCATTTGGCAAAGAAACTTTAGTTCATTCTTTTTGAAATGAATTGGTTAGAACTCAAGGTTTCTTTTCCAATCAAAACATTAGGAAGTGCTACTCCCAAACCGACTAAGCAGCCAGGCTTTTGATTTCTGAGAAATTCTGCTCTGGTGACCAGGGAACGAAAGGTCAGTTTTGAGGAAGTTTCTAGAACATGAAGAATCTCAGTGAAATTGACAGGAATTTTTTGAGTGAGGGAAAAAATACCCCTTAAATAAAGCAAGGTGTAAGGGAATTAAGGTCGCAGTTTTTATCAAATTCAACCTAGATATTTAGTCAGATCCTTTGGAACTTTTTCCCATGCCTACAATTCTTATTTGTTGCATTTTTGGCATGCTGGCTAAGTGATTCGGGGCACTAGCCCAAAACTCATAGGGTTTTTTGTTGTGTTACAACAAATTAATAAATTAGAGGAAATAGTTCTCTAAGATTCACTGTGACTTGCCCACTCTGGGGGGGAAATCACAATTTGTTATATGTTCTTTTTGCACTCTTAACTCTTTTTCCCAAAGGCTGTCATGAAAAATTTTATGGAGTACTTGACTAGAGCAATTATCCAAGTATAATCTAAGGAACCGTTCGCAGGGGTCCCCAAAACCCTTTCAGGGAGTCTACAATTTCCTTCCTCTTCCATCTAAAAACCTATATGAAGCTAAAACTTCTTTATACGTTTCCAAAAAAACATATTGTAGTAGATTAATGCAGAAGCAGATAAGAGAATTTATCTTCTGTTACATCAGGCAGTAAAAATATTTTCACAAAATATAAAACAATAATACCTGTTCACTTTTCTGCTTTGAAAGCTATAGTTATTTTTTCACAGAAACATACCATTTATGGAAAAAGTGCTGCTTTTTATTAATTATTTTATTTATTATTATTTGTAATGGGGCAATAATTGGGGTAATGCTCTAAAACATTTTGAGAAACTGCTAAACAAGGGAAACTTCTTCCAGACTGTGTTTCAGAAGGGCTGTAGGGGGATGAGAGATCACATGGAGCAGAGCCGTGCTCCCCGCTGAAGCCTCTCCCCATCACCGCCCCGTCCCCGCCCAGCTACTCAGCATCTGACCACAGATGCATGGATAAGCCCAGCCAAGGGCAGACATGTCTGGCTTAGATGAAAGGAAACAACTTCTGAGGAAAAATAAATAATTCCTGTTTTAAGCCTCTAAGTTTTGGGGTGGTTTGCTGTTCGGCATGCTCTTGGTGATAAATAACTGATTTCTCCTTCCTATAATTTCCCCAGAGAATTGATCATATATTTATAATGAGTCCCACGCATTTATGCTTCATTATGTATTGTCATACTATAAACTGATGTTTCTAAGGTACTTAAGGGAATAAAGTTTATCTTAGCTTTTCTTCTCTGGCTCAATAAATATTTAATTACTTCATGGACCAATTGAAAACCTGAAATTTCTAGGCAAAGAAGAATCCTTTAAAATTGTTCAATACTTATTCCTTACCCAGCTTAATACTTATGCCTCACACCCGAATGTTTTTTTTTACAAAAAGGGTAACTTCCCTTTTGAAGAATCAGCTGATCTTTTCTGTGCTTTATCTTAGAAGTTTTTCTCTAAGACTCAACCACAATGGTCCCCAAAACTCAGTGAGTATGGAGAACTTAGAGCCATACCACTAGAGCCGCATCTGCCAGGAGAAAGCATTTTCAATTTAATAGCTTTCACATGCCTATCGCTGAAATGCTAGGACTCTGTAATCTGCTTTCTCCATCACTTTTGTTATTACTATGATTTTGGAAACTGTTCAAAAGAAAAGTGACTCACCACCTAAAGAGAGATTGCATCCTGTTCTGTGCTAGCTTCACAATGCTGCTTCTCCAAGACACTCCCTGAATGCCTGGTCATCATTGCCAGAAGCGCCCTGACACCTTGTGCTATATCCAGCCCAGGACAAAGATGAGGAGCCTGTCTTCCAGCCTCTCACATTTCCTTTTCTGGAGCCATTTCTCCTTTCTGGTCACCTCTCTCCTCAGCTCCTAGAAACTCCAGACCTTAATGCCTTTTCTGAATAACAGAAGCCCTCGCTGTATTCTCCCTTTAAAACGTTCCATGCTCCAACAATCACTTGGCTTTGTTTGCTTGTTTTCAATACGTTCTTAAATTTTTTATTCGCAGGTGACATGCAATAGACTAGTTTTGGGTGTGGAGCACGGTGACTAGAAGTAACTTGTTTTTCATATGAATGACCAAACAAAGCAGAAACAGACTCATAGACACAGAGAACAGTCTGATGGTTGGGGGGCAGAGGGAGTTGTTGGGTGACAAAGGCGAAGGGACTGAGAAGATTACAAAATAGTCACAGGGATGTAAAGTACAGCACAGGGAATGTAGTCAATAATATTACAATAACTATGTACGTTCCCAGGTGGGTACTAGAAATATCAGGAAGGACACTTTGTAAACTATGTGATTGTCTAACCGCTGTGTTACTTGTTTTTTTCCCCAACTGAGTTCTTAGCAGTGTCACCGTCCTTATCAAAGTTCCCTTTATTTCACTGAGTGTCTGAGAGACAAACTCTACTAAAATAATTAGTGTGAAGAGTATTTGCTTTTTAAATTATTTTTCATAAGCATTTCCACAGAGGAGATATTTGTTAATAAAATTATACAATAATGATGCTATTTGTGGCAGAGTCCGCTATCCGCTCACCGAAATATCTTTTACTCCTCTTCCCGGGCACACTGGGTCACGCCCAGGGTCACTGGAAACTGCATGGTGAAGAGCTTAGATTTGCCGGGTTCCCTGAATGACTGTGGAGAGGAGGGTTGCCTTGCTAACCTGTTAACTGTTATGTGAGCCACACGGGAACTTCAGTTGTGTTTATATTACAAAAATAGAGGGACTTATTTGATACAGCAGCTGTAACTACCACAACTAATACACTATCCTTCTTTCATAATGTGACTTACCCTTTTGATGGCACGTTCCATTAATTCCCTCACAGATGAAGGTCACCAAACTTTTTCTCCTTTGATAGATGATTGGGAAGCAAAAATCAAACAACAGTTCTTTCACTAAAGAAACTAGAACCATATCCTTCTGGTATTGGCTATGGTCACTCCTATAGCTGCACTAAACGGGGTGCTTGATTGGGGCTGATATTTATAAGATGGCTTTAGGTTCACGTCTGGTGTCTCATCCATTACAACGGAAACATCTAAGGGCTGATTGAGCTCAAGCTTGTTTACTTGGTGATGGATCCTAAGAATTCAGAAATGCTCCTTAAAGCCTGATTCTGGGATCACACAGTTTCATCTCTGTGAAGGTCAGCCCAGATTCAGTGGGAGGGGGAACAGGTTCCCCCACTGAAGATGAAGTAGCATGTAACCACCGATGGGGGAGGCTGGGCAGCCATTCTTCAGACAACTTATTGCAACAATTCACATCATTTCTGCAGATAGAATCCCCTTGCCCCACCCCCAGCACTTAAGACCTCTCTTTATCTTCATCACAAAGTGGTTCTGAGTGCTCATAGGGGAATTCTATACTTGGACACAAGAGGGAAAAAAAAGATTGATCTAAATTAACAGTTTGAGGAAAAGCTTCAGCAAGAAAAATCAACAAGCAAGACTGCTTGGGGGCAATCTTAAAATAGTTCACGTGAGAGAACATAGGGTGAGTCCAGGATGAGTAAGAAGGCTGTGAGGTGGAGAAAGAGCTGATAGACTTTTACAGTCATCCCATCTGATGAGATAAATCAACTCTATGGGGAAATATTTGGGGAAGGGCTACCTTTCTTAAGCCTTTAAATTATATCCCAGGACCTTAGCCTGGTAGAGTCATTTCTGGTAGAGTCATTTTCTGCAAGCTTCTGCTTGAAAAGGGAGTAAAAAAGATGAGGTTTAGCATGCACCTTTCAAAAAGGCATTGCACAAACTGCAGTAATACTTTCAGATGTATGCTCTGCCTCCAGCATCGGCATTTTACAACTATTCAGGGCACGAAATTAGAGCTTCTAGCAATTTTTGTCCCATTGGAGCAGGAACTTCACTATTTTATTTTATCCAAGTAGATAAATCAACCACATTTGGTGCGTGTCATGCAAGGACCAGGTGGTGAGCAATGTTTTCATATCTAAATGCAACACACATCTTCAAAACAACTTACAGAGGAATAAAAGCACAGTGAGGTTGGCATGAGAAGGTGTTACTGGTAGATTTCAAGGCAGGCTGAGTCTCCAAAATCTTCAAAGGCCAATGGAATCAAGGGGAAAGGACAAAGATGAAGGACTAATCTGCTGACACTAAAAAGAGGCACCTTTTATTTTTCCTCTTCCCCCAATGGGCTAATGTAGGGAGAAAAGGAGATTTGTTGAAGAAAGGAAAAATAAGCTCACAGGAACTTTCAAGGGAAGCCATTAGGGACTTTTTGAGAATATCTCTAACTGGCTTATTGCTGCATTTTATATCTTCTCTTTCTCCTCCCATTCTAGAACTCTCCTAACCAGACCAGTAGAAGACCTGTTTTAACATGATAAGACCTGACTAGGTTTTTCTCAAACCAAGAAAAAAAACTCAAAAATTGTCAGGAAAGGGATAAGAGACAAAGAAATAATTGAGAAATAAGCGAAAATAAGCTCTCTTCTATTATGTTCACTTTTTTCTTTTATTTTTTGTTAAAGAGACTTTTTTAAAGAATTTTTATTCATTTGAATCTGGTACTTTATTCTTTTTAAATTATATTTTATTGATTGTGTTGTTACAGTTGTCCCAGTTTTTTCCCTTTAGCCCCCCCCCCCTCCCATCACCTCTCACTGCCTCAGGCAATCCCGACACCATTGTTCATGTCCATGGGTCATGTATATAAGTTCTTTGGCTATTCCATTTCTTATACTGTATTTTACATGCCCATGGCAATACCTAGAGGGATGTGACTACCAATTTGTACTTCTTAACCCCCTCACCTCTTCACCCATTCCACCACAACACTCTCCCATCTGGCAACCATCAAAATTCTCTCTGTATCCATGATTCTTTCTCTGTTCTTCTTGTTTGCTTAGGTTTTCCTTTTTTTAGAATCAATTGTTCATAGATGTGTATTCATAGTTTTGATATTCCTTTTTTTAAAGGAAGTCCCTTTAACATTTCATATAATAATGGTGTGGTGATGACAAATTCCTTTAGATTTTTGTTTGGGAAAGTCTTTATCTGCCCTTCAATCTAAATGATAGTGTTTCTGGGTAGAACAATCTTGGCTGTAGGTCTCTGCTTTTCATGACTTTGAATACTTCTTGTCAATCCCTTCTAACCTGCAAAGTTTCTTCTGAGAAATCAGCTTTCATTATTATGAGAACTCCCCTGTAAGTAACTAACTTCTTTTCTCTAGCTGCTTTTAAGATTTTATCTTAATCTTTAACCTTTGGTATTTTAATTATGATGTGTCTTGATGGGGTCTCTTTGCATCTATCTAGTTTGGGACTTTCTGTGCTTCCTGGACTTGCATGTTTATTTCCTTCACCAAATAGGGAAGTTATCTTTCATTATTTTTTTAAATAAATTTCCAATTTCTTGCTCATTCTCTTCTCCTTCTAGCATCTCTGTGATGCAAATGTTGGAAGGCTTGAAGTTGTCACAGAGGCTGCTTACACTATTTTTTTTTTGATGCTTTTTTTCTTCTTGCTACTCTGATTGGTTTTTGCTTCCTTATGTTCCAAATCATTGATTTGATTCTCAGCTTCATCTACTCTACTGAGGTTTCCTTCTAATTTGTTCATTATTTTAATTAATGTATCCTTCATTCCTGACTGGATCTTTTTTGATGCTGTTGAGGTCCTCACTAAGTTCCTTGAGCATCCTTATAACCAGTGTTTTGAGTTTTGCATGATAGATTTCTTATCTTCATTGTGTTTAGTTCATTTTCTGGAGTTTTGACCTGTTTTATCATTTGGGCCACATTTCTTTGTCTCCTCATTTTGGCAGCCTCCTTGTATTTGTTTCTGTGTCTTAGGTAGAGTTGCTATGAATCCCTGTCTTGGTAGTGTGGCTTAATGTAGTAGGAGTCCTGTGACACAACCTTTCCTATCACCCAAACTGGGTGCTTGAGTGCTTCATGTGGGCTGAATGCACTCTCCTCTTGTAGTTGAGCCTTAATTGCTGTTGTCAGGTCAATGGGAAAGATTTACCCAGGCCAGTCAGCCACAAGGACTGGCTGTGACCACCAACCTTTATCCTCTGTGGAGGATTAAGTGTTCAGGGACAGGGTTGTGGTTCTCCAATGTAGTCTGTAGCTGTCCACTAGGTGTGTGGGCTTTTGGGTCTCCCTGGTGGTGAAGATCAAGGTCAGCCCCCATCTGTGTTCTTTCCAGGGACGCAAGAGCTACAAAACAATCTGAGATGGCTGCTACTTGTGCTAAGCTTACAGATTTCCATGCCGTGTTCTGAATCTAGGCTGGCTGCTGCAAGTGCTGGGCCTGGGTCCACTTAGAAAGAGGTAAGGGGGCTGAGGGCTTACTGAGGCCAACTGTTGCTTATTTGATAGAACTTAAGAAGTTGTGAAGCATGAGCCAAGCCCAGCCATTTGTATAGAAAAGTCACCATTAATAGTTTGGGTGGGCCCATAAGTTTGTTGGGACAGAGTCTCAGGGGATCTCCTGGCAAGCAGTGTTAGCCAGGTTGATGGAGTCTTAGATAAGGCACCTTCCTGCCAGCTCTGTGCCTCTGTAGGGGGAGGACTCAGAAAAGGGACAGTAGCCTCTGCTCACATTTCTGTCTAAGGGAAAGCTATCCCCCTGCTTCCACCTTGATGCCAGCATTTTCATTCCTCTCTGTTTATCACTGGTGCCTTTCAAGCTGCTACCCCGGTACTGGAGCTCAGAGGGAGTGAGTCTGAGTAAGTCTGTGTATGGGTTCTTTAAGGAGAACTGTTTGGGACTCCAGAAGTTTCTTAATTTTGTTTTATAATTGTATAAACTACTTACATGAGGTCAAAACCACATATGCAAAATAAGATGCATTCAAAGAAGCCTAATTTCTTTGTCTCCTCCAGTCTATAATGCATTTTTAATTTATATTTTATCCTTTAATTTTTTAATAAAAGCAGATATGCAGATGCAAAATGCATTTTTATTTCTCAGTTTATTAGGTAATCTGCAACATATACTGCAATCTTGGTTCTCTCTTGCTTTTTCCACTTATAATGTATCCAGGCAGTTGCTGCAGAGTAGTACATGGAGGTCATACAAAAAGCTTTTTTCTTATTTTCTTGAGGGTAACATATATACATTATCTTTATATAATTTCATTAGATTTCATATTTGGTTATTGATAATAGATATGTAGATTGATTACCTGCTGTGAGCAAATGCAAACACAATGTACACAAGCCAGGTATATTTTGTTCACAATTTTCCTACTCTAGGCAATATTGAAATTAATGTATTCTTCTTCCCTCTCTTCTACCTCTATCTCATCATGTGTTTGAAGTATTAACTTTTGCTTTCAATTATTAACAATCAGATGAATAAATTTTATGCTATTTTTTAACTTTATCCCGTATATTATATGGTTTCCTCATTCTGCCTTCACTTTTTATGTTTGCACTATATCTATATCACCAAAGGATATAGATATTTCATGTTTGTTTCCCTGGTATAGTCATTATTTATTTTGAATTCTACTGGTAAGGATATATAATTTAAGGTCACAACTAATGTTTTTATACCTCTCTAGCTGGTTACATAATTATGTTACTCTACTGCCTTCTGGCATAAAGCATTCACATAAACAAAACTGGTGATAACCTCATTTTATTTGCATTATTAGTTTATCTTACAATAATTTATCTCGATGCTGGTAAATCTGGGTTAATTTTCTCTGTATCCATTTTCTATTTCTGGGCAACAAATTACCACCAACTCAGCACATTAAAACAGCAACATGTATTTCTCACAGTGTTCATGGCTCAGGAGTCTGCATGCGGGTTAGCCGGGCCCTCTGCTCAGGGCCTCACCAGGATGGAACCAAGTCGTCCGGTACTGTGGTCTCCTCTGAAGCTCGTGGTCTTTCAAACCCCTGGTGGTTGGCAGAACTCAGTTCTGTACAGTCGAGGACTGGGATGTGCACTTTCTGGCTGGCTGTCAGTTGGGGGCGCTCTCAGCTCCAGGAGACAGTTGCCATTTTCAGCCACTCCCCACACCGTGGAAGTTTGCTCCTTCAAGGCCAACAGAAAAGCTCTGTTTTAAAAAACACTATAAACGTGTTTATTTTTCCTGAGTATTTTTGGAAGTCACTCTTTCTGTGTACTACTTGTTGAGTTGTACAGGCACTGCACGTGTAATTTTAAAAGTATTTGTAATAGCCTAAAATACGTGCAGTATAAAAAACAGTGAGAAAACCGAGGCAAAAAAAAAAAAAAAGAAAATGTAAGTAGAGAGGTAGTAATGGCATGTTCGCCAGGGTTCTCCAGAGAAACAGAACAAATAGGAGGTGGATACAAGCAGAAAGAGACTTATTGGGAGAAAATGGCTCACAGGAGTATGGGCCCGTACACGTCCGAAGTCTGCAGAGCGGGCTGCCACGCTGCAAACCCAGGAGGAGCCAACGTTGCCGTTTAAGTCCGAAGGCAGCCTGCCGGCAGAGTCCCCTCTTGTTCAGGGGCCATCAGGCCTTCGGTCCATTCAGACTTTCAACCGATGGAATGGGGCCCACCCACGTGATGGAGGGCAGCCCGCTTCCTTCCCAGTTCACCAATTTAAATATGTTTTTTTCTTTTTGTTGTTATTTTTTTTATTTTAATCACTGTTCAAGTACAGTTTTCTGCCTTTTACTCCCATTCCAGCCCACCCACCCATCCCTCCCCACCTCCCTCCCATTTTCACCTCCCCCTAGTTTTTGTCCACCTGTCCTTCATATTTGTTCCTGCAAACCCTTCCCATTCTGCCCTGAAATTCCCCCTTCTCTCCCGTCTGGTCACCGTCAGCCTGTCCTCCATTTCAGTGTCTTTGACTATATTTTGCTTGTTCCTTTGTTTTGTTGTTTAGGTTCCTGTTAAAGGTGAGATCATATGGGATTTGTCTTTCACTGCCTGGCTTGTTTCGCAAAAATATGGAACGCTTCACGAATTTGCGTGTCATCCTTGCACAGGGGCCATGCTAATCTTCTCTGTATGGTTCCAATTTTAGTATCTGTGCTGCCGAAGTGAGCACCCAATTTAAATATTAATCTTATCAAAAAAATACTATCACAGAAACATCCAGAATAATGTGCGACCGCATATGTGGGCACTGTGGCCCAGCCACATTGACACATAACTTCGACCAACACAGATAGCTAAGATGAAAGTTACACGCCCACGGCATCACGTGTAATCCTATTTATGGAGCTGCTTCACAGGCACCCTCAAAGTTCCCTACCTAACAAAGCAGAGGATGAAACAGATGTTCTCTCAGGAACATTTTGTTTTCTAATAAAGAGAAACCCAGAGCAGTTTCTCCCATGGGTCCTCACAAAGAGGACACCGCGTGTTGCGGGGAGCCACCTCCCCGCAGGCTTCCCTAAATGAATCGGTGGCGCACTTCCAACACACAAACGCCATAAAAATAATTGTATGAGGAAACTTTTTATGGCTTAATTCAGCATCATCTAGGGATGGAATTTAGAATATTTCCCAAGACACGTAAGTCACAAATTCTTTAGTCAGTTCTCCATGGATAGTATTACCCCCAATTTTTTTAACCAAAAATTGCATAGCAGGGAATTTTAAGTTATATTCTCTGACTCACCTTAAAGTCGTACCACATGTAGACAGGTAGGTGATAGCTAGCAGGTTGGTATGCTTTCATGGGCCCACAGGGAGACGAACATCCCCTTATTAAAATGAGAAGCACGACCAAGACTCAGGCTTGCATAGACTCTCATTGACTGCCGTGGGGAGTTGATCCAAGGTAGTGACCCCGAGCAAATCCAACACTTTACCCAGTTCTGGAGCTGCTGCCAACATGGGCAAGTAAGCAATGAAGTCCCCAGAGTTCTCCACTATAGACTACAGCTTCGAGTATTTTAACATGGAAAATGTGATCGGTAGTTACGAATGACCACAGCACCCATTTATAATGTCCGTAAAGCAACCATACAATAATGACTATTAAACCCAGATTTTAAGCTATGTTTGCTTTCTAGTGACTCTTTCTAGGGAATCAAAACCAAAAAGCTTTGTTATGTATAGATTTTTTTTCTATAGCCTACTAAGAAGTTAAGGAATAAGAAAGACATATCACTTAGATTGGTCCAGGGTTGAAGATTGTCCTGCTGTCCTGACAAAGTTGCTGTAAATTCCATGAGTGGTAGGAAAAGTAAACTAGAAGAAGCATGTTAGTCTGGAGAACACAAGGGAGCCAAGAAATTGACAGAAATTGACAGCCATGGAGCCAAGAAATTGACAGAAATTGACAGCTGTAAGTGGTAAGCAGAGAGTGAGAAAAGCGGGAACAGTAAAATAAAGGGCCTTTCTGTTAACATAGGGAAATTTCAGTCTTCCATTTCCCAGGAGACCCAATTTCATTCAGCTAGAATCTCCAGTGTTGGTAACAAATTAATTGCTGATGAGAAATGAAGGAAAGCTTTTAGGGTGGGAAAGTTTAGGAACTATGAACATAGAGTTGCCTAAGACTCCATGATTACAAAACCAACATATGCTCACAAACTAGAAACGGAACTTCAATGATTTGCTACTTGCTACATCTTACTAGGTAAGCTGCTTGTTCCAACTGCTTGACCATCTGGAAAACAATAGCATAGCAAATTAAGTGCAAATTGGCTCATGACTAATCCATTTTGTCAAGTTAATTGAATTCTTTGTGTTAAGGACTTTGTCACTAACAATGATGACCAAGCATTGAAAGGGGAGATGAAGAAAAATTAATTAAAAGAAAATCAAAGCTTAGATTTATAGTGTGGTCCAGTTGACTAATTTCAAATGGAAAAGACTAGTGGTTGAGAAAGCCGTTAAAATTTCACAGAAAATCACTTCCAACAGAAATATCACTTTTGATTGCTCTTTTAAATGAATATTTTGTTTACAATCATAATTTTAAACAGAAAGTTTTCTTTCCATTGCGGCTACTAATGTGTCTGAGTGCCTTGTGTGTTCTTCTCCAGCTTTGTGAATAAAAGGTCAATGAGGAGATAAATTACTTTTTGAACACATTGTTGTGGGTTGCACCGCACCCCCCAGAAGTCCGCATGTTGCAATCTTGGCTCCCAGTGCCTCAGAATGTGACCTTGTTGCAGCTGGAGCTGTCACAGAAGTAATTACTTAAGATATACTCATACTGGCATGAGCTGGGCCCCTAACCCAATACCGCTGGTGTCCTGTGAAAAGGGAGAATTTGGACACAGACGTGCGTACAAGGAGAACACCAAATGAACGTGAAAGCAGACACTGGGGCATGAGTACAAGCCAAGCAAAACCAAAGATCGTCAACCAACCACCAGAAGCTAGAAAAGAGGCACGGAACACCGTCTTCCTCAGAGGCCTCGGGAGGAAGCGACCCCGCTGATACCTCATTCTCAGACGTCTAGAACTGTAATTCAACAAATTCCTATTGTAGTTTGTGGTATTTTTGTTATGAAATCCCAGCAAACAAATGCGTGCACTCCTGAGTAAATATTTCAGACGTAAGTAGGGCGGATTAAGAATTGTGTTCATGAAGTTAGTACCTCTAAGTTAAACCAAACCCCTGACCTAAATAAGATACGGCAGACCAGGGCCAAGAATAAAGACACTTCTCTGTTCTTCGTGGACATATGACAAACGGGGAAAAACGCTAGCACAAGGAGTGGCGGTCTTGTGTGCTTGTTATTCAGCTCAGACTTCACACACCATTTGCTGACTCCTCTGCCTTTATTCCAAGACCAGCTAAGAGAAGGGGGTGGCTGCCTTTGTTGAGAGAGTTTGGGTTCCATCCAGCCAGGTAACACGTGGTGAGCCTCCCACCGAAAGGTCACAGTACCACTTCCTGACCCCTGTGGCGCATCTCTTCCCTGAGGGACTGCTGAGAGGAATGAAGAGCTGTCCCACAGCAGGCAATGGAAGGCAGGAGATCAACAGACATCACCATTCCCGTGTAATAAGTGAAAACCCAATGCTTAATAAAGAGGAAGTGTTCTCTGGCCCTGGCTGGTATAGCTCAGGTATAGTGGTATAGTGGATTGAGTGCAGGCCTGTGAACCAAAGCATCACTGGTTTGATTCCCAGTCAGAGCATACGCCTGGGTTGCAGGCCATATCCCCAATATGGTTTGTGCGAGAGGCAACCACACATTGATGTTTCACTCCCTCTCTTTCTCCCTCCCTTCTCCATCTCTCTAAAAATAAATAAATAAAATCTTTCAAAAAAGAGGAAGTGTTCTCCATGGGCTCTTGCAGCTCATAAATAAGAGGCATCATCTAAGTGTAGGAGAATGGAGAGAGAAGAGTTTATTCAAATATAAATAGGTGGTAGGCCATGTCTTGGTCCTCAGTAATATAAGGAGACATTAAATAACTTTGGTGGGGAAAAGTCTTATGATCTGTGTATGTCTTAGACGCCCTACTCATAGGGCTGTGAAGAAGATGATTAAAGGAATTTAAGATTGGTGATGCGGAGACCCCATCCTGTTACTGCAGTAATCTTATGGTGAGTGATGATGGCTGAACCATGGTAGTGACAGTGGTAAGAAGGGACAAGATGAGATACGCAATATATCTAGGATACATTGGCTGGGGCACAGGGAATAATCTATTAAAATTACCAGGTCCCTGGCTTGGACAACTACATTTATGTGGTATTATTACCAGGCATGTGAGGTAGACACTGAAGGTCAGTTTGGGGAGGATGCGGGGACCAAGCTGAGATGTCTGTGGGCCACTCTCTCGGTGAGCCCTGGAGCACACTTGTAAAGTTTTATTTTCATGATATGGCAAACACGCATTGTGTCAACTAGGCTAAACCTCCATTCTCCAGGTTATCCTCCCTGCATTAGTCTTGTGAGCGTGGGCCACAAGAGACATCTTAAATGAAATGTGTAAGACAGGAGTGAAGTAGCAACCGGATGATGTTTACTCTCCAGAGGTTGGAGGTGGACATGAGATGCTGTAGCGACACACGTGCATTCTATCTGCTGACCCATCTCAGCAGTGACAGCACGCAGCACTTGACCCTGCACAAGCTGATCCTGCCACAACTCCTTCTTCAGCCTTGGGTCTCTGGCCCCTGGGCCAAGCGAATGTCAAAGGGCGCCAGCTTCTTCTACAAGACACCCTCTTTGGCATCAGCTTCTTCTGCAAGATGCGCCCTTTACCCAGGAGGAGGCTTAGAGGCAGCAAGAGATTGATGCAGGTTCCAGTCCATCTTCATGCGTCCACTGGGCTCATGGGGTCCAGGTTTTCCTCGTAGGTTCTGGCTTTACTGTTCCAGCGTGGCTACACTTTCTGTCCTGAATACCCGATCTGGTGACTTCAGGCTACAGTATCAGATACAGAAAAACGAGTCTCCCATATACTGTTGAACCAACTCCTAAAACTGCATCAGGTCAAATCTCTATAGAAAGTCCCTAGGACTTCTCTGCTTCTCTGGTTAACCCTGATAGACACCTGAGTGAAGCTCTCACGGAGCCCCACCCCCATCACTTTGCACAGCGTTGAATACATAGTCCAGTTCTCCAGACCCTTTTACCTTGGGACAAAAGGTCAGAAGTTTTAGGTTTTACCAGCCTAGGGCACCATTGTTCATTTGTAGCATTAAGTCAGTGCTGTATCTCCTCAAGCTGAGAAACAATTTGTAGAACAGATGGACAGTTTAAAGCAAGGGTTAGTAAATGTTTTCTGCAAGAACCAGAGAGTAAATATTTAGGATTTATAACCCATAAGGTCTCTATCACCACTATTCAGCTCCCCCTATTGAGCAAAAGCTGCTATAGGCAATACGTAAATGAAAGAATATGTCTGGATGTAAATAAAATTTAACTTACAAAATCAGACGATGTATTGGTTTGGTCCATGGACTATGGTTTGACACCCAGTTTAGACAAAATAATATAAGTTCTTTACCATAAAGGTGCACTTCGAAAAGTTATCCAATGCATTTAACATGGAGAAGAAAATTAAAGTCAGGGTCAGACAGCCTGGGGTCAAATCACTACTCTACACTTTCTGATGCTTCTTGTCCTCATTTTATGTGGAGACAGCAAGGCAAGTGCCGTGTTGACTGTGTCCACAAATTCTTTGACATGCCTGCTTTCAAAAGGTAGCATTTGTTTTCCCTTAAACATGGACTAAACATAGAGACTTATTACTAACAAATACAATGTTGCAAAAGTGGCATTTATGTAATTCCCAAGGCTAAGTTAGAAAAAGATGATTCAGCTTCAACTTGACTCTCTCTTAAGCCACTCAGTCTTAAAAACCCAGCCACCCAGCTCTGAGAAAGCCAAAGTGGCCAAAGGGAGAGGTCACGTATAGGCGCTCTGGCCATAGCCCCAGCAGAGGTCCCAGGCAATAGCCAGCATCATCTGCCAGACATGCAAATGAGCAAGCCATCAGATGATTCTTGTCTCCAGCCTTAGGGCCGGTCCAGCTGAAGCCAAGTGAGCAGAAACATCTGTCTCCACAAGTTCCAGCTAAATTGCCTAAAGTTACCGTATTTTTAGGACTATGAGACGCACCTAGGTTTTAGAGGAGGAAAATAAGGAAAAAATTGAAGCAAAAAATGTGGTAAAATATTTAATAACCTCCGAACCTGCTCCACCGCCACCCCCCCACACACACACACACACACCACATCAAGCCAGGTAAGCTACATTTGGACTGTAAAACGCACCCCCCTTTTCCTCCCAATTTTGGGGAAAAGTGCGTCTTATAGTCCAAAAAATACAGGTAAATAAAATAAACATTGTCCTTGTTTTAAGCTACTAAGTTCAAGGTGAGCTGTGACATAGAAACAGATGACTGGAATACAAAGATGCCCGGAGACTCTCCAGTTATCATCATAAGAATCTCTCGGACTTCCGGCAAGATGGAGGAATAGGTGGGCGCACCGTACCTCCTCGCACAACCAAGAACAGAGCAACAATAATTTACAACAATGATTTGCAGTCATAATATCAGAACTGTCGGAGGATTTATCTAAATGGAAGACGGACAGCCTAGAAGTTGAAGTAGACCCGTACATCCAGACTGGTAGGGGACTACGAGCCAAGCGAGCAGGCGTGGGGCTGGCGCGGGTCGCAGGCGCGCGGAGGTCGGGGGAAATTTGGTGCAGAATCGGCGCGACAGCAATCCGGGACGCAGGAGCGAGCACAGCGGTGTAGCGGTGATCCCTGAGTACGCAAGCGGCGGCTGGGGGAATCAGTGGGGCAGCGACTGGGGATCAGGGCAGAGCTCACAGCCCAGAAGCCCAGGGAAGTGTCTGACTCCAGGAGAACGGAAGGGTCGCCATTGATCCCTCTTGTCCCCGCTCCCGCCCCTGCCCCCACATATAACGTCACAAGCTAGCGACTGGGGCGCCCAGCACTGGTGAACACCTAAGGCTCCGCCCCCCACCGTAACAAGAGCGACCAGACCGGAGAAAAAATAAATAAATAAGTAAAATAATAGGAGAGACAGGGAAGACGTAAGATATGTTTCCAGCAGAACAGATCAGACCCCCAGGACTCATCCTTTTGAGTGACCAAGAAATAGCCAATCTATCAGATGCACAGTTCAAAACACTGGTGATCAGGAAGCTCACGGAGCTGGTGGATTTTGGATCCAAATTACATGAAAAAATGCAGATTACCATAAAAGGGATGCAGGAAGACACACGGAGAAGAGCCAATTGTGAAAGGAAGGAATCCGAATCTCAAAACAACACAGTGGACCAGAAGGAAGATAGAATCAACCAAGCAGGAGAGCATGATGAAATAAGAATTCAAAAAATCGAAGAAAAGCTTAAGACCATCGAGGACGCCTTTAAACGTTCCAACATCCGAATTATAGGGGTACCAGAAGGGGAAGACCAACAAGTGGAAAAGTTATTTGAACAAATAATAAAGGAGAACTTCCCCAAACTGGCAAAGGGAACAGTCTTCCAAGAAATCCAAGGAGCGCAGAGAGCCCCAAAGAAGTTGGACCCAAGAAGAAACACACCAAGGCACATCATAATTACATTAGCCAAGGTAAAAACGAAGGAGAGAATCCTAGAAGCAGCAAGAGATAAGGGGACAGTAACCTACAAAGGAGTTCCCATCAGACTGTCAGCTGATTTCTCCAAAGAGACCTTACAGGCAAGAAGGGGCTGGAAAGAAATATTCCAAGTCATGAAAGACAAGGACCTACATCCCAGATTGCTCTATCCAGCAAAGCTCTCATTTAGAATGGAAGAGAAGATAAAGTGCTTTTCAGATAAGGTCAAATTAAAGGAGTTCATCACCACCAAGCCCTTACTTTATGAAATGCTAAAGGGACTTATCTAAGAAAAGAAGATAAAGAAAAGACATGTATAGTAAAAGGACAGCAAACTCACAATTATTAACAACCACACCTAAAGCAAAACCAAAAGAAACTAAGTAAACAACTAGAATAGGAACAGAACCACAGAAATAGAGGGCACAAGGAGGGGCTAGCAGTAGGGGTGGGAGGAGGAGAGAGGGGGAAAAGGTATAGAGAATAAGTAGCATAGAATGTAGGTTGAAAATAGATCGGGGGAGGGCAAGAATAGTACGGGAAATGTAGAAGCTAAAGAACTTATAAGTATTACATATGGACATGGACTAAAGGGGGGGAAGGTGGGTGGGAGAGGGGGTACAGGGGGGAGGGGAGTGAAGGGGGAAATGGGACAACTGTAATAGCATAATCAATAAAATATATTAAAAAAAAAAAAAGAATCTCTCAAACTTATTGACCTGCTTGCTCAGATCTTAGCTTCATGCACAAGTATGTGCGTGCAGCTGACTATTGAAGGGAGTTTCCCAACCATGCAAAGACAGGACAGATAAAATAGCCAAGAATACTATCAAAAGCCACAGAGAAGATTTAAGAGGCAGAACCCAATGACCTAACCT
This sequence comes from Phyllostomus discolor, assembly GCF_004126475.2. NCBI lineage: Eukaryota > Metazoa > Chordata > Mammalia > Chiroptera > Phyllostomidae > Phyllostomus > Phyllostomus discolor. Next base: position 11,790,075 of record NC_040904.2, on the reverse strand, counting down.
GGAATTTGACACAACTCCGGCCTTGACACTTCTCTTTCAAAAACAATGTCATAGGACTTCTGATGACCAGGCTAGATCAAGATTAGAGCTGGCCAAACCATCTTCATAGGAAGTGAAACACCACTGAAAACTAATAGGCTAGCGTACTTTGAACTAAAGAGCTGGCCTTTACTTTCTTTTAGCCAGAGTGCTTTTCAACAGCAGTGTAAATCAAATTATAGAAGTTGGCTCCTAAAGGATATAAATAGCTACAGATCCATTACAGTTGGCTTATTTAAGGTGAATTCTTAAGTTCAAGACAATGAGATGGAGCCTGGGTTTCAGGGAAACAGAATATGTGCACCCTTGATCTGACCATTTGGAAAGAAGACCCTTATGTTTGAGATGATTCTTTTGTGAGGATGGAGATGGTACTGAGAATGAAGGTCAAGTGAGAGAATATACCTAGCAACATGGGACTGTAGTCTGAAGTGGTGATGTGTGTATGTAGGTATGAGAACTGAGGGTGATGCTTATGTCAGTAGATATGAGTGAATATGAACATTGAAATTAAAGGGTAAGCCTTAAAAAGAATGGAATCGTTTCCCAAAACTAAGCACTTCAGTGACACTGACCTACTTTCTTTTTCTCCAGCTTGATATTCTGTCCCAAAATGCCATCACTTTGCCACTCTGGGATCTCGTCCTGGAATGTCCTCAGGGTAGTGTTTTGAAATGGAAAAAAAATATCAAGTCATGCAGCCCTAGATTTGGAGGTCACATCTGCCTCTCTCTAGTTGTGTAAACTTCAGCTTTTGTTATTTTTACCATAAATTTCAAGACCTGTACAATGGGGATAAAATATCTACCCATATGGTGGTTATACGGTTTGAGTAAGGCAATATTCATGAAGCATTTACCACAATATTATAGGATAACATGTAGGGCAAGTTCAGTAAAGGATAGTTTCCACAGAACCCCTAATCCCCTACCCAGTGACTCCTACTTACAATCCTGATGTAGTGGCATCTCTTACAGTCCTTGTCAATGACCCAAGGAAAGCTTAGCTTCTTCCTCATGGCTGCCACAGCACCTTAGCCACATTGCATTGTCTTAACGTGATGATTTGTCTGTGTATCCCGTGTAGCCTAGGGACTTTATTCATTCCTTGTGTGTTTTGTACCATCGTGATGATGGTCCAGAAGGTTTTGCTTTATAACAAAGGCATTCATAAACACATCATTTATAAAAATTAGCATGGGCTGTTTGAGAGAATTAAAATGCAGATTACTCAGCATTCGGGAATGTTGTAGTCTACATTGTAGAGGCCATTTCTCCTTCTTCTTGTCCCCATTTGCTCAATAGTCATCCTCTTTTGATTTATGGAGGTCCTCTGCTCTTCTTTAGGACCATGCCTCTCACGTCTGCTCAAGTCAAAGCTGTTTTGTTTTTTTTGGTAAACTGATATTCTTATTAATAAACTATGACCAACAAATGCAATAAAGGACCCCTGAAATGTGTAAATCCACATAGTACACATTGCCCATAGTATACATTGCAGTACTGATTGCGGAGGATGGAAAAACCACTGCCGTACAAGTTTACTTTTAGGAATGCATTTTGCTCCCAGGTAAGGTGTTATATTCAAAAAGAAATTAGACTCTCACCTTTTTACCTAAATATACATATTCTTAAACTGCTAAATTTGTAGAACTAATCATTATAATATAGCTAATGTTTATTGAGCACTTAATATGGCACAAGTACCAAACTAAAGACTTTTTACGTGTCATCTTATTTTTATCATGATGGCAAATCTCAGAGAGAGAGAGAGATGATCATTACGTCAGTCTCACAGATGAGGGAGAACAGCTGACACTACACTAGTTTGAATGGTATCACCCTGGTTTCTACATTCCATACAATTTATATATGGGCTCAACATACTTGCAGGAATTAGCCACCACCTAGAGTTTATGATATTTTCATTATTACCTGTTCTAATATTGGGTTAGTGTATCAAAGACCTACGTTAAGACTTTACTGACCATCACTAAAGGGAATTTGGTTATCTGATTGTCTCCTATCATCTTACCAGGACTCATGTGAATGAGGAAGCAGAAAAACACATTTTACGCCCTGGCTGGCATAGCTCAGTGGATTGAGCACGGGCTGCAAACCAAAGTGTTGCAGGTTTGATTCCCAGTCAGGGTACATGCCTGGGTTGCAGGCCATGACCCCCAGCAACCACACACTGATGTTTCCCTCTCTCTCTCTTTCTCCCTCCCTTCCCTCTCTAAAAATAAATAAATAAAATCTTTAAAAAAAAAGAAAATCACATTTTATTAAAAATTTAGTTTTGGGTGGCAAACACACAATGCACTATACAGATGATATATCATAGAACTGTACACTGGAAACCTTCATAATTTTATTAACCAATGATACCCCAATAAATGTATATAAATCTTTTAATTGGAAGAAGAGGAAGAAAAGGTCAAGAAAAGCTCAGGAATGAATGCTTCTTACTACAGACACTACAGGGAAGGGGTCTAGGCAGCCAGAGAGCTCCATGAGTGCAGAAAGTTTTCTGAACAGATGAAATGATCAGAGAAAGACAGGGCATTCTGGTAATCACATTTACTGACTTTTACCAAAGTTGCGGGGGTCTAAGACCTACAGTAAGCCATAGCTGCATCTACCATACTGACTTCGACTTAATAAGCAGAAAGCTGATCCAAGGTAGACTTTCCAAACGACTTACATTTAATCATAGGTCTATTGCAACTCAACAAAGAATTGTCCAAAGTTAAATTATTTGGTCTTTATAAACTAAATATTCTTACTGACACTTAGACCTCTCACTCTGGCACACATATTCCTTTAGGGGAGAGGTGAAGACCCCTGAGTGGGAGTCTAACATTGTGCACTAGTCTCTGAGGAGGAAACACTTGGAGCATTTTCACAGTCCATCAAATGTGGATTCTTCTCTCTCCCTGGTGTCATCCTAGGCCATCACTGTGGACTGGATCCAATAGGAGCTTTTTCATTAGAGCAAATTCCAAAAACTTGACCTTCCAAAAGGATGACAGCAGAGGGAGAGCACGCTGTGCTGGAGTGGGAGCAGTGGCCGTGGAGGAATGAAAGACAAAAGTGCATAAACTCCCACTCTGCGATTAGCTCCTCCAGAACTTTTACTATCCATACCCTTAATAAGAATGCCTGTATGAAAATTTTATAATTCAAAACACCAATATGTTATCCCTGATGCTTGTTTGACTACCTCATCCAAACCAACTATAGACATTTTAGCTTTGTATATTAGGTATCTCAAGTATATTGAGGCTGATAAATCTAGTGGTATCGATCAATGATGTGGCAAGAACTGGACCTGGAATTCTAATTCATATATTCATATACTTAACACCCTACAATTTTGCCATGAGACATGATGATGAAATTAAAGACATCATTTTTAAAATCATATGGTCCTAAATTTAAAAGAAGCCTCTAATATTTTAAGATACAACAATAATTAACCTATTTGCACCTTATTTTCTACATATTTAAAATAAAAGTTATAGTATTTTTCCTGTGATATCATTTTGACAATTAGAGATAAATATTATAAAATACATGAGGCATATAGTAGACATACAATAAAATTATTAAGACTATTGAAATAGAAAAATACAACAGAGAATATAAAACAAAGATTTGGTTTGAAATTACTAACAAAGCTTATAAACCCTTAAAAGACTGATTTTTAAAAAAGAAATGAAGGAAAGGAAAGGAAAGAAAAGAAAGGAAAAGAGAAGAGAGAAAGGGAGGGGAGGGAAGGGGAAAAGGGATGGAAGGAGTGAAGGAAGGAAGGAAAGGAAAGGAGAGGAGAGGAGAGGAGAGAAAGGAGGGAGGAAGGAAGGAAAGGGAGGGAAGGAAAAGAAAGAGGGAAGGATAAAGGAAGAAAAGGAGGACAGATGAAGACAACATGAATAACCAATTACCAATATTAGAAATGAATGTGGGGATATCACTACAGATCCTACACATATTAAAAGGGTAATAAAATATTTTGAACAAAGTTATATTCAAAATAATTCAATAAATTTGACAACTGAAATTTTTTAAAAATTCCTTGAAAAAAACAACTCTCTCAAAACTGATACAAAAAGAAAGAGAAAATATGAACAATGCTAAAGAAATTGAAATCATAATTTAAAATCTTCCCCAAAATCCACAAAAAAGCTTCAGACCAAGATGGCTCCATCAATAAATTCTATCAAATATTTGCTGCCAGTCTTACATAAACTCTTTTAGAAAATATAGGGTGAGAGAATCATCAGAGAAATGTAAAATAAAACCACAATGAGATACCACCTCACGCTCATCAGAATGACTAACAATAAATGAACAACAAGTGCTGGTGAGGATGTGGAGAAAAGGGAAGCCTTTTGCACTGTTGGTGGGAATGCAGACTGGTGCAGCTGCTGTGGAAAGCAGTGTGGAACAATTCAAACAATTCAAAATGGAACTGCCTTACAATCCAGCAATCCCACTTCTGGGAATATATCCAAAGGAACCTGAAACACTAATTAGAAAGAACATAAGCACCCCTATATTCATTACAGTGTTATTTACAGTCACCAAGATATGGAAGCAGTGTGTGTCCATCAGTAGATGAGTGGATGTCCCAACGATGGGACATTTACAGAATGGAATACTACATGGCCATCAAAAGAAGAAAATTTTACCTTTGTGACAGCATGCATAGACCTGGAGAATATTATGCTAAGTGAAACAAACCAGTTGGAGAAAGACATATAACTTATGATTTCACTCATATGTGGAATCCAATGAACAAACTGGATTAACAAGGAAAATAGAGACAGACTCAGGTGGAGAGCAGGATGACACCTCTGTGAGGAGCTGGGGGAGGTGGAGGAATCAAGCAAAAAAAAAAAAAAAAGGACTCACGGACACAGGCAACAATGTTGTGATTGCCCGGGGTGGTGGAGGTGGAAGAGGGTATTATTTGGGGGATAACTGGCAATGGAAAAAATAATAAAAATAAACTATTAAAAATAATAAAAATACTAAAATCGAGAGTATAATTTATGGATAACATGTTAAAGACTTTTTAGCAACTTTTCCCAAAGCACCTTTTAATAGAAAAATAATATTCTTAAGGAGTCCATAGTCAGGCATTATTACACCCCAATGCTTCAGAAGAAAGAGAAGCAGAAGACTTGAAAGAAATGTACCAAAATGAAGAGTTAGTTTTGCTCCTACACGCAGGAAGCCACTGACTTGTTTCCACTTGTCTGTTAAAAATAATGCTGCTGTGAACAGTTTGTTCATATGTGGGGTATGCCCATGCACTCCTTTCTTCTTTTGGATATGTAACTAACAGAAGAATTGCTTGGCCAAAATGAGTTAGTCTTTTAAATGCCTTTTAATTGGTTACCTCCCTCCAACATACATTGCTTTTATGTGTAATGCTTTGCTGAATTCATGAATGTACATTAAAACTAATGTGTGAAAATGAAACAGATAAATAAAAATAAGAAAAAGAATATATAGGACGAGGGAATACTTTCCTACTGATCTTATGAGGTTTACATAAGCCAAATACCCAAACCCCATGAGGACACTACAAAAATTGAAATTAGGGAGCAATGTCCTCCATGAGCATTTGATGTAAATATTCTTATCAAAATATTAGTAAGTCAAATCCAGCTATATATAAAGGGATAATGTATCATGGCAAAGTACTCAAAACTGAATTTACATTTGTAAATCTGTCAATGTAATTGATTAACGGAACACAGTAAAAAAAATCATACAAATACCTCAATATAAGCAAAAATGTTCTTGAGAAAATTCAACATCAATGCATCGTTTTAAAAAATCTCTCAGCAAATTAGAATTACAAGGGAAGTAATCCAATCTTATTGGCATCTACAAAAAAACCTATAGTTAACATAGTGCTTAATGGTAAAATATTGAACATTTTTTCAAGATCAAGGATGTCAACTTTCATCACTTTTATTTAATATCGTCCCAGAGGTCATAACCAATGAAATAAAGTTGTTTAAAAAAAAGTGAGTTAGATTAATGGGTTAGGTTCTATAGGAAAAAAAAAATTTAGTTTGGAAGAATTGAAAAGTTTCAATTCTTCCAAAAAAAAAAAAAAAACTCACTCTAGAAAATGGAAAATGCAAACCCACCCTAAATTGTTGCCAGGAATGCCTTTGGCAGTACCCGTGTGTGCTAAGTAGTCGCTGGGCTATCTAGAGTCCTGTTAAGTGAGCCAGAGGACTTGGAAATGTTTGGATAAGTCAAGGTCAGTGTGACCCTTCATGTGCTCAGTTCTTGGGAAGACTGCTAGTTCAAATGCCCAGGAGCATTTGTAGAAAGGCAGGCAAGTGGCTGGAAACAAGAGAAATAGTTACGAAACTAGGCCAAAAGATAGGAGAGGATCATTTGTTGCTCCAGAAATTCGCAAGAAGAAATGATGGCAGCGTGGATTTATGACCATAACATAAAATAAATGAAATGCCTTGCATGTGGTTATAATTTTGAACATGCTGAGAGCTTTGAATACAATTTCTCCATATTATCTATCAGGTTGTTAGAACTTTTTAAGAAATGACAAGTTAGTTTTTAAAAGCACCCAGATCGTTGGGGATTGATTACTCAACAACAAAAAAAAGAGCTGTTTATGTGATGTGCACGGAATTTGGTTCTGCATGGTCACAGAAGCAGGCAAGATGGAACATACAGGGCGATACAAGCCGAAGAGCCTGGGGAAGTTGGAGTCAGCTTCCTGAAGCTGTGTATGTTCGGTTGGTTTTTGAAGAAGCAATAAAATATGGGAAAGGAACTGGGGTGATGCAGATGAGACCCAAAGAACAGATTTTACAACATTTTGTAACTTAAAGGGAAATGGTCACATCATGTGGTATGCTGTAAAAGAGCACATCGTTGAAATAGGACAGGAGTGAATTTACAGCCTGGCTTCTCCCTTACTACACCTGTAACTTACGAATGTGGTCTCCCCGAGCCTCAGTTCACTTCTCTGTGAACTGAGAATTAAAAGATTGCCTCACTCATAGCATTGATATATGTCGTAAGGGAGATAAAAATGAAAAGCGACTAATTCTTACTTACTATTGTTGTTACATAAACATAATAAATGAGTTTTTATGATGTTGCATAAGTACAATAAATGGTGATTTTTATTATAATTTCAAGTAAAAAGTCTAAGAAGGATATTGCTTCGCACCTCTCTGCAAACATTGTTCATCAAGCTGCATTTAACAAAATACAACATACTTTCCTCCTAAGGGCAAATTCTAACATCTTGCTACTTCTTTAAATCTTCCTTTTGTTCCACTACTCCTAACAAGACAGTGTAGCCTTCTTAGAGATAATCAAACTCTGATAGGATAAATTAAGGAAGATCCAGTGCCAGCTGCCAGCCTGGTGTATTTTGCAGTTTCTCAGACAAAAACTAAAGAAGTATTTGTTCTGGTCAGGCTAGAGTGCCTAGGATTAAGAAGGAGCCAACAGGAGTCCACACACAACAGTCCCCAGCCATGGCTGTGGCAATACAAAAACATGGTGTACTCATACAGGGTGTGGCGAAGGTGGGTTTATTCGTTATTGTATTCTTTTCCATGTGAACAACTCCAAACCTTCTTTTGCTCCACCCTCTATTGGTTGGTTCATTCTTATGTTTAAAAAAAGGAACAAATATTCATTGAACCCTCACTATGTGACAGGACACTATGTGGATGATAAAAAACACAGCCCCCACACTCAAAGCGACCCATGTCCCAGGTTGCAGATGGGAATATTTTCAACATGTCACATTCACCAGTGACTTTGAATTTATGCTGCACACATGGTTTTGTTCCATTAGACAAAACTGTGGAATGTCAGAGAAGTATCTCTTTCATTTTTTGCCTATTTTAAAATAAGTTTGTCTTACATCATCAAGATTCAGGAGTTTTAAGAATGTTCATAATACAAGTCCTTTGTCAGTTATTGGTATTTTAAATATTCTCTCCAATCTGTCACTTGTCCTTTCATTTTCTTAACAACATTTTTGATGAATAGAGTTTTAATATTTATAAAATCTCATTTACTATTTTATTCTCTTATGGCTTTCCTTTTCCTACATGTTAAGACACCTTTGTCTCTCTGTGACTGTGAAGGTATTCTCTTTGTTTTCTTTCACAAGTTCTGTAGGTTTACTTTTTACTTTTTGGTTTTTGATCCATCCCAAATTGATTTCTCTGGTCCATTGCCTTCAGATGTTCTGATTTAACATCCAAAGCCTCACTTCTTTGCCCTTGCAAATTAAGAAACCCTGCCACATTGTTGAGTAAAGCAACTTTCCTTAATATAAAATAACACTCACATATAATAACCATCATGAAACACAGAGATGAATATAACTGTAGTCACCGGACATCAAAACAACCCAAGGTCAGGGTCATCTCACCTCGGACGCTGCCTCTAGGCAGAACTTCCCTGCACAATACATGCCACTTGTGCTGGGACTTGATGCCCCCATCTTTTACTTTATCCTATTTCTGAAAGTCTTTCCTTTTCTCCTTTTCCTAGGGGGGAAAAATCAAAACATACCATGTTTTATGAAGAAAATCACAATGTAAAATCACCTTCAGAGAGTTGTGCTCTGGATAGGGGTTTTCCTCTTCGAGTGTTCAATCTGTGGTGAGCCTTCATTTTCTGGGTATGTAGAAAACCCCTGATTCACTCTTCCGAGAACTTCTTAGTTCCCAAACCTGGGAGTCATCCCTAACTCTTCCTTCTTCCTCAACCGCACATTTTGGGTTGCCAAGTAAAGTACAGGTCACCCAGTTGCATGTGAACTTCAACTAAATAATAAATTACTTAGTATGTGACATTTGAATTTCAATTAAATAATAAATTCACATTTGAATTTCAGTTAAATAATAAATTACTTAGTATGTAATCCCACTATTGCTTAGAACATACTTATACTAAAAAAATTGTTTGATTTTACATCTGAAAGTCAAGTGTAACTAAACATCCTGTATTTTTATTTGCTAAACTGGCAACCCTACCATACCCAATTCTTCACCAAATCCTCCTAATTCTACTTCCTCCATATTGTCTGGAAAAAAAAGTCCATTTCTTTCTACCTCTATTACCCCTCTTTTGAAAAACACATCCCATTTGTACCCAGAATACTTTAGTGACTTTCTAACTGGCTCCCAGTCTCAAGGCTAAATACTCTTCAGTCTTTGTTAAAGTCAAAATGGTTCCTTTAGACACAAATCTGGTCATATCACACCCCTTCAACTGTTCCCATTGTTTTTAAGATAACATCTAAACTCCAAAACTTGGTTTTCACCACTACACTGTATCTGTCCTGCTTACCTCCACATAATCATGATTTGTACTCTCCATAATGCAGCCATTTTGGAAAAATGCTTAGTCCCTTGGCTCTTTGGTTCTAATATTTTCACATAAGTTTTTCTTCCATCTAGAACATTCTTCTAGCCCATAAGTCTTACCCTTTTCTGCTTGGCCTTAGTCTGTTTGACCTCAGATGTTTTCTTTTCACCTGCTCTTCTCTTCTCCAACTCTGTATGGTAATGATTTAATCACCTCCTATTTACTTCATTAGTGAAGGAAAGATTCCCACCCTCTAATTATGGGGATGGCTGAACAGCCGACACGTGACATGGGACAAATGAGATTAACAGTAACATTAGTCTATATATTCACAGATTGAGGGCCAGGGACACCACACAGAGCCACACAAGGGTCGCACTTAAGCACAGTGAACAAATGGGGGTTGTGAGAAGCAGGCTTTATAGTGTTGAAAGGGTGAGCTGCTCCATGGTTACCACAGGCAGGTGCTTTTGGCTTGTTTGAAGCATGTGGACTGGCAGAGAATGTCACTTCTATTCAGGGGATAAGGAAGAACTGAGCATGATCCCCTTGACCCTAAAGGCTGTTTGGCGGGGGTGGCCAATATCCGTGGAAGCAGAGTGAGGAGAAGAACATGCAAATGGACCATCCAGGGCCCTTCCACTTTTATCAGATGTCAAGGCAGGACATAACACCGGGCCTTGATTTGTGGTCTTCCACCATTGCTAACCAACTTGTAAGAAAGTAGAACAGTTCATGCCTCTTTCCATAATGTCATCTAAGAAAGATTGGGTTTACCTCTCACCAAATGCAGAAATATCATTAAATGCAATGTCAAGAAAGATTGTCCAACAGTTAGAAACGGGAGAAGCAGATGACCAGGTGCCCTTTCCCTGGAGTTATGGACTCCAGGACTCCAGAGGTCATTGGTTTCTATTGAACTATGTTGCTGTGGCTTTGTTTCTAGTGATTTAGGCTATTTTAAAGTCCTGCTGGGGTAGAAGTCAAGCTGTAGAAAATTATGGTAATGCAAATGATTCTTGTCCATATCAATGCAAATAAATTTTGATTCTAAAATATTCATTTCCTGTCTGTAGATGGCCCAAAACATAGATCGTTACATGATGTTTTATCACATGATAGGACATGAATTAGTTTTATGTGATAAAGTAGTAAATTGATCATTTCAGCATCCCTGATTTCATGTGTATGTGCATGAGTATATATGTGTATATGTGTGTATGTGTTTATATATATAATATTTACATATTCTTCAAATTCTCATTTGAACATGTTTAAACACATTTGTAGGTCTCATTAATTAAGGAGTTTAGTACCATCTTTGATACATGTTTTCATTTTCATGAGTCATAATGTTTTTTGAAAATTATGCTGTAAGCCCTGGCTGGTGTAGCTCAGTGGATTGAGCGTGGGTTGCGAACCAAAGTGTCACAGGTTCTATTCCTAGTCAGGGTACATGCCTGGGTTGCAGGCCATGACCCCCAGCAACCACACATTGATGTCTCTCTCTCTCTCTCTTTCTCCCTCCCTTCCCTCTCTAAAAACAAATAAACAAAATCTTAAAAAAAGATTTAAAAAAAGAAAATTATGCTTTAACAATAAAGGTAACCATGATTTAAAATTTTTAAGTTCTTAGAAAAGGAAATGCAAGCATACTTAAACGTAAATGTCTTCAATGAGGCAGTGAAACTATGTGTTTCTGAGTCTTGGTTTTTTCAAAAATAGACTTCTTTAAATTTGTACATTTTATTACATTTGTAGCTTCAAATTGATATTGGAGAGCTAAGTAAACATACACTAAACAGATACAATGGAGCACAGCCAACATTTATGTCAGTGAAGATAGCGGGGCGATTTTTATTTAGTCAAAATGACGCATGTCCTCTGGCCCACTTGAACCCCAAGCCCGGGTTTAATTTCTTGCTCAGTGATATTGAAGTGTGTTACCCGCAGGGAGTGCAGAAGGCCCAGTTTCCCTCTCCGTCACTTTCAAAGCTTGGCTGCGCACTCTGGTGACTCAACTTTCCTTGAAAAAGCTTCATTCCAAAGCTCTCCTTACCCTGAGCTTAGCTTAGGTCATGCCTGAGAACTCCAAATGTCGATTTGACTGACAAAGCATAAAAGAAGCTTGGCAGCAAGGTTTCCTGTACAAACAGTTGCTAGGTCACAATTCTGACTCTCTAAGAGATCATTAAGAAACCTGACAGTAAGCAAAAACTGAGATTTTGCTGCCAAATGTGAACACCATCCATTTCTACGATGTTATATAGGTTGGATGTGACTTGGCTTGTCCCACTGTGCTCATTGCTTATGTCCATGAACTTGGTGAGAAGCAGTGGCCACAGGAAACAGGTGGGCACAGAAGTTCCTTTTAAGAGAAACTGGTGATTTCTCTGCCCCCCCACCCCCCAACCCAAGACAAATGCAAGAAGGAAGACCCTGGAAAAGTACCTACTTCACCTTCTCCTGGACCCCTTCCCATCAGGACGGGGACTAGTGAATGTGCTTTTGCCCCTTGAGGCAGGAAGCAGTTATGCACAGGGTTCAGATGAACCACCTGCAGAGTCAGATGGCTCAGAAACATAATGTCGCCTGGGGGAAGAGCCAGGATGGGCTGGGCAGAGCACCTCCACGACCTGCTTGCTGAATCCTGTTTAGACTCCCACCCCGCTCCCCACCTACTGAAGCAAAAACGACAGCATTCCCTGGCTTCTGGTACACATCCCAGCCTTTTTTACCAAGTCCAACTGGCTTTGCTGCAATGAGCAACCCCTAGCAAATCAAAGAAGGCCTCAGCATGCAAAATGGAAGTACTTTCTGTATTCCCTGTAAACAGGGAAAAGAAAATGTCAATGAAACTCACCACAAGTTATGCCTCCTACATGAAACTCCCTCCCACTTAACAGTCAACAGTTAGCCCATATCTGTGAGCATTTCTTGCTGTTGCCCTTCATTCTGCTCTGTGCACGTACTGCTCCTATTGTTGTTCATAAGTTGTATATGTGTTCTCTTTCCTCAACAAAAAAGTAAATTAGGAAATGAACCATGAGATCATGGGCTGTGCCTTCTGTGTTAGCATGGCCTCAATCGGCATCCGTAAGTACATGAGGGTTTAATAAAGATACTTCCCCACACCTTAAAATTCACTGTAGATAATGACCTCTGCTCCGGAACCAATGAATTCTTATTATATTAATTCCAGAAGAAGAACAGGATAAATATCTTACCCCTCAATACCAAAACACAAAGGCCTTTTGTCATTCCACACAAATTAAAGGGAAAAATTAAGCTGAGTGATGTTAGTAATGCAAAAAAAGGATGCTTTATAGAGATTGAAATGGCTGATACATTAAGAAAAAAAATAATGCCTTCAAAGTGTACAACAGATACAACTCTTTACTATGTTGTTATAGACTAGAAAATATATTTCCAAACTATGTAAACTGCATTGGTCTTGGTTTTACGCTTTCCCTTACAATAGCCAAATTCACTGAAAAGGAGTCACAATCACTGAGGTCACTCCACCAGTTGGGGATTACTTTATTGCTGAATGTAACAGAAACTTGAACAGCAAAGGACGGAACTATTGGGTTTTCTGTTTGGAGGCCACTCAGTTCATGTAGTTCAAACTGAAACTGACATTTTAAATGAATTTATTAGTCTCACTTCATGCCAGGACCAGATGGTAGTCCAGCTCACACACATGGACACCTGGGGGGTTATATAACTTAATCCAGAAGGGACATATTAGTATCACTTCCCTTTTTCAAATGCTGAGCTTTCCAAGGTCAGTTTATTGATTTGATGTCATGTTGTAGCTTGGAATTGAAACTTCCTATTAAACCACCCAAGAATTAAGTGTGTTTTACCGGTAAAATATCATTCTGCAAGTTGTGCCTTATGGCCTCCAGGGTGAGAGTTTTATAGGAAAGGGGACTAGCTGTCCAAGGTTCTGCAGAGGCTCTGCCAGGGTCTCAGAGCTAAATACTTCAATAAGGACAAATTCCTCCCAGAAAGTGGAGGAAATCAAGTTAACAGTATTACATAGTAGAAAATAAACATCAAGAGGAAATATTATAATCAGTAGCTTTATCAATACAAATGACTTGATTTCATTCATTCTAAGATACACAATTAATGACATCTCATAATCACGAGTAGCCAGGCTGTTGTCATAATGTAGTTGTCGTTGCCTGCATAGGAACCAGTTTGGTTATTGTTCCTGGTGGTATACATGTCGGTCAGCAAACCACTCAACGTCAGTTTGAGAAAGAAAAGTGAATGCAGGTTGTTACCTGAAAACCATCCTTTGATATTCATTCACATGACCAAGAGAGAGCCAGCGTCGGCATTTACAGAATTGGCTGTCCTTGGAAGAGAATGTCAGAGACAATAGAGGAACATTCTCCAGAAATTCTGTACGGCCAACATTCTTGATGGCACAGATAGTGATATTTTTAGGAAAAGACAAACATCGATGACTCCAGGTCAGGAGGTATTTCCGAAGAATTGTTATTTGAAGGTGAAAGCATTGTAAGAATACTTTAAATAGTAGAGCTGGCATGGATGCTTTTTATGTCTGCTTAAGAATGGCGTGCATTAAAAATTACTCCCTTTAACGTGACCCCGCCAGTCCTCCAGCTGCTTCTTGCTTTCTGACAAAGATGACTCAGCTCACCTTGCACTTGGTCCCAGACCAAAATCAATAACTTCTCCATGGTTATTTTCTGTTTAACTTTCAAAACAATATCACTAATCCCATATTACTGCTTCAGGCTTTTCACTAGCCACCTGGAAGCAAAACCATTTGCAGCACTTAGGAGCAACCACTCGGTGCTAAGAGGTTTTCCCATAGTACTTTATATAACTCTCTCAGGAGAGATCATTGATACTTCATTCAGTTTTAAAAACTAGGAAACTGAGGTTTGGGGACATTGAGACACTGTTTGTGAGAGGTCACAAACATGTCAAACATATGTCTAAAGCCCGTATTTGCTTTTCACTCTGGCCACGTGTTCCTCGGAGACTAACCAGGAAGGGCTCAACCTCAGAAAGCCCATTTGTGTGAACACTTAGTGTTCAGCTACTGAAGCAGGTGAGCTCCGAAAACAAGCAGACTTTGCTTTTAATATTAAATTCCTGAAGTCCATAATAAACTATTTGTTCAAAGAAATAAAAGCTCAGAATGTTACCCCTTTAACAACATGTACTCCTACTTGGAAATTGTAATGCCTCATAATTATTTTTTAAAAGTTCCTTTCAAATGTGGCCAGCATTTACTTTTTTGTTTCTTTTCCATTATATTTTATGCTATTACAGTGGTCCCTATTGTTTTCCCATTTGTCCCCCTCTGCCCAGCACCCCCATTCCCTCAGGCAATCCCCACACCATTGTCCCTGTCCACGGGTCACATGTATACATCCTTTGGTTTGGTGGTAATGAACTCTTTTAGCTGGGTTTTTTTTCCCCTTTAAATTTTTAATCTATTTTTCAAATAAGTGACACATTCATATACTTTAACAATGTAAACCTACAAGGATCTCAAAGACATATTTGCACCCCGTATTCAGAGCATCATTCTTCACAGTAACAAGAAGGCGGAAGCAGAGGTGCCCGTGGAGGCAGGACTGGATGGACAAAGTGTGGTACCCACGGTAGAACACTAGTCAGTGCCCCACGTGCAGCAATACGGGTGAACCGTGAGGGCACCAGGCCATGTGGAAGAAGTCAAAGCCAAAGAGGCAAGTACTGTACGACTCCACCTGTACAAGGTGCCAGAGAAGTCCAGGTCACAGGACTGGAGAGCAGAGTGATGGCTGCCGGGCACTGCGGGAGCAGGGATGGGGAGAGCTTCCCTTTTGCAAGATAGAGTGTTCCAGAGATGAATGCTGGTGGTGGCTCCCCAACAGTGTGAATGTACTTAATGCCACAGAGCTACACACTAAAAAATGGTTAAGATGGTAAATTGTATCTGTATTTTACTACAATCAAAAAAAAAAAAAGAAAAGGGTAAAAATACAGAAATCACTCTTCTTCTCCTGTCCAACAGCCATCTAATTCCCTCCCCCGAAACACCGAACGTCACCAGTTTGGGTGTATCCTTTCAGAGAGTCTATGCATAGATGAGCAAACTCGTACATACAGGTCCACATGGGGAGCAACTGAGGCCTCCCTCCAGCAACCACCACCACTTGGCAGCCACGTGAGAGACCCGCCTTGAAATGGACCCTTCCACCTTACTCGAGCCTTCAGGTGACCACAGCCTTGGCCAGCCTCCTGAGAACCTCCTGAAAGACCCAGAGCCAGAACTGCCCAAGCCACTCCTAAATCCTTGACTCACACCAATTGCCAGGAATACTTACTGTTCTTTCAGGCCACTATTTTCATGTGATCTGTTACTAATCAATACACTGTGTGGTACAGGGGTTCAGCAAGACAGACTTCAGACCCTCTGAACAGGCATACTGATGAATGGGGACCTTGTAATGGTAGGGGACATCAGTCCCCGGGGCTCCAAGTCATCCCTTTTACCATATTTACCATGCCATCAATCCACAGATTTTCATGGGCACAAAATTCCTTGACCCCTCCCCTACCCCATCATGTAAAGAGGAAAAATGTGCAAATATAAAGTAAGGTTTTGCAGTCTGGGGGAGCTTATCAGCAGAACGATAACAGAGTTCACTCATCCCCAAGTTCTCAGAGAAGGGGACTAGACCAGACTTCGTTGGACCACGTGTCCCATGTCTAGAACTCCTGTAGAGAGAGGGGGCCTGCCTGGAATGCATCCGTTTCACAGGGAAGGGGAGGCGGGGTGACATCTTGTATCACCAACATGGAAGCTGCTGGATGAATGAAATGATCTCATTAGAAAGGGGGCCTCTACTTTTCCATTGCCCGCCGGTACCTGCTAAGCTAGCTGCCTGCTGAGCTGCCGAAAGGGGACAGGAAATGAGTCTCCAGCACTCCAGTACCCCACTGTTCCTCCGCACCTCCTGGGTTCCCCACACTTCACTGATCTCCGTCCCCAGGCTGTGCTATAAACACAGCAAATATGCGCTGACTCACTGGTCAACATGGAGAAAAACACTGTTTTTCATTCTCAGTAAGAAACTCTGGGAGGTCACTTGGGCAGGCCCCGACAGAACAGCATCAGCAAACTGGTAAAATGCAGGCCCGTTCGCTCTGCCTGGAACCCTCCTAACCATTTGGGATAAGAATCCTAAATTGGCCTCCATGATTTACCCTTTATCCTTGTTGAAGATCCCATCCCCATCAGACAAGTCCTTGTCATGTAGCTTCTGTGCCATGTTTTCTGCGCATGTGTCGTGGACAGGCCTATACGGATCCCTGAGCCAAAGCGGCTGCCTTCTCCAGAAAGAGCCCTCCTAGAAAACAGACAGGGAAATTCGGCATTTCCCTGCGTTCCCCCACTACAAAGCACACTGGGCTGCTTCCCAGTCCCCCTGCTCTGCTGGGGGACTCTGTGCTATTGTCCTGTGTGTGGTTGGCGCCATTCTTCAGCTCAAGTGACTAACCCACTGGCGTTTATTTGTGATCACTCAGGTCGATTATCAAGTCTTGTTAGTTCAGGATTTCTTTTACTTACTCGGGCATTTAAGCCTCACTGACTTAGTAAATGTGACTTAGTCCTGACTCTCTGCAGAAGGAGGGGAGCAACCCGTGCATGATCACTCAGAATCGTGCAGCCATGGGTCTGCATCAGACGTGGAAGGACATGGGTAGGTTTGGAGCTGGGCTGAGCTGGAGGGAGCCCAGCAGCACACACCTGACCCTCAAAGGTGTCAGGAGAAGCTGAGCAGGACAAGCGAATGGAAAAGTGGCCCCGCCAATATGTTTTTGAAATAAAGGCCTGAGGAGGGACGTCTTGGACAATTCTGCTCTCATACTCTCTTCTTTACCCTATCTCTCCAGCACCTCCCCACTAGCTGTCCAAGAGTTGGGAGGGGGGTTATTTTTAATTAAAACAAATATAATATGAATTTTCCATTAGCTTGTAAGGGTGGAGGACGCACTAAACCAAGACAGGGCATTCATGTGTGTATGAGTCTAAGAGCTTGGGAGAAAAGATCGGCCGCACCATGAAGATGGGCTCAGGGATCCAAATATTCTGACAACCCCAAAGGCCTGATGAGAAGGGCCGGAAGTGGATGAACCTCCATAGATGGGAGGTCAAGCATGTTGTAAATGGCTGGTACCTGGTGAGCCAGGAGACGGAGCACCAGAATAAGTTGTTATTTGACTTAATAACCTACGCCCCTTGAGGGTGAGGTGTTTTCCAGATTGAAGGGACTGACTGCATTGCAGAAATAAGGGGGGAAGGCCACTCTTCACCCTTGGTGACCACACTAGCTCCCCCCGAGGTTCCAGCATCAGCCTGGCTTTTCTTACCCATAGCCCTTCCTATTTGTATATAAATACGTAACTATTGCCCTGGCTAGTGTAGCTCAGTGGATTGAGCACGGGCTGTGAACCAAAGCATCGCAGGTTCGATTCCCAGTCAAGGCACATGCCTGGGTTGCAGGCCATAGCCCCCAGCAACCGCACATTGATGTTTCTCTCTCTCTCTCTTTCTCTCTCCCTTCCCTCTCTAAAAATAAATAAATAAAATCTTTTTTAAAAAAGAAAAAAATACTTAACTATTTATAATTTCATCCCTTACCTCATGGATAGAGTCGGTTACGAATTTACAACACATATTAATAGGAAGAAAATAATGTATTTTATCAGCAATGCCGAGACAATGTTCCCAAATACAATCTGCAGGTTGCCTGAGATGGGGGTTCACTCCCTGGCGGGTCAGGCTTCACTTTCTTCATCCATCTCTTCTTCAGTAGCCGAGTCTGATGTCACAATCCTGGCTGCTGACCTGGAGGCTTCCCCCTCGTCCATTTTGTCAAAAACCTCATCTTCATCAGACACATCACTGTGGTATGGCTTCCATTCCACATTTTTCTTGCGCATGGTGTTGAGAGGCCAACACATATCCTAGAGCCAATGCAGCCACCTTCTCCAGAAACCGCCCTCCTCCATCTCGCACTCCACTGAGCATCGCTAATATCCAGGGGTTGAGGAAAAGCCCCATTCTTCAGGAAGGTCCCGAGCCAGAGCTCCAGGCCCAGAGGTGGAACTGCGACAACAGACAAGGATGGGTGCTGAGTCTGAACTGGATGTGGAAATATTATCTCAGGGTGCTTTGGAAGAGTGTAGTCTGCTGCAGAGTGGTAGGATGTTCAGCCTTCAAGTGCGTTCTGGTGCTGCAGTGAGCTCCAGGTCCAAGGTGGAACTGTGACGTCAGGGAGAGTGCAGCCTCCTACAGGACTGCAGCATCAGCCTCCAAAGTAGACCAAGCTACATATCCTGTGGGAATGGAAACAATTCTATCTTCTCAGGGCCTTCAGAGGGACACACCCGGCTGGGTGAGAGGTTTGACCACCTCAGTAGGTTTTGTAGCTGAGACTTCCTTCTTAGTAGCAGATGGCAGATGGTTTAATCCCCTTATGGTGTTTGGTGTCATCGAGATAATGTTCCTTTTTAGGCAACACTGCATGCTGAGCTTCACCTGGATCCTGAGGGGAAGAAACTGTCACCTCATGATTTATAGAGGATTTTGCAGGCTGAGCTGGGCCCTTCTGCTAGATGGAAGGAGGTTCTTCACCAGAAAGAGGCAATGGTGGCAGAGCTGAGCTCTTCTGCTGGACTGAAGAGTCAACATTTTCAGGGGAAGCTGGATGTTGATCTAAAACACCTTGATAAACCAGAAAAGACTTCAACAGCTCGGGACACTGAGCCTGAGCTGAATCATCCTCCTGGGTTGAAGTAGGTTCTTGCTCCTCAAGGTCTTCTGGTTGATGAGCTGGGGGCTCCTGAGGGGTTGGAAAGGGTTCCATTTCCTCAAGGACCTCTGTAGGCAGAGCTGAGACTTCCTGTTTGAGTAAGGAAGATTCAAAGTCTTCAGAAATACCTGAAGGCTTGAATGGGGGTGAGGGTTGCTGATCCGAAAGCCAGGGCTCTGTGGGCCCCAGGGGATCAGAGGTCTGCAGGCCAGGATCCAGGGCTGGAGGCCGAGCTGGAGCTGCCTAGACCGGCAGCCATAACAGCTGTCATGTGGAAAGGAGCTGTGGTGCCCAGAGGTGCAGCCTGAGCGTGACAGCGACATGTCCAAGATACAGCAAGCAACAGAGGCAAGTGGGGCCCAGAGAGCAACACAGGTAAGTAGGCTGCCAGCCCCACATGCTGAGCAAGAGCCAACAATTGGCAGCCGTGCCACAATTGGCAGCTGTCGTGCATGCTCCCGTTAACAACTAATCACCGCTCCCTGACCTCAGATTCCAACCTTGACTTAGGCAACCTTTAGTAGTCTTGGGTTGAGAGTGACTGCCAAACAGTGCTCCTTTCCCCCAGAACCACCAGGGACCAAGTGGTCCTTTTCCCCTGCAGAGAGGACAACTACTTCTCACTGGGCTTCCCTTCCCCCCTCACAGTGAGGCAGGATTTGGGCTGCACACCTGGGGGGCCCCAGACTCTAGCAGCCCAGGGATGGTGGGATGGGGGCGGGGTGTTAAAGGAGGTGGGGAGGTGGGGGTTGCTGCAAAGCTTCCCAACGAAGCCACAGCGCCTGGCATCGCAAGAAATTCAGAAGTGCTAGTTCAGTTCTGGCCGTCTGAAGTCCTCCTTTAAAGCTGAAGTCTGAGGCACATTCTTCCTCCACTTGGCCACACTGCTTCCAAGAAAAGTAGCTGATCTTTCTTAAGCATCTTCTTCACTCTTACATAGTTCCCTTGTTTGACATACACATGAAGCTGAGCTTCCAAGAAGTCATCCTGTAACAGGGAATAAAACCTTTATACTACTCTGACTTACCATAAAATGGAATTAGAATAAAAGGTACTAACAAACTCATAGAAGATTCATGTATTAAAAGTTTCTTTATAGGTGTTTTATAGACAGCAGAAATTGCAGCTCTTGCTTAACCAAGGGATGACCCTGACCACAAGAAACTGGGCATCAGGGACTCATATTGTAACGAGGGACCCCACCTCCAGCAATGGGGAGGGGTTGAGCTGCACATGCACACATTGCCCTAGCAATCATTTTTTAAAAAATGCATGGAAATGCCACTTCTTTTTTTAATTCTCCCATCCTTCCCAGCAGCTGGGGGCTGGAGGTCCTGGGCCCAGGACATTAAGGACAGTAATAGGGGAGAGGAGGAAGCTCAGGCCTGCCAGTAACAGGCCCTGTGCCCCTGCCCAGCACGGGCCTGTCAGCAGCCATCACCTGCCTGCTTCCAGCACAGACCTCACAGACATGTGACTGAAATATTAGTTCTGGTGGTTTAATAGAGGGAGAAAAATAGAGAAAGAATGGAAACAAAAGTTTATGTGCCTTCTTCAGTAGTACAGATTTTTGTTCTTGTATTGTTTTCAGTTCTCAAATCAGTGTAGAGGTTGTGATGACAAAATTTTAAATAGCTATTTTTGCAAATATGATTGTTACATAAAAGGTTCCTTTTTTTCCCACCAAACTCTGTCCTTGGAGTTTTGCTGGGTGGGCAGTGAGGGGTAGGACCCCACCCCAACTAGTTGGGCTCAGTAACAAGATCAGAACCAGCAGAGGCACTGACTGCCCATCCTGTTCCCAGATACCAGCAGTAAAACTGTGGGTGGAGCAATGAAACCACACGGCGACACACACAAAAGATCCCGTGGAAGCCACCCAAGAGTAGGATGAAAAAGCTACACATCGCCAGAAATCCCTTAGTTCCCCTCTTCCCAGAGTTCCCCTGTATAACCTAGCCAGGATACCTGAGATGCTGAAATTGGCTTTGAGACTAGAGTCCCCCGTCTTCCATATTGCTGGCACCTGAATTAAAACACTTTCCTTTACATCAGCACCTGCCTCTCGAGTGTTGGCTTTCGTAGTGACAGACAGCCTGACCAGCACTTGGTTACAATCTCTTAAGGAACCAAGTTGGACAGGACAGGGGATTGGATGATGAACAGCCCAAGACATCTTTTCCAGCTACTTCTTAAGCTACACAGGCCATGAGAACTCACAGTCTCCGAATCCATCCTGCTCCAAACTGGACTTGCAGAAAGGCATCAAGGACTTTTTTTCATGTGGGTTTTTCAGTCTCAAACCTGAGCATGATTTTCTCGGTGCTCATCCCACCTGCCATGCCCACACCCCGCCACCTTGGCCACAGCTCCAGGAGGGGGTCGCACTGGGGCCACTCTGTGGGCACTGCAGCAGGTGCGTGGCAAGGCTCAGTCTGGTCTGGCAGCAGCCGCTCTACTTTGTGCCCATGCCCACCTGTCGCCTCCATTCGCCCTCAGCAGCCTCCAACCATCAGTGGGTGCGGCAGCCCCTGTCCCTGCTCCTAGCATTTAACTTATATTGGAGCAAATTTGTACTTGTGAGAAAAAGAGTTTCATGCCTCCTCTAAACTAAATAATTGCTACTTTTGACCATAATTAAATAGAAGAGTTAAAATTATAGTATAAATGACCTCATATAATTTTCTAAAAGTATTTCAAAAAGTATAATCAATGACCACATTATCTTGATTGGGATATCATTTATCCAGCATGGAAAACCACCTAATTCATAGTCCTCTAATTAGAAATATTGGCTTTAACCACAAAAGCCTGATCTTCTGAAAGCTATGACCACAGTAACCAGCTCTGGTCAATGTCTACATGTAGAGACCAATATAAGTATTCCAGCAATGCAGAGCCAAAATCTTTACTATGGCCATCATCACAGGATTTGTCACTGTGTACTGATATGCTCCCGGAAGACTATGTCTTTTATGTTACATCTCTCTGCCCAAGAACTGTCTTGCACTTAACACGTAACTTGAAAGCATGTGTTAAATGATTAGAAAGCAGCAATTCAAATACTAATCATTGTAGTTAGAACGCTCATACAGTATTATTTGATAAGTCCATTAATTAAATGTTCATTAAGCACTGTGGGAAGTACAAAGCAAATAAGGTCAATCCATAGCTTTAAAAACCTTATGATTTGAAAATTAAAACAACAGATAGACACCACTTCATACTTATTAGAATAGCCAAAATCCAGACACTGACAACACCAAATAAGAGGATATGGAGTGACAGGAACCCGCGTCCATTGCCCGTGGTGATGCAAAATGGTACAGCCACCTTGGAAGACAGTTTAGCAGTTTCTTATAAAACTAAATATACTCTTACCACACAATCCAGCAATTGCAACCTTTGGTGTTTATCCAAAGGAGTTGAACATTTATATATACACACAAAATTCTATAAAGATGTTTATAACAACTTCATTCATAACAGCCAAAACTTGGAAGCAGCTAAAATATCCTTCAGGATGTGAATGGCTAAAGAAACTGTGTTACATGCAGACAATTAACTATTATTCAGCACTAAAAAGAATGTGCTATCAAGCCATGAAAAGACATGGAGTAATTTTAAATGCATATTACTAATTGAAAGAAAACTATCTGAAAAGGCTAAATACAATATGATTCCCACTAACTTGACAATATTCTGAAAAGGGAAGGACTATGGAAACAGCAAAAGGATCACCAGGGGCTGGGATTGGGGGCAGAACACGGGTGTCTTTTTAAGGCAGTGTTTATAGTCTGCATGATATTTTAATGATGGATACATGTCAGTTATACATCCAAATCCATAGAATGTAAGGTCATGTGTTCATAGTTGCAAAAATCTCATTTGATACAATAAATTAACACTAAACCCATTGACTTGTGGTGATTTCCACAAGGTATTTTTGAGTGAGAAGAGCAAGACAACAAAATTGTAAGCCAGTAATGTAACCAACCATAAATACTCATACATGTAGACATATGTACGTGTACATTTCTGTATAGGATTAAATAACCAAGGACTATAGAATCAGTTAGGCTAATGTAAGGAGTGGAGAGAAAGAAGATGGGCAGCTTAAGGAAAGTACTCCTTCTCCACTTAGAAAGAGTGAATACCAGCCACTGTTGAGGATATTTAAAATTGTACAGTATCAGCTGTTAACAAAATTCCCAATGAGGAATTCAAACGAAGTCTATCAAATCTACCACTCTGAAGGATATAGACTTTCTAATATTTGTGTATATATAAGTATTATGTTTATGTATGTATGTATGTACATAATTTTGGTCATGTTTATGCTCTTATGTTTTTAGAAGTAGGCATTATATGGCCATAAATAAACAATAGATTTCTAAAGCCCTGTATTTAGGAAGAGACCTCTTCCAACCACAGTCACCAAGACAAGTTTCTGTGGGTAAAATGATGTATTATCTGAGTTTAGTGAAAGCTGGCTTGAATTTTAAAAGGCAAAAAGGTCAAACTATGGCCTGAATACAAGTACCGCAATTAGAAAGTAAAAACTAGTTTTGTATATGAAGACATCATAATCCTACTGGAAGAAAATGAGGAATGCTGTATACAGCAAAACTTCAGGGAACCATTCAAAAATGTAAAGAACAGACTTTTTGATATACTTTGGATGAAGAGGTGAACTTGAAGAAGTTTAGAATGACTAATTTTAGTTAACGTCAAACCATTGCACATTTCCACTCAGTGAACTCATTCTGTAGTCTTAAGGGAGACAATGTTTATTCAGCACTTAATATGTGCCAACTACTCTTCATGTGTCACCAACCATAGAGTTCCAACAACCACCTGAGAGATTGGTATTATTTTTATCCCTATTTAAAGAAGAGGCCCAGAGAGGTTGTATAATTTGGCCAAGAGCACACAGCTGTCAACCCTCCAGGGATTCAAAACCAGACAGGCTTAAAGCAACAATAAGATACCACTATTCACTTGTTAGAATAGCAAAATACAAAAAAAAAAACAATTAATGACAAAGATATGGAACAACAGAAATACACACATTGTTGGTAGGAATAAAACATGGTACAACCACTTTAAGACAGAGTCTGGAAGTTTCTTTCAAAGTTAAACATGGCCTTATCATATGACCAAGCAATCACTTTTAGATATTTGCCTGACTGATGTGAAAACTATGTTCAAATAAAGCCTGCACATAAATGTTTGTAGTGATGTTACTTATAATCACCAAAATTAAAAGCAACCAAAACACCTTGACATAGGTGAATGGATAAGCAAACTACAGTATATCCATACAATGGAATACTATTCCGTGGTAAAAAGGAATAAGTTATTAAGTCATACAAAAACATCTTAAATGAATATTGCTAAGTGAAAGACACCAGACTGAAAAGAATGATTTCATTTACGTGAACTTCTGGAAAAGGCCAAACTCTAGAGTTGTTAATGAGATCAGTGGTTGCCAAGCTGCTGGGGAGAGGAAAGTGTTTAATCATCAAAGTTCAGCAGCTTTTTTTTTGGTGGCTGTATGACATCACATATTTATGAAAACTTCACACTATACAGCACAAAAAGAGTGGATTTTAATGTATGCAAATTCTTAAAAAATATAATCTAGGGGGGATCAAGGGATCCCAGGATATGACAAAACAATCTGACTGAATTACAAATATATGAAATAACCTCACCAAAAGGGCTGGGGGGTAAGGTAGTAACCTAAGTAAATTTGGAAATGAGTAGAGGCTATAAGTTCTTAGACAAAGAAAGAATGCACGGGCGTTGTGCTCTAGTTAGTACGGCTGTCTCCCACTGGGGGAAGGCTTAACAGTTCTGAAACCACTATATATGTGGTATGCTGAAGCTAAACAGTTAGGGAAGGGACGGTGGATCGTGGAAGCCAAGTTGCTCAGTGTTGGCCTGGAAGTTACAGACAAGCAAAGGGAGGAAAGCTAGAGTGATTCCTGTGGAGACCTAATACTCAGCCATATGATTATAGTTACCAATATTGTGTTGTATACTTGAAATTTGCTAAGATAGTAGATCTTAGGTGTTCTCATCACACAGAAAAAGAAAAGGGTGATTTTGTGAGGGTGATAGGTATGTTTGTTAATTAGCTGGATTGTGGCTACTAATTCACAGTGTACATCAAAACATCCAGTTGGACACCTTAAATATGTACAATTTATGTGTCAATAAAACTGCCAACAAACTGGAAAATTATACAAAATAAATAAATTAATATTTTGGGATTTAAAATCACTGCATTTTACATTGCATTCCTATGTATTAGCCCTGAAAGACAATAATGGTCCATTGCACACCGTTCTAAAACTCTGCCCCTAGCTATCCACCAGGCGTCCCTTGGAGCTCCCAGGCTGAGCTTGCACTGTGAACGGGCAACTACAGAGGTGAAGGTCTAGGTCACATTACGAAGGTCTAGGTCATATTAGAAGGCAAGCCTCTCCAGTCCGTGGACAGCGAGAGAGAATGTTGAATGAGTAGTGGAAGTGAGATCATCGATGTCCGTTATAGCCTGGGGATCATCTCAAGGAAAAGGATGACTAGGGCTCATCCCACTGTCCTTTTGGCCACTACACATGGAAGAAGCCGTGCTTCGTGGGGGGGGACTTCCTGAGCACATCTGACCAGAGATAGGAGCGCCCTGAGAGGTCACTCAGTGCTCCTCCCTGATGTCCTGGATCCCTTTTACTGTCTCTGTGAGCCCTACCCCAAAATCTTTAGAGCCTGTTTTCTTCCCTTGCCCAGGGTCTCCCTTAGCCAATGACTGCCCTGTGGACAAATTGAGATTTAACCCCACACCAGAGTCCCCCTTTAGAATCAGGGGACTCCCCTGCTGTCCTCTACAGTTGACTAATTTTGTCTCTATCCTGTCCTGCCTCTCCTGCCCTCTTACAGACTTATCCTAGGAATGCTTCCCTAATAAATTATTTGCCCCCAATACTTGTCTCAAAGCCCACTTCTGGGAAGCCCAACCTAGATCACTTTTCTTAGTCTTGCTTTCAAGCACCCACATAGACGCCCTTTTTTATGAGAATTGTGGACTTTTTTAAAGATTTTCTTTATTTAGTTTTAGAGAGGGACGGGGAGAGAGAGAGAGAAACATCAATGTGCGGTTGCTGGGGTCATGGCCTGCAACCCAGGCATGTACCCTGACTGGGAATCGAACCTGCGACACTTTGGTTCACAGCCCACGCTCAATCCACTGAGCTATGCCAGCCAGTGCTAAAGACGCCCTTTTCTTAGTCCACAGTGTCACAGGGACTTCCTAGGCAACCCCTTAGTGACACTTAGCAAATGACAATATTGTGTTCCAGGAGGCACCCCATGAATTTTTCTCTTCTAAAATGTTTTCCCTAAGGAGACATATATGAGCATCTGCGTGTTTTAAGTTGCAAGGGGAAAATTAGGTAAAACCTTTCAAGGCTCTAGAATGCTAATTGTCTCTCTTGAGAAGTGATTCCGTTTCATACTTCCTTCTTCATGCTTACATGACTGCACAGCCCAAGGGAAGGAAGCTTTACTTCTCTCTCCCCTTTGTTCCCTGGATGAGCTAATAGCGCCGTGGTATCACTGGCCGTCGTGTTCCATTTCGGGCAGCTCGGTTGGAGTCTGCACTTGCAGAAATGTCTTTCCCTCTCGGCTTGTGGACAGGGTGACAGCAGGGGTGTCTTCAAGGCAGGCTCGGGTTTCCCTTGGTTCACTTGAAAGTGCAGGTCTGCCCAGAGGACGGTGGTGAGCCCTTCGGGTGGCCTGTGGGAGCTTGTCAATACCGCAAGCCCTGTTCACTCAGCCGGCCCGGGCAGGCCAACTGCCTGCCACAGGGAGAGGTGAACGCGGGCGGCCCTTAGGATTGAAGGATTCTGTGGCTGGAAGTCATGCAAGCTATCCTGCCCAATCACTCGCTTTCTGACGAGGAAATTGAGGCTGCTCAAGGTCCGTGGAGATTTTGGTGCCAGGTCTGCAATTAGAATCAGAGTGTCCATATTCCCAGGGTACGCGGTTTCATACAAGACGAAATTTTGTCTCTTGCCCTTGAAACAGTCCCCTTCAAGTGCCTGCCTGTGACAGTGGTGGCAGTTTTCACCACTCCCTGTACGGGAAAGACAGATGGGCGTCTTCCAAATGAGTCACAGCTTTCGCTTCTCATTCAGCAGATGTCTACAGTGGATGAAGTTAGACATGTCCATTTTACCCACACTGCCCAACAAATGACCCGGTGTGCAAGATTCTCAGCAAGGACAAGGAGCCTGGAAGGCATTGCGACCTTAAGTTCTGGCGTGGAAATGCCTAGATTCTAAGGCATTACAGTTACATGGCTAATTACACTCCTGTGATCGGTACGGACGGCCATGTTATATTTTTTCTTAACTATTGAATATGTCAGTAAAAAAAAAAACTTAGAAATAGTGCACCACTTTAATGATTTTCATTATTTCAAGAGCCAGTGCTTTCTTGACTTTAGGCAGCTACTTTATTAGTAATAAAAACATTTATTATTAATAGCTATAAAATAACTAATATTTGTATTTTTTGTTTAAATGGATTGAGTTGAAAGTAAAATGAGATTTAAATTTCAGCAGGATATTAAACAGAAGCAGGAAAGAATATAAACTACATTTCTCATTACTATTATTAACAGAAGTTTTCACTTATAAAACACCACGGTGGTTAATTTTATGTGTCAACTTGACTAGACCATGAAGTGCCCAGATATTTAGCCAAATACTATTGTGGGTATTTCTCTGAGGGTGTTTTTGGATGAGTTTGACAGTCGAGTGGGTGGACAGAGTAAAGCAAACTGCCGTCCCCAATGTGGTTGCGCCTCATCCCATCACTTGGAGGCCCAAATAGAGCAAAAAGTCAGACTATCCCCCACATAATGGGGAATTCTTACAGCCTGGTTTGCCTTGACCAGTTTTTTGATGGGCGGGGGGAGGTGGTGGGGGGGGCCTTCAGACTCCAGCTGAAAATCAGTTCCTTCTGGGTCTGTAGCCAGCTGATCTCTCAGCTGGAATTACACAGTTGGCTCTCCTCGGTCTCCAGATTGCAGGCGACGGATCTTGGGAGTTGTCAGCCTTCGTAATCAAATGAGCCAATTCCCTACAATACATTTCTTCATATTTATACTAGATGAATATCATCTATTATTTCTGTTTTTTTCTAGAAAAGCCTAATACAAGCACCTATTGTATGTCAGGCATTATTGTTAATTTCACCACAAAACAATGGGGTACATATTATTCTCCCCATTTTGTGTATGAGAAGGCAGAAATATGTAAGTTTTTTTGTCACTTGACACTTATTTCACTTAGCATGGGCCCTCCAGGTCCATCCATGCTGTCATAAATGATAAGATTTCAATCTTTGTTGTGGCCAAGTAATATTCCAGTGTATTATGTACCACCACTTTTTTGTCCACTTGTCTATTGATGGGCACTTGGGTTGCTTACATATCTTGCCTATCAGTGGTTCATAAAGCAGTTCCACTTTTAATTTTTTGAAGGCTCTCCAGTCTTTTTTCCACGGTGGCTGCACCAGCCTTCACAGAAGGCTGCCCACTGTCTACAGGGACAGACCTTCTTAAACATGGAGAGGGCATGGTGAGATTTAAGGGTGATAAAGGAGTCCTCTCCCCTTCTTCATTCAAAACTGACTTTCTTATTTGCCTGTTTAAATTCCTACCCAGAGTGATAGCATTCAGTTTATTATTAGAAAAGTCTGTAGTTCATCTCCCAAAATGGAGAGGGAAGATACTAGTACGTAGGGAGGAATGAAAAGTACATGCTTCAAAATTTTACTAGAGTCATATTTATCTCCTCCCTCCTTCTCCCCGTCCTCCTTCCTACTCTTCTCCCTCTCTCCCTGTTTCTCCTTCTCTCCCTCTCTTCCCCTCTCCTGCCCCCTGCCTCAGACAATGAGTTTAGAAGGCAGGACCAGCAGAGGGGAAATCTGAGTCATAGCTCTGAGGACCATGAACACTCCAGCAACAGCACCGAAGAGTCAGTAGGCAACAGGAGCGGACTGAGCTCTAAAACTCTGCTCATGAATAAGTGTGTGCCCCCCAAAAATGGTGTAAGTAATTTTTATTTGCCCTCGTGGTTATTTCAAAACCTGGAGCAGAAGCGCTTTTATGTGGTCCCTTGTTTGAATTTGGTACAGGGAGAACCAGAGGGATGACACCAGAATTGCAACCCATCTGACACAGAATCTCATATTTGTCAGCCTTCTGCAAGGCTGGGGTCTTCTTTACTAATACATTATCATTAGGTTTGAAATGGAAAGGTTTATCAATTGTTCTTATTTTTTAATACTGTCTGCTTTCTAGGAGCTGGAGCAGTGGTCTCCAAAGCAGGACACATAAATGACAGGAGGCATAAGGTAACCTGCTGAAATATAAGAACAAGTAACAAGTATGTAGTTTTTTTTATATCAAAAAGGAGCACCTGGCAAATGTATGAAATTGAATGAGAGAAGTAATGTTAAGTTCTTTTTTAAATTATTTTATTGTTGCTCAATTGCAGTTGTCTGCATTTACCCCCCACCACTCCCGCTACCCCAGCCAAACCCACCCCCCTCCCTTGGTTCCACCCTCCCCCCCCCTTGGTTTTGTCTATGTGTCCTTTAGAGCTGCCCCTGAAAACCCTTCCCCCACTATCCCCTCCCACCTCCCTTCTGGCTACTGTCAGATTGTTCTCAATTTCAATGTCTCTGGTTATATGTTGCTTGCTTTTTTTCTTTTGTTGATTAGGTTCCGGTTAAAGGTGAGATCATATGGTATTTGTTCCTCACCGCCTGGCTTATTTTATTATTTTACTTATATGGAAAGCCTCACTCTCCCTTTGGTAAGTACAACACATGTTGTCCCTTTGAGCCACGACTGTCTCTTGTGCACCTGCACCTGTGACCTCGGTTAGCCTGCAGTCCCTGATGAAAATGATTGAACTGGCCCAGTGTGAGGTCCAGGAGGAAAAGTCAACTTCAGCTGTATGATTTGGTCTTAAGCAAGGACCATATTTGTCCCCATTATTAAAAGTGTGTATTTTTATAATGACTGTGAAATATATTCTTCCCTCACTCTGAAAAAAAAGAAAAATTAATCTAAACTAATATATAAAGTAAAAATAATAGCATCTTCACTAGGTCTCTGTTTTGGGTGCCACACATCATGTTAAAACCATATGAAATCTTCAGAAGTAATATTTTATAATAAGGAGTCACTCGTTTTATTGCTTTCAATAAATTGCTTATTGATCAAATGGATTGGATTATCCAGACATGATTGCTCAAATCTTTACACCATGGGAAAGTAGCTTTAAAGAAGATTCTTGGGGATTGAAGACAGTACTAACAACACAAGCATCAGGAAATGGTAGAGACAACTTCCCTCTTCCTTTGGGACCAAGCTTTCTCTCATTCATATCATGAGAACTTTAAAAATGGCAGTTCTCATCAGATATGACTAAAAGTCCTGTGACTAATATTTGTTTAATCATTGAAGCAGGGTTTACATGCACAAGTACCAGGGGTGAACCTTGCTGAAAAGTACTCACTAAAGCAACACAAAGGGAACCACCCCGCTGAGGAAGACATTGCCGATTCCATCTCATCCGTCTTAGTTCCGTATTTTGAGTTGTTTTCTAGAAAATGAGGCTCTCCACTCACATTTTAAATTTGAGAAGAATTTAGGGGTCTTGTACAAAAAGTTATTTTATAATACTATATTTGATTTGTAAGAAATTGTAGAGATTTTAAATTCTATTACCTTCAAAATTCTCTCTAAAACTTTCGCGACTCACGGCCATGCAGGATACCCCCATTGTGGGACAGCTCAAAAGCATCAGGAAAGTACTGCTTTTAACAAGTTGAATACTGTGTTCTTACAACTTCTTTTTCTATTTCCCAGTCATTCAAAAGTTTCTACGTTCAATATGACCAGTTCCTCCTGTAGCACTTTTTAAAATTTCCTTTGTTATTTGTGTCTTATTTCTGGGTGGATTCCAATTTGCCTCTCTCCAACTATACAGCATCATATGTAACCAGTGCAGCAGTCAGTGAAATTGACTTCCTTCTTCATTTATTCCACAATATTAAATAAGGACCCTCTATGGACCAAGCACTTTTGATGGCACTGGAGGTACAGTGATAACAAGATGGATAAATTCTTGCTGTCATAGGGCTTCAGATTCAATGAAGTGACCACAGACAACTAGCTAGTAAGACATAAACAAATGTGACATGAACATCAGAGCCACACAGAGAAGAACAAGGAGATAGGACAGACAGTGGCTAATTTGAATTGGGTGATCTGGAATAATAGTCTTGCTAAGAAAGGTTACATTTATGCTAAAATCTGGTTGAAGCATAGCTTGTACAAAGCTCCCAAGGTAAGAAGTAGTTAAGCACTGAGGAACTGAAGCAAGTCAAGCAGGGCTGGAAGAGAGAGGGAAGAAGGGAGACAAGCACAAAATGAGGCTGGAAAAGCAAACGGGGACCAAATAATGAGGGATCCTGTACGACATGTGACAAACAGGTAATTCTGTGCTGATTTTACACTGAAGACCCTTAAGGGTGTCAAATCTCTCACTGCCTTCATTTCACATTCTAAAACTGTCAACCCCTGGACTTCTAATTGGCCAATCACTGATATAAATTCTAGGATATGCCAATTCTGGTTAAAGCATTTCTCTCTGCTCTGCAGAGCAGTTCACCATTGCCATATGGAGGCAGGCAGAAGTCATTTTGTTGTAATCCAAAGAATCTGTTGGTTCTTGTCACCCTAAGGGACCATTACATGACACTTCCTTACTCAGTGCCTGGGCAAAATAATATTTCTAAAGGCCTTCAATTAAAATTGTAGGCTATTCCTGGAAATGGCAAAATAAAAAAGCCTGACCAATGTTTGATATTCTGTCACTTGGAATTCTTGAGTGTCTTGAATATAAAAAGAATTACAGGAAGAATAAAATTTAGTGGCGTCAAAATTAGGATAGGAATTTAAATTTTATAGTGTGAGTAGAGCAATAGGCATATTAAAATTAGTTTTACTTGAAATGTCACTGGAGAATTTCAAATGCCTCATAAGTCTGTCTCTCGGCCACCTCGCTTTTCAAAATAAAATGTTAAGGTTTTCATGACTTACAGCCCTATATCCACAAAAACAAAACTTTTTTGCATGAACTTCTGACAAAAAGAATTTGCTGGCCTCTTTCCTTATAAATACTGTGCACTCACTCCTTGATTAATGGCTTATATGTTGACGCATAATTCACAGCTTGTTTTGTACTTCTGTACAAGTCATTCTCTAGTATAAATAAAAGATTTGTGTCAAAACTCAACTTGGATTCTTGTTTCAAATTGATTATTAGAACAAAGTCAGAGTCACTGGTTAAATACCAGTTAATCACAGGTAAACCTCCTTGAACTGTATATTTTGGGTTGATCTCCTTTTTCCTTAGAATTGCTATTTAAACCCATATCATTGGAAAAGCTGGCTTTTCACCTGTCAGTGATCTTGTAAACATTGTCTATAACTCATGCTCACAGTTGCTTAAGAAAGCTTGCCCTCCAGGCAGTGCTTTGACTTTTTGGCTACACACTGGCACACATCTCACCCGAGACGAGTGAGCCTTTTTAACACTTGTCAGTATAACAGTGAGAAATTAGATTGTAGTCCTTAAAATTCTCAGTGTGACATTATATGAAATAATAAGCTGACTTTATCACAGGATACTCCATGTACATTGGTTGTTATGAGCCCAATTGTCCCTCTCAAAAAAAATTCATGTGAAGTCTTAGACTCCAGTACATCGGCCTGAGACTGCCTTGAGAGATAATGACTTAACAGAGGTGACTGAATTAAAATGTAGGTATTAAGGTGGGCTCGAGTACAATATGACTGATGTCCTTCTACGAAGGAGAAATTTAGGCATAGACGTCTCCAGAGAGAAGATGACGTGGGGGCACTGGGAAGACACAACCATCAACAAGCCAGGGGCGAACACCCTAGAAGTGTTCTCTTACCCTTCCCACCCTGACAACACCTTGATTTCAAACTGCTGGCCTCCAGTACTGTGAAAAAACACTCTTCTGTTGTTTAAAGCACCCAGGAAGTAGTACCTTACAGGACAGCCCCAGCGAGCTCAGACACTGGTTTCAGATCAGAGTTTGTGAAGATTAGAGGTAGCTCATCTAATGTTATGCCTTATGAGAAGTCATTTTCTGGTTACATATTTTTAAGAGTTCACAAAGTAAATATCATAAGGTGTCATAAGGAAATTGAAAGAAATCAAAGCAAATTTTGTAAACTGAATTCACTTTTACCAAATCACATGATAGTGCAGCAGATTACCATATCTTGCTGTGTATAATGCTCACCCACGATTTTTGGCCCCAACTTTCAGGGAAAAAAATCTTTCATTTGAATGTTTAATTCAATTTTTTATTTACTTATATTGAGAAACAAAACTGATTATCATATTCCAGGTTATTATTTTGCATGTGGATATTGTAATTATTTCCAGAGTTACACTTTTAATGCATAAGCATAAATAAAAGAATTAAAAACATTTATATAGATGCAGAATTAGTACTACTCACATGCAATGTGCATCTTTATTTTTCCCTCAAAAATTTGGGCAAAAATTGCTCATTATACATTTGCTCATTATCCATGGCAAAATATGGTACATTTGTGAAACATTCATTTTACCAGCCACTAGTATTTCTCCCAAGGACACTATAACATTAACTAATAAAAGATCTCTTATTCTTTCCTACACACTGCCAACCATAAAAATCTTCATTTTATCCCTGCCTTTCTTTATTAATTACATCTTCTCTTAGAGTCCTTTAAAACACAGGGTAGACAGACAATCTTCATTGCAAAAGAGCTGAATAAAAGAACTATTGATTTGGTGCTCTCCTTTCTTCTCTGTTATCAACAATAATTAATGTTCCTATTAAAGTAATATGGTTTTAATTCTGGTTTGGGTTGCTAAGGACCAAGAATAACACATAAATCAATAGAACATTAAGGAACTACAATTCCCACAAAGCATAATCTGAGATAAACACCATATGTCTCGGTAAATCTAAGGAAATGTCTCTTAAAACTCTAATGCCAACTTGCAGCGCCAAGCGAATGCCTGCATTTTCAGAATCATGATAAGGAAAAACTAGAAGACTGTGAAACTTGGAAAAACTTATTGTCTTATCAGAAGACTATTTTATGTTTTTAATTGTATTCACTAAAATTTGTGATCCTTCTTCCAAAGGGACCCAAACAACAAATTCTCATTGTTAGTCTTTGAGAAACCAAAAGTACAGGGAAAAAGTTACATTAGCATTTTATCTAGGGTTTCAGAGAGAGTTTATGCTAAAGTGAACTACAGGAATTTTGAAAGCCATGATGAGTATCTTCTTCTGTCCAATGAGATGGCGCATCATCTTACGCATGAAAATCGCTATTTGAAACAGTTCTAAATCAATCATTCTCTCAAACAAAAATAATAGAATAAGGATAATCCAGAGACGTGAGGTCTGTTTGCTGCTGACGTCCAAGGGGAATATCAATTTAATAAGAGGGTGGACACTGTGGTTTCTAGGCGGTAGCCAAGCTCACAGCCACATGTCTGGTGCTGTCGCTGTTTCAACTCACCGTCATATTTTGTTTGTCTCCTAACAAATGACTATGATTCTTTGGGATCTAGAGACCCCAGAGAAGGTCTCTGGAGAGAGTTGAGAAGAATATCAAGCCCCCAGCTCAAAGGACTAAAGTAGGAGCAGGGCCCAGTATGGGTTAAGAGCACTAACCAGGGACCCAAGGCAGAAAGTGAGTTATTTCACCAGCCCAACAAACAATGGAGTGCATGGGCTGTCTGCACCTGGTCACTCACACTGGCCCATGACCGAGTGTGACCGCACCAAACACCAGAGAAACCAGCTATCGAGCACACACTGTTGCAGGCATGGGCTCCTCCTCCACCAAGCACAATAAACCCATACATGCCTGGGTTCAGCTGAACTGGGGGGAAAAGGCAGGGCCTAACCACTTTTGTCTACTAGGTAAATAGACTTTTGTATTTACCATATTTTAGGTGTCTTATTAAAATGGGCCTTAGCCTTTTACCAGTCAACTTGCTAAGCCCCTCCCCCAACTTAATGAAATTGGCTGAGGAAGAGCGACATAACCCCTGAGCTCTGGCTACACATCAGTAGAAAAAAAAATGAGGAATTAATTAGATTGAAAAACAAATAAACATAAGTTCTTCTATAGAGCTATCTTGTTTCAAGAATAAGGCTTATTTCAGGGGAAAAAATTCAAAATTTTTCTAAAAAGAGTGGCTCTTAACAGATCATTGTGGGACTCATCTTAAAACAAGCCCAGTAATAAACATATACTTCTGGAAGATTTTTGAAAAGATTATAACATGTAAGAACTCTAAAGATATTCCAGTTCAAGCCATTTGATTTGCTTATGAGAAAACTAGAATTCAAAGAGGTTTTTTTCTATTGCCTTATTTGTGAAATAACTATAATTACACCATAATTACTGAAGTTTTTAAGAAGACTGAAAATATCACAAAATTTAAAACGCTATGAAATTCAAGGTATTGTTATTATTACTATTTATAATTAGAATTAAACATGTAAATAGCTTCAGAGTTATTTTTAAATAACTCAAATGTCAAAAGCAACATGAAAAAGCAATTAAGAGATTTCCACTTCCAGCCAAGATAGACCAAAGAGACCAATTTGTCCTCCCAACTGAAACCATCAACAACAGGAAAAATACATGAAATTATGGTTTTAAGAACTGGCTATCAGGCAACAAGAGATGAGAAATGAGAACCAATGGAACAGAATAGAGAACCCAGAAATAAACCCACACCTTTATAATCAATTAATATTCAACAGAGGAAGGAAGCACAACGAACTAAAGATAGTTTATTCAATAAATGGTGTTGGGAAAACTGGACAGATACATGCAGAAAAATGAACCTAGATCACCTTCTTACACCACACAGAAGAATAAATTCAAAATGGACTAAAGCCTTAAATGTTAGAACTAAAACCATAAAAATGGTTTAGAACTAAACCATAAAAATTCTAAAAGAAAACATAGGCAGCAAAATCTCAAACATTGCTCATGGAAATTTTTATTATATATATCTCCCCAGGCAAGGAAAACAAAAAAAAGTAAACAAATAGGACTTCATCAAACTAATGCTGTGCTTCTTTGCACAGCAAAGGAAATCTTCAACAAAATAGAAAAACAACCCACAGAATGGGAGAACATATCCACCAATACATCTGATAAGGGGTTAATATCCAACATTTATAAAGTACTTACAAAATTCAACACCAAAAAAACAAATAACCCAATTAAAACATGGGCAAATGACCTGAAGAGACATTTCTCCAAAGAGGACATGCAGATGGCCAATAGACATATGAAAAGATGCTCAACATCACTAATCATCAGAGGAATGCAAATAAAAACCACAATGAGATGCCATTTCACACCTGTCAGAATGACTGTCAGCAATAAAGCAAAAAACAAAAGTGCTGGCAAGGACGTGGAGAAAGGAGAACACTTTTGCACTGTTGGTGGGAATGCAGACTGGTGCGGCCACTATGGAAAGGAGTATGAAGATCCTCAAACAATTAAAAATGGATCTGCCTTTTAACCCAGCAATCCTACTTCTGGGAATATATCTGAAAAAAACCAAAACACTAATTAGAAAGAACATGAGCACTCCTATGTTCATTGCAGCATTATTTACAATTGCCAAGATATGGAAGCAGCCCAAGTGTCCATCAATAGATGAGTGGATAAAACATCTGTGGGACATTTACACAGTGGAATTCTACTCGGCCATAAAAAAAGAAAATTATACCTCTTGCAACAGTATGGATGGACCTGGAGAACATTATGCTAAGTGAAATAACCCAGTCAGAGAAAGACAAATGCCATATGACTTCACTCACATGTGGAATCTAATGAACAAACTGAACTAAAAAGCAAAACAGAGACAGGCCCATAGATGGAGAGCAGATGACAGCTAGGCAGGGAGGAGGTTAGAGGGTGGAGGGACTGAGCAAAAAAGAAAAAGGACTCATGGGCATGGACAACAGGTTGTTGACTGCTGGGGTAGGGGTGTATAAGGGGATTAATGGTAACGGAAAGAATGTAATAATGATTATGTATTTTTTAAAAAATAAGTGAATATATAGTTTATAAATTTTGCCTCAATAAAAATATATATATAAATAAGTAAAAATTAAAAAATAAAACATACCCCAAATATAGTGTTTTTGTTTCACAGTTTCAAGACTGATGTTAATTGATCTTGCAGCTATTGTTAGTTAAGAACTGCTTATTGTTACTACATTATCATAAACAAGACAATTTGGGATTTTCTAACATTCTAATGAGTCCAGATGAACCATATTTCTGCAGAACAGTCTTCTTGAACAGTCCTGCTGGTTAGAACAAGGGAACATCATATATCATATACCATACTGACACTTTGGAATGAAAAGGAATACTTAGCATGCTTCACCCTTGTACTTCAATGGGAAATGTGTTCACCACCAGCACTAATCACCATTCACTGAACAGGAGTTATTCACAGGACATCAGAGTGAAATGAATCCTGATACAGTAAAGCAGGGTTTTCCAAACTTGCCTGTTCCTAAGAATCCCTTGCCCCCTCCCCCAGCAAAGCTAGCTAGTGGAAATCTCTGGAAAGGAGGCCTGGGATCTATGTTTTTTAAGTACAGCACTCCCTCACCCCACCTCATGCACAATGACTTTCAACATCAGGCAAATCTAGGACATGCTGGCCAATGTCAAAGACCATAGAACTGACCTCAAAGTCTCAGTGGTTCACTCCTCAGAGATATTTGGCATTTAACATGCTCAGATTTGGGCTGTCTCTTTCTCTAACATCTCGCTGGTAACAGAGGGTAGGAGGTGGTAGTAACTACAGCCATACAGCTAGATTCTGGAACCAGAGCGGAAGTCCCTGTGGTGCTGTTGTATGCTATAATTAAGTGTACCTAGGTCCCTTATTGTCAAGTCATCACCTCAGTGTCAAGCAGACATTTCACCCTGGGCCCTGAAAATCAAAATAAGTCATGGTCTTTCTCATCTGGAGTAGACGGAATGTGAATTTCCAAAGTAATGGTCCTCAAGTAAGCGAATGTGCTTGTGGACACTGGGTGAGTATCTGAGAGCCAGCTGCGTGAGCCACGCAGAGCAGCCATGAGAGCTGACTGCAGGCTGGTGACAGGACCAGATGACAGCTCATGTGAAACATCCTATTTGAAACCTGCATTCTTCAAGCCTTCAAAACAAGACATGACTGTAGCTGCCGTCTCTAATTTGAGAAGCAGGTAAAAATCTCATGTACCATCCTTCCTATCATTTGAAGGGTGTTAAGCTTTCTATAAAGCAACGACCTACAGCATCTAGGTTTCCTCGGGAGTCTGGAAGGCATAGAGTGAACAGATAAACCAGATCAGGGGGTCAAAGAACAAACATAGTCCACTGGTCAGTGAGAATCAGTCTCCTTAAAATCGCCTGTTCCTGGTCTCTGTGTCAGATTACTAGTGACTAAGAAAACAGCCACTAGAAAGTAACGAATCTCTCCGAAGAAAATGCGTGTGCCACTCTGACCAACGTCAGTGAACGAGAGCACAGAGGATTTCAGTACTCTGAAACTGACATTGGGCAATTCCGACCATAAACCTGGCTCTTTCTTTTCCTGGTTTATAGACGAACTGTTTCAGAGAGGCCAGCTGGTCCGGGCCCAGGAAAACTTCAAAAACATCACACCAGGAAATGCAGACAATGTCCAAAATGTTATCTGTGGAATCAGCTGAGGCTTTTTTTGTTATAAAAGTTCTGGAAATTCTTTAGCAAATGTGTTAGTAACGTTTTTTAAAATATCTAAACCTGTGGAATTTTTCCTACAACTGTTGGTCAGTGAGGATTCTCTAAGCCACTAATTTCCCAACCTGATTGCCAGATCTTCATAAAAAATACATATTCCAAGCCCCACCCTCAGTCAGTGGTCTGGGACAAGATCCAGGAATGTGCGTAGTGAAAGTCCCCTTAGCCGACCAAGTTATAACTGGGATTCTATTTGTTCAACACAAAAGTGGCAGAAAGCAAGAAATCAGAACATAAGTGCGGCATATGCACATCTTTGCAACAGTTTATATGAGGCTAAAACATATAAACATATGCATTTTTGTAAAGAATTTCTTTACACGCTTTTTATGTGAAGAATTTCTTCTCACATACATCTACTGATTGAACAGTAAAGCCATCTTTCTTACACATTTCACACCCACGTGGCAGGTATACAATTTCCAGTTTTAGTTTCCTTGAAATAGAACAAGGACTTAAAGACATTTGTAAAGAAACCGGAACATGAGCTCTTAGACTTTTACCATTCTTCCTGTCACAGTTTCCTTGTTCACAGACAAGAATAAACAGAACCACTCTCATCACACTCATAGTTTGTTAGTTTGCATTATTTGCACTGTGCCATTAGCAGGTTCGGGATCGAACACACAGACCTGGTAAGTGTATACGAGTGGCAGGTGCAGAAATGCTTTCAGATTCTAGAGAATGGGCTGGAGGCCAAGAGCAGGAGGCTTGGTCGCTGTAGTCACCCGTCAGAACGCTTCACTAAAGCTAAGAGGCAGTTTGGCACACCAGAAAGAGAACTAAATGGAGACTCATGAATAGAATCTCTACAATATTGCTTAAAAGTTCCATGGACAGATAACTAAGATAATTATCTAAGATTAGGAAATACTATCCTAAACCAGGGCTTCTCAAACTTGAACCTGCATAAAACTCCCTGAGAGTCATTAAAATGCAGACTCTGGTCCAGTACGTCTGGGGTGGAACCAAATGTCTGAATGTGTGACAAACAATCTGAGTGGGGAGGCTCTGAGTGAGATCTTCATGATGTCCTGTGAAATTTTTGATAAATAGCAAAAAAAAAGGGTTTTGGTGTGCTGTCAAAATTGTAGTTGAAACTGGATATTCTCATATTCTAATCTAATTTTTAAATCTGGTTGAAAATTGAATACCTTCTGTTAAGCAGAAGAGTTTATTAACCAATCATTCTCCATAATAGCATAAGTTTTTTTGTTTTTTTTATTTTTTCCAGCTATTTCTGGCCTAAAGTTTCTGTTTAGCAGAAAGAAGTTTTAGGTGAGCGGTAACAACGCATTTTCACTTTCTGGTATTGACATCAACGGGACCAATTTTCTTTTTCTGTCCCCACAGTAATATAGAAATTAAACTATCGGCCCTTGTAACTTTTGGGTTAGAGGGAAGGAAATTATATTTATAGAAAACTTCAACAAGACACCATCTTCTCTCTCCTTCAATTCTTACTGTACGGTTTGGGGTTAGCCAGTGACAGTAGCTAACAAAGCCAAAATCAGTAATTTATTGGCAATAAATAACTCTTTGGTGAATCATCCTAAGAAAGACGCAGAGGATGAGGAAGAAAAGTGGACGCACTTTTAACAGATTTTCTCTTGCTGCAGGTGGTTTATTTCCATTGTCAATACATCGCAAGAGAAAATTTCAACTGGAGTCCCACTGGATGGCTCCTACCATGATTGACTGACATTTGATTTGACCCATTTTTGGCAATCCATGACATCACTCTAACACCCGCAACCTAACGCTAACCATGATGTGCTCGTGCATTGGGTGGGATTATGGGGACCGGCATTGCTATCAAGGTGACCTGCTAGGAAGCAAGTTCTGACCCCCACATACACGGAGAGAGAGACTGGTCTCTATAGAGGCTAGGAACTCAACCCTGAATCACCGAAAGGCCGCCTGGCACCACTGTACACAGGCACGCAGAGCAGGTGAGAGTACCTGGGCTCTCCCCACAAGCCAGGACACTCACTGTCTTATCTATAAAGGATATCACTTACTGTTGAAAATCCGTATCTGAGACTTTAAACTCCTATTTAGGTAGAATGTATTACTCTAAAAGCACACAAAGAAATTCTCCTCAAAATCATGGCAAGATGTGCACGGAAGAGAGGGGAGGAAACAGGCAGTCTCCTAAATGGGCTGTTATTGGTTACCTATAGTTTGACAGTCTGGTTACATTGCCATGGGTTTAAATATACCCACACATAAGACCTTTGAGAGGGTTTTTAATAGAAAGATGAAGACTCTGTTTGCAAAGGACCCTGCTACTGAATTAGCATTTCGACTCCTAAAATTCTAGTTTACTATATATAATATGTAATAAAGGTTTTGTTGTGATCTCTTAACTGTGTAATTATCAGGAACGAGGTTCTCATCTTTTAGAGACCAGAGGCCCCTTTGAGGATATAATGTAATCTGTGGGCTGTTCTCTCAGAAGACAAAGAAGCCTCTTTGTGCAGCTTCCCAGGAGTTCCTAAGATGCCCTAAAGATTTTTGTCCTCCACATGGCTACCAAGTTCCAAATTCCCATCCCGATACGATATTCTCTGAGCCTTTCCAGCAAGTGATGTCTGTACTAAGCACTAGAAGTTCTGGGTAAGAGACCCAGCGACTTCTGTCCCTGTCACAAACGCCTGTGCTGTCACCCC
Source organism: Phyllostomus discolor (assembly GCF_004126475.2). NCBI lineage: Eukaryota > Metazoa > Chordata > Mammalia > Chiroptera > Phyllostomidae > Phyllostomus > Phyllostomus discolor. The sequence continues at coordinate 11,748,110 of NC_040904.2, read as the reverse complement.
CTTCTCCAGGAAAACGTTGGGGAGGTAACAGGAACCGCCTGCTGTGAAGTTCTGAGAGCCACCACATTCCCGTGCTGGGGCCAGTGGGACAGGCTGCGATTACCTAACAGAGTTCATTCAGTGCCAGCTCCAGTGCCCGTTCAATTGTTCAGTGTTTCCCCGACCGACCGGGAACTCCTTCTCAAGCACTGCCTGTGGCGTCACTGCCCTTCTGAATCATGCAAATGAGGATGTCATATCCTCTGACTCAGAACGCTCTATCTCATTGAAAATTATTTTAATAGTTACAAGCAGAGAATCGGTCTTTCCTTAGATTTGACTTCCACATCCATCATTTTTCCTTTTCTCACAGGGATCCAGTTGATCGATGCGGGGTTGGGGTGTGGGGAAGCTGGGATGTGTGCAGGGGTGTGGCAGGGAGGGGATCCTGAGTGTCTGAGCTGGAGAAACACGGGCCCCTTTGCCAGCAGGGAAATGCGTCTCCTGCGAGGCTGAGATCCCCAGGGCTTGCCAACTTGGTGCAGCAACTAATGGTACATTTCCATGTATGTACTTTTCTCCCTATTTTCCCCAAGGAAAGGGCGAGACAGGATATGCACGCACATCAGGCAGGACTGAAATAGCCTATTTAAGTAGTTCACCAGCTACTAAGTGAAACTACTTGGCTTTGTCCATTCTGAGTGCCAGGAGCTATTCAGCAGTGGTCAGGCAGCGTCCCATGGGTCAACGGCCTTTGTGCTCTTGTACTCAATACCAGGCCCCTGTGCCGTAAGCATGGGGTTATGAAAAAAGGGCATTAAAATTGAATTCCAATCGCAAAGGGTTAATTGTACAACTAACAAGCTATGTGAATTTAAGCAATATAGTGAACCTCTCAGACCCTCAATTTATTCATCTATAATGGGATGGTGATGGTACCTATGTCATAGAATTATTATGATAATTAAATTAATTTAGTGAATATAAAGTTCCCAGGTCAGTATGTGGCACATAGTAGCTATTGTGTGATGGTTAGCTGTTATCACATAAATTATTTCTGGTCATTCTTTAACTGAAAGTTAAAGCCAGAAGAAACATGTATTGTTTTTAGTTTACAGGACAAAAAACAATATAGCATAGACTTTGCAGTCTGCTAGCTCATCACACTGGAAAATTCTCTAGCAGTTCAAAGTCAACCAAGTTCAAAATCATCTCTTAGCTGAGTGACCTTTGGGCTCAGTGTTCTCATCAAGCACTAATAATAGATTCCTCCTTTTGAGATTTTTATGGCATTTAAACCAAACAAAGCGGGCAAAGCACTTGGTCCACAAGCAGTAAGTGTGCAACTAATGTTAGCCATCATTTATGTAATATAAGCATAAATCTATACAAACTACAGAATACTGCAGTAGACCTCCATTCATTTAAAAAGTACTGCTTTGCACCTACTCTGTGTTGGGAATAGCTCTACACAATTTACTAATTAAAAAAAAAAGCTTGAGCCCTGGCTGGCGTAACTCAGTGGATTGAGCGCAGGCTGTGAACCAAAGTGTTGCAGGTTCGATTCCCAGTCAGGGCACATGCCTGGGTTGCAGGCCATGACCCCCAGCAACTGCACATTGATGTTTCTCTCTCTCTCTCTCTTTCTCCCTCCCTTCCCTCTCTAAAAATAAATAAATAAAAATCAATAAAAAATAAAAATTAAAAAAAAAACTCATTCATTTAGTTCCTGACAGCTCTAGGAGACAGGTAGTGTTGCCTTACCTTATTTTAAACATGAAGAGACAGAGGCGCACCATTGCCAAGCTGCACATTTGGGCTTCAGCCTCAGCCTCCAAAGACGATGCTCTTCCAATGCCAACTGATAGAACCCCCCCACCATAATGGACCTGGTCGGTCTGTGCTGTTTACTTCTGCAGCCCCAGGGCATGTGTGGTGATTGAGTCCTTGAAATGTTGTGAATGTGCCTGAGGAAGAGAATTTTTATATTACCTAGTTTTAATTAATTTAAATTAAATTTAAAAAGCCACGTGTGCCTAATGGCTACCATATTAGACGGTGCAGCCAGACCACCATGTCGCATTTCTTTCCTAAAGGGCTAGTTCCATCAAAGAAAATAGTGGAGACCCTTATCCACACTGTTATTGTCCCCATGTGTCCACACGGGCTGTAGTTCCTTCACTCAAGATCTCTAAAATACCAGTACTCCACTAATGCTGGCTCACTGTTTAACTCTTTAGCACTTTTTCCGAGGACTTCTTGTTTTGCTTGCTTGATGCCAGACATGACTCTTTAGCTACGGGCCACATGTGGACAGTTTTCCACACATGCCCACCCCATGTTTCTCTGCATAGTGCAGAGGTTCTCTTTTGTCCCCTGTTGCAGCTGGCAATTTTTTCACTGGTGTCTGAGCGCTGGACAGAAACAAACATCATGCCACTTTCTATGTAACGCTGTGGAACTTGGCTTTCCTTTGAGCCACCAGATTATACTCTTGCTTTTGCTTCTATTTCATAACATTAAGGTTGTGGCTGTCTGATTGCAACTAGCCAGCTGCCACCTCCTCCACCTATTCCCCCTTACACCCAAACGCTGTAGTTTGGCAAGTGGAACCTGTTCAAGTTCAGAAAAACTCAGGAAAAAAATAAAAAAGAAGTACATTTTTCTCCTAAGTTAAATCTATATTTCAGAGGAGAAGACAATTTCACATGAGTGATAACGTCTCATCCTGCTGCCCAATCTCACTTTGGTTCCATCATTTCATTCAATTGTCTGTGCTTTATTCAAACAAGCACTGCCCTATCTGTAAGCAGGACACAGAGTATGACTGTCACTTTTACCCCAGTCCCTAGTACAGCGTCACTTGTGACAAGCATTTTCAAAACTGCATTTCTAACATCACTACTGATATAACTGTCTAGAAGCCATATGTCAGAAGCCCCACAGACAAACTCAAAATCCTAAGCAAACTTCAGAAATACTCGTATGGCATAATAATTATCCAATGGTGTCTAAAATGGAAGTTGGTGGCATCTCCAGGTAGTTCAGGCTGCATTTCTTTGCTTGGAGTCAAAGACGGAGTAGCTCATGTGCAAATCTGCTAAATCACTTCCTCTCTTTGTTCTCAGACTGTATTCCCAAGCAGAATATTCATATCATTTTCTGTAGATCCACTGACTCAGCTCAGCCGCAGTTTTGTGAACAAAGTAGGTACGTGTGTTGCATGTTTACCTTACTCATTGTTCTATGATATGAGGGTGGTGATTTTGAGAGATTTTAATTTCTCTTGTTTTCATTGGACTGCATCTTCTTTCCCACCTTCATTCCTGCTGATGTGCTCACAGGTTATCGTTCGTGTGATTTCCAAGGCACAGTGAATCAAAGGGATTAACGGGTAATTTTGATACTCAACTGTTTTTTCATTAATAGAATAGAGGGCGCCTACCTGCCTTAGCACTCACCAGAAAGAAAAAACTATGAAACTCAGTGTATTGTTTTCAAGAGACCTAACAATCCCATCGTCGGTTTAGTATTTTTCATCTGGCTTCCACAGACCTCCTCTCATGCCACACAAATGCCTCACTCTTTCGCCCAAAGTTAGCAAAAGACTTTCATTCAAAACTTGCATTCACAGCTCACAAACATTAAAAGCTGACAAGTCTCCCTGCTGAGTGAGTAGGAATGAACTTCCAAACTGATTATAGAATTTGTCTGGGAGGTCAACATAGGTGAACTCATTAATTGTGAGCACAATTAAGATTATGAAAAAGAAAGACACCAGTTTTACTCCCACATCTTTCATTCTTTATCATTTTAATATAAACATTATTGTTTACACTTGTGGTGAGTGGGGAAAATTATCTATTTTTGCCTCTAATTTGATTATATCAGTAATGTCCATATCAATTAGAAAAAAACATTTTTTGAATAGGAGAGAAATAGAATTCAGAGACACAGAAATGAATAGGTGTTTATTATTGACCTCTACAATATAAAAGGTAGTTACAAATTTTAGGTACCATTTTCTGCCCTGTTTTATTCAGTTTTACATTCCTGAAACATGGGGCATGTGTTTATTCAGTAGGCAGGCAACCTGCTAGGTAATGGGGCTGTAAGAAAAATTAGATACAAATCTGCCTCAGTCTCTCTAGGGGGTATGAACATAAATATTTTAAAAGAAAGTCTTGCCCTGGCTGGCATAGCTCAGTGGATTGAGCTCGGGCTGGGAACCAAAGTGCCCCAGGTTCGATTCCCAGCCAGGGTACATTCCTGGGTTGCAGGCCAGAACCCCCAGCAACTGCACATGGATGTCTGTCTGTCTGTCTGTCTGTCTTTCTCTCTCTCTGTCTCCCCCCCTTCCCTCTGTAAAAATAAATAAATAAAATCTTTAAAAAAAAAAGAAAGAAAGTCTTAAGTACAGTGATAGGGATTTGAATCAGGAGAATATAGAGAGAAGCAGTCAACCCATCAGGCTTCCTGGAGGAGGCAGAATCTGACCTGTGATTGGAAGGGCGAGTAGAATGTACCTGTGTGAAAAAGAGGTAGAGGAAGAGCAAAGGGACGGGAATGAGGAGCATGGTGCACACAGAGAATTAAAGGGTTTCCACATGGCTAGAGGGAAACTGTGAAGTAGACACTGATCAGAGATAAGCCTAGAGTAAGGAGAAAGGACCAAATCTTTAAGGTCTTGTGTACAGCACTAGTAGAAAGCACTTTTGGGTTTTAAGCAAAGGAAAGGCAATGTCCAGCTTGTTTAATTTTATTTTTTGTCAAAGGTTTTGTTTCTGCCTCAGGAAGATTTTGGGGGGGGGGGTTCCTTTTGTACTGTTAATGAGGTATATCACATGTATTAATTTGCATATGTTGATCCACTCTTGCATCCTAGGGCTAAATCCCCCTCGGTCATGTTGTATGATCCTTTTAACTGGGTAGTTGAATTCAGTTTGGTAGTATTTTGTTAAGAATTTTTGCACCAGGGATTTTGCATCAGAAATATATATTGGCCTATAATTTTCTTTTTTTATAGTGCCTTTGTCCAGCTTTGGTATCAGGGAAATGTGGGCCTCGTAAAATGAGTTTGGAAGTGGCCCCTCTTCTTTAATATTGTGAAAGTGTTTGAGAAGACTTAGTGTTGATTCTTCTTTAAATATTCAAATAGAATTCACCAGTGAAGCAATCTAGTCTTGAGCTTTTCTTTGTTGGGAGGTATTTGATTACTGATTCAATCTCCTTAGTAGTTATAGGTCTGTACAGATTTTCTATCTTCATGATTTTAATCATGCATCAGTTAGTTTGTACTGCATCACGAACCATCCCAAAATGTGGAAGTTTAAAAGAATGACTGTTTAGCCAGATCAGCTGATTCTACTCAGCTCTCTCATGTATCCGGGGTCAGGTGGCAAGCTTGCTGGCAGCCAGATGATGTAGGATGGCCTCACGCCCGTGACGGTTGGAGGCTGTTTGCCACCAATCCTTAGTTTTGTTCCACGTGGCCTCTCATCCACCAGCCTGGGCTCATTCACACAACGATCTCAGGGCTGCCAAAGCAGCAAGAGCGAAAGCTGCCAGAGTTCACAGTGTGGGCAATGACATGACTATTTCCAAATATTTCAGGAAAGGGATATGTTTATAAAATGATTCACTGAATTTGAGAAAGGGTTGAATCAACATGTACAGCCTAGAAACAACTAAAATGGAGCTAAGGCGGGATCCAGAACTGCCACCATCCAATGGATACATTTGCACTCTAAATATAATTCACATATGTCTGAAAACCCTGCTGTAGACACAAACTGGGGAGAACGTAGCTCCATTTCTTTGATACTCTCAGGTAGATACTAAAGGATTTATATTCTACCCCCAAATATCAGGCATTTTATCGAAAATAGTTGTAACAGAATGTACTATCAAGAAGAAAAAGTGACTTGTTTGCATTTTAAGAAAAACTTATTTGCTATTGTTTCTTCTTTTGCTTTCTTTTTTATCTGTCTTTGCTTTTAGCATTTTGTTTTGTTTCTGATGATGTTCACTTACAAAAAAATAAAAACCTCCTCCTTCCCTTACTGTCATCTCAGATGGAAGATGCCAGCATTTTTTGTCTTTAAAGTCTAACTTCTCCTCCTTTCATAACTTACAGAGAGAGCACAACTTCTTTGATTTTAAATCCACAAAGATACAATAGAGTAAATCAGGAAGAGGAATAGAAGGTGATGCTCTGAGCTAAAAAGAAGGAGTACCCCAATCCCTAGAGTAGCTTGCTTGAGTTAGAAGTCGGTAATGACAGTGTTCTCCAGAAATGAGATTTGTAGCTTGAGACCTGACCACTTAGAAATCTTCCTACCCAAAGCACAGAGTCATCCATTTCCTAATAAAAGAGGAGGACTTCAGCAATGAACATCTCAGAAGAGACAGTGATGGACTGAAGGTCAGAGGATCTCCACCCCGGTCTTCCAGGTTGGGAAAACCCCTTGGTTTCCAAAAAGGAGGAGGGTGGACAACCTCCCAAATGCGATCAAGTCTGAATATACTACAGAGCCTGATGAATAAAAACTGAGACAAACTTACCTCATTTTGGAAAATAAATATTGTGGTTTTTACACACACAGAGCAAAGAAACATAGATTACACAACTTCTTCAGTTTTCATTACCGAGCCTCTCTCTCTCACTTCTACAATCAAGGCAGATGGAACCAGGCCAGGGATGAATGCCAGAACAAACAAGCCATATTCTTAGCAACGACTTTCCTCATACAACTACTGCTTTGTTGTTATACCAAGTTTATCTCCCTGGATCTCTGTCCCTGGGGATAAATTCTCTCCCAGAAGATTCAACTGTCTCTACTGCAAATAATCCACTGGTGAGTCTGCCACAGCGGTTAGGGGAATGTACCCACATAGCTCTGGATTCCGGAAGTAGGTTTCCATGAGACTCAAGCCCTCGGGTTGGGGCTCATACAAAATATAATGTTGAAAAAGTCAGGTCCCCTGACTTTTTAATAAATAAGTCATCTTCAAGAGATGTATTAAGAAGCGCTAAATGCTGTAACAAAACCACATCACAATCAAATGAGGGCAGAAAGGGGCTCTGCTTCATGCAGCCGTTTAGAGATGCAGCCTCCAGTCATCCTAAGGTAGCGCCATCTCCCAGGGATTCACCCTTCTCTGCATTAAGCTAGTAATGGAATGAGAGTCAACGATGAGACAAGAATGTAGAGGACTGCATGTGAGAAGACTCCATGGGCCGAGCTTTGAAGTTATATGTAGCATTCACCTCCAAATTTCACTGCTGCACATTCAAGTGCATGCCCTCTGCAAAGAAAGCTGGGAAATGTGTACCGGGGAATTGGTGGAGATTCATTTGGTAAACTTCTAGCCAGTCTCAAGTGTCAGCCACAAGAATCATAGCTCTTTCACCCTGCTGATGTTTCTCCATTCTCCTGGACTAGCCTAAACAACTTATAGAATTAAATATTTGAGTGAAAGTTAGTCCTAGAAATAGATGGATCAACTCCTCATTTTGATAATTATCTCATAGTAAATCTCTAATCATTCTGATGGTTATGATGACCCAGCAATGTAAAATACTGGAAATCTAATTTTTAGCTCCTCAGAAAGGTACAAACGCTGCCTTGTTCCTAATTTTACTAATGTTATGAGAGATTGATATTTGACTTCAAAAGTCTCCCCAGGTTGAGGTCACTGCTATGGGCCCTGTAGACTTGGCTTCAGGAAGCCAAACCACAGATCTCAAGGCACCTAGAGGAATTCTGGAACAGAATGGAATGTGCATACCTTTGGGGTGGGAGTGTCCTCATCAAGGATGCTAATGAGTCCCCTACTCCTGTTGTGGAAACCTGAGAAATGAGTCTTTAAGGCCCAGCAGGTAATCTGCTTGAGCTCCCCTTGGGGGTGCTAAAGACAGGGCACACTTTGCTGCCAGATGCCTTTTCCAGCATTCTATGCTGGGCAGCCCTTCCACTTACTGCGTGCACTCACAAGTTGACACTGGGAAATTAGTACAGGAAGGGTCTCGGATAAAACTTCTCTTAGTATTGTAGGAATCCTGTCTATTGCAGAGTGGTAAGAGGGAAAGCCAAAGAGAGTATCACATTAGAAGTGATTATGGGAGGAGAGTCCAGAGCACCCGCACGCTGTCAAGAAGGTAATAGACCACAGTTGGAGTTGTGTGATTATTTCCGTGAATTCAGTAAACTCTCTTCAGGAAGATAGTTAGGACTACATTGCTGCTCTGAAAATAAATATAAATTGTGCCAAAGTGCATAGTTTTCTGCTCCAACGTAAGCTTTGCCAGCTGTCAAATACCAGTAGTTTTAAAACTAAATAAGGACATACTTCACAGAGGTATTCCTTTTCCTCCCCTCAATGATTTCATGCAAATAACGAATAAAGAATGTAGCAATTTAATAATTCACTGCACTTTTGAACTTAGCTGTAATAGGAATCTACCAGAAGAGTGAGTTAAAAGAAAAATTATAGAAAGTGTTCTGCTTCTGTAGCATTGAATTAAGGCTGTTAGGGAGATAAATGAAATGGTAGTTTACTGAAAATAGGGGACTTGGAAGAAAATATAAAGTGTCTTGCTTGTCTTAGGTATGCAATTGTTACAAAGTAGTGTTATTTAGCTTCGAACCATTGTCCCTAGAATAGAAAATGACCCATGAATTTTTTATTAGAGTTGCAATCTGAGCCCAAAGTTAATATCTATCAAAATAACAAATACATTTTTGTCTGTACTGTGCAATTACCAGAGTGACAGGCCATCATGGGGAAGGTAAGACCACGCTCGTTCAAACACATCCTTTTCCTTGGACTCCAGTGTCAATCACCTCAAAGACACACTGCTAATGCCCTTACAGAAAAACAGAAAACAAGGTCTGCCATGTTATTAACATGCCATTATTTTGCAAAGAGAAAAAACCTAATAGGAATTTAAAGAAAAGAGGTAGGTGGGAATGAGAAGAAAAACATATCAAAAATGTGAAAATCAAGTAAGAAAACTTGTTCAGATTCCAACAGTCCATAGCATACCACATTATACCGGTCTCATAAATTTTCCTTTAGCTTAGGGGAGAAAATTAAATTACCACATTTCTGTGATTTAAGATCTTTGAACTTGATTTAAATAACTGTGTTTCTGAGGCTGCTTCGCTACATTTTTTCCTATTAAGGTAAAGCTTTTTTGTTATTTTAACAATTATTCGCACCATATTTTTGGTCCTCTAAGATCTTAAAATGCATAGTGTTTAATGATTTTATTAAAACATTCAAATAGACAGTAGGTAATTATCGATACTGCTGATTATCCTCCCAACAACCATTTCTTCTTTCTTATCAGAAGTCTTATTTTATTTAAGCACTCACCCTCCTCTCTATCCTGGGGAAACCCTGATTATCCTAAGCCAGTCTTGAACATATTAGTACCCAGGAAACTGGTACTGGTTCCAGAATGAGTCTATGGCCTAACTTGACATAATCAAATGGGAGAGAAAGGTTTATACTCTTTTTCTCCTGCTAAACATGAAGAAGGAGCATAAGGTCCCGGTGTCACAGAGAATCATCTTGCTCTGCTGAAGAAAACCGGTCTTTGTATCAAGAGTGGCAGAATAAAGTTACAGAAAAAAACCTGAAATTGTAATGCTCCATTGAGCTGCTGTTCATTGTACTAGAAGCCTACTTTACCTGTTGCTCCACTAAAAATGAAAGAAAATGAATGTCCTTTTTAAGTCTATTTGAGTTGGAATTTTCCTCTATACACAGCCCAAAGTATCTCAAGTGATATAGTGATTCACCTAAACTCCTAAAAATAGCATTATGCATTTACTTCATTCTTTCCTCACAACCTTGGGTGGCATATTTCTAATTCATTTGAGAACACAGAGTCACACTAAGGCCAAAAACTATGTACCAAATACAGTGGAACCTCAGTTCTCAAATTTTATTTATTCTGGAAGACTGTTCAAAGAGTGATTTGTTCAAAACTGAACCTCCCTTCTTTGTGGCCCGAGAGATGTGTGACTGATCATACAGGCATCGGCATGAAAGGGTGGTCAGTCGAGAACCAAAGTTTCTGTTTTGCACAGAAAAACCTAGACAACATTTTTCTGTGAACAACTTGGTTAAGAACCAAATTGTTCAAGATGGAAGGCATTCAAGAACCGAGGTTTGGCAGGATAATCTAACCAGGTTATGGCTAGAACTTCCAGGGCCTAACATACCAACAGCATATGGTAGCCCTTTAAAAAATGCCATTTCCCGTAGCACTGGCTACATATTTTAGTCTCACAATCAATGCAACACTCACAAGCATCCCAAATTCCTCTCCTTTGCCACATTCTTCTAGTATCACCTTAATCCAAGTCACCGTAATTATCCCTCACCTCAGTTGCTGTAATTAGCTTCTAGCTGCCTCTAGTGCTGCTGTCTCTAAAATTGGTTCTTCCCATAGATGCCAGAGTGACCACTATAAATCATAAACAGATCACATTGCATGCCTCACACCTGTCTATATCTTCCACAACGCTCAGAATAAAACCCAAGCCCCTTCCCCTGGTTTACAAAGCCCTGTGTGATCTGTCCCCATGCCCCCTGTACTTGGACCCATACCCCACCCCATCCCCTCACTCACCAGACTCCAGCAACAGCAGACTTCTTTCCTATTCCCCAAACACGCCAGTCTTGTATCCACACTATGGGTCTTTGCCCTAGTTATTCACTCCTCCTGAAAAGTTCATCCCCCTAATCTTTCATGGTTAATGTCTTCTTCTAATTCAGGTCTTATTGTAAATGAAACATATTCACGGGTCCCCCTCAAACCCCCAAGCGAAAATAGCTCATCAGGAACTATTTATCCCTTCTGCATAACCTTCCTTACCATCTGACAATTTTCTTATTTGTTTATTGTTTACACTGTTCAAATGAATGAATAAACAAAATTCCTGGTTCTGCAGCTCTCTCAGACCCTTATTTGTGTTCAGTTCAGGTGTATGATGATAAGTTTTGAAATCCCAAATGCATTTGGGTTGGGTCTAATAAATGTACTACCAACAGAATCAGATATCATTCAAAAACTGTATGAGCTCAAATGATCATTAACAATATGTGTAATTCCATGATTAGCAATAAAAGTCCAAATTTATTTGCCCTTTGAATCATCAGTTTTAAGTCTGAAAGACCAGTGAGATAGAATAGGTCCAGACATTAACCTACATTTAAACTTTGTTCACTAACTAGAATTGTTATAGGCCAATGAATGGTATTTAAAAAGCCATTAATAGCCTTGGCTGGCATAGCTCAGTGGATTGAGCGTGGACTGTGAACCAAAGTGTCGCAGGTTCGATTCCCAGTCAGGGTACATGCCTGGGTTGCAGGCCATGACCCCCAGCAACCACACATTGATGCTTCTCTCTCTCTCTCTTTCTCCCTCCCTTCCCTCTCTAAAAATAAAAATAAAATAATAAAAAATCTTAAAAAATAAAAAATAAAAAAATAAAAGCCATTAGTAAATTGATGGAATAATTACTGGGTGAGCAGAAAGTGGAGCAACCCTGAAGAGGAGTATCAGCTGAAACTCTGAGAAAACATGTGCATGTAGGTCATAGAAGATTTCAGAGGTCTCACTGTCTTCTTGTTAAAAAACAATCATAACATGTCTTTAAAATGCAAGAGCACTAAGTTAGCTGTATATCATGATCCACTAACCTTAAAAAGAGGACAACATTTTGTGCAAGTAGGTACACTCTCTCCCCGCCCACACTCTAAAAAGTGGGTGTGCCCATTAACTGCTTCCATGGTTTTCTCCAGCATTTTCTTTCTTTGCTTAGTTACTTACTTTGGAAGGGAAGGAGACTGGAGGTTAGCCTCAGACAAATGAGAATCTTCTTAATGGTGGAATATGCACCAAAGTTAGAGATCCATGACGCTTTGCTCCCAAGCAAATCCTCTCAAGTAGAAGTTGCTAGGACCAACTTCTATCTACTTAGAAGAAATCTAACATACTTCTCCTGATGTTTTCCAAGAATCCCAGTGCTGCCCAAACCAAAACCTGGTGGCTGATACACACTTAGTGGAGGAACTAAATGAAATCTGTTTGTAATTCATAGTGTCAGTATGAAGTGCCCATTTTGGAGAAGCGGTTCTTCATATTAGGTTAATATGTTAGGTTAGTTGTTCTTCACAACAAGATTACTGTAGGTTTCTGAAAACACAAGTTTGGCAGCCTAGACTTCCGTATGCCAAGAAGATGGAACGCTGAATATAAACACCAAGTTCCAATTGCGTACTTGGGGACCTATTTTGCCCCGGTACGCAAAAGATAACACACTGGCAGAAAACATCAGCTTTTACCCTCATGACTCATTTCATGCTTCATAAATACCCAACTTTAGAGTTTATTAACTCACCTGGGAGCTAATTCACTTTGAATTCAAACACTTGCCCCAAAATTCCAGGCAGATACTGAGAAAAATCACAAGTGTTCCTACAGTACATTTTGTCCCTAACATACCTTAGAAAAACAGAACTTTTGCTTTCCATTGAAATAGGTCAATGTGTTCCATGTGGGGACCACCTGAATTCCTTGCCCTCCTCTATTAGTCTCTTCTACTATTCACCAATTTCAGCAAGTGCAATAAATTCTTCATTTGGAATTTGTTTTTGACCAATCAGCATAGGCAGAAAAATTAGTTGTCACCACGATAGTGTCTAACTGCATAAAACTTTGGTTTAAATAAGGAAAAAAGTGGCTTTGACCATAAGTGATCTTTAAAATAACCCATTTGAACTCATCAGGGAGTGTATAGGGCACAATTTCTTTTTCAAATTCATCTCAGTTGAACAAAAGGCTCTTTGGGGCAGGAAGCAGCTCAGGCCAGTTGATAGAATGATAGAGAGCTGAAATCAAACAGATAAGAACTGTAGCCCCAGTATTTAAATCACTTTGTGACCTCTGCCAGGTTAATTATTCTCTATAGGCCTAAATTTACAATCTGTAAAATAAGGATAATAAATAACTACTTGACAGAATTGTGTTGTGAATTGAAAATCTAAGCATCTGACTCCTAGTGAGCTCTCAATAAGTGTTTCTTCTCTATTTTCCAACATATCCAGGTTACTGCTTCACACATAGTGGATATAACGAAGGTTTCCTAACAAAGTAAAATTGAATGCTATATACGTAATATGAAATACATGCTATTATAGAAGAGATAATTATAAATAGTAGGACAGTTTTCACCTTTAGATTCTTCTAACTTTACATTGCTTCCAATTTCTCATTTGGATTTATCCTATCTTCCCTCTTGCTCCTAAATCAAAAAGGAAAATTCCTTCATGATTATAATTTAAATATACAAACAGTCACATTTTAAACACCAGCCTAGATTTGGTCAGGAAAACAAAGGGAATATCAGCATTATGGTGGCATATAGTTGATGGCATATAGAAATTAAGAATGCACAAATATGAGAGGATGCGGCAGTAAAGGTTTTAAAAGAAGGAGAAGGCTCAAGTCAAGGAACATGTTATAAAGGACCCATGGACAAAGACAATGCAGGAGAGAATTGAATATGGGAGGTGGAGGGTGGGTAGGCCAGGGAGAGTAATGGGGGGCAAATGGGGACAACTGTAACTGAACAACAATAAAAAAATTTTTAATAAAAATTTTAAAAGATAAAAGATGGTGGCTAAAGTATCTCTCAACGACAGAGGGGGAAAGCCAATTACCCTGGGAAGCTGGAAAAGCCGCCACAGGCACGAAGTGCGACCTTGCGGAGAGGTCTGGAAACCACTTCCTCAGCCACAGCCTAGAGAAATCACGGTCTGGGGAAGTCCAAGAAAGTGCCAGAACCACTAAGTGGAGGCTTGCAGAGAGGTCTAGACTCCAGCTGCATCTAACCATCAGGACTTTCTGGGTATAAAAGCTGCCACTTCACTTCCACCTTCCAAATCTCACTCAAGTCCTCCCATTGGCCAGTTGTAACCCAGCAACTCTCAGGAAGGGGTTTAGGGAAATGTGGTTCTCCACTTTAGAAGGACCTGCTGGGTATGGTGCCAAGTTGAAAACCAACCACCGCCACAGTCCCTACAACACTGGTTAACTCATTAACTCAGCATCCTTCCTACTACTACAACTATCTTTAACTTCCAAATAAAGATGATGACATCATACTTCCATCTAAACTAAAGCAACCATCCTTCATACAACGAAAAACACGCTAACCATTCAACAAAACTGGTGGCGGATGAAAAGTCTAAGTCACTGCTAATTCTTTTAAATACAAGGTAAGATACACCCGTTGTCCGGAGGTAATGTGATGCAAGACTTCAGTGTAAGAAAGATCTAAGAATCAGCTTCCCAGTGCGTTCCCAGTTCTTGTTCTTGACCATTATGTGACCTCCAATAAATTACATACTTCTCTGAGCCTTAACGTTTCAACTGGAAAATGAGAAAACCTATCTTCTATGACTATGGTAAGGATTAACAATGTGAAATGCCTAGTTCATAGTAATGCTCAACAAGCATTAGTTTGTATTTCTATTCATTTGAAGTGGCACAGACAAGCTAGCGTTTCTTGCTGAGGACCTGTCCTGATGTTCAGTGGTATATTGGGTCATTCATACCTGAATGTATATATGCTTGCATATTGCACAAAGTTTCTAAAAGAAGCACTTACTGACATGTCTGAATTTAAATGATCAGCTTCTCATTCCTGCACAGGTAGTCTATAAAAACATGGGAGAGCAGTTAAACAGTCAGGATTTGACAGCAAAATCTAAGAAAAGGGAAGGCTGAGGATCTGAATTAAATACAAGTTGCAAGATCAGCTCCAGCATTGTAGAAAATTGACCATTTCCCCAAAAAGGTGGCAGCTCTGTCTCATCTGAATCATGCCAGGGGTGACTTCAGGAAGGAAGCAGCTTTCCCGACTACAAACATCTAACCCTTAGGTTTATAACTTAATACTCTGACTTTGTGTCAGAGAAGAAATATCTCAATTCAATTACCCTACCAAAAAACACAAGTTTGTTGACACTGGCAAGCTACAACACCGTGAAAAATTATAACTGGAAAGAAAAGACCAAAAAAACCTGTGGAAGTCAAAATACATGAGATGTGTCCCTTCATAACTTGAATGGTTGCTCTTTTGTTTGGACAAAGCATATGAAAGTTCTTCAATGTTTTTACTGCAACTCATCCATTCTTATGATATAATATCCAAAATGCAGCCAGAAATCCCACCCTTTGAGGCTGCCAACTATGAAAAAATTACTTAACACAACAACGATCTTTCTTAACCATAAATGACCTTATCTTAGGCCAAGCTTCCTCGATAGCCTTGGACTGAAATAGCACTTACCGTAAGGCAGCTGACTGTGTAATGTGTAAATTGAGAGAGAAGAAAAAGCAAACACAAAATGTGAGGTAAATTAACTCTTAAAATACCACCAATTTTTAATAAATGGAGACCTGGCTGGTAGTCCTTCAAGTTAAGACAAACCATTTCTTGCTAGGTGTGCAAAACTCCTAGAAACTGTAAGACGCTTAAAACTAGGTTATGTTTCCAAAAATGAAGTACATGTGCCAAATATAGGTTGTAGAGACAAGTTCCAATAAATCCCAGTACAGTATTTGGCTCTCACGCTAAAATAACAGGATTTATGAGAAAAATATTAGAGGCATGACACTCAAAACTTAAACACTTTGAACCCCTTTAATTTTTGGACATCTCTAATGTTTGAAAACTTGTTCATCTGGAGAGGAAATATTCGCCTACCTCCCGTTGTTCCTAACTTCGCCTCTTGGAAAGCTGGAAAAAAAGTATTTTTCTCTTTGATATGAACTCCCAAACTGATACCATGTTTTCTTTCCTCTAACCTAAATGTGCGTAATGGTTATTAATATTATTTAGATTTCAAATTCCTCCTTTCTTCTGTGTGACTTTCCTTGACACTTTTTTCATTTTTATCAGTATCACCTTCCAGGTGTGGCATCCAAATGAAGTACAATGAATGAGGTGAGGTCTGGCTAACGGGCCATTATCACTCCTTACTTTTCACCTCCTTGTGACTGTGGCCTACCTGTCTGTTTGTGAAGTCTACACCTGAATTAGGTTTTAGCAGACATACGCATCATTGACTTATCATGAGCTCAGGATTGACAAAAAACCCTAGTCCTCTTCATAGAACTTAATGTTAAGGCACAGCTCACTCATTCTATATTTATTGAGTTGCTTTTTTTAACTCATTGTAACTCTTGACATTTTTAATCCCTATTACATTTTATCTTGTTAAACCTGGTCCTTTGTTTCAACCTGATCCCAGATCTCAATTTCATTATCCAATATATTAGCTAAACCTCCAAAGTCCATGATAATTCTGTTCCCTAAACACATCAACAACTTTAAATAGACAGAATCTCAAATACCTGCTACACACAACCAGCCACTTCCTGATAGTCAAAGATATTCATTACTTTCCATAGGTGCAACCTAGTATTCAGTGATTCACAAATGCCCCTAAATCCTGACCACGTGTCTTTTTTTGGTCCAAAAATATACTATCTCTATAACATAACAGGCTCATATGTATATCTGTACCATTTTCTTCAGCAATCAACCTAGAAGCTTTATTAAGCAAAGGGATTTGGGAAATTTGAAAAGCCTTGGGCTAAATGCATACATAATCACTCATAGCAAGTACTTCTGCTTTTCAAAAGACTCAAAAGGTGTCGTTTAATTACTCTGTTGGAGTATTTTGTTCCAAATGGATCCTCAAGTTCACCAATCCATGGTGTTCAAATCTCTTTTTTTTTAATGTTAAGATTTTAATCTCTATTTTGGCAGCATTTGCTTATTTCTAGTTTTTTTAGCACCTCTGTCATTGTCTAAGTCACTTTAAAATGCCAGAAAAAGTTGAGAAGCTCATGGCCATATTCTCCATATTCTCCATTCATGAGGAGACACGGAAGCCAAAGAGGATCATTGGAGTGCGGGATTTCCTCCCACATCGTATCCCGTGGATTCAACGTTGTGACATAATGAGGCCTGGACACATCAAGCTTAGAGATTTGGGGATATTTCTAACCAAGCAGAAACAGGTGTGGAGTATCTCAAGCTCAGCTCACACATCATTTTCCACCATCCACTATCTAAATTACTCAAGCTATTTTAAAATTATTGTTTATGTTATTACGGTAGTCCCAATTTTTCCCCCTTCGCCCCTTTCCCCCGCGCCCAGCCCACCCCTGATTTCCATTCTCATTCCCCACACTGTTGTCAATGTCCACGGGTCCTTCATATGTATTCTTTGACTCATTCCTTCACCCTCTTTCAAACAGTCTCTACCTCCCTTCTCCCCTCTTACTGCTGTCAGTCTATTCCACGATTCTATGCCTCTGATTCTATTTTGCTCACTAGTTTATTTTATTCATTAGATTCTTCTTAAAAGAAAGATCATATAATGTTTGTCTTTTACCAACTGGCCTATTTCACTTAGCATAATAATCTTCAGTCCCAACCATGCTGTCACAAAATGTAGGAATTCCTCCTTTTTTTTTCTTTTTTTTCCTTTTTTTTGCTGTGAAGTATTCCAATGTGTTAGAGACCTTCCATAAAATGAGATTGACCATTTTATGTAGTGGGGGAGATTGTTCCCCCACTACTATTTTTGGAAGGATTTATGAATCATTGCCACTAAGATTTTTTTAATATTTAACAGAATTCAGTAGAATTTAGATATGAGATGTTTCATCATAATTTCATTATCATAGCATTCAGTTTCAAATATATGCATTTTCTATTTTTTATTGATTTTTAGATTAACGGCATTGTGATCAGAGAGTCTCCACACACAGTGTCTGGCAGATGCAAGTCCTACTTGAGTGTGGTTGGTAGGGTAATAATATGGGTGTAATCATTCGTAGTTTTAATTTGAACATTTCACCTGAAATGTCACATGATGTGCTTGAGTGCGATATTGTTATGTTACAGAATTACATGCTTATGATTTTGTAATAAAAGGGGGGGCATTATTTGCACTGGACCCTGTACATTTCAATCTTTCTTGAGAAGAGCTCATCCTGAGTCTCTTCGACCTCATTTCCCGGTTCTAGTGAACACCTTCCCTCCTGTTTGCTCCTGCTTCGAGGAGCCTTCATTTCTCTACCCCAGCACTGCTCAGTGGAACTGTCTGAGAAGACAGAAATGTGTCTGCACTCTCTGATACATAACCCATAGCTACATGTGGCTATGGAGTGCTTGAGAGGTGGCTAGTGGAATCCAGAAACAGTTTTAAACTGTGTTGCTTTTAAATCCATGAAACATGCATCTAAATAACCAGTGATGAATGGCTACCATATTGGCCAGCACAACTCCAATCAGCTCTTCCTCTCTCAGGATCCAGTCAGGAAGGAGTTACTTAAATAGAGAGAAAGTAACATATCCAATTGTTAACTAAAAGTATAAATATGTTAAGTAGAGAAAAAAAGAAAACTCTAAGGCATCACAAAAGTAAAACTACAGGAAGCAGCTTCCTTTGCTAGAACTTAAGGAACAAAGACTCCAGAATATTTAAACTTTGAAGCTTGGAGGAGGGGTCCCTGGAAGCTGGGTCTTGGAGCTCAGAAAGAAGGGCACATGCATGGGGGCAAGGGGCCACACGATGAAAATGGTTTGGTGAGTATAGGAAAACTGCAGTCCTTATGTTGCAGCCAAGGTAAAGGAGTGTTGCTGGGGTGATACATACAGGAGCAACAAGCAAAGAGGAAGCCAGAAGCACCAACAGGAAAGGATCAAGTCCCTTCATCTTCCTCCATCTTTGCAGTCTCTGTCTTGCTCCCTCTTCTGGCAAAGCCTAACAGGGCAAGCAAAAAATAGTGGCTTGGGGAGTCCAGGTCCCAGTATCACCCAGCTGACTGACTACACAAGGATGGGTTCGCTGAGAGCCAAAACCAGCACACTCTCTTAGTTTTCTCTCTATTCCCCCCTTTTCTCTTGCTTTTCCGACATGCAATCATATCTGGTCTCTGGAGGGAGAGCAAACCAGCAAGCATGCCTCTGAGAACCTTCCATACCTTATACTGTCCACTAGTATCTTAGATCTTTGTTTTAATTTCACTGGGAGATAGAGGAGAGAAATTGGCCGTCCATGTATGAGAGTAAAGAAGAAGAGAATCTACAAAGGACAATTTAAAGATATAACCTTGCCACATTTGTACCTACTTTTGATAAAGACACTAGTAGAGAGAAATGTTTTCGAGTAACAGAGAAACAGCAAATGCGGTAAGTGGGAACTGAAACGCCGGGGGTGGGGAAGCCGGGGACTGGTGCGGACTGTAGAGAATGCATGCCTGTCTAGAGGGGGCAGCAGCTGCCCCACCAGCCACAGACCGAAGTGTGGTAATGTGAACCCAGTGTTCCCAGATCTCCTTAATTTTTGAGAGATGCCAGAAATCTGGAGTTTTATGTGAAAGCTTCCAATTTCAAAATGTTGGCTCAACAATTTTTTAAACATTGTACAAGCCAAATGAAACACTGGGATGGGCCAAATCTAGCCTGTGGGCCATGGTTTGGGACTTCTGCAGAGCAGCACACAGATGAAAGGGGATCTGTGGCAATATAGAGACCTCAAGAATCCCATCACATGGCCCATAGGCAAGAAGAGCCCATTTCAAAATCACACAATAAACTGAATTTTAATGCAGTGTTGGTTTCTTATGTTAGCCTTCTTTTTATTCTTCCTCTTGTTTCCTTGTCTTTCTTTTCTTCTTTCTTTCTTGTTTGTTTGTTTGTTTGTTTTTAGCTATTGTTGGTGATGACGTTAAAGCAACGCTAGCCTAACCTAGCACTGCCACCCGCTAGCACGATTACTCACTTAAATCTGGAGTTAATTTTAAAAAGACAACTTTGGAAGAAATGAACTCTCTAAATCAAATAAATATATAATCATCATTCTGAAGTTTTGGAATTGGCTTCAAGAGAGTTGGCACCTCTCTAGTGTGACTGTGAGAGCAATAGTTAATCACTGGGGCATCGGGCAGGATGGATGAACTGCAGGCAAAGTGGAATAAACACTAATATATACACACAGATGCATATATGCACTGTACATATTGCATAGTCACAGAGCAAACCCATGGTCTCCAGAAGAAACTTCTGTATAGCTCTATTACACAATGATAAAGTATATTACGAAATACAACATTTAGACATTAAAACTTGAATTCAAAGTTTTGGGATATTTGTCAATGTTTGTCAAACTTTTCAGTAAGTTCTCTGAGGTTTGATTCTTTTCTTTTTTTAATTTTATTTTAACCATTGTTCAAGTACAGTTTTCTGCCCTTTACTCCCATTCCAGCCTATCCCTCCCCACCTCCCTCCCATTTCCACACCCCCTAGTTTCTGTCCATGTGTCCTTTATATTTGTTCCTATAAACCCTTCCCATTCTCCCCTGAAATTCTCTCCCCTCTCCCCTCTGGTCACTGTCAGCCTGTCCTCTATTTCAGTGTCTTTGACTATATTTTGCTTGTTTCTTTGTTTTGTTTAGGTTCCTGTTAAAGGTGAGATCATAAGGTATTTGTCTTTCACTGCCTGGCTTATTTCACTTAGCATAATGCTTTCCAGCTCCATCCAAGCTGTTGCAAAGGGTAGGAGCTCCTTCTTTCTTTCTGCCGCATAGAATTCCATTGTGTAAATGTACCATAGTTTTTTGATCCTTTCATTTTTGATGGGCATCTAGGTTGCTTCTAGCACTTAGCTATTGCAAATTGTGCTGCTATGAACATTGGGGTGCATAGGTTCTTTTGGATTGGTGTTTTTAGTGTTCTTAGGATATAGTCCCAGCAGTGGAATTGCTGGTTCAAAAGGCAGATCCATTTTTAGTTTTCTGAGGAAGTTCCATACTGTTTTCCATAGTGGTTGTACCAGTCTGCAATCCCACCAACAGTGCACTAGGGACCCCTTTTCTCCACAACCTCTCCAACACTTGTTGTTTGTTGCTTTGTTTATGATGGCCATTCTGACTGGTGTGAAGTGGTATCTCATTGTGGTTTTAATTTGCATCTCTCTGATAGCTAGCGATATTAAACATCTTTTCCTGTGTCTCTAGATTCTCTGTATGTCCTCCTTGGAGAAGTGTCTGTTCAAGTCCTTTGCCCATTTTTCAATTGGGTTGCTTGTCTTCTTAGAGTGGAGTCATGTAAGTTCTTTTTTGTTTGTTTGTTCTTGTTTTTAAGATTTTATTTATTTATTTTTAGAGAGGGAATGGAGGGAGACAGAGAGAGAGAGAAAGAAACATCAATGTGCAGTTGCTGGGGGTTGTAGCCTGCAACCCAGGCATGTATCCTGGCTGGGAATCGAACCTGCAACACTTTGTAAGTTCTTTATATATTTTGGAGATTAAACCCTTGTCTGAGGTATCATTGGCAAATATGTTTTCCCATACAGTTGGTTCTCTTTTTATTTTAATACTGTTTTCTTTAGCTGTGCAGAAGCTTTTCATTTTGATGAGATCCCATTGTTTATTCCTTCCTTTATGTCCCTTGCTCTAGGAGACATGTCAGTATAAATGTTGCTGTGTGAAATATCTGAGATTTTCCTACCTATGTTCTCCTCTAGGACTTTAATGGTGTCACAATTTATATTTAAGTCTTTTATCCACCTTGAATTTACTTTTGTGTAAGGTGTAAGTTGGTGCTCAAGTTTCATTTTTTTGCATGTAGCTGTCCAGTTCTCTCAACACCATTTATTGAAGAGGCTATATTTACTCCATTTTATGTTGCTGCCCCCTTTGTCAAATATTAATTGACCATAGAGACTTGGGTTTATTTCTGTTCTCTCTGGGCTGTCTGTTCTGTTCCATTGGTCCATGTGCCTGTTTTTATGCCAGTACCAGGCTGTTTTGATTACATTGGCCTTGTAATATAGTTTAATATCAGGTATTGTGATCACTCCTACTTTACTCTTCTTTCTCAAAATTGCAGCAGCTATTCGGGGTCCTTTGTGGTTCCATATGAATTTTTGAAGTGTTTGTTCTATGTCTGTGAAATATGCCATTGGTACTTTAATAGGTATTGCATTGAATGTGTAAATTGCTTTAGGTAGTATGGACATTTTGATGATGTTAATTCTTCCAATCCATGAACACGATATATGTTTCCATTTGTTTGTGTCTTCCTTGATTTCTTTCTTCAGTGTTATGTAGCTTTCTGAATACAGGTCTTTTACCTTCAGGTTTGATTCTTTATTTGTTTGAGTACTAGAAAATCTTTTTCCCATTTGAAAGATTTACAGATATTCCTAGGCCACATGGAATAGACACTTTGACTTGAATGCAAAAAATTTGTGGCCTTTGCTAAGTCATTTTAACTTCTCTTGTGGCACAGATGAAGCCATAAATACATACATGTACACACATGTATAAATTGTGTCATATGGTTTTTAGTATCTTACTTGCTATTACTCATGAGAATTAAATCACTACATAGGTCCACACTTTAAAGGAACTATAAACAGCGGGTTTCATCAAATATAGTATTTCTCTTCTTTTTCTACCTCCATCCAATTAAAATAAATACTTTGCCTAGACTATCATCAACTTTACCTGTACTGAAGTTTATGCTTGCAAAAGAGGGTTGGGGGTACAGAAAGTACAATTATTGTTTTCCTAAAACTTTGTCTTTTTACAAATTTCATTGTGTAAGCTAAAGACAAAAGATAATCACTCTGCTGAGTTCATCTTCAGGTCTCCCTCCTCTGTGTTCTCCCATATGTTGTATGTCCCTACTCAAGTCTCTGGCGATCATCTACCCACAGGATGAGATTCTCAGAAAGGAAAATAAAGTAGGACTTTCAGTGATAACATCATTTACTAGCAGTAAATGAAACATTTTGATACCCAAAAATGATAGCTTCAGTTCAAAAGTTTAGTTTTAAAAATTAAGATTTATTTATGAGTAATAAATTCATAAACATAGTTTCTTCTTAAACTTTCAAATTCTGTATACAAAGCTTATTACTTCATTTATAACTCCAAAAATTATTAATGGTCATTTTTAAAGAGACAGGTTAATTTATAAACACATTTAAAAACTAGTTACTTAGTTATTTGAATATTTAATTGCCCAATTTAAAAACAAACTTTCCAAGTGTTTAAGTAATTCTTGCATATATAATAAATTAAAAATAAATACAATGGACATCAACTTCTCTTACATTTTTCAATATTATTCTTTTGACCTTAAAATCACAAGCCTACATAGATTATGCAGATTATACATTTTACATTAGAATGTTTATCTAATGTTATTTAATGGCTGTTGGTAGACATAAGGCTAATCACCAACAACTCACATTCCTTCCTTTCACATTCACAGTAAAAACACGCTTTCCTGTTCATTGAAGTTAGGCCCAACCATGTGACTTGTTTGGGCCAATAAAATACAAGCAGGAGCAACATGTGTCACTTTCTAGTCAGAAAACTTCGAGAGACAGCGCTACATTCTCTAACCCTAGAAACGTTTTCCAGCAATGCTTCACCCCCTAAGTGAGAGAGAATTTCTCCAACGGATTGCCTTTGTACTTCATCTGCCACATCAGCTCTTTCTGATTCTACTACATGTTGCTTTCAGGCTCCGAATGGCACATCAGCTCTCCTGGGTTGCCTACCTGCTGGTCTTTCCTACAGATTTTGAACTTGCCAGTCTCAATAGTCACATGATCCAATTCCTTATTTTGAAAACAATCTCCTTCTCTATGTAGCACATCCTACTAGTCCTGATTCTCTGGAGAACTCTGTCTCATATACCCATTTTGTTCCCCAACGTCCCAAACCTTTGAGTCTGTTTCCATTTGTCAGGGCTTTGAAAGAAAATAGATTGGAAATCAGCTTCTTCTTGATCTGCCTCCCCCTTTTTTTAACTATTAGAGAAAATGTGTGACTGGTGAGAAAATTACAGAATATACTTTGTGTTTAACTGTTATATTCCCTTCAGGGTATAATCTCAAGATTCTTTAGTTATTTAGTCAAGCAATTTTATTGTGCTCATCATACTAGGAGTTGTTAATAAATCAGATCTGTCTGGAAAAGGTCCAGCCATTGTTAATATAATGAGAACGGTTTGCCTAACATCAGTGTAACCTGGCAGCCAAGGAGAGTGGACTGTAATGCAAATGTGTGGACAATGACAATTTCATTGTACCAGTCAGTGGAGGCAGTAGATGCTGTTGAGTGAGCATGTGCACCGTGAGGCCATCACATTCAAAATGACTGAGCAAGTAGAGCAATGAAACTATTTGGATGATTCAGAAGGCTGCAGCTATGGGCAACTGGTGATTGGCAGCATCACCACAACAATGTACCTGCTCATGCATCACTTCTCATGCAGAGTTTTTTGGTGAAACATCAAATCACCCAGGTGACTCAGCCCCCCTACAGCCCAGATTTGGAGCCCTGTGACTTCTAACCTTTCCCAAAGTTAAAATCACCTTTGAAAACAGAAGAGATTTCAGACCATTAGTGAGATTCAGGAAAATACAATGTGGTAACTGATAGCAGTTGGAAAAACCGTGTGAGGCCCCAGGGTGCCTCCTTTGAAGGGGACTGAGGCAGTATTGTCCCACATATAATATTTCTTGTATCTTATATCTTCTTCAATAAATGTCTATTTTTCATGTTATGTGGCTGGATATATTCTGGACAGACCTCGTATGTCTTTGAAGAATCTGACATGCAAATGAAAAAGGATCCTCTTCTAGGGACATTGTCTTCTAGTGAATTAGTGTGATGGGTAATTAGATTTAGGGGGAAATTTGTAGATTAAACATTGTTTTATACCATGTTGAATAGACACATGAAATGGTAAGATTGACTACAAGAAACGGTTGAGAATCTGCCCTCCACTTATTCATTAAAAGCAGCAGAGGAAAGATTGTTCCATAGGTTTAGAATATTTTTACCCAGATGGCAGCAAAAAATAAAAAGACAATAAACATCTTAGAAGCTTCTTTTTAGGAATAAGATCTTTCTTGCTATCTGTCAATCCAGTTTGACCACTTGTCTCCCACTAATGTGCACTTGGGACAGACCATGTATATTGTTTCTTACTGAGTTGACTGAGTGTACTATGGAAGAAAGAGATTGAGAGCTAAATCCATTGCAGAGATATTTATGTTATGTGAAATATGGAAAAAAATTCACTTAATGCATTAATTTGAGGGGTTTTTAATAATCCTTTTTTAAAGTAAGAGAAGTGATGAGGTGTCGAGACCAAGACAACAAAATTTGGAATCATGAAAATCAGGCTCCATTACTGTTCCCATACTGTGTGATTTTGTTAAGATTCAATCTCCTTGTTCATAAAAGATGATACTTATAATTTCTCTGCAGGTTTGTTACTAGAAGTAAAGCTAAGACATGTAAAATGTCTTAGAGTAAGTCCTGAATAAGTAGACACTATTATTTTAAACAATTTTTAACTTGCATCTTTACCCTGTGTGAGCTGCATTTCCTTGCCACGAACTCATGGACTATCTAAACATGTGATGTTTTCTTGGGGTTTTATTCCAATGAAGTGCTTTGCTAGAAATTGTGTCATCTGCCTTCAGGTTTCTGGGTCAAAATGAAATGAAAAACCTTAATTTTTGTTTCTCTGATGAGGGAATTAGAAAGTGGAAAAAGAAATATTTTAGACCAAAATGATGGGGATGGAGAAAGAAAGGGAATAAAGCAACCAATATCCAACAGATTGTCACTCACTCCCAAGGATAGTTGTACACACATCTTACCATGGGGGTCTGGAGTCTTTCTGTTCTAGGTGTAAATTGAGCAACTTGCTTTCCTAGGAGGACTTACGTTGTTTTAAGTCATGAGGGGTCAAATGCAGTGAAAATTATTCCAGGAGCAACAACAGAGTGATCGAGAGAAGAGCTACTAAAGTCAGATTTCCCAGGGCTATGACTTCCCAGCTGTGTGGCTCTGTGAGCCCAGCTCTTCATCCATGAAATGAGAGTAATAATAGTCCCTGCCTCAGAGAGCTGGGAACATTACATAAATACATGGAAAGTGTTTAGGATGTCTCCTGGAATGCATGAGTATACATTACTATTTGTTATTATTGCTGATCAACCAAGCACCAAAAAAGCAAAAACTCCTACTCTATCTGCAAGAAGCAGGCCTTAAAGGGGAAATTTTAGGATCAAAATCAATCCTGAGATTGTTGGTAGGTCCTGGATAAACCTCTTTATAAGCTAATTTTCCCCTTCTCTGGCATTTTCCTTAGGTCAAAATAAAATAAACACTAGTGGTAGGCTCAAATAAGTCAATTAAAAGGCACCTAGAAATCGGAGAGTAGTGAGTGAAAAGGAATTCCAAGTCCCAGTTTTGTCCCAGTTTGCTATTTGCCCCATTTGCCTTGTTTAGTTATTGGCTGTATCTGTCAGCTTTCGAGGCAATAACACTGTATAAGAAACAATCCAAACTCTCATTGGCTTATAACAACTAAAATTTATTTCTCACTTGCGTCTGCGAGGCAGCTACAGTGACAATGCTCCAGGCCATGTACCTGGTTCATGTCCCTTGTTCTGGGACATGCAACATTCCTCACAGGCTGATATACCTGTAGCTACATAAGTTCTGCTCATGGCAGATGTGAGAAACACAAAAGATGAAACTTAATGAGATAAACAAAGTGTAAACCTTACTTAAACAAGAGGCATGTCATATCTTCTTACTTTCCACTGGCCAAAATTAGTATTGTGACCAGATCCAACAACTTTGGAACAGAGAGCTAAATACCTCCCGGGTAGGAGTAGTGGGGTGGAGCAGTATTTGCTGATCAATGATGCAATCCATCACCCTTCCCTAACTGCCAGGGTCCCCTCAAGTTCAAGACCAGGTTGACCACTTGAATTAATCCCTTTCTAACAACATGATTCTCAAATGTCAAAGTGCATTAAAATCATCGGACGAATGCCTTCCCACAGTGATTCTGATTCATAAATTTAAGAATAGGACCCAAGATCTCTATTGTCACCAGCCTCACCAATAATTTCATCACACCAAGGTTTGAGAATTACTGGGAAAAGTCATGCCTAGGGATCAGAGCAAGTCACTTCTGAGAGCAATTGCCACCTTCTTCTGTCTTGCTACCCTAGGGGAGAAGGGAGGATAAAACAGTGGTAACATTCTTGCCTGCAGAAAAAAAAAGAGAAGGCACTGGGATTTCTGGTAGATTGATTTACCGGCTCCCACATCTTTTTCTCTCCAAGTTTTCACACCCCTGCCACTGGACTTTCCAGTACCTCCTACTAAAATTTCCTACCTCATTAATGTTAGACTGAGCCATATGACTCATTTTGGCCAACAATATATGAGTGGAAGTAGTAGCATACCAGTTTCACGTGTCAGCCACATTCTTGCTTGCCCACCTGAATTTCACCTTGAGAAGAGTGTACCCCAGTAGCTGTTGCCTTTCCTAGAATTAACACTCATTGACAGACCTAAGTATAAGAAAGAATTCAAGGCCAGCTGGACCCAGCTTGAAACAGGGCTGCCTAGCCAAGACCTGCTAGAACAACCAGCCTCTGCCGGAAAATCTTATTTACGTAAGAAAAAAAAAATGATTTCTACTTTGAGCCAATCACCAGTGTAGTGGTTTGTTGCTCAGAATGCTAATTTACACCAAGCTTAAAAGTCACTTTCTAAGACACTCTCCTCTCTTCCCAATCCCAATATCATTGAAAATAGTGGAAACTCGTGCTCCCTCCCTTGAAATGAAGTTCAGATTTTAAGCAAAATATTTTTTTTAATTTTTCTGAAACATTAAGGATATACACCACTACAAACATTTGTATCTGAGTTTATACTATATTCTTCATTTTAATATAACTGAAAAAGAAAGCAGATGAATGTAGACAAGAGAAATAAAAGAAAAAAAGAATATGTAGGTCATACAACAGCACCGCATTTTTTTTTCAAAATAGAAACAGATTGTTGTACAGAATCCAGCAATTCTGGTGGAAATACTCTGCAATGGAAGCATGTTTTCCATTAACTTAAATACTGTGTTAACCTCAATCAAAACTACACTTTCTTAAACTGAATACAGAATTTATAGTCTTGAGAAACAGTGCCTGCCATCTAACTGTGCAAAGGGTCTGATGCAAATGACTCCGCCCCATGTGATTAAAAAGAATTCCCAGTTTTATTTTGTTAAAATGAAATAAAAACCTAAAGCAGTATTTATTCTCCCACTCGACAGAGCATTTTAGCATCTTTTAAACCTCCTGAGTATACTTTCCTTTCCTGCTGCTGTCTACTACCTTGAGGTCATAAAAATGATCCCTCTCTATTTAATAAAAGTATTCATGAAAACTTCTCAAATAGAGACAGGCTCCATTGTCTGAAGAATCCTGGAGGCTGACATGGAATGGCAGTGATCTTTCTACTCAGCCAGTAAGTCCTACAAATGCCATGAAAGATCTGTGCTCTTAGGGATTGCAGTGACAAGTTGTAGTTTGTATCTGAGCTGCATTCTGGGCGTTTGGGCTTTCTGCTATGGAGGAGAAAGATGCATTCTATAAAGCAAGGTCTCAAAGGCTGCAGCCAGCTCTGGGTCTTGCCAGTGATTCAGATATTTCTCATGTGCTTCACCTTTGCCCTTTGAATTGGCCCCAAAAAATGTGGTAACCATTAATCACATCTTGGAAAGAAATGAGAACAGGCAGTGGAGGGAGGGACATAGAGGGCTAGAGGAAGGAAGTGGGAAGGTCCAAAGAGATATTTTGTGAAAACTCAAGGCAAAAAATGAATTGTAATTATGAGAGAAAGGTTTCAGGTTAATACAACCAGCCTTCCTCCCTTTGCAAGCAAACTCTTCCTCTGATTACTGGAAAAGGGAGAGTCCCCTACTGATATCCAGGCCCGAAGGGAAACAAAGACCAATCTATATTCATTCTGTATGAAATCAGCAATTTATGAGATTAGATGAGGTTATTCCCCATCCTAGAAGGCTGTGATGATGAATACAAGCTGGATGACTGACAGTGGGTATGGAAGGTGAATTACCTACTATTTACAATGTCTTCAGAAGACTCAGAGTGCTTAATGCTTGTTCCCAAAAGGCTGAGTTCAGTAGAACAATGCCACAGTCCTCGTCACTCCATAAATCTCATTTATGCCCTTAGTCACTAGGACACTTGGCTTCTTTAATGACATTTGACAGTTGCTTCCACAATATTAAGCACAATCCTCTGAATCATTCCCACACTTTGGAAATATTGGTTTTAATGTCACACACAAATTCTGCCATAGTACCAATATTTGTAACTTAATTTGCAAAATCTTTAGGCCAACATATGGTCTTTTCTATCATTTCATTGGAAAGCCAAAAATTGTTCAAGTTCGGCTACTTGTTCCATCTGCAGTGGACCATAACAACTCTAGGCCCATCAATCATCTAAGCAGTCATATCTATTTTTTAAAGCACATATTGCTTTTCAAACAGCAGGCACAACATTAGAGTAGTCCTACTTGCAAAAACTCCCAAGATGGAAGCATGAGCTTATAATGTTACCGTTCCCATCGTCATTATGCTGTAAACACTTCTCCAGCTCTTTTTCAGTTTTAAAACAAATGTAAAATCATCTGAAACTTCCTTTTGTTGAGTCTTGCCTTCCACAAAGTCTCTCCCCCTGGCTCTCTTCCACCCCCTGCCTCACTCAGAGCAACAACTGCCCCAAGTACCAATCTGTAAGGGATGCAATATGTGACTAGGATGTTACATTTCCACTGGAAATTTAAGGTGAAGAAAACAATATTTACCATAGTATTTTCCAAGGAGAAGACAACGTGTTGTATGAGAACTTTGTTAGGTCATTCATGGCCAAGAAAACTCTTGACATGAGTCCCAGCACTGAACATACATGCTTGTTCAACTATGCCCCCCAACAGGCATGTTCAGGGCTCTCATTTGCTAAAGGAAGACACATAAGTTTGGAACCAGAGCCGAGTCCCCCTAACGATAGAGAAGAGACTGAGCTCTGCCACCAGGTAGCTCTCCTCCTCTGTTGTTCCCCAACAGTACCCTGCCTCTTCTCAAAAATATGGGGCAAATATTGAAAGATGAGTACTGTAAAGTGATGATATTAATAGGCTGTCCAATGCACCTGTGTGTCTCAAAGCACCCCATGCCTGCTTTTCCTCCCTCCTTATTTCCTGATCTCTTCTCATTTCTCCCTGTTTGTTTTAAATAAAGAAATTAAAAACCCAAAGCTTCCCTCATAGATGTGAGCTAAATCTCAGCCATTTCCTTAATCTCGCATTTCCTGATTCAACTGAGCAAACAAAACTACCTCCTTTATAATTAGTTGATCCTGGTGCTCTTATTCTTCCTTCCATATAATAAAAGGAAAAAAGGATGATTGTCTAGATGTTTCACCAATCATTTAAGTCGTATTCTTTATAACTACCTTCTCCAGTAGAAGTTTGTTGGACAGTATTTCTCTTGCATTACTGGAAGTGGATTTACATCCACTCTCTCACTCCAAAAATGAACTTAAGATGCATTGGTACCCTCAGCAATAGTCCTAACCCTAACACTCTGTTCAGATACAAACCAGTTGACTTGTAAACATGAAATAAATGAAAAACAGTATGAAAATATTAACATGTCTCTTGCATTGCAATTGTTAATGTCTTTCAAGCCTTGAAGAGAAACATGTGTTAGACTAAACCACTCAGATAATTTGAATCACAGCCCCAGTTAAGGACCAAACTCTTTCAGAGGTAGGAGAACAGAACGATTCCCCCAGTGAGACTCTCTAGCCATCTGGAGGTGAACGAGAAGCTTGCTCCATGGTCTAGTTCCTTCTTTACCCACATGAATGTTTTTAGTCCTTTTCATCTCCAGATTCTAGCATTTAAGAACTCTTTACTAAACCCAGTAACTCTGAATGATTAATTAATAACACAAAGTCCTAGGTGCTGGAATGCACGCATGAATAATGGGACACTTACACTGTGTGTGATTTAGCACATTTACCAAGAGCTTCAAAATGAGTGGCTTGTCCCTCTACATCTACCACTTGCTAAAAACAATGTATTTCTTTAAATATGATGTTCCAAGTGAAAAATACATTAATCCAAAAGGATTAAAAACTGATAGGTCCTGATTGATAGGGGTACCGATTATGTGAGGCAGACCTCAATCTGGTTCATCCCAGCCAAATGTCTCTCTTTTGAAAAACCCACGATTTATTTAACTATTTTTTAAGGGCATTAAATATCCGAAATGACTGACAACAAGACTCTGTGGTGTGGGTAGGGTAGCAATTCCTGACGACAGACACAGGGCAAGTTGAACAAAAATATTACAAGACAGAGACCAACATGACACAGCCCAACCTTGCTCTAGACATGACTTTAAGACCGCAAGGACTGATAATGTATTTTAAAGGAGATAGGGGTAATTTTCTCCTCTGATCTTGGGATCAATTGGGGGTTTACCAACTGCTTGCTTTCCAAGCAATGGGTGGATTTTCAAGGACGGATAATCTAATGAGAAGCTGGGAAAGCCACCAACCTTGGGCCCAGTCCATCCTTGAGGATTGAGAACAGAAAGTTGAGAACTCATTTTCGTTCTTGCGGTATTGGAACGTGTTTTTGTAACTTGGAGTGAGAGAGAGTTTTCCTCACCTGCAGAGAAGAGGATAAAAATAATCCAGAATGTTACATCTCTGTTCGTTCTTCCCAGCAGGGCCTGGAGCTGCTGGAGGAAGCTTCTCATTTGCAAGTCTGAGGTTCTTTCTTTTCCAAAGCCAGCTCCTCCTTCAGGGCCAGCAGGGCACTACACTGCCTCCTGGCTCTCGCTCCAACACCAAACAGAATGTTTTAAGACATCTCGATTGCTTAAGCTTTCAGGACTGGGCCAAACTAGAGCAACAGATAAAGGAGAAGGATCAAGGAGGTAGAATCTGAAACAAACTGACTGGGGCTGCCATAACAAAAGACCACAGACTGGGTGGATTAAATAACAGAAATGTATTGTCACACATTTCTGGAGGCTGGAGGTCTGTGATCAAGGTGTTGGCAGGGTTGGTTTTTGCTGAGGTCATTCTTCTTGGCTTGTCTTCTCCGTGTCTTTCCATGCTTATCACTCTATAATTGTCTATGTCCTGATCTCCTGATAAAGACATTACCAGTCCTATTAGATGAGTGTCCACCTTAACTGACCTCATTTTAACTTTGTTACCCCTTTAAAGAACCCATCTCCAAATACAGTAACATTCTAAGGTACTAAGGGTTAAGGCTTCAACATATGAGGTTTGTGGAACACAATCTGGTCCATAGCACCTAGAATCTCAGGTGGACCACTAACTTCCCTAAGCTCCAAGCCCCCAGGTCAAATGTCTGACTTCCCTTCCCTGCCACGATGAGCAGCCCCCTGTGCATGAGGCTCTGTTGTATACAGAATGATGCTGGGGGCCTGAATGACCATGACCTTTCATGTTCCAAAAGCAGTACTACCCACGTGGGAGGGAAGCTGAAGGATAACAAATCAATGACGTCACAGGACATCACTGAGAATCATAACAACAGCTCCCTCTTTGGGGTAAATTTAACAAAAGGCTGTGATAAAGGGGAGAAGGCTATGTTAAGTGTGTAGGAGACTTAAGATCCCACTGTACACTGTCTCTGAGGTACAGCCTTAAAAAAGTTGAGAACTCACCTCAGCCAGTTTGGTCATGCACACTTACATTCTTTTTAGAGGCTGCCAAAGAAGGTTGAGACAGGGAGAGTTTACTACTCTCCCACAACCTGGCTATGGGATTTTAATGGAAACAAATGTTAGTCCAAATTCCCTCATACAGTTAGATGTTTATTAGCAAAAGCTTATAAGCAAGAAAGCATAAAAGAGTTTATACGGCTTGTTCTACACTCTGGATAAAGCACCCTTGGGTGGTCTGAGCATGAAACATTTACCTAAAACAGCCTCAGCAAGTTTTCCAAGGTGAGATTCTGCACCTGGAGGGCACCATGGAGTCAGAAGTTCTCCTAAACCAATGTCTGGACTGAGAACCAATTAGGGACTCCAACTATGAGTACCATCCCTAACCAGACTAGTATAGGCCTCTTACACGCTGTTCAAAAAAGAATAGAAGCCAATCCATATGTTCAAAATATGTTTCATTTCATCCGTGAGAGCTGAAGCCTATTTCTAACATCCATCATGCTAATGAACAAACACGAGATTCAGCAATGGAAATCCACATTTGGAACCAACATGCTAAGTCATAAAGCATCCACATGCAGTCAAAAGGATGTAGACGTGAAAGACCTGTAGAAGCTCCCAAACGCTGGGGCGCCATCACTGGACTGAGCAGGGCTGCCAGCATTGCCTCCAGCCACACAGAAAGTCAAACCCTAACTAACTGGTACATGCCAAGTGTCACAAGGGCTGTAAGCACTCTAAAGTAAGTCACAGGCATTGTAATGCCTATTGAACATGAAGCTAGGCCATAGAAATGGGGAACGCATGGCACCAGGGATTGGGCACCTGGATCTGATTCTAGCATGGCCACGTTGTACACACCTTCTCTGGGCTTCTCTTTCCTCATTTCCAAAAGAAAGGGATTCACTTAGATCAAATGTCTCAGATTCGTTCTACATAACCTTGGGGTTTATGGAGGAGCTCCAGGAATTCTATGAACTCATTCATATTTTTATAGAGTTTAACTACTTGTAATGCATTTTCTAAAAAACGGAAAACACTGTGTATACATCAGCACTCACCAAAATGGAACAGAGTAGAAGCCAGGGCTACCAGACTCACTTGTTTTATTCAGATCTAACAATAAAAATTCTCTAACCATAGCTGTAAATGATATATAAATATATCATAAATATGTGATTGAAGAGGTAAAATGTAATTTAACTTTTTTTTAGTTTAAGCTTACGCAGGTCAACTCACATGAAAGTACCTGAGGAAGGACACGGCTGCAAGACACGTGTAATGTACCCAAATGCCAGGAAAGGCTTAAGGATGGATGCTTTCATCACAGCAAAACCGTCAGCTACACAGTAGAAAGTTAACACCCACTACTTTGCATACTTACTGCATGTTCCGGTTAAAGTCTGACTTTTTATGCTAATTATAGAGTTATCATAAACCTTGGGGTCTTTTTATCTAACTTTTTCTTTTCCCCAGGTAAAAATGAATTCCCTTAAGGCCAAAAATGAATAGGCATCACTGATTAAAATAAAGTTTAAAAGAATAGCTGTTGATAGCTAAGATGAATTGATGAGGCTCAAGTTAAAGTGTCAAAATGTCCAATTGTCACCAGCTGATGGCTTAACTAGAGATAATTTCAATCACAGCATGATCAAGAAAAGCAATGACTCCTGAGCTGTAACTTGAAGACAATGAAATGTGATGGTACCTTGTCTGGGCCTGCCACAGGTCTTATACAGCAACATTTTACAAAATAATTTTGACCCCTAACCAACGTCAATGTAAATTTGAAAAAAAAAACATGCTGAACATAAACGAAGACTCAGATTTTTTCATACTCATCACACAGTTTATAAGACAACATAGGCAAACAGTATTTAAATCTAACAATAAAAGTGCACTAACATTCATATTATATGCTGCTCTATTGTATGTTGGGGAGAAACTATTAGAAAAAGCTCATTGTACCCTGGACTCTTGACATCATCAACAGCAGGTCAACAAGCGTATGTACATGGGGACTTTGGTTAACTGCAGCATATCTCCAGGATCTAGAATGGTGCCTGGCACATATTAAGTGGCTAATAAATATTTGCTGAGTGAATAAATGAATGAGTGAGAAGGGATACAGAAATATGTTTAGTTCTGTTATCAGAGTTCAGAGAAGAATTCAGATGTGTGCACTACACATACTTTAAAAAGTGGGCTCCAAAACTGAAATCTTTATGCTACAACTAAAGAAAAATACAGATTTTTGTGCCTATCTTCATTTTAGTTGTTTTTGTATAATATGCTTATACAAGCGAGTACAATGAAAATATATCACTACTAAAATAGCACACACAATGAGAGAAAAAATATTCAAACGTGCAGACCAAGGGTCTGCAAACTGTGGCTCATGGACCAAACCCAATCCTGCCCATTAATTACGTACTGTCTGTGTTCTCTGGGGCTGCAAAGACAGACTGGAATATCTGCAATGGAAAATAGGGCTTACAAAAGTGAAAATATTTACTACCTAGACTTTTTACAGGAAAAGTCTGTCTACCCCTGGTGTCGATCAATTTTGATACACCATCAATTAAGTTAGGAAAAAATATAATGACAGCTATACCCAAAAACTAATTATGAAATGGCAAGAAAACCAAAGGAGTATCAAGTTTTATAAAAGCTATTACCAAAATAGATGCAAGGAGCCGTATCCTGCAAACCCAGAACCCACTATAAAGAATACATCTTTAAAACCATGTTTCATAATTCCATACAAATTGTAAATTTTATTAAGATATAACCTTTTATTGCAAATGTCTTAGAGTTACTTACAGTAATAAAAACAGCCAATTGCAGGTTCTACTTTTTTAATAGCTACATTTTTTACCATCTTTAGGCAAGGTACAAAATATTTCAACTAAAAAAAGGATGTTACTTTCTGGTTTTGTCTTTTTTTTTTTCCCCTAAAGAAAGGCAAGCATCTTTGATAAGTATCCTTTAAATATCACAAGAAGACACCAGTTTGCATGTCTCAATGGCTTTTTAGTCCTTCAATTTGTAAAATGAAAATAAAATGAAATGGAGATATAACACAAAACAAATGTATAAGGTAAAAATGCCTGTGGCAGGTAGAAATCTAAAGACATCCTCCAAGGATATGGGCCCTCTGGTTAGTCAATCAAACACCAATCCAGGCACTTTGAAGATGGAGTTAAGTTTATTCATCAGCTACCTGAAAATAGGGAGCTTATCCGGGATCACCAAGGAGGGACAATGTTACTACATGGGACTTTAAAAACAAAAGGAAGAAAGTGGGAGAAGTTGCAGAAGAATGAGAAAGCAGAGAGATTTGGAGCATAAGAAGGACTCAACCCTCTGCTGCTGTTTCAAGAAGAGGGACAAACTAAAGGAATGTGGGCAGCCTTAGGAAGTTGAAAGAGGCTCCTGGCTGGCAGCCAGCGAGGAAACAGGATCTGCAGCCCTGCAGCCACAGGAACTGAATTCTGCCAAAAGCCGGAAGGAGCTTGGGGCCTCCAGATATCAGCCCAGCTGACCAGGACCTTGATTTTGGCCTTGTGAGACTCATAGCAGAGAATCCAGTCAAGCTCACCTGAACTTCTGACCTATAGAACCGTGACATCATTAGTATTGTTGTATTAAGCCGCTAATTTTTCAGTAATTTGTTACGGCAACAATAGAAAACCAATACAACACCTTTGCAACCCTCACCTGAGTCAAGAAATAGAGCTTTGCCAGCCACCCCAGAGCTCCTCCATGTAACCCATCCCCAACAAAGCCACCTCTTTCTCACAAATAAATGCTCTCTTGCCTTTACAGTAATGGCTTCATTGTATTTTACAGCCTTATTGCTAACATGATAAGCCCTAGGCAGTATCTATAGCTTAGTCTTACCCAAGTTTTTAAAAAATCAACATGTCTGTTAAGTTACTTTCCCCAACTACAGCCTCCTCTGTACATTCCCTTCTTCCCTTTTCAGTGTCTCTGTGGAAGAGCACAGGCTACTTAACCTGCAGTGTCCCCTGATCTGGATTTGGTTCACTGCATGTTCATGGTGCAGCTCCCCACGTGTCTCTGCCCCCTCTGCTTCCTGCAAATCGGCAGCGGAGTCCAGAGCCATGATCCATGGCCGGTTTGCTCCCTTGGCAAGATTATAGCTGGTGGTGTATTCTTTCATCAGGAGGCACTGCATCTGCTTTTCTTTCTTGTGACTTCAGCCACTCAGTGCCTGCATCTGTATTTCATGTGAGTTGCAAAATGGTGATATTTTAATTCACTCAGTTATTTTTATGTAATCATTGGAATACTATTTTTTATGAAGAGTAGCTTTTCATTTACTATTTGTTACACAGTAGGACAGTGATCATATGGAAAGACATAATAAATGCTTGATTCTTTCCTTTTTAAAAAAAATCTATTTTAAGACTAGGAATTAATCCTATCATCTTCCATAAATGAACAACTGATGTTTCAATTGTGAATTTAAGGATTTAAATATATGTGATGGTGTCCACTTTATTAAAGCTCAAACTATCACAACTTTGGCCAGTGAGTAAGCTTATCAAGCTGGCTTCTGGTGGTCTCTGGCCCTGGAGGTCCCCAGTGGCTTCCTTGACATACAGCTAACAAGTTGTTTCAGAGGCTACTTTTGTGTATATCCTGCCCCAGAACCTGGAATCAACCATTCTCCACAAAACCCTGGATTCTATAGTGGAAATAATATTTCAACACCACAGTCTAGGTGCTAGGATTAATGATGTTTTTCAAAATTGGAACATCCTCAAGTTGGCAGTTACAGTTAGTGATTCCACTATGATTCAGCAGCAGGTAAAGTGTCAACAGCAATGTTAGAATATGAAGTTTGGGCTCGCATGCAAAACAAATACATTTTACTCTTTTGGAACAACCTGTGACTATCTTGACAAGACAACATTGGTGATAGCTGAGGTATTTTTAATGACTTTTTGAATATTTTGTAATTTCTGAACATCTCTTTACATCAATGAAGTTTTGAACTGGTTGAAAAATCATTTACTGACTCTCTCTAAATTCAAAATTTTATCATACAATGATCCAGAAAGTTGCTAAGTATTATTTATGACTTGGAAATAATTTTTAATAAAGTGTATTTAAATGTATAGCAGGTTTCACACCACTACTTGTATGTGAATGTTTATGGCAGAATAATTGTTAATAGCCCAAAAGTTCAAACAACTTAACCATTAACTAATGAATATATAAACAAAATGTGGTATATCTATATAATGGAATACTATTCTATAATAAAAAGCAATACTGACAAACACTAACATAACGAACTTTGAAAACACTATGCTAAGTAAAAGAACACAGCCACAAATGACCACATTGTGTATAGGTGTATATATGTGAAATTTCCAGAATAGGCAAATCCATAGAGGCAAAGTAGATTAGTGGTTGCCAGGGGCTGAGGATAAAAAGGAATGAGGAGTAACTGCTAATGGGTACTGGGTCCCTTTCTGGGTGATAAAAATGTTCTGAAATTAGATTATTGTCATTCTTGAGAAATTTTGTGCAAATACCAAAATCCATTGAAATGTACGCTTTAAAGAGGAGAGATTTTATGGTAGTGAATTATATCTCCATTAAAATGAAAAAATATGCATAGCATGAATAGGAGCATAATTCATTTAATAAATATGTTGTTTTTATACAGACCTATACAAATGAGAAGAAAGGTCTTTATGAAGAAGGGGGAATTTGTGAGGGGTCTTAAATGTAGAAACATGTCAACATCTGCCCAAATTTTAGCAAGCATAACAAAATTTTAAAGCTAATGTTAGCATAGCATTAAGGACTTGCCTAAGAGGATTGGTACCATTTTAAGCTAACAAGGATTCACTTTTAAGCTACATCAACTAGAGGCTAAAAAATTCTGCCAAAACCAGTTGTTGATAAGCCTCCAGAAGAATGAGGAGTTTTGTAGATGGTACATGTATTTCTGAAGCAAAATCTCTGATTCTCCTTCAATATTTTCATTGCTGCAGCAATGTTAAAAAGATACCCAGTAAGCATGCCACAGCCTGACAAGAGTAAATACATTTTTATCTTTTGAAAATCACATAATTTTGTATTAGCTGAACATGCAGAAAAGCACGCCTTCTTTTTTTCAGTGTTAAACACAGTGAGCCCTCATGGGTTCAACTGATTCAGATGATGCACTTTGCCTCGAGCGTGGCGGCTACACACTTGCAATCTCAGTCATCAGAGAGGCACGTATATCAATCACATCTTTTATAAGCTGTCAGAAAGAATGACGAAAAGCTCTGATTTTGTCTTTTTTTAACCAGTGTTTAGTTGAATTAAAATTCAACATGGATTTTCCACTTCTTTATTCACACAATAAAAAGAGGTTTGTTTTTCAGAGCATTTTCAGAAAATATACCCATTTAAAGACTTACTTACAAAACTTCCATTCAAGATGGCAGTGTAAGTAAACACAGTTCGCCCCCTCGCACAACCACATCAAAATTACAACTAAACTACAGAACAACTATTATTCAGAACCACCAGAAATAGACCAGAAGTAAGTCCTACAACTACGGAATTAAAAGAGAAACCACATCAAGACCAGTAAGAGGGGCAGAGACGTGGAACAAACTGGTACCACACCCATATGTGGTGGATTAAACACAGGAGAGATATTTCTGAAATGAGGGGTCCCAGCCCCATAACAGGCCCTACAACCCAGGGTTCCAGTGCCAGGAAGATAAGTCCCCATGACTTCTAGCTGTGAAAACCAGTGGGGATTAAGGCTGTGGAAAATAAACCACAAGAGCCCCAAGCAGTTTCTCTTGAAAGGCTCATGCATAGACTTACTCAGACTCACTCCCTCTGAGCTCCAACACAGGAGCAAAATATTGAACGGCACCAGAGGCATACAGGGAGGAATCAAGGAGTCTGGCATCAAGGCGATTGCTAAGGGGAAGCTTACTCCCTGACAGAGGTGCTGGGAGAGTCCATTGCTCCTTTTCTGAGCCCTCCCCCAACAGAACTGGCAGGCAAGCACCATATCTGAGACTTCATCAACCTGGCTCACACTGTTTGCTACACCCTAGTGGTTCCCTGAGGCTCTGCTCCACCCAACTTTTGAGCCCACCCAAGCTGTTTCCAGTAGCTTTTCCATATGAATGGCTTGTCTTGAATCATACTTCAAACTTTCCTAAATTCTCTCAAATAAGTAGCATCTGGCCTCAGTGTACCCCATGCCTATTGTTTAGTGACCCCAGGTCTGACACTAACAGTAGCTCGCCTTGGTTCCCAGGTTTAACTCACTTGGACACCTCCAAACCCAGCACAAGTAGCAGTCATCTACAGATCACTTTATAGCTTATACCAGGTAGCCCAGGACAGGACACATCAGTGGCTGACCTTGGTCTACACCTCCTAGGAGGCATTAGAGACAGCTCACCCAGTGGACAGCCACAAACCATGTCAGACTGCCACCACCCAACCACCTACACAAGCAACACATTCAAGGGGTGGACTCAGCAGGCACCAGAGCCCTGCTAAACTAAGTCCTGCTCTATGGAGTGGGCCCCTGCACAGATGACCCTCCACAACGGTTGGAGGTTGGTGGTCAGTGGTCACAGCCAGCCCTTGTAGCTGATCAACCTGGGTAAATCCCTCTTATTGACCTGCCAAAAGCAATCAAGTTTCAAATACAAAAGGAGGGTACACAGAGATCACACAATGGGAATACCTCAAGTGCCCAGCTTGGGTGACGGGAGGTGATGCCACTGGACCCTACAGGACACTTACCACATTAAGCCACTTTTCCAAGCCAGAGAGTCATAGCAGCTCAACCTAATACATAGAAACAAACACAGGGAGGCTGCCAAAATGAGGAGACAAAGAAACATGGTCCAAAGGAAACAGCAGAACAAAACAAAATGGACACATGCAATCTATTAAATGCAGAGTTTAAAACATTAGTTATAAAAATGCTCAGTGAACTTAGTAAGAACTTCAACAGCATTTAAAAAAGGCATAGAAACCATAAAAAAGAACCAGTAAGAAATAAAGGATACACTAACTGAAATGAAGAACAATTTACAAGGAATCAACAGTAGAGTGGATGAAGCCAAGAATCAAAACAGTGATTTAGAATACAATGAAGCAAAAACATCAATCAGAACAAGAAGAAAAATGAATCCAAAAAAAAAAATGAGGATAGTGTAAGGAGTCTCTGAGACAACTTCAAGAGGTCCAACATTTGTATCAGGTTGGTGCTGATAAGAGGAGAGAGAGAGCAAGAAATTGAAAACCTATTTGAAAAAAATAATGACAGAAAGTTCCTGAACTTGGTGAAGGAAATAGACATACAAGTCCAGGAAGTGCAGAAAATCCCAAACAAAATGAACCCAAAGAGGCCCACATCAAGACACATCATAATTTAAATGCTAAAGGTTAAAGATAAAGAGAGAATCTAAAAAGTATCAAAAGAAAAGCCATTAGTTACCTCCAAGGGAGCTCTTATCAGACTGTCTGTTGATTTCTCAAAAGATATGTTGCAGGTTAGAAGGGATTGGCAAGAAATATTCAAAGTGATGAAAAGCAAGAACCTACGACCAAGATTACTCTATCCAGCAAAGTTATAATTTAGAATCAAAGGCTAGCTAAAGAACTTCCCAGACAAGAAAAAGCTAAAGAAGTTCATCACCACCAAACCATTATTATATGAAATGTTAAAAGGTCTTCTTTAAGAAGAAGA
The DNA here is from genome assembly GCF_004126475.2 of Phyllostomus discolor. NCBI lineage: Eukaryota > Metazoa > Chordata > Mammalia > Chiroptera > Phyllostomidae > Phyllostomus > Phyllostomus discolor. Next base: position 11,706,629 of record NC_040904.2, on the reverse strand, counting down.
TCAAAAATGTGAACAATAAAACTGTAATAAATACTTACCTACCAACAATTTAATCTAAAAGACAAAGTAGACAAACAAGCAGAACAGAAATATAATCATAGATACAGAGAATATTTCGATGGCTGTCAGATAGGAAGGGGGTTGAGCGGATAGATAAAAAAGGTGAAGGCATTAAGAAATACAAATTGGTTGTTACAGAATAGTCATGAGGATGTAAAGTACAGCATAGGGAATATAGTAGCCAAAGAATATATATGCATGACTCATGCACATGGGCATGGACAACGGTATGGAGACTGATTGAGGGCATTGGGGTCTGGGTGAAAGGGGGCAAAGAGGGAAAAATTGGGACAACAGTAAGAGCATAAACACTAAAATATAATTTAAATTTTAAAAATAAAATAAAATAAAGATGTATGTACAAATCCAGGGATAGTGGGGGGTGAAAATAAAACATTGAAGCATTACCAAATACATCTACCCAGTTACTGCAAGGTAATCACAAAGGCATTTCAAGAGGTGTATTTTCAAATAAAAGGTACCTTTCTGTAATCATTGGTCTGGCCAAAAGTTTTTTCAGCAATTTCATTCCTAAAGAAAACTGGACATTTATATGTATACTCTGCAGTTCATTTTTTTCCCTTTATTTCCATTCTTTTAAAGGTTACTCTACTTTGCCTTGATTATAATCAGTTCTACATACTCTACATACAGAATTTACACTGACCTAATTTGCAGGATGTCATATAGGTCTATGAGCTACTATCCCATTTTACTAACGTACACATCGTCTTTGAATGCTCTAAGTGCTATGAGAAAAACAACAAATGGAAGGTACAAGAAATCTTATAGGATGGCACCAAGAAATCATCAACAATAGAGCTCTTCTTAAAATTCTCCAAAGCCTCCTTCCAGCCTTTCTGGTTGAAGTTTTGAATCCTTAGCATGGTACAAAACGAGCCATCATCTCGCCTCTGCCTAGCTTCCCTGCCCTTTCTCTTGCCATTTTGCTTGACACACTCCATATTGTAATTGCATTTGCATTTCCCAAATACTTAATCTTGTTCCTTTATTTTTTTTTTATTTTTTCTTCTCTCTGCTCAGGGACACTTATTTCTTTCTGGTGCTCTGAATACTTCCTACTTCTTCAAGATTCAACACTGTAAAACTTCATTCAACTTCCACCTCCTAGTTAAATATTATTTAATAAAATAGTAATTTTCTGCTCCTCCATACAAGTTTCTTTCTACTTGCTCTAGCCCAACTGGCCCCTCTGTGGAGGAGAATCACACTACTCACTCCATCAACATCAGCATTAGCTATGTGACTTGCTATAGCCAATGAAATGTGAGTGGAAATATTATGGGCCACTTCTGAACAAAACTTTTAAGAACCAAAAAGAGTGGTTCTATCATTGATCTATGATCTCTGTGTGGACAAGCCATGTCCCATGTGTTAGACCAGTGAAAAATCCATCTTTGTTGCACCAAGCCTCTGAGATTTTAGAGTTCTTACTTACTGTTTCATAATTTGGTCTGACTTTCTGAGGGGGCAAAAAAGAACAGGAATGAATGGATCATTTGAAAGTTAAACCAATTTCATTATAGCTTTAATATTTGGGATTCCTGCTCCCCTCTCTTTGAGCTGCAGGAAATAATTCTTATTAGTTATACTGTATATTATCATACTATACATACTGTGCATTATTTATGCTTATTGTATGTATACTATAAGAAAAATGTGGGTAGCATATTCACCAATACTCTCACTAAATAAGCAAATAACCAGAAGCAGATGATATATCATAACTGTTATAAACTGATGTTATGGGGAATAAAAGGTAAAAAACAATCACCAAGGGCCCTGGCTGGATGGCTCCGTTGGTTGGAGTGTCATCCTGTACACCAAAAGGTTGTGGGTTAGATCCCCCATCAGGATACATCCCTAGGTTGCAAGTTCGATCCCCAGTAGGGATGCAAAGGGGAGGCAACTGATCAATGTTTCTCTCTCGCACTCTCACATCAGTGTTTCTCTCTCCTCATTTGTCTCACTCGAAAATCTATAAACATGTCCTCAAGTGAGGGTTAAAACACCCAGGTTAAATCAGGATCAGTGCACAATAAAGCATTCGCTAGAGTGAACAGACAGATCCCAGATAAACTGAACTCAGGAAAGTATATTTACAAGGAATATGCTTGCTCTAGGGCTAGAAATGTTCTTTTAAAAACAACTTTCAAACTGAAAGAAATTTAGGAAGTCAAAGTTCGTGGATGTTTACCACAGAAAATCCTAAAACACAGTAAAACAAAAACAGATTGTGATGGCTGGGTGAATATTGGAGACAACTCTATAACCACATTAAGGAAAAAAAAACTGAATGCAGAGATTGTCCGAAGAAGATTCTGAAGGTAGTTAACTGGGCCAAAATTTATACCTAAGCAGATCACCATGCTGAGTTTGATATTTTTAATAGTGTTAATATGAGCCAAACAAAAATAAGAAAAGACAAATACAGTTTTTGTAAAGTACCATTGACATGTTGAGGTATGAGAAAGGTAAAACTAAAATATACACTGCTTTAGACTCATTTCAAGTCTTCCCAGATTTTGCTGCTATTGTATTTTATTCATTTATTTATTTTATTGTTCAGTTACAGTTGTCCTCATTTTTCCCCCATTACTCTCCCCTGCCCCAGCCATCCCCCCTCCGACATTCAATCCCCAATATTGTCTTTGTATTTGGGTCCTTTATACCTGTTTCTTGGCCCTTCCCCTTCTTTCCCCCATTATCTCCCTCCCCTCTCCCCTCTGGTCACTGTCAGTTTGTTCTTTATTTCCATGTCTTATCAAATTTAAGAGAAATTTGTTTGCCAAGAATATATCGTCAATAAAAGAAGGCAGAGTCAAAGACAGGCATATATGTCTTCCTGAAATGTATTTAAGGAAAAAGTTTTCAAGCACAAACACATCCATCTTTTCTTAAAGTCTGAGACTGCTAACGCTGTGCAGAGACAGATGGCTCAGACGGGGCTTGTCATGCCCAGGCATGCGGGAACAGTAAACACTAGGTTTGTGTGCCAAGATTCGTCTTGCAAATTAATTTCGTAGAGTCTTACTGTTAAATCCCCAAAATATTAAACATGTTCTCCATAATACATAGATTTTTCAATACAGTTTAATAGGCTCATATCCATTTTCTTTCCTACAAAACGTCTAACTGCTATAAACCAATAATTGATCTTTATGGTGAGAAAGCAGCGCCAACCACTCCTGGACACTAACATGTGTGGGCCTTAGCAAAACGTCAGGGAGAGAAAGGTTCTCACTAGGGTGTCTGCATCCTTCTTTTCTTCTCAAGTGTTCACCCCTGGCCCATCTTCTCTCACCTCCACTCCGTAGCTTTCCTTGACCCCTTCCACTCCCCACACCCCAGCTTTGTTCTCACAAGCGTACATCTGTTGGAACTGTCCTCATCACAATCAATGGTATTTGAAGTATTGGCTCTATTTCACATTTCTCAAAAAAAAAAGGAGAGTGGGAGGATAGCCCTGAAGAACCTCTGGCTAGGTAGAGGGGGTGCTTAAGAAAGAGGGGAAAGGTGAAGGATTAAGAGTACCAATTGGGGGGAGTGAAGGGAGAAAAATGGGACAACTGTAATACTACAATCAATAAAATATATTTTTAAAAAAACAGTACCCCTGGCTGGCATAGCTCAGTAGATTGAGCGTGGGCTGCGAACCAAAGTGTTGCAGATTCGATTCCTAGTCAGGGTACATGCCTGGGTTGCATGCCATGACCCCCAGCAACTGCGCATTGATGTTTCTCTCTCTTTCTCTCTCTCTTTCTCCCTCCCTTCCCTCTCTAAAAAAATTTTTAAAAAAAGTACCAATTGGCAGTTACAAAACAGTCACAGGGATATAAAGTACAGCATAGAGTGTGCAGTCAGTAACAGTGTGATAACTATGTGTGATGTCAGATGGGTACTGGGCTTATCGGGGAGAGGGAATCACTCTGTGAGTTATATAAATGTCCAACAACCAATGCAATACATCTGAAACCAATGTAATATTGAGTGTTAGCTACAACTGAGAAATAAAAAAAAGGAAGAGAAAATAAGCATTATTGTCCTAGTTTTCCAGATTAAGGCTAAGGAAAGAATAAATCCCACCTTGTTAAGCATGATTGTGTCAGGTACCATATTGGATGCCTTGCTTCTATATTCGAATATAGTCTTTACAATAACTCTCAGAGTAGGTGATATTAACACCATGGTTCAGGAGAAGGAACTCACATGAGGAATTATTAAATAAATAATAACCCCCGCCTCATCCCCTTACCCACAGTTTCACTCTCCAAGGTTCCAGTCAACCATGGTCCAAAATTATAAAGTGGGAAATTGCAGAAAGAAACAATTCATAAGTTTTAAATTGCATGTCATTCTAAGCAGTGTGATAAAATCTCAGGCAGCCCTGCTCCATCCCGCCCAGAGTGTGAATCATCCCTTTGTCCAGCATCTCTAAGCTGTGTTTGCCTTCCCGCCTGTAAGTCACTTAGTATATCTCGATTATCAGATAAATTGTCACAATATCACAGTGCTTCTATTCAAGTCACCCTTATTTTACTTAACAGTGGCCTTAAAACACAAGAGTGGTGATGCTGGCAATTGAAATATGCCAAAGAAAAGCTATAAAATACTTTCTTTACATGAAAATGTGAGTAATAAGATATTTTGAGAGACCACATTCCCATAACTTTTTAAAATATATTTTATTGATTATGCTATTACAGTTGTCCCATTTCCTCCCCTTTATTCCCCTCCACCCTGCACACCCTCACCCAACCACATTCCTCCCCTTTAATTCATGTCCATGTGTCATAAGTTCTTTAGCTTCTACATTTCCCATACTATTCTTGCCCTCGCCCTGTCTATTTTCTACCTACCATCTACGCTACTTATTCTCCATAACTTTTCCCCCTCTCTCCTCCTCCCACTCCCCTGTTGCTAACCCTCCATGTGATCTCTATTTCTGTGGCTCTGTTCCTGATCTAGTTGTTTCCTTAGTTTGTTTTTCTTTTTGTTTTAAGCGTGGTTGTTAATAATTGTGAGTTTGCTGTCATTTTACTATGCATGTTTTTTATCTTCTTTTTCTTAGATAAGTCCCTTTAACATTTCATAAAATAAGGGTTTGGTAATGATGAACTCCTTTAACTTGTCCTTGTCTGAGAAGGACCTTATCTGCCCTTCCATTCTAAATGAAAGCTTTGCTGGATAGAGCAATCTGGGATGTAGGTCCTTGCCTTTCATGACTTGGAATACTTCTTTCCAGCCCCTTCTTGCCTGTAAGGTCTCTTTTGAGAAATCAGCTGACAGTCTTATGGGAACTCCTCTGTAGGTTACTGTCTCTTTATCTCTTGCTGCTTCTAGGATTCTCTCCTTCATTTTTACCTTGGCTAATGTAATTATGATGTGCCTTGGTGTGTTCCTTCTTGGCTCCAACTACTTTGGGACTCTCTGAGCTTCCTGGACTTCCTGGAAGTCTATTTCCTTTGCCAGATTGGGGAAGTTCTCCTTTATTGTTTGTTCAAATAACTTTTGCACTTGTTGCTCTTCCTCTTCCCCTTCTGGTACCCCTATAATTCGGATGTTGGAACATTTAAAGATGTCCTGGAAGTTTCCAAGCCTCTCCTCATTTTTTTGAATTCTTGTTTCTTCCTTCTTTTCTGTTTGGTTGTTTCTTCCTTCTGGTCCACTCCATTGATTTGAGTCCCAGTTTTCTTCCCATCACTATTGGTTCCCTATGCATTTTCCTTCATTTCACTTAGTGTAGCCTTCATTTTTTTCATCTAATTTGTGACCTAATTGAATCAATTCTGTGAGCATCCTGATCACAAGTGCTTTGAACTGTGCATCTGATAGGTTGGCTATCTCTTAGTCGCTTAGTTGTATTTGCTCTGGAGCTTTCATCTGTTCTTCTGTTTGGGCATTTTTTTTTTGTCTTGTCACACCTGTTACATATAAGGGGCGGAGTCTTAGATGTTCACAAGGGCAGGGCAACCCAGTTGCTGGGTTGTGATGCTGTATGTAGGGGTGGGGTCTGAGACGGAACAATAGCACTTGCTCAGCTCTCCTGTCGGACTTCAGCTGCGTCCCCCAAGCAAACTGGGCCTTTCTGGTGTTAATTCCTGTGTGGGTGGGTTTGTGCACATTCTAGGACCCCGTGGGTCTCTCTAACAAACTCTCCTGTGAGGCTGGGAGTCTCTCCCTATGCCTCAATGCCCACAGGTGTTTTCAATCAGTGCCCTGAGGCTCTATTTCCCCGCACTGGGATCCTGGGTTGCTTGCAGTGCCTCACCTCACTTCACTGGGTCTGCCGGTTGCCACCCGGTGCCTGGGGTCTGCCAGCCACCACCTGCACCCTTAGGGTCTGCCTGCTGTGGTCTTGCATGCCTGGGATGCCTTACACCCCAGGTCCCACCGTTCTTTGTGCCTCAACCCCTCTCCGCTCAGCTGCCTGACTCCACCCCTCCTACCGGTCCGGATGAATATGTCTATTTTAACTCCTTGGTTGTCTGACTTCCATACAGTTCAATTTTCTGTCAGTACTGGTTGTTATTCTGTTTCTAAATTATTGTTGTCCCTATCTTGGTTGTGTGAGGAGGCACAGTGTGTCTACCTATGCCTCCATCTTGGCCAGAAGTCCACATTCCCATAACTCTTAATTCAGTACATTGTTATAATTGTTCTATTTCATTAGTTATTGTTGTTCATCTCTTACTGCGCCAAAGTTATAAATTAAACTTTATCATAGCTATGTATGCATTGGAAAGATCATAATGTATATAGGGTTTGGTACTATCCATGGTTTCAGGTATCCACGGGGATCTTGGAACTTATTCCTGGTGGCTAAGGGGCACTATTGTACCTTGCTCATCCTTTAGCTGAGGATAAAGAAAGGCCAAAACTGAAACCTCCTGACTCCTGTTCCAGTGCTCTCTCCATGTGTCCCAGCTGAAGGCAGTACTTCCCTGAGGCAGCTCCCACTAGCCTCCAGTTGTTACGTTCATTCCCCATTCCTGGCTTTTTATCGGCATTCTCTGGCCCAAGAAAGAACGTGGTTTTTATAGAAGCACACTCACCTTGTGTAAAATTTATTGGATGCTCTGATTCAGAGTTAGTTACAGAAAAAAATGTCACAGTGTAGTAACATTATATTTAATGAGGTGAAACATTTTTTCCATCTTTCTCTTGGTATTTTAGACATTCTTCTCCTCGGTCAGAACACCAGCGTTTTACCCTGTATCCACTGGTTTACAGCTTACTTGATCACAGTTAATGTTAATTGACATCATGTGCCTATTGGCACAGTATCTGCCAGTGTCACTTTGCAGTTAAGATACTGTCTAAAGTGTTACTTGGAACTTTAAGGAACAGAAGAAATAAAATCATCAACCTACAAACATTAGCTGGGAGATCAAGTTCATAGAAACTTCTGGAGCCTTGGAAATTAACTAAATTAACTGAATCTTCTTAGACCAGTAAAAGAAAGCCAGGAATGGTTAAAAATGCTGACTTTCTACAAGCTAAACCTAGTTGGGGGTATAAATTCAGACCACAGAGAAAACTTGTTTCCTTCCCCTTCTGGTACCTGCTCAGCTCTCCAAATTCATAGCTTTTGCAATTAAACCTGCTTATACTCATGAGGTGTTTTCTAAGTGCCCTGAGACTTCAAATAAAATGTGCAGCTGGTTAAAGGTTTGCTTTCCCTGCCTCCAGATAGAAATTTATATTGGACCTGGGACACCATCTGGGTAAGACAAGTGATTAGGGCGGTAGCTGCAAAACTTCTTGCTTAGCAATTTTACTAGATGTTATGTTCTTTTTACCATGATATTCAGCATGTTCTAGGAAGTTTTGGCAAATACTTATTCCTTTTCCGCTAGGCTTATGAAATGTAGGTAGGCTTGGAATGGACACAGTGTGGGAAGTTTGTCTAAAAATCAAATTCTTTCAGGTGAGTCTAATCCCACCCCCCAACTGCCAACTGCCGTCTCCTAGGAACACTGTTGGCCTTACGATGTACTAAAATTACTCTTCAGGAATTAAAGCCAATCACTTAAAATAAGTGGTTTGCTTTAAATACAAATCAGTGACAAAGTGTACCAAGTTTCAAAATAAAAACGCTGAACGTAAACATAACAGCTTGTCCTGGTCCCGGTACCAGGAGAAGCAGGTCAAGGCCACAGGCGTCGGTGTTTTCACGCTCAGCGGCGTTCCTGGCTGGCTGCAGGCGGTCTTGGCACTTCCAGTGTTACAACCAGAGTAACTGCCGCGCTCCCTCCACCGCTATCACTGTACACTCCGGTCTTTCCTCCAGGCACCCTTGGCCCTCAGTCAACACAATTGCATAAGGGTGAAGAGACAGAAACTTCTCTCCTCACTCCAAGCAGCTTAGCAACTTTTTCTTTTTTTCTTTTTTCATGTTCCACCTTGACTTTTCCCGTACCACTGTCACATGACTGGACCCAGGCTTTAAAAAGGAACAAAAAAAAAAAGTTTTAACATTTATGTAGACCCATTCTCTTCTGTAAACAAAAATTATACATCTATGTGTCTTAAATGCGATAAATTATTTTGTTGATTTAAGTCATTTTTAAAATACTTTACTACTTCTCTTCCCCTTACCCACCAAAAGAAAAGGCACGATTTTGGAATGATTTTCCCAGGAAACTGCTTTCCTCCCTCACTCACTGCTGACGCCAAAGACGCAGAAACAGGTTCTAATGAAGTCCTCACAGAAGACATAGAAAAGCAACCCGTGCCCCATTGGCCGCTCGTCTTATCGTTTGGCCAACCGACTTGCTGCACAAACCCCAGAACAGTGCACTTGGAGAGAGAACGAAGAGCTGGGTCTTGGGTCGACAGTTTCTCTCCAGCTGTATTCATTCCCTGCTGTAACAAATTACCATAAGTGTAGTGGTATAAAGCAACACAAATTTGTTATATTGCATTTCTTAAGTTAGAAGTCCAATAGGGTCTCACTAGGGCAAAATCAAGGGGTCTGCAGGTCTGCGTGCCCTGCTGGAGGCTCCCGCCATACGTCCGTTTCCTCACCTTTTCTGAGTTCTAAAAAACTCCCACACTCCGGGACTCATGGTTCTTTCTGCCATCTTCAAAGCCAGCGAGGCTGCATCTGTAACTGTTCTGTAGTCATGTCTCCCTGTCTCAGACTACAGCCAGGGAAAGGTCTCTGCTTTGAAGAGCCTGTGCAATTGAGTTTTGTCCACTTGGATAATCCAAGACAATCTCCCCATCTCAATGCCCTTAATACCGCATCTACAAAGCCCTTTTGCCATGTGATGTGACATAGTCACAGGTTCTGGGGTTAGGACGAAGACGTGTTTGGGAGATCATTCCCCAGCTCACCGCACCAGCTGTCAGTGTTTCGTTCCCTGCGGGCGGAGTCACGGCTTAATTATTTTACCTTGCAGTGTATCTTACTTCTCCAGGGAAGGCTCAAATCTGTCTCTAAATCCCATCTGTTTTCATCTAGAAGGGCTCCTTGGTGTATTCCTTGGTGTATTCCTTTTGAATGCTCCTTTTCAGCATTCAAAAGCTGTTGGTTGCACGTACATACAACAGCATTTAATCTGTTGCACAATTTTTTTTCCATTTGAAAGATCATCTAAAGACCCCACAGTATTTGCTTGTGTTTTCTGAGAAATTGTGGAGCCTCAGCAGACCGCAGCCACATGCTGCTTGTGTTATATCTCACCTTCATCGAGGGGCGGGGTCCAGGTAAAACGGGAGGCGGCGCCACTGCTGGCAATTCTACTCACCTTGGGAGAGGCAACAACTTAGCTAGTGTCATAAGCTCTCCTTGCCTGCATTGGTCAGTTCTTTCTAAAATGTGAAGGCTCCTCTCTCATCCATCTTTGATGGCACAGAATGCCCTGAACTTTGTAAAAACTAGATGACTTACCCAGACTTGACACTTATTTTTTTTTTCTTTCTCTCTCCAGGGTCACGACCACCACAGAAAAAGAAAGCCTGTACTTTCAAACTAATAGCCCCAGCTTATAAAATTATTATTTGGAAGCTAAATGCTAAAATTTAGGTACTCACTCTGGACCACCAGAAGGTAAAATTGACCTTCTTGCTGTTACATGTGTCTATTCTACCTTGGAACTCCAAGCCAGCAGCAGACTACTTTATGCTCTAAGATAAGTATAAATCCCCTAGTGACTAAAAGAAGCATAACAGGACCTTTAAAGAAGTAAATAACCCTGTGCACAAAGAATATAGAAATGATATTTGGATTCTCCAAAATCCAACAGTTCTCAGTCATTTTGGCCTCTGTATCCCTTACACTTTCCTATATTACTGAGAATCACAAAGGGCTTTTGTTCATATGAATTACATCAATTGATATTTCTTATCAGAAATTTAAAGATGTTTTAATATTTATTTATTTTTTCATTTTAAACAACAATAATGAACCCATTAAATGTTGACATAAGTAATAGTTTATGAAAAATGGCTATATTTTCCAAAAATAATTAATGAGAAGAATAACCTAGTTTTACATTTTTGCAAATCTCAATCGTTTGGTTTAACAGAAAGCTCTGCCTGCTGCTGCATTCAATCTGTTGAAGTCTGTTGTTTTGGTTAAACTATGCAAAGAAAGTTCAGATATGCGATTACAAAAGGGAGGAGTGTTTTAACAGCTGCTTCCGATGGTTGTAGATATTCTTCTTTGGCACTGCACCAAAATTCCAATCATGGTATTGCTCAAAGTGTAGCTGCAGTGAAGGTTTCAGATGCTGTACACTCATGAGCAAATGTAAACAAAAACATAAATAATATTTTAACAGTATTGTGAAAATAGTTTTGACTTCACAGAGCCTTTGACTTTGTCTCAGGAACCCCCAGGGTCTCCCCCACTGCTCTGTGGGGAGCACACACCCCCACCCTCCACCCCCCGCCCCACCTCGACCTTGAAATCCCACCGTTCTGCCTACCAGCTGCTTGATAGGCAAATGCCAGCTTTCACTGTGTGAACCTTCCTCAAGTCAGAATAAGTCAGGACAGAATCACTCTTTTGTAAATAAAGTTTAGTGAGCTCTCTCTCCCCAATAAAATGTTCTACCAAGTAGTCAGAAAGTAATGTGTGGAATTAAAGAGCTTTTGTTAAAGTTCTTTTGAAGGTTAAGTTTTACTCTTATTGCTTCTTCCTCCTAAATGTGTTTTGTCTTCTTCTCAAAGGGCACATTCTTCCACCCATTATGTTACCCATGCTGATCATCTATCTTAGAATTTCCATCAGGGTGTTCCTGGTTATGATCCCCAACAGCGATCGTAATCTCCAGGGTATGGAGAAAAATAACAAGGAATCTTTCATGTGGGTACAGGCTGGGCAGGTGCAACAATGAGTCTGCACCATGTTTCCCAAAGGATAATTATAGCACTGGTTACAACCAAAGAAAATGTGGTAGAAATCATTAGGGTATATTTATAAGACATTTGCCCCTTGGAAGGGTATAGCAACAAAAATAATACTGGGCATTAGCAAAAAAAAAAGAGAGAGAGAGAGATGCTAAGATGCTAAAAGTAAATCATACAAGGCTGTTGTTCCTCATGCAGAGCTGACTCATACACCTGGAACACTGTGACTAATTCTGACTGCCATATCTAAAAAAAATAAATAGCTGAGCTGGAGGAAGTCCAGGGAAGTTAACTAAAATGCTTAAGAGAATGGAGAATGAGAGATTAAGAAAAGGAAAGAGGGTTAGAAGAGTGATTGAAGTCTGCAAAATCATGAAAGGTGTGGACAGTACATTGAGTTATTAACCAAATCAATTCTCAAACTGTCTCTAACTTGTGGAACTTGTGAGTGGCACAAGGTCAAATGTAGTTAGGTTTGGGAAGGGTTTCTAGATGAGAACAATGTAGGATGGAACTTCGGGGTGCACCTCTCTAATGTCTCCGGGTGGCTGTTACAAAGAACAGCCATGCCTGCCGCTAATAAAGGCCCCTTGGTGCTGTCGGATAAAATATTTTGTGTGCTCATACTTGTATAGCTTCAATACAAAGATTATTTTGTAAGGATCCCTTGCTTTCCTACATTCTCCCGCCCTATGAGAGGGGTTCTTAGCTCTACTTCCTCTGTCTTCCTCTCTCCTGACATCCAGAAAGCTTCCACTTTTGCCAGACTTATTCATTTGGGCTTTTTTAGGCAGAATCAGGAGGGCAGCAGGGGGAAAAGTGTAGGAAATACGAGGGCTGGTGCTAGGGGAGGAGTTTTCCTCCAGGAGGGATATTTGAAAAATAAAGGCCCAGATACACCTGCAGAGAATAAGCACAGTGGATGGGAAAGAAGTAGGAAAAAAATTTGTTGTAAGCACTGCTTTTGAGAGATATAAAGGGTTTAAGCAAATGTTGGTTTTGGTGCTGTATTCTTCTGACCACAATATACCCCAGATCTAACCACACCAGTCAAGACTTCACAAACATTCTCCATGTGGGCTCCGCCAGTAATGCCCTTTGGGATTCCTTGGTAAAACACCTAAGGTTCTTAGTTAATATTCCTGCTCTACCACATGACACTTTGCACTGTAAAGTGGTTAAATTAAAGCCCTTGGAGAACCTCATCAGTTAGGTCATTGGAGCATAAGAAAGACTCTGTCATCAGATGACTTTTGCTAAGTTAATTACAGATAAAACCAACACGAAGTGGTTAGAAGCAGAGGTTAAAATTTCACTCGTTTGGACTTTGTATAATAATGAATTAAACTGCTGGAGTATATGGCGTTCTGCTGAGAATTTGATTTGGAAACAGAAAAACCAACCACTGAGTGGTTTAAAGGTAAAATAACATAAGGCAACCAACACTTTACCTCCCTTTGATTTTATGATGTTATTTGTGATGGGAACTGTGAGATGAATGAGAGAATCTATGTGCACTTTTCAAGTAGAGATACTTTCTCTGCATATGTATGGACAACAAATCACCTAGACACATGGTAACTCAGGCACTGTGACAGCAGTCCCATACCAATTCATTCCTTAAAAAACTAACATATTCCACAAATCCAGAAATCACCATACAAAGCAGCCGTACTAGGGAGGGGAAATAAGGAGTAGGACTGAAGAGAGAATCAGAGGACAGTGAGTGCGACGAACATGGAAAAGGGAATGAAAAAAACCCAGCTTTCTGTTTTCTCTATTGGAAAAGAATCATATAAGCCTGCTTGGATACGTGTACTTCACGTAAAATACATTTGCTGTTTTTTAAGACTTTGGGTAACATTCCTACACTAAGAACTGATCCAAATTCCAAGTTCTTTATTAAACAGGCTTTGCATTGCATAGTTCACACACAAAAAAAATTCTCCTGATTTTAACTATGTGGTTAATGCCTCCCATATTCCATGATAAGATTTTATTGCCCTTCCTTCAGCTGGTGGCACTCACTAAAAACAGTCAGACCCCAGAGCCTTATTATTTTTCACTTTCCTTACAGCCACTATAAATTCTAGACCCTGATTTTTAATATGTTCACCATTAAAATATATTAGCTAAAAACTCTAGGTACATTTAATAAAAAAAAGCCCAGGTCCCTACCACACTCCCCTCTGGTAATACCTCTTTTCCTTCTCAAATACCACCTTCTCTTAATTGCTCCAAAGGAGGAGGGAGAAGCTTTCATTATTGTATATGACTCCGAAATTTAAAAAAAAACTTTCGGTACGTATGAAAGGCACTGTAGATACCTTCAGTGTCTTAAGCACTCATTTTTTCCTATTCACCAACCGCATTCAATGGCAAATACCTGCAACTCTCTGCATGAGGGGCCATCTGGCTACAGAGTGTATTTGGCCCAGCAGCAGAGCAGGCCAGGCCAGAAAAGCTGGGGGGTCGAGGCCCCTTGGAGCAGCCCTCAACCATCAGCTGCCAGACTGATGGACTGGCGGACTGGCACGAGAGTACTCTCTCTCCAGCATCCTTGCCTTCAGGTGCAACAACCCTGAGGCATGTTCTACATGGCCTCTCAGAGGTCCAAGAGGGGATGAGGCCTGGTACCCTGCAGCAGTTACCTGCTCAGTGATGTACTTGTCCTGGCTCCCTCCCCTTCCCTGTCTCAATGCCACAATCCCTGGATGACACTCCTTAGGACCCCTCTCAATACAGATTAATTACTTGCACCTCAGTCCTTATCACAGGATCTCCTTCTGGGGGATCCCAACTTGAATCAGAGGGTAGACAGAACAAGGTTCACTGCTGGAAAAGAAAAAGAATAAAAAAATTTTTTTAAACTATTCATCTAAAGGAGGAGACTGATAGGACCAACTTTACTTTCATTCAAGTCTGTCTACAATAGGAACTCACAACAGAATGAGGCAGAGATCTCGAAAAGCTTCAGAGAGGAGGTCATGTTTCAGAGAGGTCTCAAAGGGTGAATATAAGTTCATCGGGGCCGAGGTGTCTAGAGGACTGCCAAGGCAGAGGGCAATGGACTCACAACCAGGAAAACATGGCACCCTCGGGGTGAGAGGGCAACGCTGAAGGTGAGGTGAGAAAGGGGCTCAGGGCCTTGAGGACGATGCTGAATCCTAGGAGTATCAGTTCCATCTTATGGGAGAAAATAAGTGTTTGATGGGGGTGGTGAATACATTACAGTTGTGTAGAAACATATGAGCAAGCATATAAGACAGGTTTTTAGAAATAAGAATAGTATAACATTTTCAAATGTCATAAGTTTGTAAGAAAGCTAAATAGAGGTTTTGACTAGTTAGACCACTTGTGGAAATCTGCCATTACCCACTTGCATGCAGACTCGATTGTCTGCCTTTGTCTCTAGACCATAAGCTCTATTAAAAGAATGTAGCAGGGGCTTAAGAAATACATGTTTAAAGAAGTTGTTTTAATAAGTTAACTTGCCTAGGTACCTTGTTAATCACTTTAGATGCATTGTCTATCTAGGACCACTTATAGCTAAGAAATGTAAAGCTGAGAGAATCTTAAATAACTTGTTCGGTCAGTAATGGCGGGACTGATTTTTACTCCCCAGCCTGCCTGACTGGAGCGGACACTCCCGACCACCACTCTCTGCTGCATGGGACAATAATAGTGACATTTATGGAGTTGCATTAGTGTGAAGAGTAGTGGGAACATTTTAATGCTCGATATTTTCTGTTACGACACTTCTCCCAGGAGGATATACGAGGGTCCAGAGACATATGAAAAGATGCTCAGTATTGCTAGCTATCAGAGAGATGCAAAGTAAAACCACAATGAGATACCACTTCACACAGGTCAGATAGACAAAGCAACAAACAACAAGTGTTGGAGAGGACATGCAGAAAGGGGGACCCTAGTGCAGTGTTGGTGGGATTGCAGACTGGTACAACCACTGTGGAAAACAGTATGGAACTTCCTCAGAAAACTAAAAATGGATCTGCCTTTTGAACCAGCAATTCCACTGGTAGGATTATATCCTAAGAACCCTGAAACACCAATACAAAAGAACCTATGCACCCCAATTTTCATAGCAGCACAATTTACAATAGCCAAGTGCTGGAAGCAAACTAAGTGCCCATCAGTAAATGAATGGATCAAAAAACTGTGGTGCATTTATACAATGGAATTCTATGCAGCAGAAAGAAAGAAGGAGCTCCTGCCTTTTGACAGCATGGATGGAACTGGAGAACATTATGCTAAGTGAAATAAGCCAGGCAGTGAAAGATAAATATCATATGATCTCACCTTTAACAGGAACCTAATCAACAAAATGAACAAGCAAGCAAAGCATAGCCAAAGACATTGAAATTGAGAACAGTCTGACAGTGACCAGAGGGGAGAGAGGAGGGCATTGTAGGGGAAAAGGCTGAAGGGTTTGCAGGAACTATTATAAAGGACACATGGACAATAACAAGAGGGGGTGGAAACGGGAGGAAGGTGGGGCGAGCTGGGGTGGTGGGGAGGGGTTGGGGGGGAAGGCAGAAAACTGTACTTGAATAACAATAAAAAATGTTAAAAAATATTTTTCTGTTACATTATTGTCTTGAGACTTCTTCCAAAAAATGGTCTTCTACATGACAGATCATTTTTCCTGAGCTTTATCTCATACAGATTCTAATTTACTAATTAATCTCTCATCATCCTTTCCCAACTTGGGCATCTGGCTTCCTACAATACTATCTTATGTCATTCCAGATACATTTTTCCTACTCTTTGCCCACTTTTCCCCTAATTTTTACAAAGCTGCAATAAAGTGGGAAAATGCACTACCCCAAGGGCTTGTCAATTTTGTTAAAAATATCAATACATTTTCCAGCACAGGTAGGGTGTGGAAAGTGTTTTAGAATAAGGCAGGAAGAGGAAATGAGATGAGGCTGAACTGCACGTAGGATAAAGGCTAGGAAAAATCAGTTCCAGTTTAGAAACATTGAAACCAGATAATATTCCCACTTCAAAGAACGTGGTTATGAAGCACCTACAGTGGCATGGGACTGGGAACACACAGAAGGCTAAACGCAATCCTCATTTTAAAAAAGAAAATAAACTGTTTTATAACAGTTACCCAGAGGGCAGTTCAGTGCAATGGATAAACTTGTGTAATAACAGAATCACTATGCTTTAAATATGCTGCTGTTTTGTTAATGAAATTAGAATCGTTTACAATATACCCACATAATTTTGCTTGTTTCAAACAAAAAGTGGTTTGACGAAAGAGAGTGTGAGGTAGGCCCCAGTGAATTAAGAAAATCAGATTGACTTGATTAATGGTGAAACAAAGCAGTGGATGAAAATACCAACAATTCTTGCACAGTCTGTCACTAATTGCGTACAACAAGCTCCCGAGTGAGCCAAGGTATTGTCCTGGCCCACAGTCCTATGCTGTTTCCCAGACAAATCTACTTCTACCCCACACATCCAGTCCCTCCACCCTCCCTCATTCTCTGGAAAAAAAAAACAAAAACTCAATTCTGGACAGTGCAGCCTTCTCCACTCCACCCTGGTTGGAGTGTGGCTCACAGTTACTGCCTCATTTTATGGGCTTCTCATCTGTTAACTTTATCTCCCAGCCCATCCGGTGTATTGCACTTGAGGATGTTTTAGGTTCCTTTGCTTTTATCTTTTCCCAAGGTGCAGTCTTCCTCATTCTCTGGCTCTGCTTGTAGCTGACCCCACTCAACCAAGCACAAGGGTACCCCCACTTGGCTGCTCCACTCCCCAGGACTGGGAGTAGCCATTCACCACATATGAGCAATCATGTGTGACGAAGTTTGAAGGAACCCAGTAGCTTCCCGAGTGCCCACCCACATATACTGGAAGCATCTCTGAAAATGCAAATGCTGTCAAAAAAAAAAAAACAGCTGATCTTCATTATTCCCAGATTTGCCTACTCACTGCAGTTTATGTGTAACCCAGGAGTCAATACTCATAGAGCTTTCATAGCCATTTGTGGACATGCATGAAGCAGCAAAAAATTTGAGTCACCCAACTTGCACATTGCCTGCTGAGAGGAAATTTAGGAATAAACTTTAGTATAAACTTAAAAAACATAGTGCACAGTGAAATCCCAGGTTTTCAGATGAACTAAGCTTTTTAAGTAAGTGAATCTGATAGAAAGGACAGAAAACTGCCCACTGAATGGAACAGGGATTTGTAAACTGCCTCAGCTTCCTGCATAAAATTGCCTGTTGCTTTTTCCAAAGTCACCTGAAAATTCTCTGGGTGATTGTTTCCATTTCAAGCATAATAAGAATATCTATTTATCAGCCATGGACATTGAAATCGTTACTGTGCTGGTCACTCCCCGGAAGGAAGGCGCCCAGGAGAGTCAAGAAGGGGACTCCTGGACCCTTTGTCCCCAAGGGTTCTGCATCTCCCAGACCAGCCACAGGCCTTGTAGATTTCCTTGTAAAATGCTGCAAACGATTACTCTACACGTCACAGTATACTGGCACCTCAGCCATTGTTTCTGTCAAACAGGGAAGCCTGGGGTGGTGGCAGGCAGTATACCACCAAGTCACTCGCCTGGGAGCTGGACTGAATTCTAAGTCCTTCTCTGTGGTTTATTATACCCCAGGGACCTTGGAACATCACAGAGTTTCCAAGAGCCTCCAGAGTTTGCTAAAGAGAGGGGGTAGAAGAAAAGGAAGACATATACCTGGTGTTAAAAATTATGCAGCAATATCACAATAATATAAAACTAACCTGATTTTTAAAACAGGCTAAGGACTTAATAGACAGTTCTCCAAAGAAGACATATGAATGACCAACAGGAATAGGAAAAAATGCTCAACACCACTAATCATCAGAGAAATACAAATCAAGACTTGATATCATTTTGCACCTGTCAGGATGGCTGTTAATAAAAAAAAAAAGAGGAATATTGGCAAAGATGTGGAGAAAATGAAACTCTTGCATTCTGTTGGTGGGAGTGAAAAATTGTGTGGTCACTATAGAAAACTGTATGAAAACTCCTCAAAAATTGAAAATAGAATCACCACATAGGCCAGCAATTCTACTTCTGGGTATTTATTCAAAAGAATTAAAATCAGGATCTCAAAGAGATATTGGCACCCCTATGCTAATTGGACCACTGTTCACTAGAGCCAAGATAAGAAAACAACCCAAGGGTCCATGAGAGACACGTGAATAAAGAAAATGTAGCATATACACACCCTGGAACATTATTCAGCCACAGCACACAGAGAAATTCTGCAGTCTGTGAAAACATGGCTAAACCTCGAGGACATTAGTTTAAGAGAAATAAGCCATTCACAGAAAGACCAGTGCTGCATGATCCCATTTATATCAGGTATCTAAAACCAAATTCACAGAAGCCAAATTCACAGAAACAAAGTAGAAGGAACAATGGTTGTCACAGGTGAAGGGGGTGGAAAAATGAAGAGTTACTAATCTCAGGACACAGAGTTTTAGATCGACAAGATGAGTATGTTCTAGAGACCTGGTGGACAACACTGTACTGCCCACTCAAAATCTCACTAGTTAGGTCTCCTGTTAAGTGTTCTTCCCACAATAAAATAAGGTCAAAATGCATACTGGTGCTATATATCAATTAATAAGGTTATCTAATGACAATTAAGCAAAAGATGATAAAAGAAATCATAACAAATCTTTGCTGTTTGACTTCTTGTCTAAAACGCTGGCCACCTCTGGAGCCTGCTCCTTCATCTATGAGATGTAGACCATTCTGTCCACCTCGCAGACCGATGACACAGTGGAGTGAGGTCATCCCTTTAAAGTGTCCAGCACAACGCCTAGCACACAGTAAGAGCCCAATAATGATTTTTAAATGCTAGATGATACTTGAGCTTCTTTCCAGCCCAGACATACACAGCCAGCGCTGCCTTACCATTTTCTCTTTTTCTTTCATACCCCATCTGTTCCTTATTAAAATGCTGCAATATTGTGGTGAAGAAAAAAACTCATCCAGTCATATTTGAGCATCAAAAAGCCAACCAGCTGACACCAAGACCCCAGTGATGACTCTAAGTGCCACGAATGGGCCCCATCTTCTCTGATGGAAAGACAAGGACACAGCTCATTCAAGGTCACACATGTGAAGGAACCATGCAAGAGAGGTTTGAGACTCGACCCCCTCCAGGCCCTCTGGCTCTACTTGTAAACTTGTAAATAACTTACTAGAGTTACTAACACACTATTTCTCTCTCATTTGGGGTTTTTCCAATTATATTTATAAACATACCCCTCTGCTCACAGCTCAAGGCCAAGTACTCAGTAGGCTGTATATTCCCACAGCCAAAGACTCTGTTTTAAACCTTTCTCTGTAGAGCCTTGTTTATAACATTTAGACCACTAGTACAAACAAATTAATATGCTAATGAGATATTTTATAATGTTACAGTTAAATAGTAAAGGCAGCACTCCACACCTCAGCTAGACATTTACATAACTGCATTACCAGCATTTGCCTGAGCCACGATGAACATTAAGGGAAGGAACTTGCTTATATGCTATTAACTCCAGAATACAACGTGGTTCTTCTTTGCCCTTACAAACAAAGCTTAACTGCTGTTTTAACACCAGGCACTACACATGGATGATTTTACGGTTCCCGGTTGCTATGAGGGAGCAGCAGCAAATTTCACAGGAAGGAAAAAAGCATTTGCTGGAAAATTACAGTTGTTCCAAATGAATTGCATCAAATATTCAACTTTTATTCTGTTTATGCATTTGCTTCCTGACTTTTGACAGATCAGCTTCTCACCTCACATATTACCACTTCTAAAGATTAATTTCTTCAAGCTCAGTTTTTCCCAAATCTCTTTATGTACACTCGTAGAAAAAAAAGATCAGATGACAATCGTGGCCAATCCATAAAATTAATTAATCAATAAATAGTTATCGAGGGTCCCTAGAGCCAAACTTGCATGCATTCAATAAGTGCATTTTAAAGGGCATTGAAATTAAATTCATTCTGTTTAAGAAAGTAACTTTTGGTGCCCGTCTTGGTTTGGCCATCTCTTGGATGGCCCAAATGCAGACCTCCAGAGAGAGAATGGGAGCGCAGGCACATTATATGGGAGATGATCTCAGGAATCCTGTGTGGGGCAGCGGGAAAAGTGAGTCAGGGAAGGCAGATAAACTAAACAGCACCAGGGAGAAAGGTAATTGCTCTGGGCTACTGGGCTTCGAACCCAGAAGGGACAGTAGGAGGAACCACATGAACAGAACCTTACAAAATCCCACGCAGCCAGCCCTACTCCCCTGCTGCCATACACACCTCACCTGCTTCCCAGGTGCGGAGGACTAGAGTGAGGGCTGGGGTTCTGCCAGTCCTCACACAGCACTCTGCAGGTTCTATCATCCCCAGGCCCAAGGCCCATCTACCATCAGGGGCAAGTCAGTTGTTCTTCCTAACGATGCTGTCCACAACCCCAGCCTATGGGTAATTAATCTCACTTGAAATCTGGCTTTTAAATCATTATGGGTGATGCTATGATCTGGTCTGCAACCTTTTTTGCTCACCTATTTCCTAAAATAGTTTCAAAAGACTGTGCACACCCTACTGAAGTTGACATCTATATTTTTTAATCAAAAATTTAGTTCCTAGATGGTACTTCCAGTAAGTTATAAATATTGAACATCTGAATAACCTTGTTACTCCATTCTTTTAAATGTTTCCAATGAAATATAAATCCCAAAGGAAATTGATACTCACCATTGTCCATTCAAAAACATAAATGCCCACGTGTATCTTCTTTTAGAATGTTTCTTCAAGTCATATTTCCATTTCATTGTCCCCAGAGAACTTTATCCTAATAGAAAAAATATATGTGAAACAATTTTGCTAAATAAGCCTGTCTCATAATTGTCTGAAAAAAGGTGTAAATTGGCATTAATTTTTAATTTCCTGTGAGTATACAAGTTGAAATTTTTTATATTTTTCTTCTGATAAAATGTCATTATACTTCTCATTTAGTACATAATTAATCAAATGAATCAAATACACTTAAAATGTTGATAAACCTATAAATTCTACCAGAAAATTATTTCTCAATGAAATGGACAAGATTACTTTGTTTTTCCTAATTAGTCCCTCTCTTCATGAATGAATAATACTTGTTGCTACGATGAGACAGAGGCCATAATTAATGTTATTCCTCATTTTAGAAACTGACACTGAAAAGACTTGTTTTTAGAAACATAAAGTGTAGCTGGAAATGGAATAGATTTTGTTATAGCGATGTCTTTCAATTTTTTGGACTTTTTAAACTCCATCCCAACATAGCTGAGAGGTGTGTCATCAGAGGTTGGTTTGAATAATCCTGAGTAGGTCTTCCATTTGGTTTGGAGTGAAGCATTAAACCCGTCTGAACTGTAAGAGGACCTGCTTGCCAGTCATCGGAGCAGTTTGCCTTCTCAACATCAGCGTTTCCCACAGTCCCCTGGTTGGACACCCAGGGTTTTTTGCTCCACAACAAGGACAGCAGTGAATAAGGTGGGAGGGGACTGGGAAAAGGGCAAGTGTGAAAAGAAAACAAGAATAAACCCTACAGAGAGTCAATGTGTCTGTAGACCAATCCCCCCGGGGAAAGAGGACACAGAAAATTTGACGATCAGACAGGCTGACACTGCCCACATCCCCGCACAGCCCCTGGGAAGCCTGAATCCTCAGGGCGTCACGCACACACGTACACCCTGTTCACAGTTCACTGGCACTGGTGGGCCCTGTGACCCCTGGATCCTTCTGACCCTTGCCTTGTGAAATTCAAACGCCAGCCTTTTGAAACCCAAACACTGAGAATTAACTCCTTGGTTTGGCTACATCATCATCCTTTGGACAAGTTAATGAAACCCTAAGGCTCTGCCAGCTGTCTGAAAAGGAGGGAAAAAACAGGGGGCAAAGAGTTACCAGGAAAAAAAATAGTGCATTAGTTAACATTTCAAAGTTGCACTTTGCCACAAATTAAAAGAGTCTGCTCAAAATAGCAAGCAAACAGCCTGCATTCTGAGTGTTACAGGATTCACCAAGTCCAGATTATTCAGCAAATAATCTGATTTGGGTTGTCAGTTGAGACTCAAGATTACCATAGAAGAAAAAGCAGAGGGCAACAAGATGACAAAATAAAGGTGCTGGAAATCACCCCTATTCAGGAAAAAGTGAAGAGAACAGTGTGGTCGATGTTCATACAACAAAGGGGAGACAACACAGGCAAAGTTAAAGGGGCAGTGAGGAATCCGTGGAGACGCCCGGACAGGGGAAGTGCCTGCACTGGCCATCCTTAATGATCTTGACGTTCATTCAGGCAGAAGCAACACAGACAGGTCATGAGGATTTTATGCCATTGAAGGCACGTCAGAAAATTAAATAAAATCCACAGGCAGATAAACTCAAAAGAGCAGGCTGGCAGGTCTTGCCTCTGTGTCAACTTTGCAGTGATTGGGTTAGATTTGGAAAGGTGTTAAATGGACCTTTATTTCACCCGGAGTGTGTGCGCACAGGTAATAATCTGCACCGGTCTGCTGCTGCTTCATCACAGCAAGGCGCGTGGTTTCAGGCAGTCTGAACCAGTTGGCTCCTAATGATTTCTTGACTGAATGGTTTATTTATGAATTCACAGGGATTCCTCCTATCGTAGGGCAAGTTGGCACACCAAAATGGTCTCAGTTTGGGTTGAATTACCAAGATTTTTTCTGGAAATGGAAAAGAAAACAATAAATTTGATATTTCTTTTCTAAACAATAGCAATAACAATACGGACTTTGTTCCACCCTGGCCTTGACACCAAGGTTTAGCTAGAGACACTGGGAGTCTCTCCTATTGTGACACCGAAACACACGTTCTTCCCAGAGCGCCCGTGGTGAGGAGACTGATGCCCCCTCCACCCGCGGAGATGCCCACAGACTGATCCCGGGAGCCTGTGAGTAAGTTCTCTTCCAGGCAACTGAGAGTTTGCAGAGCGATGAGGGCCTAGAGACAGGGAGGTTTTCCTGGGTTGGCTGCGGGAGCTCCGTGGAACCACAAGGGGCGGTAAGAGTGAAAGGAGGAGGCACATGGGTCTGAATCGAAGGGAACACGATGGTGGAAGCTGAGGCTGGGGAGATGCGGGGCTGTGGGCCACGGAGTGTGGATGACATCCAGAAACTGGGGAAGGCGAGAGAGCAGATACTCTGCCCACGCCCCAACCCCAGCCTTCAGAAGGAACCGGCCCTGCTGCCACCTTATTTCTCCGTCAGCAAGACCCATTTCAGACTTCGGGCCTGCAGAACAGTGGGGTAGAAAACAAGGTGTTGTTTTAAACTCCGAGTTTGTGTAAATTTGTCACAGGAACGTAGGAAACTAACACAGTACCCTAATTAGTTGACAGGTATTTTTATAGATTAACTGTGTAGGCACACTACATATTAACTATACATTACAATTAGATGTCTCCTAAAAAGCAATCCTTTTTAATAATTATCAGCTGTGACTTTTGATTACCCTATATAATCTAATGCACATAGGAAAATACATATATCAGCAGGCTAGGCCCAAAGGAAACAGACAGAGGAGGGTAGCAGAAACTGGGGGGTTATTCAAAATCATGGGCCTCCCTAAAGGGTGGGAAATTTATCAACTGTGCTTTTCTCTTCTACTCAAGAAGTTCCAAATGCTTGCCCAAAAACCCAAGAATAAGAGAGAACTCTAAGTATGTCTTCAGTGGACAAATACATGTTTATTTTTTCCTAAATTCACGGTGTAGACAACCGGATTAGAAGCCAGAAATCACTGGATGTGAAAAGGTATTAGGTTTTTTAAAATGGATGAAATCCAAATATCATGGGCCAGCTTCAATTCTGGTGAACCTAATGATTTTTTTCAAATATCTGTTAGAACCACTCTCCATGCCAGGCCCCAGGGTAAAACCAC
The DNA here is from genome assembly GCF_004126475.2 of Phyllostomus discolor. Taxonomy (NCBI): domain Eukaryota; kingdom Metazoa; phylum Chordata; class Mammalia; order Chiroptera; family Phyllostomidae; genus Phyllostomus; species Phyllostomus discolor. Next base: position 11,682,223 of record NC_040904.2, on the reverse strand, counting down.
CAGTAGGAACTGATCTGTTGGATTTTGTAAAATCCAGATGCTGTTGTCCTGTTTTTAACTTTACAAAAAAAAAATCTGAAAGAGGATGTCAGAGAGGAAATCCACACAGCACATTTTAATCTTCCCCAGCCGTCAAGCCACAAATCTGCTCCTGTGTCTCCAGAGGGGGTCAGGCAGTGCCCACCCCGCTCCCTGCGGGGGGCTGTGGCTCCTAGAGAGAAGCCACGCATGCAGTGTCCACTCCTAGACCATGTTTGAAAAATGTCCAGGACTGGCCAAAGCATCAGAATTGAGTGTGCACCCACCTAAACACACAACTGAGAAAGAACAAGTAACAAAACACTAAGGGTATCCAAAAACTGATTGTAGCCTTGTTAATACTTTCTGGAAAGTGTTTAACTGTTCAATAATACTCTTATTTTCTCTTTCCATTTCTGTCCAAAGTGGCATGGGCATCCTGCTGTGATCACATGGGAAAGCCTATCCTCTTCTTGAAGTGATCTCAAAGTTCAGCAGCTCCTCAAGTCCCCAGATTCCTTCTACACTGTGGCCATCTAAAGGTTCAGCAGGGTGAAGACTGGTTTCCTATCACTGACTGTTGGCAGGATTGAGCTCCTTTCAGGCTGTTGGACTGTGGGCCTCAGCTCCTTCCTGGCTGTTGCCAGAGACATTAGCCCCTTGACATGGGAACCTCTCCATGGGACTACCTCCTCCAGGGCAGCCTGCTTCCCTCCAGAGCAAGGGCTCCATGACAGAGAGGAGAGAGAAGGCCAGAGAGACAGGGTCCCTACCTTTGTGTACCCTAGACTCAGAAGCAATATCCTATCACTTCTGCCATATTGTGTTCATAAGAAGCAAGTCACCAGGCCAGCCCACACTCGACTGGAGGGGAGATTTGCACAAAGACATAAATGCCAGGAGGCAGGGATCACCGGGAACCTCCTCAGAGGCAGCCCGCCTTGGCAGAAAAGCCGTCCTCCTTCTACGCAGCTGGCCCCCAGGACAGAGGATGCAGAAGGGGATACATTACACACGCTCTTCCACACTCACTAATTGGGTCAATAAATTGAGTGAGGGAGGGAATAGTGGAGAGAGGCTACAAGCCCAGAGCTAATAATGGGGAGAGGAGAAAGGGAAAGGAGGAGGTCTTCCATGTGGAAAGAAACACCAGGAGTGAGGGATGAGCACTTCCCAGCACTCACAATACCCTGTTTACACTACAAGGCCATTTTCCACAGAAAGAAATTCAAGTTTGGAGAGACTGAGTAAGTCAAGGTCACACAGACACTACATGACGGAGCCTGATCTGTAGCTACCCAGTCCCTGAAAAACTGCCAAACCCTGGATTATAATTACACTTCTGCATACTCTGAATCTGCTTGAAAGCAACTGTTTGATGAGAACATGCATACTTACCAGGGAATATATCTCATTTAAGAATGGAAGGAAATTATTTCTTTTGTGTTTTTAAATGTCCCTTATACCTGAAATTCTGTGACAGTAACAAAACAACAAATCTTCCAGAAGATAAAATACACACATGGCTTGGAAGTGAGCAGTGGCTGGAGCCCACTGCTGGCTCTCTGGAAATGCTGCAGGACTTCAGGTCGGTGGGGCTGGGGCATTCAGCCCAGAGATGTGCCAAGAGCTTGTAGCACAGAAGGACATGGTGACATCCAAAGTTTGTCCAGAGTGCATGGACAGGTCACTCCTGTTAAAATAACAGATCACAAACGCACTGCTTTGAACTTGAAAGAAGATGCTTATTTTCATCAGCTTCTAGTCTCTCCTGCCCTTCGTTCTTTGATATAGACTATAGATCAAAGATGGTGATGCTTACCCACCACCGACCTTTGAACTGCAGGCCTGTAGAGCAGCTATTTCTAACCCTACATGCTGCACAGAAATATAAAGCCTAAGGACCTTTGTCTCTTCATGATTTTACATCCTTTTTAAAGGAAATGGCCAAGAAAACATTTTAACGGAAGTACCATCATACGTGTCCTCTCATATTTGGTCTCGTTTATGCCCTTGATACGTGAGTGCCCATTGCCTTCCAGGCAAGTGATGTGTGCTGCGGTTCAGGGAGAACAAAACAGAAGACATGTGGGCCATGAGCACCAGCCACTGTCATGTTTCTGCCCCCCAAAGACAATGCAGTGAGTGCTGTTGGAAAGGGATGTCCTGGGTCGTGTGGGGTCTCCGAGGAGGGGCTGCACAAGTGAAAGGGACTCGCAAAGGCAGAAGACTCTGGGTCATGGACATTCCTACATGTCTCTCTCTGGGACACAGTCCACAAAGCTGGTCTTCCCTTGCCCAAAACAAAAGCCTTTGAGAGTTGGGGTGTGGAAATGGCTGATAGGTCAGGGTCAAGGAACTTGGGTGAATAATGTTTCCCAGAGAGACTGGTGTAATGGATGATCAGCACATAGCTAGAATATATACCCAATACTCTGCAATTTCTCAACCCCCTCAGAGAAAGATTCCATCTGAATAAGAAAATCCTAGACATTGGATGAGTCTTAGTCTGGATTATTATTCCCCTCTTCGGAATGCCCCACAGAAACCTCTCTCTCCCTCCAGATCAGATTTTGCTTGTTGTTAATACACAGATTCTTCTAGAATAGGGACTATGCAGGACTGAGGCTTTACTGGAAGGTCAGTTTGCATCTGCTCATCACCTCCCCCTGACAAACAGTACAAGTGAGCAGCCAGAGTGTCTGTACAATTCTCAGTCTTCATTTACCCGGATGTAGCAGAATGCCTCTTAGGTAACATCAGCTGTTTCTTATCTAAGCATCCACAAGAGTCTCCAGCTGAGTATCCTGCCCAGCACACTCAGCATCTAGTAGCTAGCTTTTCCTGGGACACGCCTGCTGGTCACCGTACTGGTGAAACCAGTGATGCCCTGACGGGCCTCAGCAGTTGGACATGAATTACTCACATCCTCCATCCCTGCCTCTCATTGTGTTCTCCTTTTCTCAATGGGTTACCAGTGTTTTCAGGTAACTTCCCTACCCACTCCCCACCCCACGTTTGTTCACACACAGATTTTGTCCTTATCTGACCTTTTAATAACCTGCTTGTTCTTTGCCAGCCACTGTCTGCTGTGCTGCCGCAACATTCTCCCTTCCCATCAACCACCAGTTGAAACTTCTAGACCCAAAATACCCAGTTACATATCAGGGGTTCAAAATGAAACCGCATCTGTGTTTCACAGACCCACCTGGTCACCTAGAGAATATAAAATAGGGTCAAGTTTGCAAAACAGGCTCCCTGAGTTTACTGAGGACACTTGAGACTCTCATACACATTGCATTTACTTATACAACAAATGTCTGTACAACTTTCAACTCTGACGGCCTGAGTACACCATTGAAATCTTGTCGTCTTCATTTTTCACAGTTGTCTGCCATAGCCTGTCTGCTGTTGGCTGTAATCAGAAATGTGGCAAGGCAACTTTTCTTTTTTTTAATGTATAAGCATATTTACAATTTTGAAAACTTGGGTTGCTAAAATAATTTACCCTGAGCTTCCAGTCATGACAAATGCTTCCAAATGGATTATGCTTCACAAGTCAGAGGGGCAGCGAGGAACTGGGGCGTGGCCTGGGTACTCACACTGATCAAGCCTGTGCCAGGGGAAGCACTCTAAGATGATAGGCTGCCCCCATACCTCGAGTGGTCCCTGGGCAGGGAAGAGCTTGTCTGCTCATCAAGGTAGACAGTGTGTTAACCAAGTGCTGCCATGTAACATGCTGCCCCAGAATATAATGGACCCAAAAAACAACCATTTATACAGCTTAGTCAGCAGGCTGTCAACAGGGCTGCTCGACCCTGTGCCATGTGTTCCCTCTCTCTCCAGCAGGCTACTGGGCATGGTCTGGTGACCTTGGAAAGGCCCCGGGAGAGAACAGAAGAGCACAGGTATTTTGACACTGTCTTAGTTTTCTGTCTCTGCATTACAATTACCATGGACTTGGCATCTTAACACAACAATAATTTATTTGCTCATGGGCCGGTAAATCAGAACTTCAGCACAACGTGACTACATTCACAAGGCTACAAACAAGTCCGGGTGAGTTCTCATCCAGAGACTGAGAGGGGGTGAAATAGAGGAATCTGCTTTCCATCTCATCTTGGTGTTGGCAGAGTTCAATTCCTTGTGGTTGTAGGATGGCAGTTGCTGTTTCCTTGCTGGCTGTCAGTCAGAGTTCACACTCAGCAACCAGAGGCTACCCACACTCCTACCACAAGGCCTTCTCCGAGACCAAGGGCACTCCATAGCTTTCTCATGCTTCACATCTCCAACTTCCTCAGTCTCTGACCTCTACATCCAGATTTTAAGGACTCATGTGGTTTGGGCAAGGCCCACCTGACAATTTCTTCATCTTGAGGTCAACTGATTTGGAAAGTTGATTCTATGTGAAAAATACCACCTGCTAGAACATGGCTTTTTGGGTTCACAGATACTTGCTGAGGTCAAAATGTGATTGCAGTATGGGGGAGGATCACTGCAGGTCCTTGTGCAACTCTGTTTCCAGCAGAGGCCTGGACTCTGCTGGCTCATCATCAGGTCAACCACATTCTAAACACCGAAGTGGATGGGCCCAAATGCAAACTGTGAGGAACTAGATGCTACCTTTTGATGGAAGGAACTGCAAAGTCACTTTGTAAGGGGACGCAGACAGAGGAGGAGTGAAGGAGTGAGCCCCTTTTTTTAATTTTTTTGCCATCTGCCATAAAGAGTACACCTGAGACTTGTTTTCAAAGTCCATGCAGTCATGCCTACTGTAGCTCTTGCAGCAACAAGGCAACCTGGAGAGCAAGCCCATTTCTAATAATGAGGATGTGGATGCGGACAGGCAAACGTAAATGTCTGGCGTACACTGTTCCTAGGGTAGACCTGGCCTCCTTTACCTCCTGGTCTTTGCCCCAGGCTCTCTCATCAGCAATAAAACATCAGGATGCTCTCCCACCTCACCTAGAGAGGCTCCAAGTGGGGGAACTTGCTGCTGCCAGACCAGAAACCTGAGCAGGTTAATATCCTTTCTAGAAACCCTGCTGAACCTCTTCCCAGAGGAAAGGATGAGAGAGGCAGGAGCAAAGGAAATAAACCAGCCCAGATGGGAAAGTCAAAATGTGTACATAGGTTTCTATCGAGATTTCAAGATTCCTAGGGTTCTAAATACTATCTTTATCATAAGTCCTAGGAGCCCTCGTCTCCCTTCCACACTTCAAATGAGGAGAGGGGGAGGTTTAAAAAGAGCCACATGTCAATTCTGAAGTAGAATTGAAAGAAGCAAGGGTCTCAACTAGTACAAACTCTTAGAAGGAAAATATTTTCTGTCCTTAGTGAAGTTTTATCGATTTGTATTTAGTGTTTTTGAGGCTTTGGGGGCAGGTCCAGGAAAACAAGACTTCAAACATCATTCAGCCTCTTTTTTGGGGGGGTGGGGGTGAAGTGTTGAAATCATGGCTTACTCATGTTTAAATGGTTTTTCAGAACCTAATTAATTCATAGGATGTTAAAAAAGAAAAAAGGTAAATTGCTCTATGATTTCTGGGCTGCCTTGAAAATACGCGCACACTTGGGAATGAAAGCTTACAGGGAACATGTATTTCTTTTCAGAGTTCTCAGCAGCTGTACAGAATCATGCCTTTACATACATCACTTTACTGCTCTCATGTCTCAGCCAAATAGTTTGAATTTACCAAGCTCTGCATAATTTCACAAGCCGGGCCTGCCCCAACTCTCAGGAGTTTTGATTGCTGATTGGAGTAATACCAACCAGTAATACACACCTAACATTCAAGAAGGGCAAGAGGGAAGCTCAAAATAAACAATCACTTTCAGGAGAAATGCAGTGAAGAGCAGGTTGAAGAGAGACACAGAACAGTGAATTGCACTGTGTTTTTATTTATTTGGAGATAGACTTATTGGAGGGCTCCAGGGCTGTTTGCCAGTTTCTTGACATTCCATTCAGGTCATCACTACAGGTGGAGAGCTCAGAATAGCAATAACTTGCTGGCAAATTTGAGCCCCTTTCTACGTACTATTCGTTTCCTACCTTCTAGTTATGTGTGTGTTTAAGTAGCAACAGACATGTTCAACTTCCTTTTTGAAAAACTATTAGGTTAGCTGGTGGTCTGTACTATTTCCACATTTAAGCCATAAACCAGTGTTTCTTTTAAAAATCTGACTCTTTTTTTCAGTTGTTTGTTGCCAGATAGCCCCAAAACACAGCTGAAGTGTATTAAGTATGGTGATTGCTATTATTGAGATAAGGCGTTGGCACTCTCTCAAGTGGGTCACAATGTTGCTGATGTATTTGTCTTCCAGGTTAAGGAGGAGACCAGATAAAGGGAAAGGAACAGAACCTGGGTTTGATGTGAAGCTAGGGAATGACTCCCCTCTCACTGTCCTCCTCCTGCTTTCCACCAATCAGAACTTTGGGTATGTCTCTAAAGAGTAAATCCCAGCAGGGACACTTAAGTCAGCCTTTCAGAATCCTGTCTGTGATCCAGGAAACAGCCCCGTGGAGAGGCAAGAAGCCTTGGCCCGTATCCTCTGGAGCCCAAAACAGTAAGGCCTGGGACCAAGAAAAACCATCCAAGGAGGACCCTGAACCCCAGTGTTTCTAATTCAGAGTATTCCTCACCCCATAGTAATACCTGAACTGACTCTCACATTTAAACTCATTCATACAATAGAAGCCAACAGCAACACAGACTCTTTAGGGACACTTGGGTTTACAGTGGGGACAAAACAGACAGCATTGGTGCCCTAAAGGGCTCGCTAGTAATTTTAATGCATTTTGATTTCAATTTGTTTTCCCTAATAGAATTATCAGAAAATTAGCATTTTGACCATTTGGGTGGTATATGATCATTTTTGAGATCATTAGCTACATCCTAAAACATGAAGTCTGTCCAGAAGGTATCCAGCTATTTAATATGAAAAATAGAGACATTTATTGAAGAAGATACAAGACATAAGAAATACTTTTCATCGGACAATGATATCTTAGTTCTCTTCACACAATTCTCCCAAATGCCGTCAGCTGCCCTGTGATATTTTCCTGAATCTCATTGATGGTCTGAACTCTCTTCCCTTTCAAAGGTGATTTTAGTTTTGGGAAAAGCCAGAAATTGCAGGGCACCTAACCTGGGCTGTAGAGGAGCTGAGTCACCTGGGTGATTTGATGTTTCACCAAAAAAATCAGCACGAGACATGATGCATGAGCAGATGCATTGTCATGATGAAGTTGCCAATCACCAGTTGCCTATAGCTGCAGCCTTCTGAATCATCTGAAGAGTTTCCTTCAAGCTTAATACCAAATTTGATGCCAACTAGTTGCTCTACTTGGTCAAGTAATTTTGAATACGACAGCCACACAGTATGCATGCTCACTCCACAGTGTCTACTGCACCACTGACTAGTACAGTGAAGTAGTTATTGTTCATGCATGCTCATTCGAGTCCACTATCCTTGGCTGCCATGTTACATCAATTTTGTGCAAACTGTTCTTCTTATATTAACACTGGTTGGACTTTTTTCAGACACACTTTGTCCTATACCTATACTAGGTTGTAAACCATGATTAAGAGTTAAAGGTCTCACTTCTGGCAAAGATGGAGGTATAGGGAGATATATTTTGCCTCCTCCAACAACCAAAAGAAGGACAATAAATTTAGAAACAAAAAATAACCAAAACTGCCAGAAAATTGAATTGTATGCAAGTCCACAAACCAAGGAGTTAAAAAAGAAACATTCTTCCAGACTGGTAGGAGGGGCAGAGACGGGCACTTGGGGCAGAGAGGACTTGTGGCAAGGCAGTGGCTGGAGAACCAGGCAGTCGTACATTAGCATGCAGATAAACTGGGAGGAACAAATGTGGAGGGAGACAGACCTCGGACTCCAGGGTTCCAGTGTGGGGAATTAAGCCTCAAAACCTCTGACTGAAACACCTATGGGGGATGTGGTGGTGGGAGAAACTCCCAGCCTCACAGAACAGTTCACTGGAGAGACCCACAGGGTCATAGAATGTACACAAACCCACCCACCTGGGAATCAGCACCAGAAGGACCCAATTTGCTTGTGGGTAGCAGGGAAAGTGAATGAAAACCGGTGGAGAGCTGAGCAAAAGGCATTGTTCCCTCTTGGACCCCTCCACTGGTGAATACCTAAGGCTCCACACCTTACTACATAACAGGCCCACTGAGACAAAAAATATGGCTCAAATTGAAAACAGATCAAAACTCCAGAAAAAAATACAACTAAGCAATCAATAGATAGCCAACCTATCAGATGCAGAATTCCAAACACTGGTAATCAGGATGCTCACAGAAATGATTGAGTATGATTACAACGTAGAGGGAGAAGTAAAGACTAAGAAAAGTCAAATAAAGGCAAATGTACAGGGAACCAACACAGAAGATAAGGAAACAGGGACTCAAATCAATGGTTTGGACCAGAAAGAAGAAATAAACATCCAACCAGGAAGGAATGAAGAAACAAGAATTCAAAAAAATGAGAAGAGGCTTAGGAACCTCCAGGACAACTTTAAACATTCCAGCATCCCAATCATAGGGGTGCCAGAAGAAGAAGAGAAACAGCAAGAAATTGAAAACTTATTTGAAAAAATAATGAAGGAGAACTTCCCTAATCTGACAAAGGAAATAGACTTCCAGGAAGCCCAGGAAGCTCAGAGATCCAAAAGAAGGGGGACCCAAGGAAGCACACACCAAGGCACATCATAATTACATTAGCCATGATTAAAGAGAAGGAGAGAATCTTAAAATCCAGAAGAGAAAAGGAGACAGTTACCTATGAAGGAGTGCCCATAAGACTATCAACTGATATCTCAAAGGAACCCTTACAGGCAACAAGGGGCTGGAAAGAAGTATTCCAAGTCATCAAACTCAAGGACCTACATCCAAGATTGCTCTATCCAGCAAAGCTATCATTTACAATGGAAGGACAGATAAAGTGCCTCCCAAAGTGCCTGTCCCAGACAAGGTCAAGTTAAAGGAGTTCATCATCACCAAGTCCTTATTATATGAAATATTAAAGGTACTTATCTAAGAAAAAGAAGATCATAAATACAAACAGTAAAATGACAACAAACTCACAACTATCAGCAACCAAACCTAAAAAAAATAAAAATAAATTAATTAATTTAAAAAACATGAACTAAGCAAACAACTAGAACCAGAATAGAATCACAGAAATGGAGATCACATGGAGGGTTATCAGCAGGGAGGAGATCGGGGGGAAATGGGGGAAAAGGTACAAGGAATAAAAAGCATAAATGGTAGATACAAAATTGACAGAGGGAGACAGGGTAAGAATAGTATGGGAAATGGAGAAGCCAAAGAACTAATATGTATGACCCATAGACATGAACTAAGGTTGGGGAATGATGGTGGAAGGGTGGGTACAGGGCACAGGGGAATAAAGGGGAGAAAAAAATGACACAACTCTAGTAGCATAATCAATAAAATATATTTAAAATAAAAGTTAAAGGTCTGTTTCCTGATGTTAACATCCACTCAGAGTAAACCCAAAAAAAATCTAATTTAGGTATTCACAGACGTCCTTGTGGGAAATTATCGAGAGGACCAAGGTAAACTGACACGCATGTTTTTGACTGCATTTTGAAGACCTGAAAAGTTTCCTCCCCCTTAATTTTCTTCTGCTACACCACAGCCTTTTCCTGTTTGGCATGAATTTAATTAAATAAATGAACATATAAATAAATAAATAAATAAATAAATAAATAAATAAATAAAACAGGTCTTCCTTCTTTTTTCCCAAAGAGAATATGGAATTTGCCAGTCAGTTATTTCACTAAGGATTAGTGAGGACATTTCAACCACAACTAATTAAGGAAGTGTTTCCTGGAATTAGCATATTATATTTAACTACATTAGAAGGAACTATATATAAAATGTCACACACAGAAGTAAACAGAATTATTCAGAAATAAGGCAGGGGAAGTTATGAGCAAGTGTTCATTAGGGCTGAAGAAACTGGGTGTTAAGTTGTCTTCTCCAAAGTATTCTCCTTTAAGACTTCTCAGTTGGAAGAAAACTAAGTCTTCAACATTAAAAACACTCTGTAAGCAAAAATTTCCTCTGTCACACTCTGGAACAGGACACTGCCTACTTAGAGTGGTCTGTGATAGTGAAAGTGTCCTGTGGAAAGGAGAATGTTCCTGTATCTGTGCTGCCCCAATTAGGTGGCCATGAGCCCCAGGTGGTTATTTACATTTAAATTCACTGAAGTGCAATCAAATTCACAATTCAGTTCATCAGTCTCAGTAGCCATATTCTAAGTGTTTAATAGCAAAGAGAGGCTACTGGCCGCCTTACTGAGCAGCACGGCCAGAAAGACCAGGAAGGATGTGTCGGCACAGGGTGAAAACACATATTCAAGGTTTGCCAAAGAAGGCTGGAAGTGGAAAATGTTTCCCAGAAAACCTATATGGAGCCCAAGAAAAAAGCCCGCTTTGTATCATCTGGAGGATTTTTTTCTCTCTCCATCAAGTTCCAGCCAGGAAGTGAAACAAGTTCACAGTGCTCTTCATCCCAATGCATTGAATAAATTGTCAAGTCTTTCCAGGAGCATTCCCTTGATATGCTCTTACACAGCCTGTCTGCAGAAAGCCTGCTTCCCAAGTACCCAGTGTACGTTTTTCATGTGAATCCTCTCTCCTGGTCCTTGCGCCACATATTTCAGTGGCAATTCCCCTTGCAGAGAGCCCATCTGTATCAGTGCAGCCGCACTTCCCAAGGCCAGCCCACGAAGCAGGCTTCTCTACGTGGTTTTGTCTATCTCTGCAGCCCAGTCCAGGCACTCAGATTTCCAGACTGGGAAGAAAGATGAAGATAGACGAAGTCCTAGGTTGGACAGGTAAGCCTCTGGGATGCCTCTACTTCCCTCGGAGAGCTGGCAGAAAGCTAGAATTCACATGACCCCATGTGGGGATTGGAAGGCCAATCCCAGATTTTTGCCTAGTTTTCAGTCAGTGGGGATGACACTCCACACACAGGTGATAGAGTTTGTTCATAAACTAATCCACACCAAGTTCCTTCTTACAAAATGTAGCTTGAGGGGGTTTTGTGTGAGAAAAGAGGTGACTTCAACCAGCCTCAGTTTCATGTTGAAAGGCTTCACTCCGACAATGTTCTTAATTTAATTAACATTTCATTTATTTATTTTTAGAGAGAGGGGGCAGGAAGGAGAGAGAGAGAAATATCAATGTGTGCTTATCTTTTGCACGTCCCCCACTGGGGACCTGGCCCACAACCCAGGCTTGTGCCCTGACTGGGAATCGAACTGATGACCCTTTGTTTTGCAGGCCAGCATTCAATGCACTGAGCCACACCAGCCAGGGCCCTGTAACATTCTTATAAGCTGAAAATTACAGTGAAACCACTGGCTATTAAAAGCATTTGTCTGTGCCCCTGAAGACGTGTACCAGCATGAACTCTTAGATGTGATTTGCTTTATTTTTCTGGGGTCTGTCCCAGTCTAGATACTTGGGAAATAACCAGAAGTTCAATCTCCTCAAGGAATCTTAAGCAAAACAGCCTGGGGCCACCGAGGGCTCAGGCATGACTTGAGGAGCTCACCTTCGTTGAATTCCATGAGCTCATGCACATAACCTATATCTGGACCGTCTCCAACCAGAAGACTGACACGGGCAAGTGAGGCACATTTGGAACTGGCACCTGTGGGACCTGCCTATCCATAAGTGCATCTCCTTTTTGAAAACTGTTCAGTGTATTTTGTTTCCTTCAGGGAGGGTACCACTCATAAATGTGTCTCCATAAGCCCTCTAATATAATCACCAACCTCATTTACGCCCCACATGGTTGTTCTTTAACAGGCACATGGGTACCAACGAGGTACCTGAGAAGCATCTGCTTCATGACCTTCATACTTACTTAGCCAGTTCCAAGCACAATCTCAAGTCCAACCCTTTATTCCTCAGGTTAAGCCCCAGCCAGGAAGTGATGGGGAGAAATAAGTAAAAAAGGAGTCATGCTCGGGCCAACATCACACTTAGACTCATCTCCAATATCAAGTTCAAGAGTCAGTTCCCTAATCCACCCATCCTCACATTTCACCTCCAAAAAAGGTAACATGAGCTCCTGCCTGAAACATATGTGGAAAGTAGCAGCATTTGGGAAGATGGGAAAAAGCAAGGGTGGCCAAAATGTCCACAGAGCAGTTCAGACCTAAGGCAGTGAGGTCTTTCTCAGAATGACAGTAAGCCCCGGCTCAGAACAGACCAGGCTAGCTATGGCCCACAGCCAGCTCTGCCTGCCTGCCCGCCTTTGTAAATAAAGTTTTATTGGAAAACAGCCATGCCCATTGGTGTCCCTACTGCCTACAGCTGCTTACCAGAAACAAGGGGCCGAGTGAAGAAGTTACTGTAGAGACCATGTGCGCCCCCATCACAGAAAAAAGCTGAAAATATTGACCATGTGCACCTGTAGAGAAAACCTTTGCTGACCCCTGGTCTAGAGTTTCAGATTTTGCTGAGAACAGTCATGATCAGCGTTCCCTGAAGGGATTGTTTTTTCTGATAAGAATATGAACAGGGGGAACTTGAACTGTGTCTGAATGTCACAAAGAACAAGGAGGTGTCTGCCTCAGGCTCAAATGTGGCTCTCAGCCTCGTTACACTGTTGCCCTGAGTTCTGAGAATTTTTCTTGTTGTTGTTAACATTTGGTAAACTTATCTTTAGGAACTTGAAAGGTGGTTGGGAACATCTCTGAGGTTTAATTTCAAAATACCTTTCAATCTAAAGCTGGGGTTCTCCAAGTGGGTAGCTAAAATAGCAAAGTATTTGCCTACAGTTTTTCAAGGGGGTGTTGCTGATGGGCGCTTTGTAGTACAGGCCATGGGAGCGAACTCAAAAAACAGGCATAATTGCTTTTCCAAGTTTTCACCATAAATAATCACTTTTTAAAAGGTTCCAGTAACTTGCCCACTAAGGAAAAGGAAAAAAAGAAAAAGGGGGTGGGGGGGGAGTAAAACGGGACAATGACACAGTGGTTTTGCTCTAAAACAATCATGAGTGATGTCAGGCTGCCATCTACAGTATTTCAATATTTTCACCCAAACACGGACATTTCAATGAGCACTATAGATCCGGGCCATTCTATGGAGGGAAGGGACGTTTTGCCAGCAGGACAGCGAGAGAATCTCTTTGGTCACATTCTTCTTTCCTCCCCACCCAACACAGCACTGTTTTTAAGTTTGCTCCACTTTCTGATCACGCGTCTGTACGCAGTGACTCGAAAGAGTATCACGAATCCGTACTGCGAGGTGGCGGCTGGGAGCACCGCGGAGCTGTTCAGTGATGCTGGGAGTCGCCGCCTCTCACACTCCGGCAGAGGCCGGCACTCACTGCTGCAGCAGTGGACTCGGGCAATGGCTGCAGTGAGTGCCTCTGAAATCCAGGAACGCCCACTTTTACAAAGAACCTGGGTAACTTCTGGAGGTTAAAGACTGCAAGGGCAGTGTTACTTCGGCAGCACATATGCTAAAATTACAACTACACAGATAAGATTAACATGAGACCCCTTCAAAGAGGAGGCACAAATTCCTGAAGTGTCCCATAGTTTAAAAAAAGGAAAGAAAAGAATCTAATGGGATGTATTAGTTTACTACGTCTGCTGTAACAAAGTACCACAGACTACGTAGCTTAAACAACAGGAAAGTATTGTCCCACTCTCTGAGGGTTGGAAGTTCAAGATCAAGGTGTCAATGGGTTCATTTCTTTGCAGGGTCTTCTCCTTGGCTTGTAAGAGACCTGCCCTCTCACTGTGTCCGCACACGGTCTTTCTTCTGTATCTGTCTGTGTCCTAATTTCATTTCATAACGACACCAGTCAGTAGATGAGGCCCCTCCCTCAATGAATTCATTTAATCTTAATTGCCTTTTCAAAGCCCAATCTCCAGATATGGTTACATCCTGAGGTACTTGGGGTTAGGACTTTAACATGTGAATGCGGAAGAACATTCATATAGTGTTCAGTGGTATTCACATTCAATGTTACTCGGTTCATAACAGGAGCTAAGAAATTAAATAAAGTAGTTGCTTTAAAGGCTGGACCTAAAACGAATGGCATTGGGATGCCAAGAAAGAAAAGGGGGAGGAGGAAGGAAGGAAGAGAAAAGCTGGATAAATGACTGGAGTCCCAATTGGCCCAAAGAAGATCTTGCCTCATTAAGGAATTCACCCTATCTCTCTGCCTACTTCAGGAGGAGGAAGAAGTCTAAAACAAGAAAAGATGTTGAAAGGAGGGTGACCCCAGTGGGTGCGGCCACTCCCCTTTGCCTGGCGTGCCCTGGACCACCCAACACTGTCTTGCGGCTGGCTGCATGGCACCACAGCTACTGCTGCTCTGTTGCTCTGAGGGTATGAAGAAACCCTCCCCTAGACAGATCCAAGGGGACAGAGAACTGCCTTCAAAAGTGTTCTTGTGCATTTACACTGCGGATTTGATCCAAACTGAGCAAAAAATGAAAAATATGCATTTGCTCTCTCAAAAGGAATGAATGGTTGGTTGGTACACGCTGGGCTCCATGTGTCTACTGAAGGGTAGGGCCCCAGGTAGGTTTTCCTGCCCTGACTTGGTCAGCCAGGCAGGCCTGGAAGTCAGCACACCCTGTGAGGGATCACCTGAAGCAACAGCCTGCTAGTTCTCTGGCCGCTCCTGGGCCTCGCTAGTCAAAGGCTATTGTGTTTAGTCCCCGGTCTCTCATTTCTTCTTAACAAGTGGACCCATCGCCTCCCTTAATTCTGATCCCTGCTATGCATGGGGTAGTTTAGAAAAATGGTCTTATCTGATAATCACCTTTGCAAACGTTTCAAGCAAGCAAATGCATTAAACAGAGAACTGTTCTATACAAATGGGTATAAAATATGTAAGTCCTATAAACTCTATCATGTAACCATTTTGTTTTATGCTTTTAGCAAAAATCCATAATCTGAAAATGCAAGAGTAAATTATGAACGGAAAGATTTTACATTATCTTTGAAATGTGATGAAGTTGATATATTCTGGCCACAGGGATATTTTACATCAACTCACATGCTGCTTAGTTTTTTTCCCCACTAATAATTTGAATCATAAAATGCACAAAATCACAGACAACACAACTTTTAGACTCCCGACTTCTTCAGGTAACTGAAGTAGACTTAAAGCAGCCATTTCTAACTACAACAAATGCATTACTCATTTATGGGGTGAATGCAAATGTAACATAATGCTTGTTTTAAGCATACTTTCCATTACTACTACAAAGGGGAATGCATGTGATTATAGTAGTTTTTAGCTTACAGTGAGATGGAGCTTTTTGGTTGAAGCTTTTTGTAGGGCAATACTGTCATCTGGTGGTTGACATAAAGTGTTTCACATCAGTTTGAAAGGAGCTCTCCCAACCCTTGAAAATGTTCCAGGTCTCCTCTTGCCCATTTTATTACTCCCCTGATCTATAACAGGCTCTGACTTGTACACATAGGCAGTGTAGCCCAGAAAGTGGATGAGGTCCTTCCCAGCCATCACTGCCTTAGACCCAGACTAGAGGGGAACCTGCTTTGCACCCACCTCACCCCCTATGTAGAAGGTTCAGCTCTCTGACTTTCCCTGCCTGTGCCCCCCTACAGATAAGGGAGTCCTGGGGCCAAGGGATATGCCTGTCCAAGCCCACATCTTTTTCTTCCTGCTCTTCCCCCCTCTACCTCACCTCCACCAACACTTGCGCTTACTTGCGTCCTATTAATGCATTCATGCTCTCCTTTTGCCCAAGGTTTTCATGAATAATAGCTAGCTCCCTCTTCCCAGATATCATTTGCATTAGAACAGGTTCCCCAAGCACCATGGCACACCCCTTCCCAGCACCAGTAATAATGAAAGGGAATTAAAGAATACAGAAACACACCTCGGGGATAGATTATCTCACCCCTCCAGATCCCACATTGCATCCACAAGAAGCAGGAGCATTCTCCAAACCTTACACCTCTGCTGCCACCTTCAGGACATTTGTCATAACAGCATGCTCTACTGCAGGTGTTTACTTCATTAAAAACATTCCGTAATGTTTCAGTTGTACAACATGAGTGAGCTGGACATATCTGCTGTGGGACATTGTGCCTATGGTTAAGATACTGTTTTGTGCACTGGAAACTGCTTAAGAGGGCAGATTCATGATGAGTGTTGAGTCTTCTTACAAGAAATAAATAAAAGCTACTGAAAATAGGCAGAGGTGAAGAGAGGGGGACAGGGAAGGAGGGAGACTGTCAGAAGGAGGAACCCATCCCAATCTTCTAACAGAGACAGCTGTGAAGGAGTGCCTGGCACTTCCTTTATGGAAACCTAATGGTATATTTTATTTGCTACTTTATCAAATAATAGAAAAATAAAACAGCTAAAACTGCATGTATTGTAGATATGTCAACAAAGCATAGAAATGTCATATATATACCACAAATGTGTAGAACAAAGTCAAGTGCATTTACATAATATGTACAGTCAGGACAGCAGGCACTTGCATGGCTCTTACTGTGTGTCAGGCAGGGTGCTGTGTACTTCATCACTGTTGCCATATTCACACATTCAGTTGTCTGCAGCCTCTGTGGGGTGGGCCCTATTATTAGCTCTATCTGCTTACAGAAGAGGAAACTGAGGTTCCAAGACATTAATTTGCCTGAAGTTCCCTAGCTAGTGCTTGACTGAGCTTGGATTTCAGGCCTGTATATCTGCCTTCAGAATAACAATAGATAACAGAGAGAAAGGAGATAAAAGGAGGAAGAAAACTAAAGAAGACAAATAGAAGAGAGAGGAAAGAGGGAGTAGAGACACAAGGAAGAGGGGAACAAGACGAAAGAGATGAGAGAGACGGGAGGAAAGGAAAAGACAGGAAAGAGGGAGAAGAAAAAGGAGAGAGGAGGGAGATCAAAGAGAACAGAGAGAGAACTGAGATGAAAGAAAAGTTAGAGAATGGAGAAGAAAGACTGAGAAAAAAGGAACAGGGAGTAGAAAAAGAAGAAAAAAAGAGGCAGGTGAGTAGAACAGCGAGTGCAGAGCAAAGAGAGCAGATGTGGAGAGAGAGTAGAAAAAAAAGAGAGAGAAAGGGGGAGGCAGAAGAGAGACAGGAAAGAGGGACGAGAGGGGAGAGGGCGGAGGGATGGAACGTACCCCATGTGGCCCTCTGTTTCATACACAGAGCACCAGCTGGCGAGGCTGAAGGAGTGGGGCAGGGATATGGGGGAAGGGGCAGGTTGAAAGAGTGGATTTCCCATTATTTGAAATAGTTACTCTCTCTGTCTTCAAAGTGAAAATCTTTCTCACAGATGCAGGAGCCGGGGTTTAATAATTTTTTAGTTGTTAATTACAATTGGTATTCAATGTTTCTGTTTTCTTTATTTTGTTCTTTAGATTCGATATATAATGTTCCTTCCAGCCCAGACAGAGGTGTAGGTACATACACTTTGCTTCCATGCACAACCAAAAGAAGGAAAACAACAAATTTAAAAACAAAAAATTACCGGAGCTGCCAGAAAATCGAACTGCATGGAAGTCCTACCACCAAGGAGTTAAAGAAGAAGCATTCATCCAGACTGGTAGGAGGGGCTAAGCTGGGCAGCCAGAGCTGAAAGCACACACTGCAAGGCCACAGGGAACTCTGGCCAGCAAGGCGCTGGCTGGTGGAATGAATTTCCCACATTTGAACATGGATAAGCCAGGAGGCACAACTGGGGAGCCACACAAACCACGCAACCCAGGGCTCCACTGCAGGGGAAAAACAGCTTCCAACACCTCTGACTGAAAACACCTGTGGGGGTTGTGGTGGTGGCAGAAACTCCCAGCCTCACAGGAGAGTTCCCTGGAGAGACCCACAGGGTTCTAGAATGTACACACACACTCCCCCCCACCCCCAGGAATCAGCACCAGAAGGGCCCAGTTTGCTTGTGGGTAGCAGGGGAAGTGACTGAAAGCTGGCAGAGAGCAGAGCAAGAGACAGTGTTCCTTCTCAGACCCCTCACCCCTGCAAATACTTAAAGCTCCTCTCCTTATTACCTAACAAGCCCGCTGATACAAAAAATATGGCCCAAATGGAAAACAGATCAAAGTTCCAAAAATAGAACTAAGTGATGAAGAGAAAGCCAACCTATCAGGTGCAGAGTTCAAAGTACTGGGGTTCAGGATGTTCACAGAAATGATTGAGTTCAGTCACAAAATGAAGGAAGAAATGAAGGCTATACAAAGTGAAATAAAGCAGAACATACAGGGAACCAAGAGTGAAGGGAAGGACACCAGGACTCCAATCAAGGAGTTGGAGCAGAAGAAAGGAATAAATATTCAACCAGGGCATAATGAAGAAACGAGAAATCAAAAAAAAAATTGAGGAGAGGTTGAGGAACCTCTGGGAAAACTTTAAACATGCCAACATCCCAATCATAGGGCTGCCAGAAGAAGAGGAAGAACAAGAAGTTGAAAACTTATTTGAACAAATAATGAAAGGGAACTTCCCCAATCTGGCAAAGGAAATAAACTTTCAGGAATACCCAGGAAGCTCAGAGATCCAAAAGAAGTTGGACCCAAGGAGGAACACACCAAGGCACATCATAATTACATTAGCCAAAATGAAAATTAAGGAGAGAATTCTAGAAACAACAAGAGAAAATGAGAGAGTTATTTACAAAGAAGTTCCCATAAGACTTTCTGCTGATTCTGAAAAGGAACCGTGCAGGCAAGGAGGGTCTGGGAAGAAGTATTCCAAGTGATGAAAGGCAGGGACCTACATCCAAGAAAACTCTATCCATCAAAGCTTTCATTTAGAATGGAAGGGCAGGTAAAGTACTTCTCAGATAAGGTCAAGTTAAAGGACTTCATCATCACCAAGCCCTTACTATATGAAATGTTAAAGGGACTTGTCTAAGAAAAAAAAGTTCAAAAATATAAACACTAAAATGACAACAAATTCACCAATATCAACAGCTGAGCCTAAAAATAAACAAAAACAAACTAAGCAAACAACTAGAACAGAAACAGAATCACAGAACTGGACATCACATGGACAGTTATTAGAAGGGAGGGTTGGTGGAGAATGGAGGAAAAGGTCCAGGGAACAAGACACATAAATGGTAGGTAGAGAATTGACAGGGAGGGTTAAGAATAGTATAGGAAATGGAAAAGCTGAAGAACGTACATGTACGACCCATGGACATGAACTAAGGTGGGGGAACGCAGGTGGGAAGGGGTGTGCGGGGCACAGGGGAATAAAGGGGAGAAAAAAGAATGGGACAACTGTAATACTAGAGTCAATAAAATATATTTAAAAATAGCATCAAATTGACAGGAGAAAAAACATTTTACAATTTTATGATTTTATGTTTCCAATATTACAAAACACCATACCTTACATATGTTATTGTTTCAAAGCTTAAATCACGTATAACAGTGTTATTCTAAACACTAAACATTACATATAATGTCTAAAAAGTTTCATAAATGGACAATGCATTGATTTTACTTCCTGTTCACTCAGCGCAATGGGCACTAAACATATCCCTCAGGCCATTGATAACCTTGTGACTCTGGACCCATGTAAATGAATCTTGTCATGAAGACAAATACTGAGGAGGTTCAAGGATCATTTAATTTGCCTTAATGAATAAAAATTCTGCTCCTACTATTGATGAAATTCAATCTGGAAATCCTGTTCTCATTTTTCATCAACACCAAAGGACAGATGGTTGGGTAACATGTAGAAATAAAGGCGTTAACGTTCTCCAGTTGCCAATTCCTATTATTTCCAAACAGTGAATAAGCAGTAATAAAGCTGTTGGTCCAGTAAAAGAAAATGAAACAGCGAACCAGCATGAGGATGATGTGGGTGGCTGTGTGCTCAGGAGAGCTTCGTGAGGGGTAGACGCTACTGCGGACGAGCCGAGCTACTCTGTGGTGTCTGGAAAGGACGGTCACCATGTAGACGCTACTGCACGCCATTAGGGAGAGAAAGAACACATCCTGAATGAGCACTGTACTGAGAAATATCACGGCTACCTCATGATCATATGTACTGACCTTGCAAAAAGGACTATAATACCCAGATATAATGTCAGTTGTATTCCTGTTGGCCACAGTTTTTAAGATAATCTGAGAATAGATGACCATGCTGATGACCCAGCCGGAAAATATGGAGGGTTGAATGAGTGTAGAGATGTTGTTCTTGAGCCAGGCCCATTTACGACCGCTCACAGTAATGGTCACTGCCTGGAACGTGCTCTGGAGGGAGGTCGTGTACAGAGAAATACTCCGGGTAACTCTCTGAGTGTAGAGAACTACTTTACACACAGTGTCGCTGATCTCATGCTTCATTCCAAAGGAACTAATTATACTTGGAACCCCTCTGAATAGGAGGGTCAGGGCGTTAGCCAAAGTTAAGTGGGCAAGGATCCCATCAGCAGGCTTCTTCTTGCAGGGCAGAGAGAAGAAGGTGTGCATGTATAAAGCAAACAGCAAGGAGTTCCCCAGGAAACCAGTACCAGTCTGAATGGCCAGGAGGATCCCAAACAGGGTGTCTCTGAATATCACTGTGTGTCCATCTATCTTAGATCTTCCAGCCAAGGACAGCACATCCTGCAGACAAATCATTTGACTATGAATGTAAACATAAAAACAATTAAGACAGAGAAGTAATTTCAAGTTTCAGGGACATTTAAATGTAAAGGGGATGTAATACCAAACCCTATGAAGAAGGAAGTTATTTGTCAGAAACATAACCTCAAATTCAGGTATGCAGAATGGTTTAGGGTTTGCAAATGAATTTAGACTTAAAGTGAATAGACTTAAGCATAAAAAAAGGAAACTGAGGAAGAAAAAAGAACAACAATTATACTTCTGAACATATTATACAGTACCAAACTTCTTAGAGACAGCAGAAATACTGTCAATAGCAGAAAAATGGACTGGTATATGCCACAGAAGCAGGAAAATAGGACAATGAAGAAAATGACATATGATTACTGGTAAGGAAAAGGATTACATGTATACATGAAAGAAATAAAACACTGTGGAGTATTTAAACTGGGCCCTGAAAACAAGTGAATACAAACTGAACAGAACCTGCAGCCAAGAGAGAGAAGCAAGGACGGCAGACAGAAGCCTGCTGAGATGAGCCCTTGGGTGGGGAAGAGCCCCGGAGGGCTGGTCAGAGAGGGAGCCCGGGGTAGATCAGGGCACCAACACATAATGGGTTTCAGTCTGCACTCCCGTGTGTGTGAGTGAAATAATAGACTCAGGAAAAATGTCTCAGTTCTATGCTGGGAGACTTTTTGAAATCAAGGTAAAGAAGAAAACTGAAAATAGTCATGAACACAAAGGAAAAATGTAAGAAAGACAAAAGAAAATTTTAAAAGATGGGAAATTACCAAAAAAGAAAAAAAAATAAACAACAAATTCTTGAAGCTCATCTTTCAAAGCAGGCTGATTGTGCATAAGAGTGAATACCAAAATGGAAGCTGACACAGAGGGACACACAGCTGTAAGACCGGGTTCACATTGGTAATGGCGAGAACAAAACCAGGGGCACAAACTCTGGAAAGCACTCACCATCCCCTTGCCTCCCCTAGCCGCCAGTCACAGCAGCATCCTCACCACAGCAGGTCTCCTGCAGGCAGCCCCGTGCAAGGGGGTCGCTCTCAGCTGTGCTGCAGGGCAGCAGCAGGAATCCGGGTTATGAGGAGGGGCCTGAGTGACTTCATCTCCCTCTGGGCACCAGCCACTTTGTTATCCAAGCTGGAAATTGCCTTGTGGACAGTGACTCAGCCTGGCATGTCCACAGGAACCTAGCTGCTGTCCCCAGTGCAGTGTGTCCCCTGTTACATTATTAGGATCAGCAATTACAACTCTGCCATCTCCTACTGAGCTGACCCATGGCGTCTGGGTGGAACTAAGTGCTCAGTTACTCCTCAAGGTCCCAGAGCAATGACGGGAAGCTCATCAGAAGTTCATGCTCCCTCCCTGCTAACAGTGATGATTTTCAGTGTGACACTGGCCACAGGGCAGCAGCCCTGAGCTGGGCCCTGACTGGCTGCTCAGGGCTGAATTGCAAGTTTCAGAGACGATCACACAGAACAAGCACATTGCATTGTTTTCTTCCATGACCAAAGCTGAGGTTTTATTTCAATTCCCAACACATAGTCAATGATGTCACTTCAAGAACTTTAAACAGCAGGAAAAATGACCATTTTGTTTAAGGTTCCATTTTGAAATCATTGTCCATCACAGGAAAACATGAAGGTAGTACAGAGATCCCCACTCACCCTTCCTCCCCTTCCCCCAGTGGTGCATCTTTCAAAATCACAGTCCCATCTGAGTACGGTGACTGTGAGATGTGCAGCTGTAACCTCACATCCTGTCACCACGGGGCACACTCATGTGACCGCCACCTCCATCCACACACAGGACTCTTCCATCCCCACCAAGGCTTCCCTCCTGCTGCCTCTTCATGCCCACACCCACCCCACGGCCATGGCCCTCTGCTCCATCTCCGTCATTCTGCTTTTCCAAGAGGGTTATATAGTCATATAATTACACAGCTTATAATCTTTGGGATCAGCTTTATCATGGCCATTATTCTCTGAACCACTTCTGTTGTCCCATGTATCAATAGCTTAATCATTCCTATTATAGAGTGAGATTTCTCATGTGGATGCACCACACTCTGCTTAACATTCCCAACTGAAGGACGGTAGAGTAGTCTTGCAGTTTGGGTTGTTAGAAATAGAGAAGTGTGTCTACTACAGGCACAACTGTGTTCAGGATTTGGGGTGAACAGTTTTCATCTCTCTGAGAAGAATGCCCAGAAGTACAACAATGGTTTGCATGATATGCGTGTATTCCATATTGTACAAAACTGAAACCTGTTTCCAGAGTGGCTATATCTCCTCACATTTCTATCAGCCATGTGTGAGAGATCCAGTTTCTGTCCATCCTGTCCCACGTTCAGTGTTGTCATTATCTTGTTAAACGGTGTGAATAACACGTGACATAAAATTCAGCATCTTAACTGTAAGTTCACAGTGCAGTGGGGTTTTGTATACTCACCGTGTTGTTCAACAGAGCGTTGCCCTGGCTGGCATAGCTCAGTGGATTGAGCATGGGCTGCGAACCAAAGTGTCACAGGTTCAATTCCCAATCTGGGTACATGCCTGGGTTGCAGGCCATGACCCCGAGCAACCGCACACTGATGTCTCCCTCTCTCTCTTTCTTTCTCTCTATCTCTATCTCCCTCCCTTCCCTCTCTAAATATAAATAAATATTTTTTAAAAACCTAGAGCCTCAAAACCTTCTCATCTTGCCAACTGAGAACTCCTTCCCCATGAAACAAAAACCCTTTCCCATTTTTGCCCCATGCAAGAGTGACTACCATTCTCCACCCTGTTGTTATGAACTTGACTTCTTGAGATGCCTCATATAAGGATACTCACTCAGTGTTTGTCTCTTCATGGCTGGTTGATTGCCCTTACCTTAATGTGCAAACTGTAACATGGGCTAGGATTTCCTTCTGTTTTAAGGCTGCTCCATTGTATGTGTGTACCACATGTGGTTTCTTCATTCATCCATCCGTAGACACTTGCATGTCTCCTACCTCTTGGCTGTGGAGCGAATAACTTAGGCTTGCAAATACTTATCTCTTCCTGGCCTGCTTTCGATGCCTTTGAATTATACCTAGAAGTGAAGTTGCCGAATCATGTGGTAGTTCCATTTTTAATTGTTGAGTGATGGTGATACTGTTTTTCATAGTAGTTTTCCCTTTTAGGCATCTCATCCACAGTGCACAGGGGTTCCAATTTCTCCACATCCTCGCCACCACTTGGAATTTTCTCAGTTTTCATAGTAGCCTTCTCTACAGTCCAAATACTTGGGTGGACACTGCAACACTGCCCCTTCACCCCATGGGTCACAGAGCCACCGTGCTCACCAGTGAGGCCCAAACATGTGGAGTGAAGCTGCGATGCGAGCCCATCCCACTCCCAGGATCCTCGCATTGCCCACGTGTGATCTGCTCAGTGGTCAACATGAGGGCCTGGAGCCCTGTCCTGGACAGGAGTCTGTGGGGCAAGACGTCCTGAGAGCCTGACGGCCACTCTCGTGACTCAGCTTCCTACAGCCTCCTACAGAACCACCCCGACCCGCACGTGGTCAAACCACATGAAGCCTTGTTTGATGTTTAAGACAGGGACCTCGACTAATAGAGAGGCCAGGGGACAACGGGATGTGGCCTTTTTCTTCAACTCCACTGGCCCCTTTTGAGCTTGGAGAGATTAGACCATAGACAAACACACCCTCCTCCTCCACAAGTGGCATTCTCTTCTATACCCCACCCCTTGGTCCCACACAACCTTTTGGAAGGTCCTCACCTGTTCAGCTCCTTCAGTCCCCTGTGGAGTCACCCTGACCAGCTTCACAGCCTGGAATGGTGAAGTAGCATCTTCCTTCCCACCTCCTTTCATTCCCCAAACCTTCCTGCTGATGCCTTCAGTGCATGTAAAGACCATGCCATCCCCAAAATGGCTTTGGAAGGCAGAGAAAGGAGACCAGCCTAGCCTTTATTATGGTTGGGGTGGGCCAGGGAGAGCATTCCTACTGCAGCTGGGGTGTTCTCTTTCTTAACCCCCCACACACCCAAGGAGGGAGGGCTGAGCGTTCTCACAAGCTCACCCAGACATGGTCACGAAAGGCAGAGAGAGGTGAGCCTTGAAAGCTGTCCCAGTCCAACATCCAATATCCAGTCACTCTTATGTACAGTGTCTTTCCTCACTCCTTTGTTCTAGGGGCAGGAAAGCAGCCCACGCGATCAGACAGGCATCAGAAACATGGAAAGTTTTGCCTGCTGTTCGTGTACATGCCACAGCCTCCACTGCCCCCGCGAGGGCACTGTTACCCTCCACCTTGGATTCAACATCCCCTCCTGCCTGTCAGGGGACCGCACCTCAGTGTGCTGCCTCCCCACCCACTTCCCCGTGTCTTCTCTCCCAATTTGGGTGATGGGCCTCTGGTGTTGGTTAGAAGAGCTGACTGCAAGCCACAGAAAGGACTTCTGACTGCCCAAGCAAGTGGGGACTGGCTGCAGTGGGGAGCGTCCCTCCCGCTCTGTTGAAGGGAGAGCTGGCAGCCCGAAGGACAGGGACTAGTCTGATTTGGGAACTGTGGGTGCCGCCAACAGGGACCGTCATTTCTGCCTTTGGTCACCAGGTGTGTCTGCTGCAGATTCAAGACCTGGGAAGAGAGAAACTGATTGTTCCAAGCCAGGTAACATTCCTGCTCTTTCATCTAGTGGCCATGCCTGGTGGGCTGCAGTTGTGTTACTGGCCCAACCCCCTCGCCTGCCACTGAGAAGGAGGTGGAGAATTTGTCATCCACCATGTTCCAGGCCCTCTCCTCAGGAAGGGTGTAAGAGGACAGTGGGGCTCAGAGCAGTTAAGTAAAATGCCAAGGTCACATCACAAGACAGTGGTGACCTCCTATTCTATTACATATTGCTGCTTTGATTTGCTAATATGTTGTAGAGGATTTTTGCACCTGTGTTCATGAGGGATACTGGCCTGTGATTTTCTATTTTTTAACATCCTTGTCTAGTTCGAGTTATACTGAGCTCATAAAATGGATTGGGAAGTATTCCCTCCTCTATTTCCTAAAAGATTTTGCACAATACTGACTTTAATTATTCCTTAAGTTCTTGATAGAATTAACGAAGTAAAACCAATTAGGCCTGGTCCTTTCTCGGTGGGAAGTTATAAATTCAATTTTTCTTACCATTTTGAAACAATCCCAAAGAAAATCCGGACATAGGTGTTGCGCATGGGTCACCGGCCAGCAGTGACCACGGAACGCTGTGGATGGCTCGCCGAAAAACACGCGAGAAACAAACACACATGCACAGAGACAGACCAGTTTCTGTGGGGAAGTAGGGACACAATGGCCACCCCCTAGTGGGGAGGGCCCTGATTTACTGTCCATACCTGCTTTTATTGGGCTCATTTTGCATAATAATTCAGGTAAAGTACAGTACTCATTAGGGGGAAGTAAGGAACTATAGAAAACAAGGAATTCTGCTGGTCTATTGAGTGGGGGTCAAAGAGCTGTAAGACTTTGAGGAACAAACTTCCTCCTTGGACCCCTCTCATTCCACTGAGAGCATTCTAAACAAAGAAGGCTTCACAGTAATTTACATGTTCTTTCTTAGGCCTGATCACCTGGGGAATCTGCCCTTTTCAGCACAGAGCTGCACCACCGTGTCATTGTTTCAGGCTTAGCACGGGAGCTAAGGCAATAAGGAGATTTTCTCCCAGACGATGAGAACTCAGGCTATGTCAAAGCCAAGGAGCGAGGGTCCATCACCCCCTTTTGGTGCAGCCCCCAAAGTCCGTCTTTTGGGGGGCCTCCCAAAGTGATCGTGCCTGCCTTAGGTCGTTCTCCCCGTGGGGAATCTTAACCATCTTTGGCTAACCAACCAAGCTTTTTGGGGTTCAGCAGCAGAAGCAGCATTCTTGCCAGGGAGACAAGCCCTTGTCTCCTTGCTGGCTTACGGTTCCAAGGGCGTTCCCTTAGCCTTAGCCTAGGCGGGGGTTTCAGCTTCTGATACCAGTCAGGGCGGTTCCCAACACATAGGTTTGTGAGAAAATTGCTTTCCTGATACCTCTTCATCCCTGGATATTTTCCTATGTATTTTCTACAAACAAGACTTCCCTCATAGTCACAATGTGTCCCTGGAAACCAGGATGTTCACGTTGATATCTGGCTGTCATCTAGTCCCCTGGCCCTACTCAGTTTCCCCAGTCACTCCAGTGCTGCATTTTAATTTTTTTTTTACATTTTATTGATTATGTTATTACAGTTATCCTCACTTTTTCTCCTTTGCCTTCCTCCATCCAGCACACCCCCCCGCACTCCCTTCAGCCATTCCCCCACCATTGTTCATGTCCATGGGTCATGCATGTAAGTTCTTTGGCTGCTCCATTTCCTATATTGTATTTTACATCTGCATGGCTATTCTCTAGCTACCTGTTTGTACTTCTTAATCCCCTCAGCTCTTCATCCATTCTCCCCCTTCCCCCTCCCATCTGGCAACCTGCTGGTAACACACTTCTTTTCTCTGGCTCCTAAGAGTCTCCCTTTATCTTTAAACTTTGGCCTTTTCATTATGACGTGTCTTGGAGTGGGCCTCTGTGCATCCATCATAACTGGGACTCTCTGTGCTTCCTGGACTTGCATGTCCATTTCCTTCTCCAAATTAGGGAAGTTTTCTTTTCCTTTCTTTTCCCAATAGATTTCAAATTTGTTGCTCTTTCTCTTCTTCTGGCATTCTTATGATGCTAATGTTGGGCCTCTGAAGTTGTCCCAGAGGCTGTTTACACTGTCCTTATATTTGGGATATTTTTCTTCCTGTTGTTCTATATTACACATGGCAAACACTAGGCCCTTAGGCTGAATCTGGCCCTCCACCTTGTTTTATCTGGCCCGGCACCTCCTTCTACCTGGCAGCAGCACTGAGCTCTCACTTAACTGTTAAGGAGGACTTACATTTATACAGTCCTACAAGTACATTTGGCCCTTGGAAGGCAACTGCGAGGCTGATGTGGCCCCTGGTGACAATGAGTTTGACATCCCTGCTGTAGATTTATGGGTTTATTTTGGATCCTCAATTCCATTCCATCAATCAACCATCTGTCTCTCTGCCAGAACCACACTGTTGATCCTTGTTCCTTTGTTACACAACAGTCCCCGTTACCCCCAGGGGATGTGTTCCAAGACCTCAGGTCGATGCCTCAAACCATGGCTACCACCAAACCCTATACATGATGTTTTTTCCTATAAATACACACCTAAGTTTAATTGATAAAGTTTAATTGATGACATAGGCACAGTAAGAGGTTAACAACAACAAGTAAGAATAAAATGGAACAATTATAATAATTACTGTAGTAAAAGTTATGTGGATGCAGTTTCTCTGCCTCCAAGTATCTCACTGTACTGTGCTCCCTCTTCCTTATGTGATGATGTGAGACGGTGGGGCACCTCTGCAATGAGGTGGAGTGAGGTGCTGGCTTTGTGACACAGCATTCGGCTTCTGTAAGGGTCACTGGGACACAGCAGTGCAGTGCTGCAGTCCATCTGCCGACTGACACAGCCCCTGGGGGACTGAGGAGCAGGTAGAGTAGACAGTGTCGCTACACTTGACCCTAAAAGGATTCACCTCCCAGGAGGCACAGCGTGGAACAGCACAAGACTTCATCATGTTATGCAGAATGGCATACAACTCAAAACACATAGATTGTTTATTTCTGGAATTTTCCACCAGGGTTGAGCAGGGGCAACTGAAACTGTAGATAGAGCCTGCACATAAGGCATGCGAGGGCACTGGATTCCTTCTATTGAGAGGTAGAGCTCTTCCTACCTCATTCCTCTTTCTCATGGTTTCTGTGGGCAATTCTAAGTCTCTTGCGATTTTACATAAACTTTGGAATCGGTTTGCCATTTTCTACAGAGAAGTGTTTTGGGATTCCAGAAACATTCCTGTTGATCCTGCACTCTGTTTGGGGGTGTGTTCCCATCCTGCAGCGGTAAGCAGCCTGACATGTGTCCACAAGATGCTTTTCACAGTTTGGAAATAAGAGAAAT
Source organism: Phyllostomus discolor (assembly GCF_004126475.2). Classification (NCBI taxonomy): domain Eukaryota; kingdom Metazoa; phylum Chordata; class Mammalia; order Chiroptera; family Phyllostomidae; genus Phyllostomus; species Phyllostomus discolor. The sequence goes on along the minus strand of NC_040904.2, from coordinate 11,653,508 downwards.
TGGCAAATGGAGAACGTTAATGCCTCTATTTCTTCATGTTACCCAACCATCTGTCCTTTGGTGTTGATGAAAAATGAGAACAGGATTGCCAGATTGAATTTCATCAATAGTAGGAGCAGAACTTTTATTCATTAAGGTAAATTAAATGATCCTTGAACATCTTCAGTATTTGTCTTCATGACAAGATTCATTTACATGGGTCCAGAGTCACAAGGTTATCAATGGCCTGAGGGATATGTTTAGTGCCCATTGTGCTGAGTGAACAGGAAGTAAAATCAATGCATTGTCCATTTATGAAACTTTTTAGACATTATATGTAATGTTTAGTGTTTAGAATAACACTGTTATACGTGATTTAAGCTTTAAAACAATAACATATGTAATGTATGGTGTTTTGTAATATTGGAAACATAAAATCATAAAATTGTAAAATGTTTTTTCTCCTGTCAATTTGATGCTATTTTTAAATATATTTTATTGACTCTAGTATTACAGTTGTCCCATTCTTTTTCCTCCCCTTTATTCCCCTGTGCCCCGCACACCCCTTCCCACCTGTGTTCCCCCACCTTAGTTCATGTCCATGGATCATACATGTACGTTCTTCAGCTTTTCCATTTCCTATACTATTCTTAACCCTCCCTGTCAATTCTCTACCTACCATTTATGTGTCTTGTTCCCTGGACCTTTTCCTCCATTCTCTACCAACTCTCCCTTCTAATAACTGTCAATGTGATCTCCAGTTCTGTGATTCTGTTCCAGTTATACTTGTTTGCTTAGTTTGTTTTTATTTATTTTTAGGCTCAGCTGTTGATGTTGGTGAATTTGTTGTCATTTTAGTGTTTCTATTTTTCACCTTCTTTTTCTTACATAAGTCCCTTTAACATTTCATATAATAAGGGCTTGGTGATGATGACGTCCTTTAACTTGACCGTATCTGGGAAACACTTTATGTGTCCTTCCATTCTAAATGAAAGCTTTCCTGGTTAGAGTTATCTTGGATGTAGGTCCTTGCCTTTCATGACTTGGAATGCTTCTTCACAGCCCCTTCTTGCCTGCAGCGTTCCTTATGAGAAATCAGCTGAAAGTCTTATGGGAACTTCTTTGTAAATAACTGTCTCCTTTTCTTTTGTTACTTCTAGGATTCTTTCCTTAATTTTCATCTTGGCTAATGTAATTATGATGTGCCTTGGTGTGTTCCTCCTTGGGTCCAACCTCCTTGGGACTCTCTGAGCTTCCTGGGTATTCCTGAAAGTTTATTTCCTTTGCCAGATTGGGGAAGTTTTGTTTGATTGTTTGTTCAAATAAGTTTTCAACTTCTTGTTCTTCCTCTTCTTCTGGCAGCCCCATGATTGGGATGTTGGCATGTTTAAAGTTGTCCCAGAGGTCCCTCAGCCTCTCCTCATTTTTTTTTAATTCTTCTTTCTTCATTCTCCCCTGGTTGAATGTTTATTCCTTTCTTCTGCTCCAACTCCTTGAATGGAGTCCTGGTGTCCTTCCCTTCACTCTTGGTTCCCTATATGTTCTGCTTTATTTCACTTTGTATAGCCTTCATTTCTTCCTTCATTTTGTGACTGAACTCAATCATTTCTGTGAACATCCTGAACCCCAGTACTTTGAACTCTGCACGTGATAGGTTGGCTTTCTCTTCATCACTTAGTTCTATTTTTGGAACTTTGATCTGTTTTCCATTTGGGCCATATTTTTTTGTATCAATGGGCTTGTTAGATAATAAGGGGAGGAGCTTTAGGTATTTGCAGGGGTGACGGGTCTGAGAAGGAACAGTGCCTGTTGCTCTGCTCTCTGCTGGCTTTCAGTCACCTCCCCTGCTACCCACAAGCAAACTGGGCCCTTCTGGTGCTGATTCCTCGGGGTGGGGGGGAGTGTGTTTGTACATTGTAGAACCCTGTGGGTCTCTCCAGGGAACTCTCCTGTGAGGCTGGGAGTTTCTGCCACCACCACAACCCGCACAGGTGTTTTTAGTCAGAGGTGTTGGAAGCTGTGTTTCCCCTGCAGTGGAGCCCTGGGTTGCATGGTTTGTGTGGCTCCCCAGTTGTGCCCCCTGGCTTATCCACATTCAAATGTGGGAAATTCAGTCTGCCAGCCAGCGCCTTGCCAGCCCCAGTCCACTGTGGCCTTGCAGTGTGTGCTTTCAGCCCTGGCTGCCCAGCTTAGCCCCTCCTACCAGCCTGGATGAATGCTTCTTCTTTAACTCCTTGGTTGTAGGACTTCCATGCAGTTCGATTTTCTGGCAGTTCTGGTTATTGTTTTGTTTTTAAATTTGTTGTTTTCCTTCTTTTGGTTGTGCATGGAAGCAAAGTGTATGTACCTACACCTCTGTCTGGAACATTATATATCGAATCTAAAGAACAAAATAAATAGAACAGAGGGATTGAATACCAGTGTTGGGAACCACCATGCCTGGTATCAGAAGCTGTAAGCCCCACCAAGGCTAAGGCTGAGGGAGCGACCTTGGACCATAAGCCACCAAGGAGACAAAAGGTTATCTCCCTGGCAGGAACGCCACTTCTGCTCCTTTTACTTCACCCTACCTGGCCCCCAGTGCTTGGTTGGTTAGCCAATGGTGGGTAAGATTTCCCAAGGGGGGAATGACTTAAGACAGGCACGATCACATGGCGGGCCCACAAGGAAGGACTTTGGGAGCTACAGGAAAAGGGGTGATGGACCCCCATCCCTGGGCTATGAAAAAACCTGAGTCCTCATTGTCTGTGAGAATATCTCCTTATCTGTTGGCTGCCTTATTTTCGGTGCTCCACCTAAGCCTGAAACAATGACAGAGGGTGGTGCAGCCCTGTGCTGGAAAGGGCGGGTTCCTGGGGCAATCAGGCAAAGAAAGAATATATAAAATCCTGTGAAACCTGCTTTGTTTAGAATGCTCTCAATGAAATGATAAGGGTCCAAGCAAGAAGTAAGTTTATTCCTCAAAGTTTTACAGCTCTTTAGCTATCTGAATTGGACTCAGAATAGACCCTCAAAATTCTTTGTTATCTATTATTTAATCCTTACTTCGTGGCAATAATTAATGAGCTTTACCTGAATTCCTATGTAATAAACCCAGTAAAAGCCTGCTCCGGCAGGAGAACGGGGTGCTCTCCACTAGAGAGAGTGGCTGTTTCATAACTATTTCCCCACAGGGCTCCGTTGTCCTTGGGTATGCTTTTCTCCTGTTTTGACGGGCATCCACAGCCACAATGGATACCGCTGCCCGGGTATCCTCCACATACCAGCTATAATTAGCAACTAACAAATTATTAACCCGGGCCCCTGAACCTGTGAGGGAGATTATCATTTTGAAGACAAAGAGAGTAACTGTTTTTTATAATGGGAAATCAACTATTCGACCCGCCGCGCCCGCTCCTTCAGCAACGCCAGCTGGTGCTATGGATATGAAACAGAGGGTACGTTCCATCCCTCTGCCCTCTCCTATCTCGTCCTTCTTTGCTGTCTTTCTTCTGCCTCCCCCTTTCTCTCTCTTTTCTTTCTACTCTCTCTCCACATCTGCTCTCTTTGCTCTGCACTCACTGTTCTACTCACCTGCCTCTTTTTTTCTTCTTTTTCTACTCCCTGTTCCTTTTTTCTAAGTCTCTACTCTCTCTTCTCTAACTTTTCTTTCATCTCATTTCTCTCTCTGTTCTCTTTGATCTCCCTCCTCTCTCCTTTTTCTTCTCCCTCTTTCCTGTCTTTTCCTTTCCTCCCATCTCACTTATCTCTTTTGTCTTCTTCCCCTCTGCCTTGTGTCTCTACTCCCTCTTTCCTCTCTCTTCTATTTCTCTTCTTTAGTTTTCTTCCTCCTTTTATCTCCTCTCTTTCTCTGTTATCTATTGTTATTCTGAAGGCAGATATACAGGCCTGAAATCCAAGCTCAGTCAAGCACTAGCTAGGGAACTTCAGGCAAATTAATGTCTTGGAACCTCAGTTTCCTCTTCTGTAAGCAGATAGAGCTAATAATAGGGCCCACCCCACAGAGGCTGCAGACAACTGAATGTGTGAATATGGCAACAGTGATGAAGTGCACAGCACCCTGCCTGCCACACAGTAAGAGCCATGCAAGTGCCAGCTGTACTGACTGTATATATTATGTAAATGCACTTGACTTTGTTCTACACATTTGTGGTATATATATGACATTTCTATGCTTTGTTAACATATCTACAATACATGCAGTTTTAGCTGTTTTATTTTTCTATTATTTGATAAAGTAGCAAATAAAATGTATCACTAGATTTGCCTAAAGGAAGTGCCGGGCACTCCTTCACAGCTGTCTCTGTTAGAAGATTGGGACGGGTTCCTCCTTCTGATAATCTCCCTCCTTCCCTGTCTCCCTCTCTGCACCTCAGCCTATTTTCAGTAGCTTTTATTTATTTCTTGTAAGAAGACTCAACACTCAACATGAATCTACCCTCTTAACGAGTTTCCAGTGCACAATACAGTATCGTTAACCATACGCACGATGTTGCACAGCAGATATCTCCAGCTCACTCATGTTGTACAACTGAAACATTATGGAATGTTTTTAATGAAGTAAACAGCTGCAGTAGAGCATGCTGTTATGACCAACATTCTGAAGGTGGCAGCAGAGGTGTAAGGTTTGGAGAATGCTCCTGCTTCTTGTGGATGCAATGTGGGATCTGGAGGGGTGAGAAAAGCTATCCCAGAGGTGAGTTTTTGCGTTCTTTAATTCCCTTTCATTATTACTGGTCCTGGGAAGGGGTGTGCCATGGTGCTTCGGGAAGCTGTTCTAATACAAATGATATCTGGGAAGAGGGAGCTAGCTATTATTCATGAAAACCTTGGGCAAAAGGAGAGCATGAATGCATTAATAGGACGCAAGTAAGCACAAGTGGTGGTGGAGTTGAGGTAGAGGGGGAAGAGCCGGAAGAAAAAGGTGTGGGCTTGGACAGGCATATCCCTTGGCCCCAGGACTCCTTGATCTGTAGGCGGGGCATAGGCAGGGAAAGTCAGAGAGCTGAGCCTTCTACACAGGGGGTGAGGTGGGTGCAAAGCAGGTTCCCCTCTAGTCTGGGTCTAAGGCAGTGATGGCTGGGAAGGACCTCATCCACTTTCTGGGCTACACTGCCTATGTGTACAAGTCAGAGACTGTTACAGATCAGGGGAGTAATAAAGTGGGCGAGAGGAGACCTGGAACATTTTCAAGGGTTGGGAGAGCCCCTCTCCAACTGATGTGAAATACTTTAGATCAACCACCAGATGACAGCATTGCCCTACAAAAAGCTTACACCAAAAGGTTCAATCTGTTTTGTTTATATTTTATTGATTCTGCTATTACAGTTGTCCAGTTACCCCCCTACATTCTTCTCCACCCTGCACACCCTCTCTCACCCTAATTCTCCCCCTTCACTTCATGTCCATGTGTCATAACTTCTTCACCTTCTACAGTTCCAATACTATTCTAGCCCTCCCCCTATTTTCTACCTACCATCTATGTTACTTATTCACCATATCTTTTCCCCCTCCCTCCTCCTCCAATTCCTCTGTTGCTAACCTCCCATGTGATCTCCATTTCTGTGGTTCTGTTACTGTTCTAGTTGTTTCCTTAGTTTCTTTTTTCTTTTGTTTTAGGTGTGGTTGTTAATAATTGTTTGCTGTCATTTTAGGTGTGGTTGTTTCATAAAATAAAGGCTTGGTGATGATTAACTCCTTTCACTTGAACTTATCTGAAAAGCATTTTGTCTGCCCTTCCATGGTAAATGAAAGCTTTGCTGGATAGAGCAGTCTTAGTCTTTGAGTTTTATGACTTGGAATACTTCTTTCCATCCCCTTCTTGCCTGTAAGGTCTCTTTTGAGAAATCAGCTGACAGTCTCATTGGAACTCCTTTGTAGGTTACTGTCTCGTTGTCTCTTGCTACTTCTAGGATACTCTCCTTCATTTTTACCTTGGCTAATGTAACTATGATGTGCCTTGGTGGGTTCCTCCTCAGGTGCAACTTCTTTGGAACTCTCTGAGCTTCCTGGGCTTCCTGGAAGTCTATTTCCTTTGCCAGAACAGAAAACTTATTTCTTCAAATAAGCTTTCCACAGATTGCTCTTCCTCTTCCCCTTCTGGTATCCCTATAATTCGAATGTTGAATCGTTTAAAGATGTCCTGGAGCTTCCTAAGCCTCTCCTTATTTTTTGAATTCTTATTTCTTCATTCTTTTCTGGTTGTATGTTTTTTTCTTCCTTCTGGTCCACTCCATTGATGTGAGGCCCAGCTTTTATTCCATCACTATTGGTTCCCTGTGCATTTTTCTTCATTTCACTTATTGTAGCCTTCATTTGTTCATCTAATTTGTGACCAAAATCAACCAATTCTCTGAGCATCCTGATTACCAGTGCTTTGAACTGTGCATCTGATAGGTTGGCTATCTCTCAGTCACTTAAAAAAAATAGTTGCTGGGCTTTCAATTTTCTTTGAGCCATTTTTCTTCCCCTCCCACCTTTGGTCTGGTTGTGCCTACTATGTATGCGGGGCGGAGGCTTAGGTGTTCAACAGGGTGGGGCACCCCAGTTGCTGGGTCGTGATGCTGTACATGGTGATGGGGTATGCGAGGAAACAATGGTGCTTGCTCCACTTTCCACAGGGCCTCAGTCCATTCTGTTGCTTCCCCCAAGCAAATTGGGGCCCTCTGGTGCCAGTTTCTGTGTTGGTGGGCTTTTGCATGCTGTGGGACCTTCTAAGGACCTCTCCTGTGAGGCTAGGAGTCTCTCCCTGCACCTCAAGCCCCACAGGTGTTTTCAGTCTGTGCCCTGAGGCTCTATTACCCAGCGCTATGATTCTGGGTTCCGAGCAGTGCCTTGCTTCACAATCACCACCTCGCTGGTTCTGCCAGTTGCCACTCCTTGGCCGGGGTCTGCCAGTTGCAGCTTGCGCACCCAGGGTCCACCCACTGTGGTCGTGCATTCCACAGATGCCTTAGGCACCAGTCCCAATGTTCTCTGCTCTCTGTGCAGTGACCTGCACCCAGCTGCCCCACTCTCCCCATCCTACTGATTTGGATGAACGTGTCTATTTTAACTTCTTCGCTGTCCGGCTTCCATTCAGATCAAGCTTCTGTCATTTATGGTTGTTATTTTGTTTCTAATCTGTTGTTGCCTCTATCTTGGCTGTGCAAGGAGGAACAGTGTGTCTACATATGCCTGCATCTTGGTCAGAAGTCAGCTCGATCTTACTGTAAGCTAAAAACTACTACAATCACATGCATTCCCCTTTGTAGTAGTAAGTGGAATTAGGCTGAAAACAAGCATTATCCTACATTTGCATTCACCCCATAAGTGAGTAATACATGTGTTGTAGTTAGGAATGGCTGCTTTAGGTCTACTTCAGTTACCTGAAGAAGACGGGAGTCAAAACGTTGTACTCTTTGTGACTTCGTGCATTTTGTAATTAAAATTATTAGTGGAAAAAAAACTAAGCAGCATGTGATTCGATGTATAATATCCCTGTGGCCAGAATATATCAACTTCATCACATTCCAAAAACAACATAAAATCCTTCAGTTCATAATTCACTCTTGCGTTTTCAGCCTATGGATTTCTTCTAGGAATATAAAATGTAAAAATGGTTACACAATATGGTTTATAGGATTTACAAATTTTATAACCATTTGTATAGAATAGTTCTCTGTTCAATGCATTTGCTTGGTTGAAATGATTGCAAAGGTGATTATCAGATAAGACCATTTTTCGAAAGTACCTCATGCATAGCAGGGATCAGAATTAAGGGAGGCGATGGGTCCACTTGTTAAGAAGAAATGAGAGACCAGGGACTAAACACAATAGCTCTTGACTAGCGAGGCCCAGGAGCGGCCAGAGAACTAGCAGGCTGTTGCTTCAGGGGACCCCTCACAGGGTGCACTGTCTTCCAGGCCTGCCTGGCTGACCAAGTCAGGGCAGGAAAACCCACCTGGGGCCCTACCCTTCAGTCGACATGCGGAGTCCAGTGTGTACCAACCAACCAACCATTCATTCCTTTTGAGAAGAGCAAATGCATATTTTTCATTTTTGCTCAGTTTGGATCAAATCCGCAGTGTAAATGCACAAGAACACTTTTGAAGGCAGTTCTCTGTCCCCTGGGATCTGTCTAGGGGAGGGTTTCTTTATACCCTCAGAGCAACAGAGCAGCGGTAACCGTGGTGCCATGTGGCCAGCCGCAAGAGAGTGTTGGGCAGTCCAGGGCACGCCAGGCAAAGAAGAGTGGCCATACCAGCTGGGGTCACCCACCTTTCAACATCTTTTCCTGTTTTAGACTTCTCCTCCTGAAGTAGGCGGAGAGATAGGGTGAATTCCTTAATGAGGCAAGATCTTCTTTGGGCCAATTGGGACTCCAGTCATTTATCCAGCTTTTCTCTTCCTTCCTTCCTCCTCCCTCTTTTCTTTCTTGGCCTCCCAATACCCCGCTACTTACTCCATGCCATTCCTATTAGGTCCAGACTTTAAAAGCAACTGCTTTATTTAATTTCTTAGCTCCTGTTATGAACTGAGGAACACCGAATGTGAAGACCACTGAACACTATATGAATGCTCTCCCCCATTCATACATTGAAGTCCTACCCCAAGACCTCAGAATGTAACCATATCTGGAGATTGGGCTTTTAAAAAGGTGATTAATATTAAATGAATTCATTGGGCGGGGAGCCCTCATCTACAGACTGGTGTCCTTACCAAAAGAAATTAAGACAGAGACAGATACAGAAGAAAGACCCTGTGAGGACACAGTGAGAGGGCAGAACTCTTACAAGCCAAGGAGAAGACCCTGCAAAGAAATGAACCCACTGACACCTTGATCTTGAACTTCCAACCCTCAGAGAGTGGGACAATACTTTTCTGTTGTTTAAGCTATGTAGTCTGTGGTACTTTGTTACAGCAGCCGCAGCAAACTAATATATCCCGTTAGATTCTTTTCTTTCCTTTTTTTCAACTATGGGACACTTCAGGAATTTGTGCCTCCTCTTTGAACGGGGCGCATGTTAATCTTATCTGTGTAGTTGTAATTTTCGTATTTGTGCTGCCCAAGGAACACTGCCCTTGCAGTCTTTAACCTCCCAAAGTTACCCAGGTTCTTTGTAAAAGTGGGCGTTCCTGGATTTCAGAGGCACTCACCGCAGCTGTTGCCCGAGTCCACTGCTGCAGCAGTGAGTGCCGGCCTCTGCCCGAGTGTGAGAGGCGGCGACTCCCAGCATCACTGAACAGCTCCGCGGTGCTCCCAGCTGCCACCTCGCAGTACGGATTCGTGATACTCTTTCGTGTCACTGCGTACAGACGCGTGATCAGAAATGGAGGAAACTTAAAAACAGTGCTGTGTCGGGTGGGCAAGAAAGAAGAATGTGACCAAAGAGATTCTCTTGCTGTCCTGCTGGCAAAACGTCCCTTCCCTCCAGAGAATGGCCCGGATCTATAGTGCTCATTGAAATGTCCGAGTTTGGGTGAAAATATTGAAATACTGTAGATGGCAGCCGGACATCACACAGGATTATTTTAGAGCAAAGCCACTGGGTCATTGTCCCATTTTACTTTTTTCCCCCTCCTTTTTGTTTTTTTTTTCTTTTCCTTAGTGGGCAAGTTACTGGAAGGTTTTAAAAAATGATTTTTATGGTGAAAACTTGGAAAAGCAATTATGCCTGTTTTTTGAGTTCGCTCCCATGGCCTGTGCTACAAAGCGCCCATCAGCAACACCCCCTTGAAAAGCTGTAGGCAAATACTTTGTTATTTTATCTACCCACTTGGAGAACCCCAGCTTTAGATTGAAACGTATTTTGAAATTAAACCTCAGAGATGCTCCCAACCACCTTTCAAGTTCCTAAAGATAAGTTTACCAAATGTTAACAACAACAAGAAAAATTCTCAGAACTCAGGGCAACACAGTAATGAGGCTGAGAGCCACGTTTGAGTCTGAGGCAGACGCCTCCTCTTGTTTTGTGACAGACATTCAGACACAGTTCAACATCCCCCTGTTCATATTCTTAACAGAAAAAAACAATCATTTCAGGGAATGGCGATAATGACTATTCTCAGCAAAAAAAATGCAACTCCAGACCAGGAGTCAGAAAATGTTTTCTGTACAGGTGCACAAGATCAATATTTTCTGCTCTTTTTTTTGGTGGAGGAGGACACATGGTCTCTATGGCAACTTCACTCCCTGGTTGAGTAATTGAGTTTATTTACAAAGGAGGGAAAGCAGGCAGAGCTGGTGTGGGCCATAGCTAGCCTTTTCTGTTCTGAACCAGGGCTTACTGTCCTTCTGAGAAAGACCTCACTGCCTTAGGTCTGAACTCCTCTGTGGACGTTTTGGCCACCCTTGCTTTTTTTCCTTCTTCCCAAATGCTGCTACTTTCCACATATGTTTCAGGCAGGAGCTCATGTTATCTTTTTTGGAGGTGAAATGTGAGGATGGGTGGATTAGGGAACTGACTCTTGAACTTGATATTGGAGATGAGTCTAAGCGTGATGTTGGCCTGAGCATGACTCCTTTTTTTACTTATTTCTCCCCATCACTTCCTGGCTGGGGCTTAACATTTAGAATAAAGGGTTGGACTTGAGATTGTGCTTGGAACTGACTAAATAAGTATGAAGGTCATGGAGGAGATGCTTCTCAGGTACCTCGTTGGTACCCGTGTGCCTGTTAAGAAACAACCACGTGGGGCATAAATGAGGTTGGTGATTATATTAGAGGGTTTATGGGGACACATTTATGAGCAACACCCTCCCTGAAGGAAACAAAATGCACTGAACAGTTTTCAAAAAGGAGATGCACTTAAGGATAGGCGGGTCCCACAGGTGCCAGGACCAAATGTGGCTCACTTGCCCGTGTCAGTCCTCTCTGGCTGGAGATGGTCCAGATGTAGGTCATGTCCATATGTCCATGAGCTGGTGGAAATCAGTGAACGTGAGTCCTGCAGGCAGGCCGGAGCCCTGGGTGGCCCCAAGCTGTTTTGCGTAAGTTTCCTTGAGGAGATTGAACTTTTGGTTATTTCCCGACTATCTAGACTGGGGCAGACCCCAGAAAAATAAAGCAAATCAAATCTAAGAGTTCACGTTGGTACAAGTCTTCAGGGGCTTAGAGAGATGCTTTTAATAGTTACTGGTCTCACTGTAATTTTCAGCTTATAAGAATGTTAAAGGCTCTGGATGGTGTGGCTCAGAGCATTGAATGCTGGCCTGCAAAACAAAGGGTTGCAGGTTCCATTCCCAGTGAGGGAACATGCCAGGGTTGTGGGCCATGTCCCCAGTGGGGGACGTGGAAAAGATAAGCACACATTGGTGTTTCTCTCTCTCTCCTTCCCTTCTGCTCTCTTTAAAAATAAATAAATGAAATGTTAATTAAATTAAGAACCTTCTAGGAGCGAAGCCTTTCAGCATGAAACTGAGGCTGGTTGAAGTCACCTCTTTCCTCACACAAAACCCCCTCAAGCTACATTTTGTAAGAAGGAACTTGGTGTGGATTAGTTTATGAACAAACTCTATCACCCGTGTGTGGAGTGTGATCCCCACAGATTGAAAACTAGGCAAAAATCTATGATTGGCCTTCCAATCCCCACATGGGGTCATGTGAATTCCAGCTTTCTGCCAGCTCTCCGAGGGAAGTAGAGGCATCCCAGAGGCTTACCTGTCCAACCTAGGACTTCGTCTATCTTCATCTTTCTTCCCAGTTTGGAAATCTGAGTGCCTGGTTGGAGCTGCAGAAATAGACAAAACTATGTCGAGAAGCCTGCTTCGTGGGCTGGCCTTGGGAAGTGCGGCTGCACTGATACAGATGGGCTCTCTACAAGGGGAATTGCCACTGAAATATGTAGTGCAAGGACCAGGGGAGAGAATTCACATGAGAAACGTACACTGGGTGCTTGCAAAGCAGGCTTTCTGCAGACGGGCTGTGTAAGAGCATATCAAGGGAATGCTCCGGGAAAGACCTGAGAATTTATTCAATGTGTTGGGATGAAGAGCACTGCGAACTTGTTTCACTTACTGGCTGGAACTTGATGGAAAGAGAAAAAAATCCTCCAGATGATACAAAGTGGACGTTTTTCTTGGGCTCCATATATGTTTTCTTGGAAACGTTTTCCACTTGCAGCCTTCTTTTGCAAACCTTGAATATGTGTTTTTACCCTGTGCTGACACATCCTTCCTGGTCTTTCTGGCCGTGCTGCTCAGTAAGGCGGCCACTAGCCTCTCGTTGCTATTAAACACTTAGAATATGGCTACTGCGACTGATGAACTGAATTGTGAATTTGATTGCATTTCAGTGAATTTAAATGTAAATAACCACGTGGGGCTCATGGCCACCTAATTGGGGCAGCACAGATAAAGGAACATTCTCCTTTCCACAGGACATTTTCACTGTCACAGACCACTCTAAGTAGGCAGTGCCCTGTTCCAGAGTATGACAGTGCAAATTTTTGCTTACGGAGTTGTTTTTAATGTTGAAGACTTTGTTTTCTTCCAATGGAGAAGTTTTTAAAAAGAATACTTTGGAGAAGACAACTCAACACCCATTTTCTTCAACCCTAATTAACACTTGCTCACAACTGTCCCTGCCCTATTTCTGAATAATTCTGTTTACTTCTGTGTGTGATATTTTATATTTAGTTCCTTCTAATGTAGTTAAATATAAAATGCTAATTCCAGGAAACACTTTCTTAACTAGTTGTGTTTGAAATGTCCTCACTAATCCTTAGTGGAATAACTGGCCAATTCCATATTCTCTTTGGGAAAAACAAACAAAAACGAAAGACCTGTGTTTTTTATTTATTTATATGTTTACTTATTTATTTGACTAAATTTGTGTCAAAGAGGAAAAGGTGTGGTGTAGCAAAGGAAAATTAAGAGGGAGGAAAGTTTTCAGGTCTTCAAAATGCAGTCAGAAACGTGCGTGTCAGTTACCTTGGTCCTCTCGATAATTTCCCACAAGGACATCTGTGAACACCTAAATTAGATTTTTCTTGGTTTCACTCTGAGTGGATGTTAATTTCAGGAAAGGCACCTTTAACTCTTATTTTTAAAATATTTTATTGATTATGCTATCAGAATGGTCTCATTTTGTTCTCCCCTTTATTCCCCTCCACCCTGTACTGGCCCTCCCACCATCATTCCTCCACCTTAGTTCATGTCCATGGGTCATACATATCAGTTCTTTGGCTTCTCCTTTTCTCATACTGTTCTTAACTTCCCTCCCTCTGTCAATTTTGTACCTACCATTTATGCTTCTTATGCCTTATACCTTTTCCCCCATTCTTCCCCGACCTCCTCCCTGCTGATAACCCTCCATATGAGCTCCATTTCTGTGATTCTGTTCCTGTTCTACTTGTTTGCCTAGTTCATTTTTTTTTTAGGTTCGGTTGGTGGTAGTTGTGAGTTTGTTGTCATTTTACTCTTTGTATTTATGATCTTCTTCTTTTTCTTAGATATTATATTTCATATAATAAGGGCTTGGTGATGATGAACTCCTTTAAATTGACCTTGTCTGGGACAAGCACTTTGTCTGGGAGGCACTTTATCTGTCCTTCCATTCTAAATGATAGCTCTGCTGGATTGAGCAATCTTGAATGTAGGTCCTTGAGTTTGATGACTTTGAATACTTCTTTCCAGCCCCTTGTTGCCTGTAAGGGTTCCTTTGAGATATCAGTTGATAGTTTTATGGGCACTCCTTCATAGGTAACTGTCTCCTTTTCTCTTGTGGATTTTAAGATTCTCTCCTTCTCTTTAATCATGGCTAATGTAATTATGATGTGCCTTGGTGTGTGCTTCCTTGGGTCCCACTTCTTTTGGATCTCTGAGCTTCCTGGGTTTCCTGGAAGTCTATTTCCTTTGTCAGATTAGGGAAGTTCTCCTTCATTATTTTTTCAAATAAGTTTTCAATTTCTTGCTGTTTCTCTTCTTCTTCTGGCACCCCTATGATTGGGATGTTGGAATGTTTAAAGTTGTCCTGGAGGTTCCTCACCCTCTCCTCATTTTTTTGAATTCTTGTTTCTTCATTCCTTCCTGGTTGGATGTTTATTTCTTCTTTCTGGTCCAAACCATTCATTTGAGTCCCAGTTTCCTTATCTTCTCTGTTGGTTCCCTTTACATTTGCCTTTATTTGACTTTTCCTAGCCTTTACTTCTTCCTCTAAGTTGTGACCATACCCAATCATTTGTGAGCAACCTGATTACCTGAGTGTTTGGAATTCTGCATCTGATAGGTTGGCTATCTACTGATTGCTTAGTTGTATTTTTTCTGGAGTTTTGATCTACTTCCAATCTGAGCCAAATTTTTTTCTTCTCAGTGGACCTATTATGTAGTAAGGTGTGGAGCCATAGGTATTCACCAGGGGAGTGGTCCAAGAGGAAACAATGCCTTTTGCTCAGCTCTCCACCAGCTTTCAGTCACTTCCCCTGCTACCCACAAGCAAATTGGGTCCTTCTGGTCCTGATTCCCAGGTGGGAGGGTTTGTGTACATTCTATGACCCTGTGGGTCTCTCCAGTGAACTATCCTGTGAGGCTGGGAGTTTCTCCCACCACCACATTTGCCACAGGTGTTTTCAGTCAGAGGTTTTAAGGCTTATTTCCCCACACTGGAACCCTGGGGTGTGAAGCCTGTCTCCCTCCCCATTTGTCCCTCCCGGTTTATCTGCATGCAAATGTGGGACTGCCTGGTCTTCCAGCCACTGCCTTGTCACATGTCCTCTCTGCCCCAACTGCCCATCTCTGCCCCTCCTACCAGTCTGGAAGAATATTGCTTTTTTAACTCCTTGGTTTGTGGACTTCCATACAGTTCATTTTTCTCACAGTTTTGGTTATTATTTTAAATTAATTGTCCTTCTTTTGATAGTGGGAGGAAACAAAGTGTATCTCCCTACACCTCCATCTTGGCCAGAAGTGAGACCTTTAACTCTTAGGCATGGTTTACAACCTAGTATAGGTATATGACAAGTTCTGACTGAAAGAAGTCCAACCATTGTTAATATACGAAGAACAGTTTGCACGACATCAATATAATGTGGCAGCCAATGAGAGTGGACTGGAATGAGCATGCATGAACAATAACTACTCACTGTACTAGTCAGTAAGGCAGTAGACAATGTAGAGTGAGTGTGCATACTGTGGTTGTCTTACTCAAAATGACGACCAAGTAGAGCAACTAATTGGCATCAAATTTGGTATTAAGCTTGAAGGAAACTATTCAGTTGATTCAGAAGGCTGCAACTATGGGCAACTGGTGATTGGCAACTTCATCATGACAATGCATGTGCTCATGTGTCACGTCTCATGCTGAGTTATTTGGTGAAACATCAAATCACCCAGGTGACTCGGCTCCTCTATAGCCCAGGTTAGGTGCCCTGCAATTTCTGGCCTTTCTTGAAACTAAAATCACCTTTGAAAGGGAAGAGAGTTCAGACCATCAATGAGATTCAGGAAAATATCACAGGGCAGCTGATGGCAATTGGGAGAATTGTGTGAAGAGAACTAAGACAACATTGTCCAATAAACAGTGTTTCTTATATCTTGCATCTTCTACAATAAATGACTCTATTTTTCATATTAAATAGCTGGATACCTTCTGGACAGACCTCCTATTTTAGGATGTAGCTAATGATCTCAAAAATGATCATATACCACCAAAATGGTCAATATGCTAATTTTCTGATAATTCTACTAGAAAAAACAAATTGAAAGCAAGATGCATTTAAATTGCTAGCAAGCCCTTTAGGGCACCAATGCTGTCTGTTTTGTCCTCATTGTAAACCCAGGTATCCCTAAAGTGTCTGTGTTGTTGCTGGCTTCTATTGCATGAATGAGTTTAAATGTGAGAGTCAGTTCAGTTATTACTATGGGGTGAGGAATGCTTTGAATTAGAAACACTGGAGTCCAGGGTCCTCCTTGGATGGCTTTTCTAGGTCCCAGGCCTTACTGTTTTGGGGTCCAAAGGATATGGGCCAAGGCTTCTTGCCTCTCCATGGGGCTGTTTCTTGGATCACAGACAGGATTTTGAAAGGCAGACCTAAGTGTCCCTGCTGGGATTTACTCTTTAAAGTGATACCCAACATTCTGATTGGTGGAAAGCAGGAGGAGGACAGTGAGAGGGGAGTCACTCCTTAGCTTCACATCAAAACCCAGGTACTGTTCCTTTCCCTTTATCTGGTCTCATCCTTACACTGAAAGAAAAATACATCAGCACCATTGTGACCCACTTGTGAGAGTGCCAATGCCTTATCTCAATAATAGCGATCAACATACTTAATACACTTCTGCTGTCTTTTGGGGCAATCTGGCAACAAACTTAACTGAAAAAGAGTCAGATTTTTTAAAAGAAACACTGGTTTATTACTTAAATGTGGAAATACTACAGACCACCAGCTAACCTAATAGTTTTTCAAAAAGGAAGTCAAAGATGGCTGTTGCTACTTAAACACACACATAACTGGAAGGCAGAAAAAGAATAGTATGTAGGAGGGGGCTCAAATTTTCCAGCAAGTTATTGCTGTTCTGATGTAGTGATGACCTGAATAGCATCTCAAGAAGCTGACAGACAACCCTGGAGCCCTCCAATAATTCTATCTCCAAATAAATAAAAACACAGTGCAATTCACTGTTCTGTGTCTCTCTTCAACCTGCTCTTCACTGCATTTCTCCTGAAAGCAATTTTTTATTTTGAGCTTCCCTCTTGCCCTTCTTGAATGTTAGGTGTGTATTACTGGTTGGACTCCAATCAGCAATCAAAACTCCTGAGAGTTGTGGCAGGCCCGGCTTGTGAAATTATGCAGAGCTTGGTAAATTCAGTCTATTTGGCTGAGACGTGAGAGCAGTAAAGTGATATATGTAAAGGCATGATTCTGTACAGCTGCTGAGAATTCTGAAAAGAAATATATGTCCCCTGTAAGCTTTCATTCCCAAGTGCGTGTGTATTTTCAAGGCAGACCAGAAATCATAGAGCAATTTATCTTTTTTTCTTTTTTAACATCCTATAAACTAATTAGGCTCTGAAAAACCATTTAAACATGAGTAGGCCATGATTTCAACACTTCTCCCCCACCCCCCAAAAAAGAGGCTGATTGATATTTGAAGTCTAGTTTTCTTTGGACCTGCCCCCAAAGTCTCAAAAACACTAAATATAAATCAATAAAACTTCACTAAGGACAGAAAATGTTTTCCTCCTAACAGTTTTGTACTAGTCAAGACCCTTGCTTCTTTCTATTCTACGTCAGAATTGAGGCATGGCTCTTTTTAAACCTCCCCCTTTCCTCATTTGAAGTGTGGAAGTGAGACAAGGGCTCCTAGGACTTAAGATAAAGATAATGTTTAGAACCCCAGGAATCTTGAAATGTCGATAGAAACCTATGTGCCCATTTTGACTTTCCCACCTGAGCTGGTTTATTTCCTTTGCACCTGCCTCTCTCATCCTTTCCTCTGGGAAGAGGTTCAGCAGGGTTTCTAGAAAGGATATTAACCTTCTCAGGGTTCTGGTCTGGCAGCAGCAAGTTCCCCCACTTGGAGCCCACTGAGGTGAGGTGGGAGGGCATCCTGATATTCTATTGCTTATAAGAGAGCCGGGGGCTATATCAGGAAGTAAAGCAGGAAGGGTGTATCTTAGGAACAGTGTACACCAGATGTGTACTGTGTGCCTGTTAACATCTTCATCCTCATTATTAGAATTGGGCTTGCTCTCCAGGTTGCCTTGTTGCAGCAAGAGCTATGGTAGGTATGGCTATATGGACTTTGAAAGCAAGTCTCAGGTGTACTCTTTGTGGCAGATGGCAAAAAAAGGGACTCGATCCTTCACTCCTCCTCTGTCTGTATCCCCTTACAAAGTGACTTTGAGTTCCACCCATTAAAAGGTAGCATCTAGTTCCTCACAGTTTGTATTTGGGCCAAACCACTTCAGTATTTAGAATGTGGTTGACCTGATGATGAGCCAGCAGAGTCCAGGCCTCTGCTGGAAACAGAGTTGCACAAGGACCTACAGTGATCCTCCTCCATTCTGCAATCTTGTTTTGACCTCAGCGAGCATCTATGAACATGAAGAGCCATGTTCTATCAGGTGGGACTTTTCAGATATAATCAACTTTCCAAATCAGTTGACGTTAAGATGAAGAAATTGTCCAGGTGGGCCTTTCCCTAATCACATGAGTCCTTAAAATCTGGATCTAGAGGTCAGAGACTGAGGAAGTTAGAGAGCTGAAGCATGAGAAACCTATGGAGTGCCCTTGGTCTTGGAGAAGGCCTTCTCCAAGAAGGAAGTTGATTGTAGCAACTGCCATCCTACAACCACAAGGAATTGAACTCTGCCAATACCAAGATGAGATTGAAAGCAGATTCCTCTCTCCAACCCCCTCCCAGGCTCTCAATGAGAACTCAACCTGACTTGTTTGTAGCCTTGTGAATGTAGTCACGTTGTGCGGAAGTTCTGATTTATAGACCCATGAGCAAATAATTGATTGTTGTGTAAAGATGCCAAATTCATGGTAATTGCAATGCAGAGATAGAAAACTAACAGTCTGAAAATACCTGTGCTCTTCTGTTCTCTCCTGGGGCCTTTCCAAAGTCACGAGACCATGCCCAATAGCCTGCTGGAGAAAAAAGGAACACATGGCACAGAGAAAAGCAGCCCTGTTGAGAGCGTGCTGACTTCTGGAAGCACAGCCACAAACCAACCTGTGGCTGACCCCCAGTGCCTCAGGTTGCTTGGCCAAGAGTAGAAGCATCCCGCGTATTCTAGTTTAGGTTGCTCCCCTGCAGAATCATGAATGCTGTAGTCTGAATGTCTGTGTGCCCCTCAGATGCTTGTGTTGAACCTAACCCTCAATGTGATGGTATTAAGAGGTGTGGCCTTTGGGAGGTGATTAAAACGTGAGAGCAGAACCCTCATGAATGGGCTTAATGCTCTTATGAAAGGGGCTCCAGCAAGATCTCTTGCCCCTTCTGCCACTTGAGGTTACAGTGAAATGATGGCCATATGAACCCAGAATCAGGCCCTTGACAGATACCAAATCTGCTGGCATTATGGTCTTGGATTTCCCAGCATCCCAAACTGTCAGAAATGAAAGCTTGCTGTTGTAGGCCACCCAGTGTGTGGAATTCTGTGAGAGTAACCTGAGTGGACTAAGACACTGAGCTGTATAAAGGGTTGTTTTTTGGGTCTGCTATGTTCTGGGGCAGTGTGTTACATAGCAGCACCTAGTTAACACACTGTGTACCTTGACAAGCAGGCGCTGCAGTTTGAATGCCTGTACTTAATGCAAACATGTACATCAGCACATTTAGAAAGGATGGAATGGACTGTGCTGAGAATGCAAAGCTCTTCCCTGCCCAGGGACCACTCGAGCTATGGGGGCAGCCTATCACCTCAGAGTGCTCAACGTGGCTCGAGCTTGATTGGCGTGAGTACACAGGCCACACCACAGTTCCTCACTGCCCCTCTGACTTGTGAAGCATAATCCATTTTGAAGCATTTGTCATGACTGGAATCTCAGGGTAAATTATTTTAGCAACCCAAGTTTTCAAAATTTTAAATATGCTTATACATCAAAAAAAGAAACTTGCTTTGCCACATTTCTGATTAAGGCCAACAGCAGACAGACGATGGCAGACAACTGTGAAAAATGTAGATGAGAAGATTTCAATGGTGTACTCAGGCTGTCAGAGTTGAAAGCTGTACAGATATTT
Organism: Phyllostomus discolor; assembly: GCF_004126475.2. Classification (NCBI taxonomy): domain Eukaryota; kingdom Metazoa; phylum Chordata; class Mammalia; order Chiroptera; family Phyllostomidae; genus Phyllostomus; species Phyllostomus discolor. Next base: position 11,633,858 of record NC_040904.2, on the reverse strand, counting down.
ATTGTACAAGTAAATGCAATGTGTATAAGAGTCTCAAGTGTCCTCAGTAAACTCAGGGAAACTGTTTTGCAAACTTGGCCCTATTTCGTATTCTCTAGATGACCAGGTGGGTCTGTGAAACACAGATGTGGTTTCATTTTGAACCCCTGGTATGGAATTGGGGATTTTGGGTCTAGAAGTTTCAACTGGTGGTGGATTGGGAAGGAATAGTGTTGCGGCAGGACAGCAGACAATGGCTGGCAAAGAACAGCAGGTTATTAAAAGGTCAGATAAGGACAAAATCTGTGTGTGAACAAACTTGGGGTGGGGAGTGGGTAGGGAAGTTACCTCAAAACACTGGTAACCCATAGAGAAGAGGAGAACACAATGAGAGGCAGGGATGGAGGATGTGAGTAATTCACGTCCAACTGCTGAGGCCCGTTAGGGCATCACTGGTTTCACCAGTACGGTGACCAGCAGGCGTGTTCCAGGAAAAGAGGCTACTAGATGCTGAGTGTGCTGGGCAGGATATTCAGCTGGAGACTGTTGTGGATGCTTAGATAAGAAACAGCCAATGTTACCTAAGAGGTGTTCTACTACATCCGGGTAAATGAAGACTGAGAATTGCACACACACTCTGGCTGCTCCCTTGTACTGTTTGTCAAGGGGAGGTGATGAGCAGATGCAAACTGACCTTCCAGTAAAGCCTCAGTCCTGCATAGTCCCTATTCTAGAAGAATCTGTGTATTACAAACAAGCAAAATCTGATCTGGAGGGAGAGACAGGTTTCTGTGGGGCATTCCAAAGAGGGGAATTATAATCCGGACTGAGACTCATCCAGTGTCTAAGATTTTCTTGTTCAGATGGAATCTTTCTCTGAGGGGGTGGGGAAATTGCAGAGGATTTGGTATATATTCTAGCTATGTGCTGATCATCTATTACACCAGTCTCTCTGGGAAACATTATTCACACAAGTTCCTTGACCCTGACCTGTAGTCACTTTCCACACCCCACCTCTCAAAGGCTTTTGTTTTGGGCAAGGGAAGACCAGCTTTGTGGACTGGGACCCAGAGAGAGACATGTAGGTACGTCCATGACCCAGAGTCTTCTGCCTTTTCGAGTCACCTGCACATGCACAGCCTCTCCTCGGAGACCCCACACAACCCAAAACCTCCCTTTCCAACAGCACTCACCACATTGTCTTTGGGAGGCAGCTTGTGTTCCCCCTCCCCCACGCCAGTGGCTGGTGCTCCTGTCCCACATGTCTTCTGTTTTCTTCTCTCTGAACCGCAGCACACATCACAGTGCCTGGCAGGCAATGGGCACTCACATATCAGGACATAAATAAGACCAAATATGAGAGGACACGTATGATGGTACTTCCGTTAAAATGATTTTTTGGCTATTTCCTTTAAAAAGGATGTAAAATCATGAAGAGACAGAGATTTTATATTTCTGTGCAGAATGTAGGGTTAGAAATAGCTGCTGTACAGCCCTGAAGTTCAAAGGTCGGGGGAGGCTAAGTATTGCCATCTTTGATCTATAGTCTATATCAAAAAATGAAATAGCAGCAGAGACTAGACGTTAATGAAAATAAGCATCTTCTTTCAAGTTCAAAGCAGTGTTTTTGTGATCTCTTATGTTAACAGGAGTGACCTGTCCATGCACTCTGGACAAACTTTGGATGTCACCATGTCTGTCTGCGCTACAAGCTCTTGGCACATCTCTGGGCTGAATGCCCCAGTCCCACCGACCTGAAGTCCTGCAGTGTTTCCAGAGAGCCATCAGTGGGGTCCAGCCACTGCTCACTTCCAAGCCATGTGCGTATTTTATCTTCTGGCAGATTTGTTGTTCCGACACTGTCACAGAACATTAGCTTTGGGGGACATTTAAAAACACAAAAGAAATAATTTCTTTCGGTTCTTGAAATGACAAATATTCACTGGTAAGTATATGTGTCTTCATCAAAGAGTTGCTTCCAAGCAAATTCGGAATATGCAGAAGTGTAATTATAATCCAGGGTATGGCAGTTTTTCAGGGATTGGGTAGCTACAGATTCAGGCTCCATCACATAGTGTCTCTGTGACCTTGGGTTACTCAGTCTCTTCAAACTTGAATTTCTTCCTGTGGAAAATGGACCTTGTAGTGTAAACAGGGTATTGTGAGTGCTGGGAAGTGCTCATCCCTCCCTCCTGGTGTTTCTTTCCATGTGGAAGACCTCCTCCTTTCCCTTTCTCCTCTCCCCATTATTAGCTCTGGGCTTGTAGCCTCTCTCCACTATTCCCTCCCTCACTCAATTTATTGACCCAATTAGTGAGTGTGGAAGAGCGTGTGTAATGTATCCCCTTCTGCATCCTCTCTCCTGGGGGCAAGCTCCTTAGAAGGAGGAGAGCTTTTCTGCCATGGCAGGTTGCCTCTGAAGAGGTGCCCGGTGATCCCTGCCTCCTGGCATTTATGTCTTTATGCAAATCTCCCCTCAAGTCAAGTGTGGGCTGGCCTGGTGACTTGCTTCTTGTAAACACAATATGGCAGAAGTGATGGGGTATTGCTTCTGAGTCTAGGTTACCAAAAGGTGGGGACCCTGTCTCTCTGGCCTTCTCTCTCCTCTCTGTCATGGAGTCCTTGCTCTGGAGGGAAGCAGGCTGCCCTGGAGGAAGTAGTCCTATGGAGAAGTTCCTATGGCAAGGGGCTAATGTCTCTGGCTACAGCCAGCAAGGAGCTGAGGCCCCCAGCCCAACAGCCTGGGAGGAGCTCAATCCTGCCAACTGTCAGTGATACGAAGCCAGTCTTCAACCTGCTGAACCTTTAGATGGCCACAGCGTAGAAGGAATCTGGGGACTTGAGTAGCTGCTGAACTTTGAGATCACTTCAACAAGAGGATAGGCTTTCCAATCTGGTCACAGTGGCATGCCCATGCCACTTTGGAGGGAAATGAAAACAGAAACTAAGGGAACAACCAAACAGAAAGGAATGAAGAAGCAAGAATTCAAAAAAATGAGGAGAGGCTTAGGAACCTCCAGGACATCTTTAAACATTCCAACATCCAAATCACAGGGGTACCAGAAGAAGAAGAGGAAAAGCAACAACTGGAAAAGTTATTTGAACAAATAATAAAGGAGAACTTCCCCAAACTGGCAAGGAATATAGACTTCCACGAAGTCCAAGAAGCTCAGAGAGTCCCAAATAGGTTGGACCCAAGGAGGAACATGCAAAGGCACATAATAATTACATTACTCAAGATAAAAATGAAGGAGAGAATTCTAGAAGCAGCAAGAGATAAGGGGACAGTTACTTACAAAGGAGTTCCCATGAGACTGTCAGCTGATTTCTCAAAAGGGACTGTGCAGGCAAGAAGGGGCTGGAAAGAAGTATTCCAAGTCATGAGAGGCAAGGACCTACATCCAAGATTACTCTATCCAGCAAAGCTTTCATTTAGAATGGAAGGGGAAATAAAGTGTTTCTCAGACAAGGCCATGTTAAAGGAGTTCATCATCACCAAGCTCTTATTATATAAAATGTTAAAGGGACTTATCTAAGAAAAAGAAGATAAAACATGTAAACAGTAAAAAAAGACATCAGGTTAGGAAGATGGTGTTGGAGTAGGATGTTGCTCGTGGGTCACCGGCCAGCAGTGACCACGGAACACTGTGGATGGCTCGCCGAAAACACGTGAGAAAAAAACATGCACAGAGACAAACTAGTTTCTGTGGGGAAGTAGGGACCAAATGGCCACCCCCCCTCCTAGTGGGGAGCGCGCTGATTTACCATCCATACCTGCTTTTCTTGGGCTCATTTTGCATAATAATTCAGGTAAAGTACAGTACTTATCAGGGGGAAGTAAGGAACTATAGAAAACAAGGAACTCTGCCAGTCTATTGAGTGGGGGTCAAAGAGCTGTAAGACTTTGAGGAACAAACTAACTTCCTCCTTGGACCCCACTCATTCAACTGAGAGCATTCTAAACAAAGAAGGTTTCACAGTAATTTACATATTCTTTCTTAGGCCTGATCACCTGGGGAATCCGCCCTTTTCAGCACAGAGCTGCACCACCCTGACATTCTTTCAGGCTTAGGTGGAGCAAGAGAACTAAGGCAATAAGGAGATTTTCTCCCAGACGATGAGAACTCAGGCTATGTCAAAGCCGAGGAATGAGGGTCCATCACCCCCTTTTGCTGCAGCCCCCCAAGTCCTTCTTTTGGGGGGCCTCCCAAAGTGATCGTGCCTGTCTTAGGTCATTCCCCCCGTGGGGAATCTTACCCGTCTTTGGCTAACCGACCAAGCTTTTTGGGGTTCAGTTATGAATAAAGCAGCAGAAGCAGCATTCCTGCCAGGGAGATAAGCTTTTGTCTCCTTGCTGGCAAGGGCGTTCCCTTAGCCTTAGCCTAGTCAGGGATTTCAGCTTCTGATACCAGTCAAGGCGGTTCCCAACAATAGGAAGGAGCAGATTCAGCTTCCCTTTTCTCAAGGGAGAAAATCCTGGCTGATCTATGGAGTAGAGAAGCAAACAACCAACATACTTCAGCCTATGTGAAAATAGGGGACCAAGGATTTTGGTGGAACCAAAAAACTGGACCCTAAGAAGAGTGCTGCAACAAGGTAGGGTCCCTGGGACCAGCGCGGGGTCCCGGGGCTGCAGCCCCAGGCCCAGCGCCTGCTGCTGGGTTTGCCACAGAGTCCTTGGGAAAGTGCAGGGACAACTGCTCTCTCCCCAGCCAAACAGGGTGTGAGCGGCACTGGGAGGAATCCAAGTGCTAGCAAACACACAAGGGCTGTGAGCACCTTTGGAGGCTGTGGACACCGGAAGGGCTGGGTTGCAGTGGGCCTTGATCCCCATTGTCACTGGTCTGGCTGGAGAGTTTGGCTGCGGGAGAAGCCAGGCCACTGTGTGGAGCAGCAGACTTGAACAGGAGGAATTTCTCAAGAGGAAGGAGGAAAAGACAGACACTGTTTGGGGAATTCTCTTAAAGTGATCAATCCCTCCAGCCTTCCTGCCACCGAGCCGAGGATGCACTGGAGAGCATCCCCCCACCCCAGTCCACAGCAGTAACCCTGGGGAAAGGCCTGATTCCCACACCCAGGGCACAAGGCTGAGGAGGCAAGTTAGCTTCCCAGACAGTGCTGGAGCCAATGCGGGCCACTGACCTAGGAAGAAAAGCCATACCAATCACCCCTCAGCCTGCTGCAGTCAGCAAGAGCAGAAAAACTGGTTTGGCCACTTTGAAACAGGAGACTTTTTAATTTATTCTATTTTTTTAACAATTCTTAATTTTTAATATTTATTGTTTTGATTTTCTTTTGATTTCTTTTTACTCTCTTTCCTGCTTTCTTGTTTTATTCCTTCCTCCTTACTTTCCTCCAATTTTATACCTTCTTCCTTCCTTCGTCTGCCTTTTTTATCTTTATTTGTTAAAATTTTTCCTAAATACCAACAAGTGAGACTAAATCCTGGATCTGTGAAAAGACCAAAGTTGAACACAAAGAAGGGGCATCACAACAGCCGGGACAGTGAGACAAATTTCACTCTGCTATTACAGAGAACCTGCAAGTTATTGCATATTTGTATTATTATTTTCCAGTATTCTTACATCTTTTTTAAATAGTATTCTTGTATCTCCCTTCTTTTTGTATAGTCTGCTTTGCTAAGCTCCTTATATTGTATGACCTGACAGCTTTCCCCTGATATCTCTTTCATAGTGTATTGCTAATCTACTGTCCTATAACTCACCTGTGTCCCATTAGCACACTACTCCAGGTTCTGTACTCCCTATTCTTGTTCCCTAAAGCTCATACATTCTGTCATATGCTTGTTGCCCTAATATTATTGTAAATAATTTCTGTTCCATGCAATTCTAATTACTTCAGAACACCTCTCCCAGATCTTAGCCCATTTCAAAGTCTCCTGAACTCTATTACTGTAGTGGTTAACTATATCCTCTCAAACACTACACCTATTTACTATCCTTTACTCTCACCTTACCTCAGAATCTGATCTCCCACAACCTCACTGCTTTATAGATCCAACTCACAATCCTTCCTTCCCCAACAAGCATCTTATCTTCTTTCCATCCTTTCTAAAAATCAGCTAGCTGGGTGGGAGATCATGGTTAACACTATACATGGTCAAAGGATCTCCTATCTCTTCTCTATTTGCTACTGCTGTAAATACCATGGAATACTCTCTTGCTGTCTTAAACCATTTTGCCTTCCCCCTCCAACTGGTCACAAAAAAGAGTAGGTGGAAGCAGTCAACACCAGGATACCCACTGGAAGAGGAAACTCAACAACAAAGGAACCACTAACAGGTAACAACAGAAGAAGGTGAATGAGGGAGTGGTAAGCACACTAACCTCCATCCAGGACCTATCTGGAAATACAACTAAACAGTAGAGACAGTACCCAATACAAACAACTGAACAAGAGGAAGACAGAATTCTTAAAACCTTATACACATGGAAGAACCAGCTTCAACAGAACCTGCCTTCACCAGTAGAACGAAATACAAGAGGTGGTGGACAGAGTGACCCTCATTTAACCAGCTAGTGGGTAGGAACCACCAAAGAAAGACCCAACCACAATCAAGACCCAAAGGCAAACACAAAGCCAACTGAAATGAAAGCCCAAGACCAGTGAGCTCAGGAGATCAAGGAAACTGCACCACTGAAAGTCACTGCTATTCTACTACAGAGGTTCACAGCACAAACCCAGGGAGCCAGAACAGATCAATTTAAGAAGCTGAGGCTGACAAGAAGAGTCTCACAAACAATGGGAAGACAAAGAAACAATCCCCAAATGAAAGGAAAGGAGGAAGCCTCAGAAAGAATGCTAAATGAAACAGGGGCAATTCAACTATTAGATATTGAGTTCAAAGCAATGAGTGTCAGGAAGCTCAATGAGCTCACAATGAGCTACCAGAAACTACAGGGGAGCTACAATGAACTCACTGAAAATGACATCGACATGAAAAAGGAAAGAGAAACTATCAACAAGGGCCAAGAGGAAACGAAGAATACAATTTCTGAACTGAAGAACACAGTAGAAGGAATGAAAAGCAGGATCGATGAAGCAGAAGATCGAATTAGCGAACTAGAGGGAAAAGGAGAAGGAAACACCCAGAAAGAGCAAGAAAAGGAAAAGAGGCTCAGAAAGAATGAAGAGGGATTAAGAGAAATGCAAGACAATATGAAACGTAATAATATTCGTATAATAGGGATACCAGAAGGAGAAGAAGAAGAACAAGGGATAGAACACCTATTTGAAAAAGTAGTGATGGAAAACTTCCCTAATTTGATGAGAGAAAAAGTCACACAAATCCAGGAAACACAGAGAGTCCCAATCAAGAGGAAACCAATGAGGCCCACTTCAAGACATATCATAATTATTATGGCAAAATTCCAAGACAAAGAGAGAATCTTAAGGTTGCAAGGAAGAAACAGGAAGTAACATACAAGGGAGCCCCAATAAGGCTAACAGCTGACTTCTCAACGGAAACACTCCAAGCCAGAAGAGATTGGCAAGAAATATTCCAAGTAATGAGAACCAGAGGTCTGCAACCAATGCTACTTTACCCAGCAAGGCCCTCAATCAAGATAGAAGGTCAAATAAGAAGCTTCCCAGACAAAAGAAGTCTGAAAGAATACACCTCCACCAAACCAGCACTGCAAGAGATGCTAAAGGGCCTATTTTAGGGAAAAGAAGGAAGAGAGAGAGAGAGAGAGAGAGAGAGAGAGAGAGGGAAACACAGGAACAAAAATGGCAATGAATAAGTACCTATCAGTAATAACCTTAAATGTAAATGGATTAAATGCTCCAGTCAAAAGACATAGAATAGCTGAATGGATAAGAAAGCATGACCCACACATATGTTGCCTACAAGAGACCCACCTCAGGACAAAAGTCTACACAGACTAAAAGTGAAGGGCTAGAAACAAATTTCCCAAGCAAATGGACAGGAAAAAAAAAAGCCGGGGTAGCAATACTCATATCAGACCAAATAGACTTCCAAAAAAGGGCCATAAAAAGAGACTCAGAAGATCACTTCATAATACTTAAGGGAAGAATCTACCAAGAAGACATAAACATTGTAAATATATATGCACCCAACATAGGAGCACCCAAATACATAAAGAAAATCTTAGAGGACTTTAACAAGGATATTGACAGCAACACAATTATAGTAGGGGATTTTAACACCCCAATGTCTAAAATGGACAGGTCTTCCAAACAAAATATCAACAAAGATATTGTGGCATTGAACAATTCCCTAGAGGAAATGAACTTAACTGATTTATATAGACCCTTCATCCCAAAGAAGCAAAATACACATTCTTTTCAAACACACATGGAACATTTTCAAAGACAGACCATATAACAGGACACAAAACATGCCTGAACAAATTTAAGAAAATTGAAATTTTACCAAGCATTTTCTCTGACCACAAGGGACTGAAACTAGAAACCAACCCCAAGGAAAGAAACCCGAAACACTCAAAATCATGGAGACTGGATAGCATGCTATTAAACCATGAATGGGTCAAGAATGAAATAAGGGAAGAAATCAAAAAGTTTCTCGAAACAAACGAAAATGAACTCACAAAAAAGCAAAATTTATAGGACACAGCCAAGGCAGTCCTGAGAGGGAAGTTCATAGCGTTACAGGCCTACCTAAAAAAGATAGAAACATTTCAAACAAACAACCTAACCCTACGTTTACAAGAACTCGAGAAAAAACAACAAGGACAGCCCAGAGCATGCAGAAGGAAAGAAATCATCAAGATCAGACCACAATTAAATGATATAGAGACTAAAAACACAATTTTAAGGATCAATGAATCCAGGAACTTGTTCTTTGAAAAGGTAAACAAAATTGACAAGCCTGTAAGCAAGCTATTCAAGAAAAAAAAAAGAGAAAGGATCCAAATAAACGCAATCAGAAATGAAAGAGGAAAGATTACAACTGACACCACAGAAATACAAAGGACTGTAAGAAATTACTATGAAGACCTGTATGCCAAGAAATTGGAAAACCTAGGTGAAATGGACAATCTTCTAGAAAAATATAATCTCACAAAACTCAATAAAAAAGAAGCAGAAAGCCTGAACAGACCAATAACAGCAGATGAAATTGAAGCAGTAATCAAAAAACTCCCGACACACAAAAGTCCAGGTCCAGATGGTTTCACAGAAGAATTCTACAAAGCACTTAAGGAAGAGCTAATTCTTATCCTTCACAGACTTTTCCAAAAAATCCAGAATGATGGAAGACTCCCAAACTCTTTTTATGAAGCCAGCATCATCCTAATCCCAAAACCACATAAAGACACAACAAAGAAAGAAAACTTCAGGCCAATATCACTGAATGACATAGATGCTTAAATCCTCAACAAAATATTGGCAAACTGCATCCAACAATACATTAAAAAGATCATACACCATGACCAAGTTGGATTCATTTCAGGGATGCAAGAATGGTTCAATATTCAGAAATCAGTAAATGTAATACATCACATAAACAAAAACAAAGTCAAAAATCACATGATCATATCAATAGATGCAGAAAAAGCATTTGATAAGGTACAGCACCCATTTTTTATAAAAACACTCAGCAAAGTGGGAATAGAGAGAGCATTTCTGAACATAATAAAGGCCATATATGAGAGACCTATAGCCAACATCGTACTCAGTGGGCAAAAACTAAAGTCTTTTTTCTAAGATCAGGAAAAAGACAAGGTTGTCCACTTTCACAACTTCTATTCAATATAGTATTGGAAGTTTTAGCCACAGCAATCAGACAAGAAAAGGAAATAAGAGGCATCCAAATTGGAAAAGAGGAAATAAAACTGTCACTGTTTTCAGATGACATGATAGTGTACCTAGAAAATCCTATAGACTCTGCTAAAAAACTGCTTGACCTAATAAACAAATTTGGCAAAACTGCGGGATACAAAGTCAATGTCCAGAAATCAAAGTCATTTTTGTATACCAACAATGAAACAGCAGTAACAGAAATCAGGAAAAAAATCCCATTTGACATAGCAAAAAGCAAAATAAAATACTAGGAATAAATCTATCCAAGGAAGTAAAAGACCTGTATAAAGAAAACTACAGAACACTGAAGAAAGAAGATAAGGAAGACACAAACAAATGGAAACATATACCGTGTTCATGGATTGGAAGAATTAACATCATCAAAATGTCCATACCATCCAAAGCAATTTACACATTCAATGTAATACCTATTAAAGTACCAAAGGCACATTTCACAGACATAGAACAAACACTTCAAAAATTCATATGAAACCACAAAGGACCCCGAATAGCTGCTGCAATTTTGAGAACGAAAAGCAAAGTAGGAGGGATCACAATACCTGATACCAAAGTGTATTACAAGGCCACTGTAATCAAAACAGCCTGGTACTGGCATAAAACAGGCACATGGACCAATGGAACACAACAGAGAGACCAGAAATAAGCCCAGGTCTCTATGGTCAATTAATATTTGACAAAGGGGACAGCAACATGAAATGCAGTAAAAACAGTCTCTTCAACAAATGGTCTTGGGAAAACCGGACAGCTGAATGCAAAAAAAAATGAACCTCAAGCACCAACTTACACCATACACAAAAATAAATTCAAGGTAGATAAAAGACTTAAATATAAGCCATGTCACCATTAAAGTCCTAGAGGAAAACCAGGCAGGAAAATCTCAGATATTTCACGCAGCAACATTTTTACTGAGATACCCCCTGGAGCAAGGGACATAAAGGAAAGAATAAACAAATGGGATCTCATCAAAATAAAAACTTCTGCACAGCTAAAGAAAACAGTATTAAAATGAAAAGAGAACCAACAGTATGGGAAAAAATATTTGCCAATGATACCTCAGACAAGGGTTTGATCTCCAAAATATACAAAGAACTTACACAACTCCACTCTAAGAACACAAGCAACCGAATTGAAAAATGGGCAAAGGACTTGAACAGACACTTCTCCAAGGAGGACATACAGAGGATCCAGAAACACATGAAAAGATGCTCAATATCACTAGCTATCAGAGAGATGCAGATTAAAACCACAATGAGATACCACTTCACACCAGTCAGAATGGCCATCATGAACAAAGCAACAAACAAGTGTTGGATAGGTTGTGGTGAAAAGGGGACCCTAGTGCACTGTTGGTGGGATTGCAGACTGGTACAAACACTATGGAGAACAGTATGGAATTTTCTTAGAAAGTTAAAAATGGATCTGCCTTTTGACCCAGCAATTCCACTGCTAGGGTTATATCCTAAGAACCCTAAAACACCAATCCAAAAGAATGTGTGCACCCCAAAGTTCATAGCAGCACAATTTACAATAGCCAAGTGCTGGAAGCAACCTAGATGCCCATCAGTAAATGAATTGATCAAAAAACTGTGGTACATTTACACAATGGAATTGTATGCAGCAGAAAGAAAGAAGGAGCTCCTACCCTTTCCAACACCATGGATGGAGCTGGAAAGCATTATGCTACACCAAATAAGCCAGGAAGTGAAAGACAAATACCATAAGATCTCACCTTTGACAGGAACCTAAAAAAACAAAACAAAGAAACAAGCAAAATAAAACCAAAGACACTGAAGTAAAGAACAGACTGATAGCGTTCAGAGGAGAGAGAAGAGGGAATTTCAGGGGAAAAAGGGAAGGGTTTACAGGAACGAGTATAAGAACACATGGATAAAAACTAGAGATGGGTTAAAATGGGAGGGAGGAGGGGAGGGTTTGGTGGGGAGGTTTGGATGGGAGTAAAGATAGAAAATTGTACTGCAACAACAATTTAAATAAAATTTAAAAAATGTTAAAAAAAGACATCAAACTCACAGTTAGTAACAACCATGCCTAAAACAAAAGCAAATTAAGCAAATGAATAGAACAGGAACAGGACCACAGAAATGGAGATCACATGGAGGGTTAGCAACAGGAAAGTGGGAGAAGGAGAGAGGGGGAAAAGATATGGAGAACAAATAGCATAGACAATAGGTAGTAATAGACAAGAGGAGGGCAAGAATAGTACGGGAAATGTAGAAGCTAAAGAACTTATAAGTATGACACATGGACATGAACTAAAGGGGGGGAATGTGGGTGGGAGGGGGTGGGCAGGATGGAGGGGAGTGAAAAATGGGAATAGTGTAATAGCATAATCAATAAAATATATTTTTTAAAAAGAATGAGAAACTAAGAGTATTATTGAACAGTTAAACACTTTCCAGATAGGATTAACAAGGCTACAATCATTTGGATACCCTCAGTGTTTTCTTACTTGTTCTTTGTCAGTTGTGTGTTTAAATGGGTGCACACTGAATTCTGAAGCTTTGGCCAGTCCTGGACATTTTTCAAACATGGTCTAGGAGTGGACACTGCACGCGTGGCTTCTCTCTAGGAACCACAGCCCCCTGGAAGGGCGGAGTGAGCACTGCCTGACCCCCTCTGGAGACACAGGAGCAGATTTGTGGCTTGACGGCTTGAGAAGATTAAAATGTGCTGTGTGGATTTCCTCTCTGACATCCTCTTCTAGATTTGTTTTTGTAAAGTTAAAAGCAGGAGAACAGCATCTGGATTTTACAAAATCCAACAAATCAGTTCCTACTGGTGGTTTTACCCTGGGGCCTGGCATGGAGAGCAGTTCTAAGAGATATTTTTAAAAAAATCATTAGGTTCGCCAGAATTGAAGCTGGCCCATGATATTTGGATTTCATCCATTTTAAGAAACCTAATACTTTTTCACATCCAGTGATCTCTGGCTTCTAATCCGGTTGTCTACACCATGAATTCAGGAAAAAATAAACGTGTATTTGTCCATTGAAGATATACTTAGAGTTCTCTCTTATTCTTGGGTTTTGGGGCAAACATTCGGAACTTCTTGAGTAGAAGAGAAAAGCACAGTTGATAAATTTCCCACCCTTTAGGGAGGCCCACGATTTTGAATAACCCCCCAGTTTCTGCTACCCTCCTCTCTCTGTTTCCTTTGGGCCTACCCTGGTGATATACTTATTTTCATATCTGCATTAGATTACATAGGGTAATCAAAAGTCACAGGTGAAAATTATTAAAAAGGATTGCATTTTAGGAGACATCTAATTTTAATCTATATTTAATATGTAGTGTGCCTACACAGTTAATTTATAAAAATACCTGTCATCTAATTAGGGTACTGTGTTAGTTTCCTATGTTCCTGTGACAAATTTACACAAACTCACGGTTTAAAACAACACCTTGTTTTCTGCCCCACTGTTCTGGAGGCCCGAAGTCTGAAATGGGTCTTGCTGAGCTAGAAATAAGGTGGCAGCAGGGCCGGCTCCTTCTGAAGACTGGGGTTGGGGCGTGGGCGCAGTGTCTGCTCTCTCGCCTTCCCCAGTTTCTGGATGTCATCCACACTCCGTGGCCCACAGCCCCGCATCTCCCCAGCCTCAGCTTCCACCACCGTGTTCCCTTCGATTCAGACCTGCATGCCTCCTTCTTTCACTCTTACCGCCCCTTGTGATTCCACGGAGCTCCCTCAGGCAACCCAGGAAAACCTCCCTGTCTCTAGGCCCTCATCGCTCTGCAAACTCTCGGTTTCTTGGAACAGATCGTACTCACAGGCTCCGGGCATGAGTCTGTGGGCATCTCCGCGGGTGGAGGGGGCGTCAGTCTCCTCACAACGGGTGCTCTGGGAAGAACGTGTGTTTCGGTGTCACAATAGGAGAGACTCCCAGTGTCTCTAGCTGAACATTGGTGTCAAGGCCAGGATGTGACAAAGTCCTTACTATTATTGCTGTTGTTTAGAAAAGAAATATCAAATTTATTGTGTTCATTTCCAGGAAAAATCTTGGTAATTCAACTCAAACTGAGAGCATTTTGGTGTGCCAACTTGCCCTACGATAGGAGGAATCCCTGTGAATTCATAAATAAACCGTTCATTCAAGAAATCATTAGGAACCAAGTGGTTGAGACCACCTGACACCACGCGCCTTGCTGTGATGAAGTAGCAGCAGACCCATGCAGATTATTACCTGTGCGCACACACTCCGTGTGAAATAAAGGTCCATTTAACACCTTTCCAAATCTAACCCAGTCACTGCAAAGTTGACACAGAGGCAAGACCTGCCAGCCTGCTGTTTTGAGTTTATCTGCCTGTGGATTTTATTTAATTTTTGACATGCTTTCAATGGCATAACATCCTCATGACCTGTCTGTGTTGCTACTGCCTGAATGAACGTCAACATCACTAACAATGGCCACTGCAGGTGCTTCCCCTGTCCGGGCGTCTCCACGGATTCCTCACTGCCCCTTTAACTTTGCCTGTGTTGTCTCCCCTTTGTCTGTTGTATGAACATCAACCAAACTGTTCTCTTCACTTTTTCCTGAATAGGGGTGATTTCCAGCACCCCTATCTTTGTTATCTTGTTGCCCTCTCCCTTTTCTTCTACGGGAATCTTGAGTCTCAACTGACAACCCAAATCAGATTATTTGCTGAATAATCTGGACTTGGTGAACCCTGTAACACTCAGGATGCAGGCTGTTGGCTTGCTATTTTGAGCAGACTCTTTTAATTTGTGGCAAGGTGCAACTTTGAAATGTTAACTAATGCACTATTTTTTTTTTCTGGTAACTCTTTGCCCCCTGTTTTTTCCTTCATTTTCAGACAGCTGGCAGAGCATTAGGGTTTCATTAACTTGTCCAAAGGATGATGATATAGCCAAACCAAGGAGTTAATTCTCAGTGTTTGGGTTTCAAAAAACTGACCTTTGAATTTCACAAGGCAAGGGTCAGAAGGACCCTTGTCCTTCAGTGTGTGCATAATTGGGAAGCCTGAGGATTCAGGCTTCCCAAGGGGCTGTGTGGGGATGTGGACAGTGACAGCCTGTCCGATCCCCAAATTTTCTATGTCTTCTTTCCTCAGGGGGATTTGTCTACAGACCCATTGACACTCTGTAGGGTTTATTCTTGTTTTCTTTTCACACTTGCCCTTTTCCCACTCCCATCCCACAATATTCATCCCTGTCCTTGTTGTGGAGGAAAAAACCCTGGGTGTCCAACCAGGGGACTGTGGGAAACGCTGATGTTGAGAAGGCAAACTGCTCCGATGACTGGCAAGCACATCCTCTTACAGTTCAGACGGGTTTAATGCTTCACTCCAAACCAAACGGAAGACCTACTCAGGATTATTCAAACCAGCCTCTGATGACAGGCCTCTCAGCTATGTTGGGATGGAGTTTAAAAAGTCCAAAAAATTGAAAGACATCGCTATAACAAAATCTATTCCATTTCCTGCTACACTTTATGTTTCTAAAAACAAGTCTTACCAGTGTCAGTTTCTAAAATGAGGAATAACATTAATTATGGCCTCTGTCTCATCGTAGCAACAAGTATTATTCATTCATGAAGAGAGGGACTAATTAGGGAAAAAAAAAACTAATCCTGTCCATTTCATTGAGAAGTAATTTTCTGGTAGAATTTGTATGTGTATCAACATTTTAAGTGTATTTGATTCGTTTCATTAATTGTGTACTAAATGAGAAGTATAATGACATTTTATCCAAAGAAAATAAAAAATTTCAACTTGTATACTCACAGGAAATTAAAAGTTAATGTCAATTTACACCTTTTTTCAGTCAATTATGAGATAGGCCTATTTAGCAAAATTGTTTCACATATATTTTTTATATTAAGATAAAGTTTTCTGGGGACAATGAAATGAAAATATGACTTGAAGGAACATTCTAAAACAAGATACATGTGGGCATTTGTTTTTGAATGGACCATGATGAGTATCAATTTCTTCTTGGATTTATATTTCATTGGAAACATTTAAAAGAATGGAGTGACAATTTTATTTAGATTTTCAATATTTATAACTTGCTAGAAGTCCCATCTAGGAACTAAATTTTTGATAAAAAATATATAGATGTCAACTTCAATAGGGTGTGCACAGTCTTTTGAAACTATTTTAGGAAATAGATGAACAAAAAAGGTTGAAGACTAGGTCATAAGCATCACCCATAATGATTTAAAAGCCAGATTTCAAGTGAGATTAATTACCCATAGGCTGGGGTTGTGGACAGCATCGTTAGGAAGAACAACTGACTTGCCCCTGATGGTAGATGGGGCTTGGGGCTGGGGATGATAGAACCTGCAAAGTGCTGTGTGAGGACTAGCAGAACCCCAGCCCTCACTCTAGTCCTCCGCACCTGGGAAGCAGGTGAGGCATGTATGGCAGCAGGGGAGTAGGGTTGGCTGCGTGGGATTTTGTAAGGTTCTGTTCATGTGGTTCCTCCTACTGTCCCATCTGGGTTCGAAGCCCAGGAGCCCACAGCAATTACCTTTCTCCCTGGTACTGTTTAGTTTATCTGCCTTCCCTGACTCACTTTTCCCACTGTTCCAGTCAGGATTCCTGAGATCATCTCGCATATAATGTGCCTGCGCTCCCATTCTATCTCTGGAGGTCTGCATTTGGGCCATCCAAGAGATGGCCAAACCAAGATGGGCACCAAAAGTTGCTTTCTTGAACAAAATGAATTTAATTCCAATTCCCTTTAAAATGCACTTATTAAATGCATGCAAGGTTGGCTCTAGGGACCCTCGATAACTACTTATTGATTAATTAATTAATTGTATGGATTGGCCAGGATTTTCATCTGATCTTTTTTTCTACTGAGTATAAAGAGATTTGGGAAAATCTGACCTTGGAGAAATTAATCTCTACAAGTGACAATATGTGAGGTGAGAAGCTGATCTGTCAAAAGTCAGGAAGCAAGTGCATAAACAGAATTAACCATAAAAGTTGAGTATTTGATGCTATTCATTTGGAATAACTGTAATTTTCCAGCAAATGTTTTTTCCTTACTATGAAATTTGCTGCTGTTTTCTCAAGTACCTGGGAATCATGAAATATTCCATGTGTCGTGTCTGGTTTTAAAACAGCAGTGAAGCTTTATTTGTAAGGGGAAAGAAGAACCAAGTTCTATTCTGGAGTTCATAGGAAATAAGCAGGTTCCCTCCCCTGATGTTCATCGTGGCTCATGCAAATGCTGGTAATGCAGTTATGTAAATGTCTAGCTGAGGTGTGGAGTGCTGCCTTTACTATTGAACTGTAACATTATAAACTATCTCATTAGCATATTAATTTGTTTGTACTAGTGGCCTAAATGTTATAAACAAGGCTAACAGAGAAAGGTTTAAAACAGTCTTTGGCTGTGGGAATATACAGCCTACTGAGTATTTGGACTTCAGCTTTGAGCAGAGGGGTATGTTCATAACAATAATTGGAAAAAACCCAAATTAGATTGAAATAGTGTGATAGTAACTCTAGTAAGTTATTTACAAGTTTACAAGTAGAGCCAGAGGGCCTGGAGGGGGCCGAGACTCAAACCTCACTTGGATGGTTCCTTCACGTGTGACCTTGAATGAGCTGTGTCCTCGTCTTTCCATCAGAGAAGATGGGGCCCATTCGTTGCACTTAGAGTCAACACTAGGGTATTGGTGTCAGCTGGTTGGCTTTTTGATGCTCAAAAATGACTGGATCAGATTTTTTCTTGACCACAACATTGCAGCATTTTAATAAGGAACAGATGGGGTATGAAAGAAAAAGAGAAAATGGTAAGGCAGTGCTGGCTGCTTATGTCTGGGCTGGAAAGAAGCTCAAGTATCATCTAGCATTTAAAAATCATTATTGGGCTCTCACTGTGTGCTAAGCATTGTGCTAGACACTTTAAAGGGATGACCTCACTCCATTGTGTCATCGGTCTGCGAGGCAGGCAGAATGGTCTACATCTCATAGATGAAGGAGCAGGCTCCAGAGGTGGCCAGCGTTTTAGACAAGAAGTCAAACAGCAAAGATTTGTTATGATTTCTTTTAGCATCTTTTGCTTAATTTTCATTAGATAACCTTATTAATTGATAGATAGCACCAGTATGCATTTTGACCTTATTTTATTGTGGGAAGAACACTTAACAGGAGACCTAGCTCGTGAGATTTTGAGTGGACAGTACAGTGTTGTCCACCAGGTCTCTGGAACTTACTCATCTTGTCGATCTAAAACTCTGTGTCCTGAGATTACTAACTCTTCATTTTTTCCACCCCCTTTGTGCCTGACAACGAGTCTTCCTTCTACTTTGTTTCTGTGAATTTGGCTTCTGTGAATTTGGTTTTAGATACCTGATACAAATGGGATCATGCAGCATTGGTCTTTCTGTGAATGGCTTATTTCTCTTAAACTAATGTCCTCGAGGTTTAGGCATGTTTTCACAGACTGCAGAATTTCTCTGTTTGCTATGGCTGAATAATGTTCCAGGGTGTGTATATGCTACATTTTCTTTATTCACGTGCCCCTCATGGACCCTTGGGTTGTTTTCACATCTTGGCTCTAGTGAACAGTGGTCCAGTTAGCATAAAGTTGCCAATATCTCTTTGAGGTCCTGATTTTAATTCTTTTGGATAAATACCCAGAAGCAGAATTGCTGGACCATGTGGTAATTTTATTTTTAATTTTTGAGGAGTCTTCATAGAGTTTTCTACAGTGACCACACAATTTTTCACTCCCACCAACAGAATTCAAGAGTTTCAATTTCTCCACATCTTTGCCAATATTGCTCTTTTTTTTTTATTAACAGCCAACCCGACAGGCGCAAAATGATATCAAGTCTTGATTTGTATTTCTCTGACAATTAGTGGTGTTGAGCATTTTTTCCTATTGCTGTTGGCCCTTCCTATGTCTTCTTTGGAGAAATGTCTATTAAGTCCTTATTCTGTTTTAGAAATCAGGTTAGTTTTATATTATTGTGCTATTGTGGCTCAGAGGGTTGGGTATCGTCCCACAGACTGAAAAGTGGTGGATTCCATTCTCAGGTATGGCGCATGCCTATGTAGCAGATTCGGTCCACAATTTGGGTGTATTTGAGAGGGGATCAATCGATGTTCCTCTCCTACATTGATGTCTCTCTCCCTCCCTCTCTCCCTCCCTCCCTTTATCTCTGCCTCTTTCTCTCTGTTTCCCTAGTCCTATCAATAAACATGTTCTTGGGTGAAGAATAAAAAAAAAGAAAATTGGAACCTAACTTTAAAAGTAAAACAAAACATTTCAGATCCAAAGGTAAGAGCAAGTCTATTAAACTATATAACAAAACAAAAGTAAAACATAATAATATTGAATTGGCAAAATCTTCTTAAACATGAAGTCAAAAGCACAAGCAAAAAAGAAATCAAACTCTACCTTAACCCAAACCCTAACACCAAACCCAACCATAAGCTCGAACATTAAGCCATATACTCAGCCCTAGCCCCAGCCCAAACCTGCACCCCCAACTCTAACACAAACTCTGACCCTGGTCCCTACCCTAACCCCCACTCTAATCCTAACCTGAATGCAAACCCCAAACTGGACTCTGACACTAACTTCAAACCTGAACCTGAACTTAAACTTGATCCCTCACTCGAGGACCAAATGGACTGACACAGACACTGCCGCTATTCTGCATGCTTAGGATGTTCCCCTTGGAGGAACAGGTAACACTGAGAAGCCCTTCCATCTGTCTCTGCCCAGAGAGGGTCCCTACATCCTGAGCATTGACCTTTTGGTCCCTTTGTTCTTTGAATCTTGAATTTTCAAAGCCCCAGTTAGCCTGATGCTCAACAGTCCTCATGAAAAATGGTGTTTCTCTCTCAGTGTCCCTGCTCCACCTCATTGTAGGTAAATCATTATTGCAAGTTTGAAGGCATTTCTGAATTGATATATACATCTAAAAACTTAGGTTTAAAAAACTAAAACAAAAGTATTTCTGACATACTAAAGTGTAGAGTACAATTTAACACACACATATATTTCACCACCTAACGTGGGGTTATAATGAACTTACACTAGAAAGAAAACACTGCCCTTTGGTTGGTTTATCACTTTTTATAATTTTATGATTTTATAATGTTTCCAATATTACAAAACATCATACATTATATATGTTATTGTTTTAAAGCTTCAATCACGTATAACAGTGTTATTCTAAACACTAAACATTACATGCAATGTCTAAAAAGTTTCATAACTAGACAATGCATTGATTTTACTTCCTGTTAACTATGCACAGTGGGGACTAAACATATCCCTCAAACCATTGGTAACCGTGTCACTCTGGACACATATAAATGAAACTTGTGAAGACAAATGCTGAGGAGTGTTCATAGGATCATTTCACTTACTTTGACAAAAGAAAATCTGGTCCTTCTACTCATGAAAGTCACTCTGAAAATTCTGTTCTCATTTTTCATCAGTACAAAAGGACAGATGGTCGGGTAACATGTAGAAATAAAGGTATTAACATTCTCCAGTTGCCAATTCCTCTTATTTCCAAACTGTGAATAAGCAGTAAGAAAGCTGTTGGTCGAGTAAAAGAAAATGAAACAGCAAACCAGCATGAGGATGACGTGGGTGGCTCTGTGCTCAGGAGAGCTTCGTGAGGGGTGGACGCTACTGCGGACGAGCCGAGCTACTCTGTGGTGTCTGGAAAGGACAGTCACCATGTAGATGCTACTGCATGCCATTAGGGAGAGAAAGAGCACATCCTGAATGAGCACTGTACTGAGAAATGTCATAGCCACCTGGTGATCATACGTACTGACCTTGCAAAAAGGACTATAATACCCAGATGTAACAGCAGTGGTATTCCTGTTGGCCACAACTTTTAAGACAATCTCAGAATAGATGACCATGCTGATGACCCAGCAGGAAAATATGGAGGGTTGAATGAGTGTAGAGATGTTGTTCTTGAGCCAGGTGCATTTTCGACTTCTTACGGCAATGGTCACCACCTGAAACATGCTTTGGAGGGATGTTGTGTACAGAGAAATACTCCGGGTAACTCTGTGAGTGTAGAGAACTACTTTACACCCAGTGTCGCCTATATCGGGCTTCATTCCAAAGGAACTAATTATACTTGGAACCCCTCTGAACAGGAGGGTCAGGGTGTTAGCCAAAGTTAAGTGGGCAAGGATCCCATCAGCAGGCTTCTTCTTGCGGGGCAGAGAGAAGAAGGTGTGCATGTATAAAGCAAACACCAAGGAGTTCCCCAGGAAACCAGTACCAGTCTGAATGGCGAGGAGGATCCCAAACAGGGTGTCTCTAGGACATCACTGAGTGTCTGTCTCTCTTAGATCTTCCAGCCAAGAACAGCATATCCTGCAGACAAATCATTTGACTATGAATGTAAACATAAAAACAATAAAGACTGAGAAATAGTTTCAAGTTTCAGGGACATATAAATGTAAAGGGGATGTAATAACAAGCCCTGTGGGGAAGGAAGTTATTTCTCAGAAACCTAATGTCAAATTCAGGTATTCAGAGTGGATTAGGATTTGTAAGAGAATTTATCCCATAATATAGTAGATTTTTTAAAAAAGATTTTATTAATTTATTTTAGAGAGGGGAAGGGAAGGAGAAAGAGAGGGACAGAGACATCAGTGTGTGGTTGCCTCTCATGCACCCCTTGTTGGGGACCTGGCCCTGAACTCAGGCATGTTCCCTCACTAAGATAGAACTGGTGACCCCTTGGTTTGCAGGCCGGTGTTCAATTAACTGAACCACACCAGCAAGGGCTGAAAGACAGTAGACTTAAGGATTAGAAAAAAATGAGGAAGAATAAAGAACAACAGTTATACTCCTGAAAATGTGGACAGTAGCAAACATCTTAGAGACAGCAGAAATACTGTCAAAGCAGGAAAAACAACTGTTATATGCCACAGAAGCAGAAAAATAGGACAATGAAGAAAATGACATATGATTACTGGTAAGGAAAAGGATTACGTGTATATGTGAAAGAAATAAAACACTGTCGAGTATTTAAACTGGGCCCTGAAAACAAGTGAATACAAACCGAACAGAACGTGCAGCCAAGAGAGAGAAGCAAGGATGGCAGACAGACACCTGCTGAGATGAGCCCCTGTGTGGGGAAGGGCCCCGAAGGGCTAGTCAGAGAGGGAGACCAGGGTAGATCAGGGCACCAACACATAATGGTTTTCAATCTACAGTGCTGTGTGTGTGAGTGAAATAATAGACTCAGGAAAAATGTCTCAGTTTTAGGTTGGGAGATTTTTTGAAATCAAGGTAAAGAAGAAAACTGAAAATAACCATGCATACAAGCAGAAATGTAAGAAAGAGTAAAGAAACCTTTTAAAAACGTGATTTTTTTTAATATACAAGGGAGGACCCCCCAAAAAGTTTATTCATAAAACATGGTGCATTTATTTTTACATGTTTAAAAAAAGAAGGAAGAATTAACCAGTAAAAAAGAAAAGAGTAAGTGAATGACAATTTCTTGAAGCTCGTATTTCAAAGCAGCCTGACTGTGCATAAGAGTGAATACCAAGAAAAGAGCTGACACAGAGGGACACACAGCTGTAAGACTGGGTTCACACTGGGAATGGCGAGAACAAAACCAGGGGCAGAAACTCTGGAAAACACTCACCATTGCGTTGCCTCCCCAAGCCTCCAGTCACAGCAGCATCCCCACCACAGCAGGTCTCCACAGGCAGTCACATGCAGGGGAGTGGCTGGCATCTGTGCTGCAGGGCAGCAGCAGGAATCCGGGTTATGAGGAGGGGACTGAGTGACTTCATCTCCCTCTGGGCACCAGCCACTTTGTTATCCAAGCTGGAAATTGCCTTGTGGACAGTGACAGCCTGGCATGTCCACAGGAACCTAGCTGCTGTCCCCAGTGCAGTGTGTCCCCTGTTGCATTATTAGGATCAGCAATTACAACTCTGCCATCTCCTCCTGAGCTGACCCATGGCCTCTGGGTGGAACTAAGTGCTCAATTACTCCTCGGGGTCCCAGAGCAATGACGGGAAGCTCATCAGAAGTTTATGCTCCTTCCCTGCTAACAGTGATGATTTTTGGTGTGACACTGGCCACAGGGCAGCAGCCCAGAGCTGGGTGCTGACTGGCTGCTCAGGGTTGAATTGCAAGTTTCAGAGATGTTCACACAAAACAAGCACATTGCATTGTCTTCTGAGACCAAAGCTGAGGTTTTATTTCAATTCCCAATACATAGTCAATGATGTCACTTCAACAACTTTAAACAAAAGGAAAAATGACCATTTTGTTTAATTTAAGCTTCCATTTTGAAGTCATTGTCCATTCACAGGAAAACATGAAGGTAGTACAGAGATCCCCACTCACCCTTCCTCTGCTTCCCCTAATGGTGCATCTTTGAAAATCACAGTCCCATTTGAGTACGGTGACTGTGAGATGTACAGCTGTAGTCTCATGTCCTATCAACACGGGGCACACTCATGTGACTGCCAACTCCATCCACACACAGGACTCTTCCATCCCCTCCAAGGCTTCCCTCCTGCTGCCTCTTCATGCCCACACCCACCCCACAGGGTCCACTGTGAGGTGGACCTCTGTGCCACGGTCCTTTGCTCCATCTCTGTAATTTTGCCTTTTCAAGAGTGTTATATAGTCATATAATTACACAGCTTATAATCTTTGGGATCAGCTTTATCATGGGCATTATTCTCTGAACCTCTCCTATTACCGCATGTATCAATAGTTCGATCATTCCTATTATACAGTGAGATTCCTCATGTGGATGCACCACACTCTGCTTAACATTCCCAACTGAAGGGCAGTAGAGTTGTCTTGCAGTTTCGGTTCTTAGAAATAAACAAGTGGGTCTACTACAGGCACAACTGTGTTCAGGATTCGGGGTGAACATAAGTTTTCATCTCTCTGAGATGAATGCCCAGGAGTGCAATGGTGGATTGCATGATATGCATGTATTCCATTTTGTAGAAAACTGAAACCTGTTTCCAGAGTGGCTACATCTCCTCACATTTCTACCAGCCATGTGTGAGAGATCCAGTTTCTGTCCATCCTGTCCCACATTCAGTGTTGTCATTATCTTTGTTAAACTGTGTGCATAACACATGACATAAAATTCACCATCTTAACTGTTAATCCACAGTGCAGTGGGGTTTTGTATACTCACCATGTTGTTCAACAGAGCCTCACCCTGGCTGGCATAGCTCAGTGGATTGAGCATGGGCTGCGATCCAAAGTGTCGCAGGTTCGATTCCCAGTCAGGGTACATGTCTGGGTTGCAGGCCATGACCCCGAGCAACCGCACACTGATGTCTCCGTCTCTCTCTTTCTCTCTCTCTATCTCTATCTCCTTCCCTTCCCCCTCTAAAAATAAATAAATATTAAAAAAAAACCCAGATCCTCAAAACCTTCTCATCTTGCAAACCGAAAACTCCTTCCCCATGAAATGAAAGCCCTTTCCCATTTTTCCCCCATGCAAGGGTGACTACCATTCTCCACTCTGTGGCTATGAACTTGACTTCTTAAGATGCCTCATATAAGGATACTCACTCAGTGTTTGTGTCTTCATGGCTGGTTGATTGCCCTTAGCTTAATGTGCAAACTGTAACATTGCTAGGATTTCCTTCTGTTTTAAGGCTCTTCCATTGTATGTGTGTACCACATGTGGTTTCTTCATTCATCCATCTGTAGACACTTGCATGTCTCCTACCTCTTGGCTGTGCAGCGAATAACTTAGGCTTGCAAATATGTATCTCTTCCTGACCTGCTTTCGATGCCTTTGAATTATACCTAGAAGTGAAGTTGCCGAATCATGTGGCAGTTCCATTTTTAATTGTTGAGTGATGGTGATACTGTTTTTCATAGTGGTTTTCCCTTTTAGGCATCTCATCCACAGTGCACAGGGGTTCCAATTTCTCCACATCCTTGCCACCACTTGTAATTTTCTCAGTTTTCATAGTAGCCTTCTCTACAGCCCAAACACTTGGGTGGACACTGCAACACTGCTCCTTCACCGCATGTGGTCACAGAGCCACGGTGCTCACCGGTGAGGCCCAGACATGTGGAGTGAAGTCGCGATGCGAGCCCGTCCCACTCCCTGGATCCTTTCACTGCCCACGTGTGATCTGCTCAGTGATCAACATGAGGGCCTGGAGCACTGTCCTGGACAGGAGTCTGTGGGGCAAGACGTCCTGAGAGCCTGACGGCCACCCTCGTGACTCAGCCTCCTACAGCCTCCTACAGAACCACTGCCCCCACCCGCACGTGGCTAAACCACCTGAAGCCTTGTTTGACATTTAAGGCAGGGACCTCAACTAGTACAGGGCCCAGGGGGAAACGGGATGTGGACTTTGTTCTTCAACTCCACTAACCCCTTTTGAGCTTGGAGAGATGGTCCATAGACAAACAAACCCTCCCCCTCCACAAGTTGGATTCTCTTTGTGTCCCACCCCTTGGTCCCACACAACCTTTTGGAAGGTCCTCACCTGTTCAGCTCCCTCAGTCCCCTGTGGAGTCACCCTGACCAGCTCCACAGCCTGGAATGGTGAAGTAGCATCTTCCTTCCCACCTCCTTTCATTCCCCAAACCTTCCTGCTGATGCCTTCAGTGTGTGTAAAGACCATGCTGTCCCCAAAATGGCTTTGGAGGGCAGAGAAAGGAGACCAGCCTAGCCTTTATTATGGTTGGGGTCAGCCAGGGAGAGCGTTCCTACTGTAGCCATGGTGTTCTCGTTCTGAACCCCCTACACACCCAAGGAGGGAGCGCTGAGCGTTGTCACAAGCTCACACAGACATGGTCACGAAAGGCAGAGAGAGGTGAGCCTTGAAAGCTGTCCCAGTCCAACATCCAATATCCAGTCACTCTTAGGTACAGTGTCTTTCCTCACTCCTTTGTTCTGGGGGCAGGAAAGCAGCTCACACGATCAGACAGGCATCAGAAACATGGAAAGTTTGGCCTGCTGTTCGTGTACATGCTGCAGCCTCCACTGCCCCCGCGAGGGCACCTTTGCCCCCCACCCCGTATTCAACATCCCCCCCTGCCAGTCGGGGAATGCACCTGAGTGTGCTCCCTCCTCACCCACATCCCCGTGTCTTCTCTCCCAATTCAGGTGATGAGCCTCTGGTGTTGGTTAGAAGAGCTGACTGCAAGGCACAGAAAGGACTTGCTCAAGCAAGTGGGGACTGGCTGCAGTGGGGAGTGCCCTCCCGCTCTGTTGAAGGGAGGGCTGTCAGCCCGAAGGACAGGGATGAGTCTGATTTGGGAACTGTGGGTGCCGCCAACAGGGTCCGTCATCTCTGCCTTTGGTCACCAGGTGTGTCTGCTCCAGATTCAAGTCCTGGGAAGGGAGAAACTGATTGTTCCCAGCCAGGTAACAGTCCTGCTGTTTCATCCAATGGCCGTGCCTGGTGGGCTGCAGTTGTGTTACTGGCCCAACCCCCATGCCTGCAACTGAGAAGAGGGTGTAGAATTTGTCATCCACCATGTTCCAGGCCCTGTCCTCAGGAAGAGTGTAAGAGGACAGTGGGGTTTGAAGCAGTTAGGTAAAATGGCAAGGTCACATCACAAGACAGTGGCAACTTCTTATTTTATTACATATTGCTGCTTCAGTTTGGTAATATTTTGTGGAGGATTTTTCCACCTATGTTCATGAGGGATACTGGCCTGTGATTTTCTATTCTTTAACATCCTTGTCCTTTTGTAGTTCGAGTTATGCTGAGTGCATAAAATGAATTGGGAAGTATTCCCTCCTCTATTTCCTTAAGATTTTGCACAATACTGACTTTAATTTCTTAATTCTTGATAGAATTAACCAAGTAGAACCAATTGGGCCTGGTCCTCTCTCAGTGGGAAGTTATAAATTCAATCTTTCTTTACCATTTTGAAACAATCCCAAAGGAAACCCGGACATAGGTTTGTGAGAAAATTGCTTTCCTGATACCTCTTCATCCCTGGATATTTTTCTATGTATTTTCTACCAACAAGACTTCCCACATAGTCACAATGTGTCCCTGGAAGCCAGGACGTTCATGTTGATATCGGGCTGTCATCTAGTCTTCTGGCTCTACTCAGTTTCCCCAGTCACCGCCGTGGTGCATTTTTATTTTTATTATATTTTATTGATCATGCTATTATAGTTATCCCCACTTTTTCTCCTTTGCCTCCCTCCATCCAGCACCCCCCTCAACTACCTCCAGCCATTCCCCCACCATTGTTCATGTCCATGGGTCATGCATATAAGTTCTTTGGCTGCTCCATTTCCTATATTGTATTTTACATCCCCATGGCTATTCTCTAGCTACCTGTTTGTACTTCTTAATGCCCTCAGCTCTTCATCCATTCTCCCCTTCCTCCTCCCATCTGGCAACCTGCTGGTAACACACTTCTTTTCTCTGGCTCCTAAGAATCTCTCTTAACCTTTAAACTTTGGCCTTTTCATTATGACGTGTGTTGGAGTGGGCCTCTGTGCATCCATCATAACTGGGACTCTCTGTGCTTCCTGGACTTGCATGTCCATTTCCTTCACCAAATTAGGGAAGTTTTCTTTTCCATTATTTTCCAATAGATTTCAAATTTCTTGCTCTTTCTCTTCTCCTTCTGGCATTCTTATGATGTGAATGTTGAGCCTCTGAAGTTGTCCCAGAGGCTGTTTACACTGTCCTTATGTTTGGGATCTTTTCTCTTCCTGTTGTTCTATATCACAGGTGGCAAACACAAGGCCCATGGCTGAATCCAGCCCTCCACCTTGTTTTACCTGGCCCGGCACCTCCTTCTACCTGGCAGCAGCACCGAGCTCTCACTTAACTGTTAAGGAGTAGTTACATTTATACAGTCCTACAAGTACATTCAGCCTTTTGAAGGCAACTGCGAGGCTGATGTGGCCCCTGGTGACAATGAGTTTGACACCCCTGCTGTAGATGTATGGGTTTATTTGGATCCTCAGCTCCATCCCATCAATCAACCATCTGTCTCTCTGCCAGAACCATGCTGTCTTCATCCCTGTTCCTTTGTGACACAACAGTCCCCGTTACCCATGGGGGACGTTTTCCAAGACCTCAGGTGGATGCCTCAAACCATGGCTAGTATGGAACCCTATACATGCTGGTTTTTCCTATAAATACACCCCAATGATAAAGATTAATTGATGAAATGGTACAGTAAGAGGTTAACAACAATAAGTAAGAATAAAATGGAACAGTTATAATAATAATTATTGCAGTAAGAGTTATGTGGTTGTTGTTTGTCTGCCTCGAAGTATCTCACTGTACTGTACTCCCTCTTCCTTATGTGATGATGTGAGACAGTGGGGCATCTCTGTGATGAGGCAGTGTGAGGTGCAGGCTTTGTGACACATTGTTCAGCTTTTGTAAGGGTCTGGGACACAGCAGTGCAGTGCTGCAGTCCATCTGCCGACTGACATGGCCCCTGGGGGACTGAGGAGCAGGTAGAGTACACAGCGTAGCTACACTTGACCCAGGAAGGATTCACCTCCCAGGAGGGACAGCGTGGAACAGCACAGGATTTCACCATGTTATGCAGAATGGCATGCAACTCAAAACACATAAATTGTTTATTTCTGGAATTTCCCATTTATAATTTTCCGCCATGGTTGAGCATGGGCAACTGAGACTGAGGATGGAGCCTGCAGATAAGGCCTGGGAGGGCACCGTATTCCTTCTATGGGCAAGTAGAACTCTTCCTACATCATTCTTCTTTCTCATTGTTTCTGTGGGCAATTCTAAGTCTCTTGCGATATTATATACATTTTGGAATCAGATTGCCAGTTTCTACAGAGAAGTGTTTTGGGATTCCAGGAGCATTCCTGTTGATCCTGCACACCATTTGGGGCCATGTTCCCATCCAGCAGTGGTTAGCCTGATCCATGAACACGGGATATCTCTCCACACACCTACATCTTTTGGTTCTTTCAACAGTATTTGTAGTTTTTAGAGTATAAATTTTGCAGTTCCTTAGAAAGCATTTCTCAGTATTGTACTCTTTTGGATGTTAGCTTGAATATATGTGCTTTCTTCATTTTACTTCCAAATTCTTTATTACAAGTTGTGTTAGGCAGCATGAGCTTTTATAACAAAATGCTGTAGAGTTGGTGGCTTAAACAATGGAAATGTATTTTCTCCCTTTTTTGTAGGCTGGAGAGTCTAAGATCAAGGATCCAGCAATGTTCTAGTCCAGCTGAGACCTCTCCCCCTGCCTGGTAGATGGTTAGAGATTCAACATACAATATTTTGATTCAAACAATTCATTTTAGAGTACAAATACAGACAAACACGGTTCTTTTTTGCACATTGTTTTTATTCTGCAACCATGCAAAACTTCTTCATTAATTCCAATTATTTGTACTTGGTTCCCTAAAATTTTCTATGTATAGGATCATATCATCTTTCAATAGAGAATTTTCCTTCTCCCTTTCCAATCTGTACTCCTTTCATTTAACTTTCTTGTCCTATTTCTCCATGCAGCATCTCCAGTATGGTGTTGAGAGAAAGGGCAAGACTAGACATTCTGGTCTTCTCTCTGATCTTGGGAGAAGCATCCATTCTGTGTGAGTGGCTGTTAGCTGCAGGTGTTCTGTAGATGCCCTTGATCACTTTATTTCCCTTGTCCCTGGTTTGCTGAGTGATTTTCCGGAGTGCTGGGAGAGAGGGGCAGGGGGACAGTGGCTAAGCACAGCTGAGCATCCTGGTCGTTGAAGACACAGTTCCAAAAACAAATCCCTCAGATGCTATGAAAAGCTACCTCATCCCATTCAAATGCTCCATTAAAAAGAAACAAGTCAACTTAACCAAAAACTTAGAGTGTAGAAAAACAAACCATGAGACACTTTTTTCAGCCTTGAGGGTAAACAGACACTTCCTGTAGAGAAAATGAAGGACTAACAGGAGTGGGCGTGGCCTGTCAGTAAGCAGGTGATGTGCCCACTTCTGGCACCTGCGTGGTGGTGCAGAGAGGGTGGGGGAACCCGAGCCAGAGAGAGCCAGTTCTCTTGCCATGCTGTGAATTCCTGTAAGGAAGGTTGTGGGAACAAAAGCACAGTACTCATCTTTGCACAGACGAGTTCAAACACACAAAGACAGCATCAATGGAGGGACCCGATTTCCAACTTTGGTGATGATAAAGGCCAGGGCGTGGGTGGGAGCCTTGGACCAGGGTTCAGGGGGCGGGAAAGGCTGCAGTTAGACCAGTCTGGGTGGTGAGTCCTTCTCCCAGGGCGCTCATTTTGGGTAGGTGTAGTCTTCACCTGGAGAACCCACTTCCCAGGGAATCCCCCACACAGGGGGGCCTCCCACCCCGACCACACTGCTTCCCCAGCTCTGTGTGCCCCAGAATTTAAATCTGTAGCTACTGACTGGGGTGACTCAGCTCTTCTCTCGTGAGGGACACATGCTTAGGGAGCAGGTGGCTCTGCCCTGCCCAGGCCCAGGGTTGTCAGCCATCAGCCAAATCAAAGGGAAGACCGAGGAGGTTCCCATCAACCTGTCAGCAACAGCACGTTGGTAAAACCTGGTGGCAGAAACCCTGAAAACACAGTATTGGGCCCAGCTGCAGGCCCCCACTCCTGCTCCATACACCTCCCCAGCTCTCTGCTTTCAAGGAGTTTATGCAGATTTGACAAATGATCTACCCAAAGTACTTCAAGTGGAGGTACATCTTCCAGCACCCAATTCTTTCAAATGCAAAGCAAAATCCTCCACGTTCTTACACAACACAGTGAGAGAACACACACTGAAGTTGATAGCAACCCCAACAGAGCAGTCACAAGGCTCTACCTTGTGGCACCATACATCACGCTGAGAAAGGCAGACCTGGGGGAAGTTTGGCTTGAGCAGGAGTTACGAGGATTCTCCCCTCAGCTGTGACCTGGTTTTTGGAGAGGACCCGTGAGTCACGGGGCAGGCGTGGTGCTCAATAGTGCAGCACCCATTCCCAAGGATCTTCACCCTGCTAATCAGGCAACCCTGTCTTCCCAGCAAACTTGCCCCAGCCTTGGCCAGCAAGATCCCATGCTGCCTCTTCAGGACCCACAGAGTGGGTGGGGGCGGGGAGAAAGGGCCAACACAAAGGAGGTGGTGGGCAAGGAGCACAGACCAAGCCTCTTGCCACAGAGCCTCTACATAAGAGGAGCATGACAATAGAAGTCCCCGGTCCCAGGCTGCCTGAGGATCAAATACAACAATCCATTCGGGATGATTCTGAGAAGAGTGTACAGTTTTCACACATAAGAAAGATGTTTTTCCTCAAGATTGCTCTTAACACCTGCACCCAGTAGACTCTGTTCCCTGTCTGCTGGTGCTGTTCATCCCCTCTGCAGTGCCTCAGCCCCCTGAGGTCTGTAGGTCTCCGGGCCCCCCACCCCTCAGGTTTGCTCTTACCGGGGGAGCTGAGTGCTAACCAAGAATCATTACCAGAAAGGCCCCAGAACATTTAATGTCAGCTCTTCTTGTATTTGTTCCTGAGTCGACAGCACAGAAAACCATGCTGGGTGCAGTACGGTTGGGAAAAAAGATGCTGCTGAATTAGGCGTGAGTGTGGAACGCCGGAGAAAACCTCCAGGTCTGGGCTGTGATTGTCCCACAGACACCCGTGGGATGAGTTACACAATAAAACAGAAGAGGACCAGATTGGCACCTGGATTTTTACAAACTGGAAGATGCTGATCTTTTCACTTAAAATATGTAAGGTATTCACAACACTCTGAGTGACCATCCTCACTCCCCTCTACATATCTCTCCTCATTCAATAGTGATTACCCATTCCACTGCCCGTGGACAACTTCCAGTGAGCTTGGTTCTGGGGGGCCCATGCCCCTTCTGAGAAGTGTCATGCCGTTTGTTTTTTTTACTGTGGTAAAATGCGCTGAACATAAATTTTACTGTCTTAAACATTTTAAGATATACTGATCAGTAGCTTCTAGTACATTCACCATGTTGTGTAACCATCACCCTGTGAATTTCCAGAGCTTTTTCACCTTCCAAAGGAGACCCCAGCCCATTAGTAGTCTTCTGCCCTGCCCCCCACCAGCTGCCCATCTGCTCGCAGGCTCTGGGTTTGCCTGGTCTGGACATTTCCTATGGCTTCTGTCATGGGGTATTTGATCTATTGTATCTGTTTTTTGTTTTGTTTTGTCTTTCATGGCATTTGACATGTCTTCAAGACAGCTGGAATTAGAATTAGTATTTTGAGAGGTTCTGTAAATTCCTCTGACCAAGTCTCCCCATCGGGGGTCTCGGCAGCAGGCCCTGCTGGCTGTGCAGGCTGGGCACCCAGGGCCCGCCTCCCTGGGGGAGCACCCAAAAGACACATGGGGTGGTTGGCAGTGCCGGGGTGGGGGGGTCTCCTTGGAGCTGGATTCTGAGTCCCCAGCTGTGGTCCTCTCTCTGTCTCTGCACAGGCGCTTTAGTCCACACGAAGACCCTGCAAGTTCTGGACTAACGACTTGGTCCAAGAACTGTCCCCTCCACAGAACTTCTGATTTCATGCCTCCAGGAATGTCTGCCCACCCAGAAGGACCACCCCAGCCACACACATACTCATATGTCTGTCGAGTTGACCTTAAGAACTGTGGAGGGGACATGGCCTGATCAGAGAGGCCGGGCCCAGTGCCTACCTGCTGGGGGTCTTCAACCTGCGGAGCCTTGGCATATCTGGCCCCTCACATGGAGTCAAAAACTGGTCACTTCTAGGCCTAGGAATGTGGAACAAGAAGTGCTTTTCATTTTTGTTACTGTGCTAGTGAACATCATGGGTACTGAAAACACAGTCATACATTAGTGGCTCTAGATTCTTCAGAAAGCACAACAAGCATCTGTGTATTGAACATCTTGTGTAAGGTTTTGAAGTAAATGAGAGAGTGGAGGACAAAAACACTGTTGCTTCCCCTGAGCCTCGAAGGGCCGTGGAGCCAGGCTGCTCCAGCTGTTGCACATCTGAGAACAGGGAGGACCCCCCTTTCCAAAACCATCTCCTAAAGTCCTACCTGCAGTGGGAGGAGTGTGGGCAGGGGCTGAGGAGATGGAGGCTGGCAGGAAAGGGGCCTCGTGCCCCCAGGACCAGCAGTGCCCCTGCAGCCCCTCCTAGGCCACAGCTGGAAAACCCCAAACATGGCAGACAGTCATGGTGATTCCACAGACACTCTCACCTGCTTCCCAGGTCCCCCATTGTCCTTGCTCCTCCTTCCTCCCTCCCTACATGGACAGAGGGCTAATGCCCCCAAATCTGGAAAGGCATTTCACAGTCTGGGCAAGGACAGAGGATGGGAAGTACAGGTCCAGGGGTCAGTGCCCTTCACTGATCACGCTGGCCCTGTTCTGTGGACTCCATCTTTATCTCTAATGTGAGGGGCCCTCACAAGGTGGTCTCTGAGTCCCTGCTAATCTTTCCTCAAAAAGCGCTCTTAAATATTCTGCTTCCTAATTCACTGGTAACTTCTTTCTTAGAATTGCTGGAGCTCAAATGATGATGTCATAATATCCCTGTCTGTCATGACACCCAGAGTCACTTCCCTGCGGACATCTTGGAAAAAGATAACCAGGACAATGTGCAGATGAAACTGAGCCCCTCTACACTTTATAACAAGGAGAACTTAGTAATAATTAGATAATTAGGAATTCAGTCTTCCTAAATGAATCAGGATACAGGCTTTATTTTATGGTTGGATTAACGTGTGTCCTTCCCCTTCCATGTATCTAAAGCCCCAACTGATATGCAGCTACGCAACGTCCTTACTCAGCAGGGGCATCGTGTGTGGGATTCTAGAATCCCAGGAGGAGGAGCCTCCATGGTCAGAGAGTGCTGGCTGTGCACTGAGGCTGTAAGTTCAGAGATCAATGTTAAAACCACCATGGGATTGTATGACCATTCCCCTAAAATTAAAAATAGAACTGCCAAATGATTCAGCAATTTCACTTTCAGGTCAGTTTGGAAACAATAGCAAAGAGTACTTGAAGGGATATTTGCATAATGACATTCATAGTAGCACCAGGCATGACAGCCAAGAAGTGGAAAAACACGTGTGTGTAGATGTTTGAAAGGAAAAACCACATGTGATGCATACATACAATAGAAGAGCCTTAAAGCAAAAGGAAATCCTAGCCCATGTTACAGTGTGGACATTAAGCTAAGGGCAATCAACCAGCCATGAAGAGACAAACACTTAGTGAGTCCCTCATATGAAGCATCTCAAGTAGTCAAGTTCATAGCAACAGAGCAGAGCAGGGTAGTCACCCGTGCATGGGGGGAATGGGGAAAAAGGTTTTCATTTCATGGGGACAAAGTTTTCAGTTTGCAAGATGAGAAGGTTTTGAAGCTCTGTTGCAAAGCACAGTGAGTATACGAAACCCCACTGCACTGTGGACTTACAGTTAAGATGGTGAATTCTATGTCATGTGTTATTTACACAGTTTAAAAAAGATAATGACAACCCTGAATGTGGGACAGGATGGACAGAAACTGGATCTCTCACACATGGCTGATAGAAATGTGAGGAGATGTAGCCACTCTGGAAACAGATTTCAGTTTTGTACAATATGGAATACATGCATATCATGCAATCCATCATTGCACTCCTGGGCATTCATCTCAGAGAGATGAAAACTTTTGACCACCCCAAATCCTGAGCACAGTTTTGCCTGTAATAGACACACTTGTTTATTTCTAACAACCAAAACTGCAAGACAACGCTAACATCCTTCAGTTAGGAATGTTAAGCAGAGCGTGGTGCATCCACATGAGGAATCTCACTAGACAATAGGAATGATCGAGCTATTGATACATGGGACAATAGGAGCAGTTCAGAGAATAATGCCCATGATAAAGCTGATCCCAAAGATTATAAGCTGTGTAATTATATGACTATATAACACTCTTGAAAAAGGCAAAATGACAGAGATGGAGCCATGGGGTGGGTGTGGGCATGAAGAGGCAGCAGGAGGGAAGCCTTGATGGGGATGGAAGTGTCCTGTGTGTGGATGGAGGAGGTGGTCACATGAGTGTGCCCCGTGGTGACAGGACTTAAGGCTACAGCTGCACATCTCCCAGTCACTGTACTCAGATGGGACTGTGATTATGAAAGATGCACCACTGGGGGAAGGGGAGGAAGGGTGAGTGGGGATCTCTGTACTACCTTCATGT
The DNA here is from genome assembly GCF_004126475.2 of Phyllostomus discolor. NCBI lineage: Eukaryota > Metazoa > Chordata > Mammalia > Chiroptera > Phyllostomidae > Phyllostomus > Phyllostomus discolor. Next base: position 11,598,906 of record NC_040904.2, on the reverse strand, counting down.
TTTCCTGTGATGGACAATTATTTCAAAATGGAAGCTTAAATTAAACAAAATGGTCATTTCTCCTGTTGTTTAAAGTTGTTGAAGTGACATCATTGACTATGTGTTGGGAATTGAAATAAAACCTCAGCTTTGGTCACAGAAGAAGACAATGCAATGTGCTTGTTCTGTGTGAACGTCTCTGAAACTTGCAACTCAGCCCTGAGCAGCCAGTCAGCACCCAGCTCAGGGCTGCTGCCCTGTGGCCAGTGTCACACTGAAAATCACCACTGTTAGCAGGGAAGGAGCATGAACTTCTGATGAGCTTCCCGTCATTGCTCTGGGACCTCGAGGAGTAATTGAGCCCTTAGTTCCACCCAGAGGCCATGGGTCAGCTCAGGAGGAGATGGCAGAGTTGTAATTGCTGATCCTAATAACGCAACAGGGGACACAGTGCACTGGGGACAGCAGCTAGGTTCCTGTGGACATGCCAGGCTGAGTCACTGTCCACAAGGCAATTTCCAGCTTGGATAACAAAGTGGCTGGTGCCCAGAGGGAGATGAAGTCACTCAGGCCCCTCCTCATAACCCAGATTCCTGCTGCTGCCCTGCAGCACAGCTTGGAGCCACCCCTCTGCATGGGACTGCCTGCTGGAGACCTGCTGTGGTGAGGATGCTGCTGTGACTGGAGGCTTGGGGAGGCAACGCAATGGTGAGTGTTTTCCAGAGTTTCTTCCCCTGGTTTTGTTCTCACCATTCCCAATGCGAACCCAGTCTTACAGCTGTGTGTCCTTCTGTTTCAGCTTCCTTCTTGGTATTCGCTCTTATGCACAATCAGGCTGCTTTGAAATACGAGCTTCAAGAAATTGTTGTTCATTTACTGTTTTCTTTTTTACAGGTTAATCCCCCCTCTTCATTTAAACATGTAAAAATAAGTGTATCATTTTTTATAAAGAAACTTTTTTGGGGGTCCTCCCTTGTATCTTAGAAATGTTTCCTCTTTTTAAGTTTTCTTTTCTCTTTTTATATTTCTGCATGTGCTCCTGGTTATTTTGAGTTTTCTTCTTCATACTGATTTAAAAAAATCTCCCAACATAGAACTGAGACATTTTTCCTGAGTCTATTATTTCACTCACGCACACGGGAGTGCAGACAGAAGCCCATTACGTGTTGGTGCCCTGATCTACCCCGGGCTCCCTCTCTGAGCAGCCCTCTGGGGCGCTTCCCCACACAAGGGCTCATCTCAGCAGGCTTCTGTCTGCTTTCCTTGCTTCTCTCTCTTGGCTGCATGTTCTGTTCGGTTTGTATTCTCTTGTTTTCAGGGCCCAGTTTAAATAGTCGACAGTGTTTTATTTCTTTCACATATACACGTAATCCTTTTCCTTACCAGTAATCATATGTCATTCTCTTCATTGTCCTATTTTCCTGCTTCTGTGGCATATACCAGTTGTTTTTCCTGCTTTGACAGTATTTCTGCTGTCTCTAAGATGTTTGCTACTGTCCACATTTTCAGGAGTATAATTGTTATTATTTTTTCTTCCTCATTTTGTTTTATGCTTAAGTCTACTATCTTTTAGCCCTGGCTGGTGTGGGTCAGTTAATTGAACACCAGCCTGCAAACCAAAGGGTCATCGGTTCTACCTAGTCATGCCACATGCCTGGGTTCCAGGCCAGGTCCCCAAGAAGGGGTGCATGAGAGGCAACCACACACTGATGTCTCTGTCCCTCCCTTTCTCCTTCCCTTCCCCTCTCTAAAATAAATTAATAAAATCTTTTTTAAAGATCTACTATATTTTAGGTTAAATTTGCTTGCAAACCCTAATCCATTCTGCATACCTGAATTTGAAGTTATGTTTCTTGCAAATAACTTCTTTCTCCACAGGGCTTGATATTACATCCCCTTTACATTTATATGTCCCTGAAACTTGAAACTATTTCTCATTCTTAATTGTTTTTATGTTTACATTCATAGTCAAATGATTTGTCTGCAGGATGTGCTTTCTTTGGCTGGAAGATCGGAGATGGACTCACAATGATGTCCAGAAACACCCTGTTTGGGATCCTCCTCGCCATTCAGACTGGTACTGGTTTCCTGGGGAACTCCTTGCTGTTTGCTTTATACATGCACACCTTCTTCTCTCTGCCACGCAAGAAGAAGCCTGCTGATGGGATCCTTGCCCACTTAACTTTGGCTAACGCCCTGACCCTTCTATTCAGAGGGTTTCCAAGTATAATTAGTTCCTTTGGAATGAAGCCCGATATAGGTGACACTGGGTGTAAAGTAATTCTCTACACTCAGAGAGTTACCCGGAGTATTTCTCTGTACACGACCTCCCTCCAGAGCACGTTCCAGGCAGTGACCATTACTGTGAGCAGTCGTAAATGGGCCTGGCTCAAGAACAACATCTCTACACTCATTCAACCCTCCATATTTTCCGGCTGGGTCATCAGCATGGTCATCTATTCTCAGATTATCTTAAAAATTGTGGCCAACAGGAATACCACTGCTGTTACATCTGGGTATTATAGTCCTTTTTGCAAGGTCAATACATATGATCACCAGGTGGCCATGACATTTCTCAGTACAGTGCTCATTCAGGATGTGCTCTTTCTCTCCCTAATGGCATGCAGTAGCATCTACATGGTGACCGTCCTTTCCAGACACCACAGAGTAGCTCGGCTCGTCCGCAGTAGCGTCCACCCCTCACGAAGCTCTCCTGAGCACAGAGCCACCCACGTCATCCTCATCATGGTTTGCTGTTTCATTTTCTTTTACTGGACCAACAGCTTTCTTACTGCTTATTCACAGTTTGGAAATAATAGGAATTGGCAACTGGAGAAAGTTAATAACTTTATTTCTTCATGTTACCCGACCGTCTGTCCTTTGATACTGATGAAAAATGAGAACAGAATTTCCAGAATGCATTTCATGAATAGAAGGACCAGAATTTTCTTTTGTCAAAGTAAGTTAAATGATCCTATGAACACTCCTCAGCATTTGTCTTCACAACAAGATTCATTTATATGTGTCCAGAGTCACACGGTTATCAATGGCCTGAGGGAGAGTTTTAGTTTACATTGTACTGATTGAGCAATAAGTAAAATCAATACATTGTCTATTTATGATGCTTTTCAGACATTACATGTAATATTTAGTGTTTAGGATAACACTGCTATATGTGATTTAAGCTTTAAAACAGTAACATATGTAATGTATGGTGTTTTGTAATATTGGAAACATTATAAAATCATAAAATTATAAAAAGTGATAAACCAACCAAAGGGCAGTGTTTTCTTTCTAGTGTAAGTTCATTATAACCCCACGTTAGGTGGTGAAATATATGTGTGTGTTAAATTGTACTCTACACTTTAGTATGTCAGAAATACTTTTGGTTTAGTTTTTAAACCTAAATTCTTTAGATGTATATATCAATTCAGAAATGCCTTCAAACTTGTAGTAATTACCTGCAATGAGGTGGAGCAGGGACACTGAGAGAGAAACACCATTTTTCATGAGGACTGTTGAACATACAGGCAAACTGGGGCTTTGAATATTCAAGATTCAAAGAACAAAGGGACCAAAAGGTCAATGCTCTAGACCTAGGGATCCCCTCTGGGCAGAGACAGATGGAAGGGCTTCTCAGCATTACCTGTTCCTCCAAGGGGAACATCCTAAGCATGCAGAATAGCGGCAGTGTCCGTGTCAGTCCATTTGGTCTTCGGGTGAGGGGTCGAGTTTAAGTTCAGGTTCAGGTTTGAGGCTAGTGTCAGAGTCCAGTTTGGGGTTTGCATTCAGGTTAGGATTAGAGTTGGGATTAGGGTAGGGACCAGGGTCAGAGTTTGTGTTAGAGTTGGGGGTGCAGGTTTGGGCTGGGGCTAGGGCTGAGTATATGGCTTAATGTTCGAGCTTATGGTTGGGTTTGGTGTTAGGGTTTGGGTTAAGGTAGAGTTTGATTTCTTTTTTGCTTGTGCTTTTGACTTCATGTTTAAGAAGGTTTTGCCAATTCAAGATTATTATGTTTTACTTCTGTTTTGATATATAGTTTTATGGACTTGCTCCTACCTTTGGATCTGAGATGTTTTGTTTTACTTTTAAAGTTAGGTTCCAATTTTCTCTTCTTTTTAATGTTCACCCAGGAACATGCTTATTGATTTTAAAGAGATGGGAACAGAGAGAGAGACAGAGAGGCAGAGAGAGAGGGAGGAGGGAGGGAGAGAGAGAGAGAGACAGAGAGACAGAGAGAGAAAGAGGGTGGGAGAGACAACAGGGGACAGAGAGAGAGAGAGCAACATCAGTGTGAGAGAGGAAAGTCGATTGATCCCCTGTCAAATACGCCCTGACTATGGACTGAATCTGCTACATAGGCTTGTGCCCTAACTGAGAATGGAACTTGCCACCTTTCAGTCTGTGGGCCGATACCCAACCCTCTGAGCCACAATGTCACAATAATATAAAACTAACCTGTTTTCTAGAACAGACTAAAGACTTAATACACATTTCTTCAAAGAAGACATACAAATGGCCAACAAAAATAGGAAAAATGCTCAACACCACTAATAGTCAGAGAAATACAAATCAAGACTTGATATCATTTTCCACCTGTCAAGATGGCTGTTATCCAAAAAAGAGCAATATTGGCAAAGATGTGGAAAATCGAAACTCTTGCATTCTGTTGCTGGGAGTGAAAAATTGTGTGGTCACTATAGAAAACTCTATGAAGACTCCTCAAAAATTAAAAATAGAATCACCACATGGTCTAGCAATTCTACTTCTGGGTATTTATCCAAAAGAATTAAAATCAGGACCTCAAAGAGATATTGGCACCCCTAAGCTCACTGGACCACTGTTTACTAGAGCCAAGATGTGAAAACAACCCAAGTGTCCATGAGAGACACGTGAATAAAGAAAATGTAGCATATACGTGCCCTGGAATATTCAGCCATAGGAAACAGAGATATTAGGCAGCCTGTGAAAACGTGGGTGACCCTCAAGGATATCATTTTAAGAGAAATAAGCCATTCACAGAAAGGCAAACACTGCATGATCCCATGTATAGGAGGTATCTAAAACAGCCAATTTCACAGAAACAGAGTAGAAGGGACAATGGTTGTCAGAGGCGAAGGGGGTGGAAAATGAAGAGTTAGTAATCTCAGGACACAGAGTTTTAGATCAACAAGATGAGTAAGTTCCAGAGACCTGGTGGACAACACTGTACTGTCCACTCAAAATCTCACGAGCTAGGTCTCCTGTTAAGTGTTCTTCCCACAATAAAATAAGGTCAAAATGTATACTGGTGCTATATATCAATTAATAAAGTTATGTGATACAAATTAAGCAAAAGATGCTAAAAGAAATCATAACAAATCTTTGCTGTTTGACTTCTTGTCTAAAATGCTGGTCACCTCTGGAGCCTGCTTCTTCATCTATGAGACGTAGACCATTATGTCCGCCTTGCAGGCTGATGACACAATGGAGTGAGGTCATCCCTTTAAAGTGTCCAGCACAATGCTTAGCACACAGTAAGAGCCCAATAATGATTTTTAAATGCTAGATGATACTTGAGCTTCTTTCCAGCCCAGACATAAGCAGGCAGCACTGCCTTACTGTTTTCTGTTTTTCTTTCTGACCCCATCTGTTCTTTATTAAAATGCTGCAATGTTGTGGTGAAGAAAAAAAACTGATCCAGTCATTTTTGAGCATCGAAAAGCCAACCAACTGACACCAATACCCTAGTGATGACTCTAAGTGCCATGGGTGGGCCCAGTCTTCTGTGATGGAAAGACGAGGACACAGCTCATTCAAGGTCACACATGTGAAGAAACCATCCAAGAGAGGTTTGTGTCTCAGCCCCCTCCAGGCCCTCTGGCTCTACTTGTTAACTTATAAATAAGTTACTAGAGTTACTAACACACTATTTCTCTCTAATTCGGGTTGTTTTCCAATTACACTTATAAACATACCCCTCTGCTCAAAGCTCAAGGCCAAATACTCAGTAGGCTGTATATTCCCACAGCCAAAGTCTCTGTTTTAAACCTTTCTCTGTAGAGCCTTGTTTATAACATTTAGAACACTAGTACAAATTAATATGCTAATTACATATTTTATAATTTCACAGTTCAATAGTAAAGGCAGCACTCCACACCTAGGCTAGACATTTACATAACTGCATTACCAGCATTTACATGAGCCACGATGAACATTAGGGGAGGGAACTTGCTTATTTCCTATTAACTTCAGAATAGAACGTGGTTCTTCTTTCCCCTTACAAATAAAACTTAACTGCTGTTTTAAAACCAGACACTACACATGGACTATTTTACGATTCCTGGTTGCTATGAGAAAACAGCAGCAAATTTCACAGGAAGGAAAAATGTTTGCTGGAAAATTACAGTTATTCCAAATGAATAGCATCAAATACTCAACTTTTATTATGTTTATTCTGTTTATGCACTTGCTTCCTGACTTCTGACAGATCAGCTTCTCACCTCACATATTGTCACTTGTAAAGATTAATTTCTCCAAGGTCAGATTTTCCCAAATTTCTTTAGGTATACTCAATTAAGAAAAAGATCCGACGACAATCCTGGCCAATCCATACAATTAATTAATTAATCAATAAATATTTATCCAGTGTTCCTGGAGCCAACCTGGCATGCATTCAATAAGTGCATTTTAAAGGGAATTGGAATTAAAATCATTTTGTTCAAGAAAGTAACTTTTGGTGCCCATCTTGGTTTGGCCATCTCTTGGATGGCCCAAATGCAGACCTCCAGAGATAGAATGGGAGCGCAGGCACATTATATGGGAGATGATCTCAGG